>NC_139351.1:25109971-26309971 GCF_055883805.1 Amblyomma maculatum | reverse complement strand
GAAACCTGTTGTGACAACAAAACATTCCGTAGTAACATCAGAAATTTCTGTATTTACAACAGAAAATTACTTCAGAACTACAGACAACAGAAATATACTACAGAAAAACTACAGAACTACAGAAAAATCTGATGGTTACGAGAGATTTACAGGATATTTTGTCGTATTTTTGACACAGTTCTGTAGTTTTTTGCAGTTCTGTAGTTTTTTGCAAAGTTTGCAGTCTCATTAGATTTGGCGAAAAATAAGAGCCGCATTGTCAACCTGCAGTTTTGCCGATGGCCCATCCAGACACTGATATGCAACTCCAATCCTATTCCGCAATGCGTTTATACAATCTCTGAGTACTGTCCGACGGCACAGTAGCAAGTGTACTGAAACTGCAGCCTTGTCCTGTTTTTGCAGCATCGTGTTTGGTATGGTTAATTGGGGTGCGGAAAATGCGTGGCTCAAGCTGCGTCGTGAATTCAGACAAGTTCAGATCGCCTGCAACACCAGATGCTGTGAGCTTACTATAACGACCAGTGTAGAAGTGAGGGCAGTGGACAACAGCTCGTGGTCATAGGAAGTCATATTTTTTGCATTGAAGCCACATGCCGATAAAATTATGAAATTTATCAGTGCTGTAGTAAACGGTCTGCTTTAGAACTGATTTACTGTCAATCCGATTGTCTCTTAATGAAAGAAGGAGAATATTAATTGTGGTGCCGCCTTAGCAGAGCAACATCTACAAGAATACTGGGACCCGCCTTGGTTTTATCACAGTTATCACCCCTTTCAACTTCTTAGTACGGATCAGCAATCCGCCAAGAGTTCATTTCTTACATTTTTTTAAATATCTGGGCTTATTATTTAGGCGCAGAAAATTATAGCACGCTTTTCTGGCTCTGTCGCAAGGGCTACATGGACGACTTGCAGGAAGTATGGCGTGCGTGCCTGTGAAGGCCGTGCCGCCTTGGGATGATGCTTGAGCGCACTACTGCCAGACCCTGCATTATAAATGACCTGTAAATTCAACCCCGTTCTGACAATAACAGCGTCATGCACTTCGTTTGCCTTAACCATTTGGTATAATCATTTCCCTGACAGAGAGTTGCGGCGAGCTGTGTAACAGTGATTTGTCGTTTTGTTTTCTTACATCTCTCTTCCTTATCTGCTTTCGGAATTGGTCCCCTTTATTTTAGGCTTCTTTTTTTTCATTTCACTTTTTCTGTGTTCGCATTGAAGTTTTCTGCTGCAAGCATCACGTTGCTAGCTTGTGCGCTGTAACTGAGATGCCTTTAATCCTTTGGCCCTGTAACTCATTTTTCTCCTGTCTAACTTTAAATTTAAGTTTTACTTTGCGTTCTGTTTTTGTACTGTGTTTGCTTTTTGGGACAGGTTGATCGCTGTCCCAGCTTCGAAATGGGCTCATTTGAAACCACCCTCCTGCGAAGAAAGCAGTGAATATTGCAGGCAATATAATTTTTTTTTTTTGCGAGTATTCAGTACAAGATAACGTCCTCTGATAAAGGTTGACCGCCACGCTACAGATACAAAAGAACTATATATCTTTTAGAGTCTATATTCTTTATTTACTGCCCGAGCTTAAAAGTTAGCCACTTTTGTTTTATGGTTCACGCTCTTTTTATTGCAATCGCATGGCTTGCAGTGTAAAATGGTTATTCACAGTCGACCCCGGATCTATCGAATTCGAAGGGGATCACGAAATAGTTCGATATATCGATAATTCGATATGCAGAAATCGGCTTGAGACGCCGCTTGCAATCGGGAAAAATGATACCGTATTTGTCGCGTAATTAACCCACTCCTGCTGCTCCACTTTTGCCGACGATAATTTGAAAAAAAAAAAAAAAGCGTTAGTCGGTGGCACGTCCCTGCATTTCGGCTGTCTCATCCGCAGTGCATTTATTGGCAGCGCGCCAAGGTGCTGTTGAGGGACAACGACACAGTGTTTTGACTATACTTTTGGTGTTAGCTTATGCGGTGGCTGGAAGCGAACTTTGCAAAGTGCCCGTGATGGCTTGACTGCACAAACGTGGTTCCTTTATCACGCCGGGCTTGGGGCGGCAGAGCCCACTGCCACAAAATTATTGGAAAGCCTGATAGCTGTAATGCCATTTGAAGCGGACGATGCTGCTGACCGCGTGTGTTTGTTGATTCATGGCTACAAGAACGGACGACTGGCAAAAAAAAATGAATGCAGTTTCTAAAGTTCACATCAGCCATAGCTTAGGCTACGCCGCACGTTCTACACGACTACAGGGATGGATGTCTCCCGCAAAAAAAATTATACCTGCCGCTCCTTAACGTCCGCAGCCGCCATAGCTTACACTGATGCACGTTCAGCACAACGAAATAAGACGCGCATCGCACATCACCCTCCCCACAGAGGGCTCACAACACACTGTAGAAAGCGCCCGACATTGTCTGCCACGGGCTGAGCTGGCTTTTAGGCGCATGTGAAGCGTTTCATGCTGCGAACGAAGACCAAGAAAGAGAGAGGCAGGGGAGAAAGTTCGGAAGAATGGGGTGCACACCCTTGCGTTTCGCTTTATCTTATTGTTCCCCCTCTCCAGAAAACCACGGCTGCATTTGCTCCGTACCGGCCGTTGCCAAGGGGGGAATTCTGTAACGCTCTCAATTTCGCTCTCAAGTTGTAGAGCGTGACGTCAAATTGACGCGGCTTTCACGTGACCTTAAGACGTAAATCGTGACGGATTACGGAATCGACCAATTGCCAGTGACTCGTAGCATGACTCCGCCCCTGAGGTCCCCGTTCCGCGGTCGTGCCTACTGCTACACATTTGTCGCAACGTTAGCCGATGCGGACGAGGGACCGTCTCCTAAGTTTTTATGAAACGGCGCAGTTAATACGCAGTAAATAAAACTAATAAATATTTATTCCGCTGAGGAACTGTATTTACAACTAACTAACATGAAGCATAAGGAGATGCGTTTTAGGCTTCGCAATTAAATTTGCTCTTCAGTAACTTTTTGTCTCCGCGAGGGCACGCTGACGGTGTCAAAGAGTGCACAAGGCGGCATGGTAGAAAACAGTTGATTCTCCGGCTGGTTGTTTCTTTTCACTTTTCGTCTAAAATCGAGGTCCTGCGTGGATGCCGTTTCTAGCCGCAGGAATTAGATTGAAGGCAGTGAAGGCAGTGGGCCTGCATCGGTCAACTTGCAAGTAGCTTTGGGCTGAAACTCAACGGAAATAGCATGCTAAGGTAAGTGCGTGTTGCCGTGCGGCGCTTATTATCAATGGTATTAGCGGTGAACGGTTGACACACGACTGTCGCGCAGTGTGGGATTATGTTTACTTTTCTATGGGAAACACAATATGACCGGGAAGCACATAATGCAGGAAAAGGTAAAGTCCTCTGGCTGCATGATCGTCTTCGTATGCAGTTGGGGCACATAAATTACAGGTTTGCTAGGATAAAGATCGCGGGAAGAAGGACGAGCAGACGTCTAGTTCTTAATATGTGCTGTATGTTGTTGCGCTGCGCTGAAACCGCATGTATATGCGGTGCACATTGGGTAAACTGAACGAGAGGTGGAGATTCCCTATTCCCTGACTGTATAAAGAAATTCCCTGGTTTGTATGAAAATATCGTCCAGGGAAAATCCGTTATATACTATTACCATTCGAAATGGCGAGTGCAAAGAAGAAGCCACGCATGTCCTACAAGCAGGGAGAGATACTTGTGGAGATGCTGGAGCAGCAGCCGGCGTTGGCGCGCGCAGCATCCGAACTGACGCCAAGTTTGACGGCGGCTCACCGGCGCGACCTATGGGAGGTGATCGCCACTGCTCTGAACAACGAGGGTCCGGTTGTTAAGACACCGGACCAGTGGCGACACACTTGGCACATGCTGGCGAGCCGGCGACGATGTGAGGCGGCACGGCTCCGTCAAGCGTGCGGGTGAGCCTGTCAGCATCGCTCTGTGGGTGTGTGTGCCGCTTGAACTTTCCTTTGCGTATTCAATTGCAGTGGCACCGGTGGCGGCGAGCTCCCGGGCCTGGGCGGCCGTGTGCTGTCGCTGGTCGGCGTGGTCAGTGCGACAGGCACTGGACCAACAACGTTCCGGAAGCAGGAGCGTAAACTCCCATTAAAAAAAAGGAGGTTTAATAGGGACGACCAGTCAGATTAAATTGGGTCTGCCAATTCCAAATGGTTTGTCCAATGGATCCCGTTCAATCCAACTGGTTTCTTCACTCCCAATTGGGAACCCCAATAGATTTCTTCAATTGCACTTGGGATCCCCAGTTGGTTTCTTCACTCCCAATCGGGACGCCCATAATTCACTCCCAGTTGGGAGTCACGAAGGTAATTGGGCTTCCAAATTGGGAGTGAAAACAAATTGGGCTTCCCATTGGTTCTAATTGGTCCAAAGGAAACATTCCCAATTGGGAAAGTCAAGTCAGTGATATCCTATGCACATCTATACATATCTCTATACAGAGGTATGTCAGGCATAAATAAATAACTCTGCATAACAGAGATGTGTCACTGCTGTACTTGATAGCCATAGTGCCGTTTCTGACAAGTGAAAAGTTTACTGCTTGCTGATACTTGAGTAATGCGCTGTAAACTGTGGGGTTATGAGGGGGAGACGGTCTTCCTCCCCGCTCCTACTTCGCAGGTGCAGCGTCCTCGCTAGCGACCCGCGGAGGGGAACAAAGGGACAAAGGACGAGGACGACACAGTGTTAACCCTCGAATGCTATTTATTGCACTTGCAAATAATACAGAGCATGCCGGCTAGCTATACATCAACAAGGTTTTCCTTGGAAGGGCAAGGCTACGTAAGAAGGACTTTTCACTCACCGGCTGGGGAATGGGGGTGCGACTTCGGCGGCGGACATTTGCACGCGCCGTGAATATGGCGGCCGGGATCTCCCGTGCGCGTCGCATTCTTCGGACAAAGCCATACCACGGCGTTTGCCGCGGGAGGCGGCGAGAGCGTGCGGTATTTACCGGTCGCTTCGCCGTTGGGAACCAGAAGATGGGCGGTCGTGCACGACGGGTCCTCCCGTGTGCGCTGCGTACTCCGTGCACGCTATCCCCCGGCATTTGCCGGGAGAGGCGGCGGGAGACGACCGCTCTCGCTGCCGGCTGGATCCAGAATCTCCCCTCTCGTCTTCTCGCGGGAACCCGCGTAGACCTCTTGGCGGCGCACTCATCGCTGGTCTCCTTCCCCCAAGGGGAGGTATTTACCTCCTCTCCCAGCCGGCGCTGCCATGAAGCTCGTTGGGGTGGTGGTGGTCGGTCGCGGCGAAGGGGGGGGGGGGCAAACTGGTTTTCCACATCTCTCCCTCCTTAAATGTTCACCTAAGCTGCTCCCTGGATGCCATCCGCGGGGTCCACACCAGGCTTGCAATGACGACCGCAGGGCAGCTCGCACAGGCAAGACACTAGTGCAACCCAAACGTTGGTGTCATCCGACGAGCAGCAAGGTGAAGGGGCCCCCAGCTGTCCATCGGCAGGTCCCAGAAGCCAGCGTGACGGGAGGGTGTTGTTCCCGCTGGCGCGCCTTTGTTGGCAGGTAGGGGTTGGCCTCCTCTCCCGTCAAGCCGGACTGGTTCCGTGAGACTCCGAGCTTCGGTGATTCACGGCCGCAGGGCAGCAGGCAGGAACGTAAACAATGGCAGCAGGTCCAGGCGGCTTCACTTGATATGTGCACAACCCTCCGGATCTCCAAAAAGGTTGAATAAATTGAGCAAAATGACCATTTGGTAAAATGCGGGCCAATGCGAGCGCCAAACAATTTTATACGTTGTCAGTGAAGTGGTAGCTGGTGTGAGCATTTGCTTCAGAAGCTAGCAGGCACGCAAAGATGGTCCAGTGGACTACATGGGCATGGCTCGCTGTTGGAGACGCCGAAGCTGCCGACGGTGGTGCTGTGGCCTTCGGAATAGTTCTATGATGTCCCTTCTCACAGCTTGCCCCTGCACGTAGGTCAGCCGGGCGCCAGGTCCTGGCAGGTAACCATCAGGTAGCGGCCGACCATTGCTGTCGTACCCAATGGCGTCCTCGTCTGCTGGCAGGCGGCCCCCAGGTAGAGGTTGTGCAGTGCGACACACGCTCCAATGATGAAGGCTGCACGCTCCGGCTGGTAATGGAGCGTCCGGTACCTTTGCAGGCACAGGAAGCGGCTCTTGAGCACGCCAATGCAGCGCTCCACCACAGATCGCATAGAAAGAAGCGTGTGCAGCATTGTACATGCCCTCTGCCGAGGTTGCGCTTGGGTGTCCTGCCACTGGGGTGAGCAGCCATGGCTCTAGCGGGTAGCCGCTGTCTCCTGCATAACAAAGTAGCTTAGTTAGCCATGCTCTCAGCATGCCTTAATTATTCAGGTTCTTACTAAGTAGCCCAAAGCCAGGCTATGTCAACCATGACATTTAAGGACATGGAAGCAATGCCCGACTGCCAAGTTTAAACGAGACCCGCAGTAATGTAAGCGTAGGAACTTCGTTCTGTCATATTTGTGTCATGAAGACATCAACAGACAGCGACACTGCCCTATGTCTGGATGCCGGCCGAGAATAAATTACATTTGTCACTGGAGTGTGTGCGGCAGTTCGATTGCTCGCATTCCCCTGTTCCATGCGGGAACCAAACGTTACAATACTATTGTGAATAGTTTGATATTTCATACTCAACACAAGCGTCGCACACAGGTCTGTTGTCTAGATTTCTCGGTAAGTGATTAACATGCATTTCAACAATGTTTTGTACGCTATGTGTGTGTTCATGCTGCAGTAACAAAAGCAAAGAAGGCAAAATACACGAGGCGAGTGTATTCTACTATAACGAGCCTTCATTACTACCATGAGTCATTCACGTACCCGGAGTACATTACGGCCGGTGCACAGTGATTTGGCTCGATGTACAGGTGTAACCTAATGGCCGATAACGGTTGCTACTGCTTACCGAGGAGAAATTCCCCTCCGTCCAGCAGGCCATCTTCAATGTCCTGGTGGAGCCAGCCATACCGCCACACAAAAGCGTCGTGGCACGAGCCGGGGCAGCGTGTGTCGATGGCGAGGATTCGCATGTTGGCATCGCAGACCTGAGAGAAAACAGGTAAACCACAATATTACTTGTGAACATCCGCTGTCATATTGCGGTCAATAACAAAGTAGTGGTATACTCACAATCATGGCGTTCACAGCGTAGTAGCCCTTGCGGCTCCAGAAAGCTGCCTTGTGACCAGCATTACCCCGCGGCGCCGCGATGGCAACGAGCGTGCCGTCAACACACCCAACGACGCCGGGGATACTGCCAAGGCGAAGGTAGCCCTCTTTCGCCGCCGCCTTCTCTCGGGGGCCTTGTGGGAATCCCACCCTGTCGCGCTGCTCAGTGCCAACCTTCGCTATCGCCTCCACCACCCGATGCATACAACGGCTAACCTGAGTCTGGGACAGCCCAATGTAGACCTCGTTGCCGATGGCTGCTTGAAAACCGCCGGTAGCAAAAAAACGCAATGCGCACAACACCTGCCGTCGCACTGACACCGCGCTCGCTCGCAATCCTCCTAGTTCATCAGCAAGTTCGTCGCACAACCACACAGCAGTATCCTTCTCTAATCGAAACAGTCGTCGAAACTGATCGTCCGGCAATTCAAACGCGTCTTCGTGCACTTTCCGACACCGGTGCTCGCGATGGCCCAATTGTCTCAGCCGGCGTATGGCGTAATACACAGCCGCCATTTTCGCTCTACTCAGTTGACTGGTTTTGGGGTTACCTCGTTTCGCTCACAATTTCAGTCAATATTCAGCTCATGGGCAACGTCACCACTTTAGTCTTGTTGATGACGTAACCGCAGTCACCGGTGAGATCAGTGATGACGCAAAATTTCAATATGGCCGCCGACCAATAGGAGCAAGGCAAGTTGAGCGGTTTGAGACTGGTTTTGTATTGAGAGCGTTACAGAATTCCCCCCAAACCGGTTCTCTCTTGTTCCTTCACGCACAAGGCTTGCAAATGTCACATGCTGGCGCGCGGCAAATAACCGGAAATGCGCACGCCTTTGGGGAAAGGGTGCGGCGCTGCTCTCGATCAGCCAAGGTATATGATCAGCTGTCGCTTTCCTTCCGCGCGTGGCCTGGACAACGGCCAAGTGTACTGCGATCGTCTCTTAAGGAGGCGCACCTTCTGGCGCGGAGACCAGTGAAATTGGAGTTGCATATACGGCGCATCTTTCCTATGCTTTCACATTGGAATTTCAAGGGGATATTTCGTGAGTTCGATATAACCAAAACTCAGATTATCTGGGTTTGATATATCCATGTTCGACTGTGTATGTAGAGGCCAAATTCCCAAAAGAATTCTAGCCAGAGCGCCGGGGAATGTGACCTTTGCTAGATTTCTTTGGCCCACATTCACATATATGGTCTGATATTCACATCTTTGCATTTTTATGCTGTAATGTTTTTTTGCTGATTAAAGTACTCTAGATCTGGATTTTACTTTTCTTGAACTGAGATTTTAATTATTCAAAAATTTGTCCAAATCCCACTTCAGATGTCTGAGTGGGTGTTTTCTTTGTGATGATGCATAAGGCATTATTATACATGGATTACCATGCCACATTATTCTACGACATCTTCTTAATAATTTTTTACGAAACTTCTTTCTCGTGCTGTTTAGATTCCAGCTACAACAGCCATTCTATGACTGACGTCAACGTGTACATGCTACAACCAGCCCGTTCGTCCGCCTGGCTGCTGAGGCCGCGAAGAATCAATGTATCCTTTCGCGCTTCTAGTCGCGGAGTCCCAGCCCCCTATTCGGGTCTGCGTACCTGGGTGGGGGAGTAGGGGAACCTCCTGTATCAGCGGCAATAAAGTTTGAAATAATAATAACAAGCCAGCCTGTTTCCTTGTAAGAGATGGAATGACAACGAATGTGGAAGCAATCATTATATTGCAGTTTTTTTATGCCTCTTGTGACCTACAAGTGCACGATGATGTTGCAGTCGGACATTGGGCTTTTGAAGCCGAAACGGTATAACTGAAGAATTCAATTATAAATGATTTAGCGGTCATGGTGCATACTACCAGGTAATTCGTGCATTGTAGTGCCTTCCGCATCCTCGCAGAGAAGAAAACCCTCCAAAATTAGGTGTCTATACTCCTTCAACTAAACCTTGTACTCTACAAGGAAAGAGAGTTTTATATGAACATAATGTTACAGTGCCAGCTGGATCATTGCAACAGAATATGAGATTGTGGGATTCAGATAATCCTGGGGATGAAATCTGTCTACTTGCATAATGAGAAAAGTGCTTCAATACCGCCCCTTTTGCTGTGCTGCAAAGATATGGATTAGTTATCAAATCTGATTTTCGTGCAAATTGCGAGCATTTTTCTGTTTTCAGAGTACACATGCAAGTATGGGCGTTGCTGTGGTTGGGCTCTTTGGCACCGCCCCTAAGTTCACAATGAGTTTTTTATGTAATCTGTTGATAATGCTTTCCGACCCTCCTCCTTTTTCTTTTTGGTTTTTCCGGGTCAAGATTGTCGGCCGCCGCGTTTGGTCGTAGTATAAGGCCCCTTGATTGTCACGTGAGTTTTGACATAAATTGTGCTGCGGTTTTCGTCCAAAATAAAGTTGTCAGTTAGCGCCTGTCCTGTCTACATCTGTGTTAGTTGTCCCCGCCTTTTTTGCGCTATGTCTTCACGATACTGACTCGCTTTTCAACACTGATGGCGTCCCGCATATTTGTGTCTTCACGCTGCATCGCCGGCCTGCACCGGTTCACAAGGTACCGGAAGGTTGCAGGTCCGACGCGGAATGCTTACCGAAAATGCTGGTCTTCTTGGTTCGGCAGCGTGTCTTCAAACTACCGCTCATTGCGAGGTCCACCTTCTGCGGTCCACAGTTTGCTGTGGGAACACGACGGCGCCACAAAGGGAGATGTTTGCGATGAGCTACTTCTCGAGCGCGTCAGCGTGTGCCTTTGGGGCGTCCGCCACCGCGCGCAAAGATTCCCCAGCGGCAATTCTCAAAGCAATTTCGCACTTTGCTTCCACCTCCAGGTTCTCGTCGCTTATGGATGTGGTTGTAACACGCACTCGATCGAACGCAATCTGTTGCAACTTCTGCGAAAGTCGCCCCAGCTATGTACGCCTCGCACGCGAGCGCGCGGAACCAGATGGATGGATGGATGGAATATAGGAGCGTCCCCTTTGAAACGGGGTGGTAGCAGTAGCTATCATGCTCATTTTCTGGCGGAACGACGAGTGCGCCTCCACGTGGTAAGACTGGAAAGGAAAACAAATATTCTGTTACTAAATGTCCCATTCAATCACTCAGAATATTTCTTTATTAATGAGTTGGTTACTTTTCCTTACATAAACAAGGGTAGTCTTGTTCGCTTATCACTTAAGGTGAAAGATATCGTTCACTTCAATTTTGGTATCAGCTACTAGCGCCATTTCAAGTGCAGCGGTTGATACCCGTTGTGATTGCCGCTCGGCAGATAGCGCTCATGAAGAATGCCTGAATTATCATCATCATCGTCGTCTATCTCCTTTACATTTGCCGTGTAGCTGCGCCACTTCTCCTTTTATTGCAATAGCAATACTGCGCCAGGTTTCGAGCAGTCACGTGGTCCCGGCGGAGGCCACGCTTGACCTTGAACAGCTGAGGAGGAGAAGAAGAAGGCTGGTAACATACGCTCTCGCATCATACTAATAAATAATGAGCCAAGTGTCACCAATAATGTAGCACCTTACACCGATAGGGCGTGATAGGGGAATAATATAGCAGGCAAAAGAAGGTTCCACCGTTGCTATCGCAATACAACTAGGGTTCACTAGAGTTAAATCACAACTAATTTTTTTAGTTTTGCTCCTTAAATGCAATGAACCCTCCTTTGCAGTAAAGACCTTAGAGAAGTGCCGTGTGACCGTCTCTTCGTCTGATTCGTGACCGTCTCTAGGGTCGTCTCATTAGTTTGAAATCTACGATTACCTTAGCGGTGAGAGTCCTATCAGACGTGAAGGTTTAATGAAAAACAAAAGTTACAAATATTTCCTCCCAGACCGGGAACATCAGGCCTTAAGTGGCCTATAATTAGTTATTTTAGTCTCTAATACACGCAATTTGCGTTGGAAAGCATTTCTGACTTTCTTTTAAATCGTGTATAAGTTTCGAAACAAACATACCAGTCATAATGTCTTGGACATCAATGCTGTTTCCGAGCTTGCACAGCTGCCGCGTGTTTTTCTTTGCACGCCAATAATTGTGTACTCCCTGTGTCGCAAACACAATGTCTTATGCTCGCTCAGGCGTTTTTCAAAGCAGTGCCTGGAAAATTTGCCACCGGTTTGCGAGGATCCCAAGAGCGTTCTCAGGTATTCTTCGAGCACAGGAAAGTCTACAACAGACCGCAAAAACACAAGCAAGGAATCAATCAGGTAGTCTGTAGGTAGTTGCTTTACATTAAATTAAATATTTGATTTCTTTACTTCTTCAGTGAGTTGGTTGCCATAGTAGTCGACTCGGAATCAAAGCTAGCAATCATTTTATCACATCTCACTCGATAAATGAAAAAAAAAAACATATACCTTCCTAAATTCGCGGTACATATAGCTCACTAATCGACAACATAATTTCAAAGGAAATCGCTTGCCTATTGTTGAAAATTCTTGTTTCCCTTGTCAGTTCAGAAGCAGGATACGGCCTCATCAAGGTAGGCTTTAGGCCGAAGCCTTCATCCCGAACAATAACATAAAGGGCTATCTTGTTAGAAAGTGGCAGAGCTTCAGCACAGGGCAGGAGTAATGGCTGTAACTAATGCCTCTTTCTTGTTGCACTCATTCCAAATCCTGCTATCATTGAGTCGCCCATTACGTTCAGTATTAACATTTACAAAATTTAACTCAGCCTCCAGAAGTGCCATAAGCGCAATAACAGAAAAACCCTTTATAGTTCCGGTACTGCGCTCCCGAGTTGACAGGTGTATTTATAGCAATGTTTTCCATTCAGAGCTTCAATGCAGTGTAGGAGCACCAGCTGGACGGTACTCGGTGCTCCTGGCCTGAATTAGAAGCAGCTTCAGTTGAATGGGTACAGTGACCTTCTCTGTAGTGGCTTGCTATGGCTGTGAAGTCAGGAGGGAGCCCGGCCAAGCGTCTGCTTCGTCGATGATGTTCGAAAGGTTCCAGGATTATCCCGCACACTCCCCCAAGCAGTTACGGGGAAAATGGGTATAATATTTACAGAATATTCGGGGAATGCATGTAAGCTACATATACAGTCTCAAGTACAGTCTCAGCAAAGCTTGTCCCCAAACGAGTCCACGCGCCACCACTTCGTTCTCCTTTTTCACAAGCGCGACTGTCCACTTTGTCCTTCTCTTGCACATGCCCAGCACTGCTCGGCGCAGCGTAATTGATGTAACAGTTTCCCCCGGGACAGATGAAGCTTGTTCTCGAGCGAGTCAAGCAGATTGACAATAGCAGCGTTTCAGTCGTGCCACATGAGCCAGCTGAGTCGTCCGCGAGCATCGATTTGTCGATGTTACTTAGCGATAACGTAAGTTACTTCACTTAAACGACTTACAACAACGAAGGGTCCAGCGTATTGCCACAAGAACGTCTGGTACAGTCCGCGGCATCGCAATGGCATCCAAAGCCAAACCAAATCTGCGGGTTCATAAGTTACTGCAGCATGAGCCGCATCATACCGAACCTTCGTGCGGTCTTGGGAGGCGATAGTTCGCAAAAGAGCAAGACGGCGCGCTTATTCAGCAAGACAAAGATGTTGCGACACGGATGGGTCATCGTGCATCGAGAATGGAAGAATGGTGTCCACGCAAGTTGATGGTGAGCGCGCTTAAAGAAGGAAAAAAGGAGAATATCCGGTCACTTCATGCTTAGCTGTGTTATAAGCGTGAGTTACAAATGGCAAGACGGCGTCCCAGTTCTTGTGATTAGATCTTACCTACATTGACATCATGTTAATGAGAGTCCGGTTTAGGGCGTCGCTGGATTATCGTAGCTATTGAGTATTTGACCCGGTATGTGGAGACGTCTGCACTCGTTTCTGCCAAAGCAACCGATGTGTTGAGCTTTTTATTACACCAAATCGTACTTCGCCATGCCCCCCCCCCCCCCCCCCGAGTGATCATCAGTGATCGCGGTTCTTCAATTTGTTCTTCAACATCACCGTAGGCAGAGGAATTGGCGAAGATGACCGTTTCGCGACCTCACCTCCATCGGCCGCTCCTGCTAGTTTCCCGATCGTGGCGTAGGCGAGCGTCGACGTGGGTACGGGGACAATACTCGGCGCGGGGGTGGTGGTGTGAAGCTGCGGTCAGAAGCGGGAGAGGCACTGCGAAAGACGCCCAGGCAAGGCTGTAGTGAACAAGGTTGACGTCACGCAATGTTGTGGTGATCACGGAAATCTGTCCAAGGGCGGGTCCAAGAACGCGAGGACTGCTGTCGCCGGCGTTGACAAAACCGCGCTATGTGCCCGCGGCGGCCGCAGTTGTAACAAACGGGCGACTCACGAAAAGCGTAGGCGCTGGATGCGGAGGAATTCGACAGTGGTTGAGAGACGATGGCGGCTGCATGAAGCACGTTTCAATGTGGAGGAAAGCGGCTGGTCAGAGGCGAATAGGCGCGCTCATTGCCGAAGGAGTAGCGCGGAAATTCTGGTTGACAGGCCCACGAGGCTGGATGCTCAGCCTGCTGTGGCTGAACTGCGCATTCAGAGTACACAGGTCGCGCGTCGGCGCCTTGCAGGTGCTTGGTCAGCTCTTCACTCACAACTCTGTGCACCAGAGAGGCGAGATCGTCGTGGACAGTATAGTCAACGCTGGCAACTGTTGGAACGTTGGAGAGGCGTCCGAATTTGGGCACAATAGGCCGCATTTTTAAAGAATAATATGTACGGCAGTACTCGATAACGTCCAAAGTACTGACTAGGGTTTCTTTTGTGCTAAGGAAATTATAAACATCTGCGGCGAATCCTTTATAAGATGGCCAACCTTGTCTTTTTCGGGCATGCGTCTGTTAACAATGCGGCAGAGCTTCAGGACTTCCTCTATGTATGTCGTGCAAGTCTCTCCAGGTAACTGTGCTCGCTGGGAAAGGGTTTGCTCAGCCTTGCGTCTCTTTGATGTGGAGTCTCCAAAACAGTCGGTTATCTCTTTCACAGACTTGCCCCAGGTAGAAAGGTTGTCTTCAAAGTTCTCTAACCACAGCAGCGCTGTGCCGGCCAGAAAGAATACCACGTTCGCGAGTTGCATGGCCGAGTCCCAGCGATTGTATTTGCTGTATTTTTTGTCAGCCAGTCCTCGACATCCTCATCGGCCAGACCAGAAAATGTTCTGGGCTCCCGCTGATGCGGACACGAGCTGGACGGTACTTGGTGCTCCTGGCCTGAATTAGAAGCAGCTCCAGTTGAGCGGGAAAAGTGACCTCTGTCGTGGTCGTGGCTTGCCATGGCTGTGAAGTCAGGAGGGAGCCCTGCCAAGATTCTGCTTCGTCGATGATGTTCGAAAGGTACCAGGATTATCCCGCACACTCCACCAATTGTTACGGTGGAAATGGGTATTATTTACAGAATATTCGGGGAATGCATGAAAGCTACTTACAGTCTCAAGCACAGCCTCGGTAAAGCTTGTTCCCGAACGAGTCTACGCGCTACCACTTCGTTCTCCGTTTTCACAAGCGCAACTGTCCACTTTTTCCTTCTCTTGCACATGCCCAACACCGTGCGGCGCAGCGTAATTGACGCAACAATATGTATATTGCACTAAAAGACAACAGCAGCATTCACATACATTCAGATAATCCTGCTTGAGTTCAGTGTATGTGGCCGTGCATAATCCTTTACAATCAGTGGAACTGTGTTATGTTTTCTTTGCACAAACAATTTAATGACAACTTGACTGTCTCCTGAAAAAAAGGTTACAGAGCCACAAAATAATTGATCTATTCAGAGAACAGCTAACAAGAACAAGAAACAATTCTGTGGTTCAGAAAAAGGCTGTCGTCGCTCATGAAAAAGACGGACACACAGCCGCAGGGATGCGTGCATTGGGAGTAGTTTATATCGGGCAAGTGCAACGCTGCACGAGGTAACATAAAATAATATTTCGTGGCAGTTTTCTATCCGCAGCCACTCCAGTAGGTTGCTCATTTTATACCAGGAACTCAGCTGTAGCGACGTAGCGCAAGGCAATGGCCAGTCGTTCTGCAGCAGGAAAAGCCAGACGAAAATTCGTCTCTTTTCTTACAATCACCGGTCTCACTCTAGCTAAAAGATCTTCAAAGGAGGACGTAATCATCCGTATCCATGGTCGATATCCTTCTGCATCCTGTAGGGGCCAACTCTCGCATTAAATTCTCAAAAGCACCTTGCTCAGGTGCCTTTCGCAATCAGTCCATCGTCCATGTGAACCGTGCCTTCTGCGACGGGGATTTCTCGTCCGAGTCAGAATTGACGGCGCAATATAGAACCAATGCTGCGGCTGCAGCAGCCGCTCATTGCGATAGGTATATGCACAAGCAGCTGTCGCTAACTAAGGAGAGTAGACGAGTGTCCAATCAGGGAGTCGACGAAGCAGCGGAGCAGCGCCGGCGAAACTTGCTTTTCCGAAACATGACGCCAGCCAGAGCACGCACCTTGCGGTGATTGATTGTCGGTGCCTGTAAAAATATTTGGAAAATAGTTTCTTTTTGTCGTATTGTCGTCCGCCGCGGAGAAATGGGTGTCTAGCAAATGAGCGAGCGCACGCAGGTGAGTAGCCGGTTGTCGAGGCCGTAGGCTGGTATTGCACCCGCCGAGAGACGCACTTCCCTTCCGTTCCCTGTCCCGTTCTTGTGGGGAAATGGGTGCGCATTTATCCCGTGCGCGGCTTTCAGAAAGGCCCCTTCTCTGACACTACACGTTTATCTCCCGTGTTTCTAGCGTCGGTACCGTATTCTGTGACCTCACTGGCGGCGGCCGATCTGTTAGCGCGATTGCAAGCACATAATCTGCACGGAGGCCGGCAAAGGATTTTGCGTACATGATGCCGTCCCCAGGAACGTCCGCTATCATGACGGGCGGTGAGAGGCCATCCTTGTGGTGTATGGAATGTGTCAGCGTGAGCTCACAGATAGATCATTTCAAGAGATCGCTACAAATTTGGGATTGGATTTCACCGATGAGCATGTGTGTATGCGTCGTCCGAGCCAGAATGGACGGCGCGAAACCATAGAGAAACGTACTTACGTAAAGAGCGGACACTTCCATAGAGCCCTGCGGCCGAGCTACTGCACTGCCGCCAGCGCCCCGAGCGGCTGGTCAGACCGCTAATTACGTCCTCCGAGATTTTAGGCGCATGCTTTGCTCTGTTTTGGTTTCAATAGCAAAGCTTTCGATTATGATTTACCTTTGGCTGTTAAAATATTCAACTACAACGTCTATAGTGGCGCGTAAGGTCTTTAATGATGTCATGCATGCAGACGTAATAAAATCGCGGATCTCAGCCTTTTTACTGGAAATACCACTAAGGTTTTTGAAGAACCAACGCGCAGCTTAGTTCATGCAGGTTGGAATAATATGATCGAAGCTGTTCTTATTGTACTTTTTTTGAATACATCGTTGAACACATCGGAGGCAAGAGTTCCACACAAAAAGTTAATTTCTCTTTTTTTTTATTTTGAATTACACAAAAAGAATACTGGATCACACATTTTATGAAATGCAAGCAATCACAAATGCAATAAGAAAGAAGGTATGGCAAAACACGCTGCACAGTGCCACAAAGAAAAGAAAAAAAAAATTGCTCATATCCGCTGCGTAGTTTTACTCTAAAACATCATCCGTGAGAGAAACACGAGAGGCGTTGTGAACGGCTAGAGACAAGCAAGGAGGAAAAAATGGAGGTGCAACTCAAGCGGAATTTTTATACTTCAGCCTTGAGTAATATACGCTGTTAAAACATATAAACATAACACACTGAATACATAATAGTATCACAATACTATGTTTATACTCCTGATCGCGATCAAATCTGCCCTCTGCCCGTAGGAGAAAGGCATTACAGGGAGCCCACTGTACGCGACTAATAGCAGTATGTCATCAAAAAGCAGGCCACGAACAGGCAGCAGCGCTTTTCAGACCACAACGAGAACGCTTAGCCATGACAAAGAGTTCGGCATGTAAAAATGGTGCTTACGAACCGGCAAGCGCGCATGCATTGTGCAAATACAGTGAAGCAAACATGATTCATGAAACGATCTAAAATGCGCAATACAGCGTTCTTGTAGTGCCATATAAAAGCTCGTGTTATGATGCATGTGAGCCACCGACTTATTCCTTGTTTTAAACCGTAGGTGTTACATGTTACTTTACAAGATTACACAATGGAAGGAAGCACATGTCCTTCGGTAAAACATGATCCAAAACAAATAGTAACTTCACGCTATACACTAAAAGGGCTTCATGGCTCATATTCTATGTTACATGTGCAAAAAATACGCTCAAAAAGCGTAACAAACGGCTTAATTTAAGCATTGTTTGATCAAGAAGCACCAAAATAATTTTATAGGCAAAAGGAAACAAGTTACCGGCAAAACGAGGCGACGCATTGAAAAGCGCGGTGAGGTGGGCGTACCCAGCCGCACATGACCGGCGCAGCATCAACGTTTATTCGGAAAGGCTAAAGAAAGGGGAAGCGCACATGCAATCCGGTGTATGTATGATAAGCTGTGTGCCTTTGAGGTGAAGTCGAAGCCAACATCGCTACGCCATCTCGCGGGTGGTCAGACCCGCGAAATAGGTCGAGTGTCCGCTCTTTACGTATGTTTCTCTATGGCGAAACTTCGGCAAAGCTTCTGCTGCAGCAGTGGCACACGGAATTAATTCAGTTATCATTGCGACACTTCAGTGCCAAACGCGCACATAGTTCGGCAGCGTGGGTGCCTCCTATTGCGGTGATTGATCGTTTTTTTAAACAGTACCTAAAAAAAGTTTCCCTTCATCGCTTTGTTGTATGCCGCGGTATGGCGTCCTACAAGCAGTCGTGCAGGGTGCCGTTAATTGGCACCAGCTGTGGTGGGGCCGTTGTGGCTTCCCCCTCTTTCCTGCGTCGGAGTCACCCACAGCTACGCTAGAGAGGCAGCAGAGGAACGTCGCCGAAGTTGTGTTTTCGGTGTGACAAAGAGTTCGCCAGGAATTCCCGCAGAAGTTTCCGTTCAATGTAGCCGAGACAAGAGAGAGTTTCGGAATACGGGGAACCAGAACAGGGGGACTCTATCCACACGTGTATGGCGTTAGGGGAACGCGTCCCCTTCGTCTGCTTTTAGAATAGCGGCGATAGCGGTCACTTAACGTTGCGCGCATGCAGCGCCATGATGGCTTAAAAGAAAAACTAGCAGAAAAAATATCTTGATATACATGCTGCTCTGTCTTCATTACATTAATAAACACTAAGTAAATCATATTAAGTTACATATAAAGCTCAAATACATGTGTAAAGTAATACATTTTTTTCTTTTGAATTTTTAAACCGAGTCGAAATAGGCCGAGACTATCCACGCTGGGAATCACCGCTAGCCGTTTCTTGTTTCTTGCGTTCGTCTTGTCTCTGCAAGTCTGTGCGTTCGCCGTCTTCTGTAAGCACACTTTTTTGTGGCTTTCCGACGATTCCCAAGTTTAGGCGATCGCAGGCAGATTTACTTTGCGACCAGCTGCTCTATCTAGACCTCAGCTGGAATGATTTAGAGGACCTTTTTCTTCGGTACCGGGAGCCCGCGCCGCGACGCTTGGTACAACGGATTTCTGGACATGGATTGCCTGGACGAAGAGTCGTTTCGGCGGATGTTCCGTTTCGACAAGGAACATTTTGGCACACTGAAGATATCGCTGCTTGTACCCGATACCATCCTCAGTAGCCAAGGCGTCAAGGTATCTGGTATAGAAGCGTTGCTCATGGGTCTACGCCGATTGGCATACCCGAATCGGTGGCGGGACTTAGAGCCCATCTTCGGCCGGCATTGCTCGACAACCGAATAGGGAGGACACATTGCTCGACAATGTCGAGCATTGTGTCCTCCCTATTCGACCACAGTGAGGCCACCTTCGGTCATCTTCTGGACCTGAGGAGGCACGATTGGCTGCAACCGGAGGAATTGGCTCGTTTTTCTGAGGTGTGTACACGTCAAGCAAGGCGAGTTTCACTCCACAGCCCAATAAAAAAAAATTTGGCTGATTTTTGATATCGCAGACAGCTGCATAATAGCAGAGAGTGTCTGCTGATAAATAGGGGTTCAGTGCACACTGTGTCTCAAATCGTAACGGAACCAATTATTACTTTACGGACTTATAACTCGTACGATAGTCCGAAAGCAATGTTTTCGGAATGTTGCATACCAGTGACGGCACGGAAGCGTTTCTCATGTACCGTCTCTGCCAAAAGTAACCAGGCTGCAGGGTTTGCTCCTCAGCCGTGTTTAGAACCCTTGATTTACCTCAAAAGGCAGAAAATGGTCTTAAGAGATAAGGTGGAGTGGCTTTCGCTCCGTACAGGTGACTAAGAACTTGGGATGTCCTAACGCTGAAATATAGGGCTAACGAGCGAACCACGCAGCCTGGTTACTTTTGGCAAACACGACACACACACACACACACAAAAAGGAATGTTCTATTTTCATTGCAGGCAGTTCATCGCAGAGGTGCTCCTCTCACCAACTGTTGGGGGTTTGTGGATGGCACTGCCAGACCCATCTGCAGGCCTACCAAAAATCAGAAAATTCATTTTTCTGGACATAAACGACTGCATGTCGTTAAATAACAGGCCATTATGTGTGCAAATGGCATTGTGAGCGACCTGGATGGACCTTACCCTGGGCACAGGCATGATGCTGGTGAGTGAAGCGGATCCAAGTTTTCGATATAATAAATTTATATATACTCACTTGCCAGGTATATCAAAGCTTGGAACAAAATTTCGCATTACTGAGAAAAAAATATTTTGAAACAGTAAGAAAACTTAACGCAATGTTATATTAGGCAAAGCAAACAAGCCCATCGCACACCAGTGCACAGTGAAATAACCAAATTGCTAGCACGCTTATAATGTACCAATGCAGGAGTGTGCACTTAAAAAATGGCGTGTTGTACATATTTGGGGCACCAGTCTGTCACAAGCTGTGCTCGCAGGCTCTGAAGACATTCAGCTTCTTAGCAGCATTGACCTGTAAGTCCCTGCAATGAGTGGAATATATGAATTTTAAACATATACAAAACGCAGCGGTTGCTTTAGTTGAGAACACAATAGAAAATTCACTTTCCTTGACAGTGTCAGCTAAATAACAACTCAAGCAATGCTTCATGACAGGTCTGCATGTTAACATGATAGTGTTAAAAATCTCCATTCCTCAGAAAATCTGGCGTCGGTGTTGTTGCGTTGCGAGTGAAAAAACACAGGCAAGGATTTTGGCAGGTAACATAGCCATGCACTGGCTGGGCGTTGGGTTGTGTGATGTCACACGACCACATGACATGGGCCAGTTGGCAGGCACTGCCATCTCGGGTTTCATCTTCAAGATAGAAGGGTGAGATCACAATTCAGCCTTCCAAGAATCTTGAGGTAGACACGCTACCCCTGGGCCACACAGGCACATTTTTATGGCTTGGTTCATAGCTAGTGAGTTCTTGTTTTCCAAGTGGCATTCTTTTTAGCGTGACACATAAGGGGGACAAGACTTAGCGCCTGTCTTGTCCCCTTTATGTGTAGCGCTAAAAAGAATTCCACTTTGAGAAAGCTTGGCTAAATTGGGGATTTATATTTACAGGGCTCCTAGATTTTGCTACACTTTCTGCACTAGATCGCAAAAGTGCCATGCCGGTGCCGAGCCAGTTCTTCCGACGCGAGTGCAGCCTGGCACTAGCACTCTCGGTGGAGCGGCCAAATCGAGTGCAAAAGTTCAGAAACGTTAGTCTGTTCTGGGTGTGTGTATTTGTCAAGATTCTGATCGTTCTATTGAATGCTGTACATTTGTTCAAAATGACGCATCTCGCTTGTCAGCTGCCATATGAAACTTGTCAATTCCAAAGTGATAAGTTAAGAATTTGACTCCATCCTTTCTGTTGCATTGTGCAGTGGTGCAGGCCAGCCGAGTCTTGGACTTATAATTTAAGGTTATTTAGGCTGTCACTATTAAACTCACGCTCACTGCTGGTGGGCGGTGGCCACGGAGTGACTGTGACAGCCTGTTGTGTGGGCAGACTTAACAAGTGAAGGCATGGGCTAACTGCACGATGACCTCAGAACTAGCCACTACTGTAAGCAGAGATGCCACTCAAGCTGCCACATGTTGAATGCTCAAGCATTCAGGAAAAAAGGAATGTGTCGCTGCCAAGTCATCACGGACGTTTTGATCACCCACAAAAACAGTTGTGATGGCCAGTAAGGTTAAAGCTGGACAATTTTAACTTACGCGCACATTATCCCGGTCACAATTGTGCTTGAAATAATGTGATGCAACTTTATGCCTCTAGTGGGTACAGTGCACGTGATGGCCTGCCATCACTGCTATACTCCTACTATACCACTGCTACATTTCAGCATTGAGTCGTAATAAAAACTACTGAATGCAGCTTTCTACGCTGCACAAGCTGCACAGTGAGTTTTCATCATTGCCATTCACTCCGAAGGATGAAACCACGAAACAAGAGTGCCATCACTCAGCCATTTGCACTTTTTCGTTATATTCTTGTAGTGTCCTACACTAAAATGCATAAAGTTGGACGTCTGGTTGGGGCAATAGAGATTTTGTTCACGCGCCTATTCATGGTAACGGCACTAAAATACATGGGCCCCAATCAACACATGTGCATTTTTCTCTTGTCCATTGTCCAGGTGAGTTTCCATATTAACGAGGCATAAATACATTTAAAAAGTTTGGTCCCCAGAAAAAGTGTCCATAATTTAAGTAGTCTATATTAACGAGGGTTGTATTAACAAAGCAGGACTGCAGATGTCACGAAAAATAATTTGTTCATTGTATATTAAAGCTGGTATATTGTCTAATATATATCAGTTAGAAGGCATCATGCCAGATTATGCCAAGATCTCTTTTGTATCAACAAGACCATACCAGCGCAAAATCAGTACGTCTCTCGTAACCCGAGTTGATTTGGGACATTCAACGCGATAGACCAAACCAAACCTTATATTTTTGCTTGCTTACGTGCAACAGCAGCAAGTGCTACATGCTCATTACTACAAAACAAAAGCCTACTGCAGAATGTTGTTTCTATTAGGCACCCACGTTGGTGACAGCAAATAAATGTCCTAGCAGAATGTTTTTTTTTCGTGACTCGAGCTCGGCCAATGAAAATAAAATCTGTGCGCTTTGCTTCAACATTTCCCACATTTGTTGTTCAAACGCTTCGATTATTCAGTACTGTTTTGCATTGTGCAGATATCCTGCGTGACAGTGGGCTCTATGAAAAGCTGTTGGATCTGGTCCAAGGTTCGATCTTCACAATCTATGGGGACCCAGCCTACTGCCTGCGTCCGCTCCTTATGCTGCCATATGCAGGTGCTGCACTCAGCCAGCATCAACAGCTGTCTAACAGCTCCATAAGCACTGTTCGTCAAGCCGTTGAGGGGGGGTTTGGGAAAACTGTCAGCCTTTTGCATTCTTTAATTACAAGAAAAATCACAAGTTGTTACTGCAAACTGTTCCTAAAATGTATAAGGTGGCAACCATACTTGCCAACTGTCGCACATGTTTGTATGACAGCCAAATCAGTGAGTTCTTTGGTTTTCGCCCGCAAACTCTGCAGGAGTATTTAAAGCCAGCTACCTGAGCATTTGGAGTTCCATCAGCATATTACATGAAATCTTTTGTTTGCAAACCTGACCGCAAGTAGTTCCTTTTCAATTGGAGCATTACTGCTGGAGGTTGTAAGAGCTGTTGGAAGCATACACCATCAATCCACAAGTTCAACTGTCCACTATTTCATCTAATCGCATGCTCACTAATGCCCCTTGACATTTTGAGAGAATTTGATCTTCTTATGAGACTTGTTACACAAAGTAATCATTAAGGTCAAACCTAGCTAAAGCTTTTCCTTGTGCTCTAGGCAATATTCTCAGTATGCATGTGAGCACTTCCCCTGGGGTTTGCTCCATTGCTCTGGAAGTGTGTGGATGCTCTCAAAATAACATTAAAATAGTATTTGGCTGTGTTGAGATTCTCTTCAATATCAAACTTGTTAGGGAAGTTTTTTTACTGTGGCATACCATTTAGCACCCTGTGTTGCAGTTTGCATTTGACTGTGTTCTGTTGTGCTGTGTGTTTAGTGTGGAGTGGACACAGGAGTGCTTAGTTTTTTCAGCCATGAGCTTGAAATATATTCCGGAAAATGCTGGAAAATCTTTGTGCCGCCTGTGTCACAGTGCACGCTAACAAATTAATTTTGTCTACTCTGCATCGTTCAGGATATTGTTGCGTGTCAGCACCATATGTTACCCCTGTTTCCTGAGAGCAGAGAACCTCACGGTGAATGAATTTTCACCATTTGAGCACTGTAGCACTGTACCACAAGGAAAAGTAGTAAGGTAGGCTTTAAAATCAGTATGCAGAAGACTAAGGTAATGTTCCTCTGGAAGGTAAGGAGCCTCTGGAAGGAACAGCAGTTTACGTTAGGTAGGGAAGCACTGGAAGTAGTAGGTGAATATGTCTACTTAGGACATGTAGGACAAAACTGATGATAAGAAAATAGAGTAATTTGTTTGTATTGACTGTTAAAGTATATTTATAAGTCATATATTATTGGATAGCTTATGCAGAGTATATAATTGCACTAAAGTAATCATAGGTCCTAATTACTAACTGGTAATTGAGTAATTGTGAATAAATCTTGTCTTGAAGCTACACCATTAAGTCATGTATTATTGGATAGCTTAAGTGAAATATATCTGCGCAGTGCCAATTGTAAGCCCTAATTAATTAGTGTTATTTCGATAACTGATTAAAACTGAAATTTATGCTACAACATCAAGTAATTATTGTTCGAAAACTTGTTTGAGTATAATTTCACTGAAGTATTCCATGTCCTAGTTGCTATTAATTAGTTGCTTTAATGAATGATTGAACTTAATGCTAAATTTAAGCATCAAGTTGTATACCATTGGATAACTTATAGTGAGTATGAGCACCACAGTAATTGCTGGTTTCAGTTAACAAGCATTAAGCAGTTTAATGTGGTTACTAATAGAGCTTTAGCCCACTATAGCAAATCATATATCATTCAAATGTTCTCATGAGTAAAACCCGAAATCCTAACACCACAGAATGGAAATACTAGCACTTACTGCTATGAATTCCCAGCCCGCAAAGAAACGTAAGTCCACATGGTAATTTATTTATCATTGCCTGTATGTTACACTTAATATCTAAAGTGAAATGTTTACAATTTGCTTAAAATAACTTACTTTAAAGTTTACATGAAATATTTTGGTAAATTCCTGTGCCGGTTTCCATTGGTGACGGTGTCTTGGTGGAAAAGTCTACTCTAGATCGGCTGCGTACCCACTGCAAAAGAGCACAGGCTAAATTTGCTAGGGGCCTGATGCGAGCACTGTTCACTGAAGATGAACTCAGAGGAAAATCTCTCTACGGCAAGGGAACCAACTCAAAAAAGGATGCACCATGCAAAGAAGCTCTGGACCCTGTTGGGGTAAATGCTATCATCGGTAAGCACGACACTGTAGCACATTGAGCATATGACCAGCGAACGCCATCTGTGTGAGACTGATTTAATTAATTGCAAATTCTCTATTTTCAGGATACATTTGTGGCAGTTTTGACACAACAGTGGTGCAGCTTAAGAACAGCCTGTCGTCGATGCTTTCGAGCGAAATTAAATAAAATGCAAAGTTTTGCATTAGCTCTATGTGAGAATCTGGAATCCGATTTATTTCAAAGCTTTCTGGGGCAATTCCAGTCTCAATGGCTATAACATTCTCCATATAGGTGCGCACAAGCATCTCTAGGAACATTAGAAACGCATCAAACAATATACATCATGATGACAATAGTCACTCGCGCATTAAGAGTTCAATAAAAATTCATACATTAATAATGCATCAGAAACAACAGTCACTCGTGCATTAAGAGTTCAATAAAAATTCATGCACTAAGTGTGCATCAGAAACACGGTGGCCAACTTTCTTATGAAACTCATTAAGAATGCATAAAGAAAATCTACAGAAATGTGAATGTACATGATGAGAAATGTAACCAACATTTAATAAGAAACTCATTAGGCTTTTTTGTAAGGGCAGGTAGTAACCGCAGATCCGGACCATGAAAAGGAAATAAGAATAGGATTGGAATGGAGCGCATTTGGCAAGCACTCACAGAGTATGACTAGCAGCTTACCGGTATCGCTTAAGAGGAAAGTATATAACAATTGCATCTTACCTGTACTCACCTATGGGGCTGAAACGTGGAGGCTAACCAAGAGAATTGTACTTAAGTTGAGGACAACCCAGAGGGCTATGGAACGAAAAATGGTAGGGGCAACATTAAGAGAGAAATCGTGCAGAGTGGGTCAGAGAAATAACTCAAGTTACCGACATTCTAGTGGAAATTAAGAAGAAGAAATGGACATGGGCAGGACATGTAGTGCGAAGAGAGGATAACCGATGGTCGCTGAGGGTAATAAACTGGATTCCAAGGGAAGGAAAGCGTAGCAGGGGGCGGCAGAAAGTTAGGTGGGCGGATGAGGTTAAGTTCGCAGGGGTTAAGTGGATGCAGCTAGCACAGAACCGGGTTAATTGGAGAAATATTGGAGAGGCATTCGCCCTGCGGTGGGTATAGTCAGGCTGCTGCTGATGATGATGACCATTGTAAATGCCACTTGCCACCACCAGAAAGTTTCTGCCTACTGTGTGTTGGTCTTCGGGCATTTACTGGTTTCACGCCAGCTTGCCAGCACTCGCCAATTTGCAGCTGCTAACATTGTTTGCTAGGGGAGCATGCAGTTGCTTGTGCAGTAAATGTATACAAAATGTAAATGTATGTGCTGCGCAAGCTTCGCAAGGCGTCAAATTGTAAGTGAGAAGCCATGCGATCGCTAAGTTCTGCCAAGCGTGCGGGCATGCCAAGCGTGCCACAAGGTACTGTACTCGGTCCATTACTTTTCCTAATCTATATTAATGACCTGGCTACTGATATAACTTCTAACATACGACTATTTGCGGATGACTGCGTAATATATCGACCTATCGCTAACAGCAACGGTACTAAACTGTTACAGAACGACTTGAATTGCATCGAATCCTGGTGTAGCAAATGGCTCATGTCCCTAAACACAAATAAGACTTTCACCTCCTTCTGTCAAACTGCTGACCTATTTAAAACTCGTCCGTCCCAAACTGGAATACGCATGCGCAGTTTGGGACCCTCACGAGTCTAACCTTTCCCTCACCCTCGAATCCATCCAAAATCGTGCAGCAAGGTTCATTCATTCAGACTACTCATATCACTCAAGTGTTACTGATTTGAAGACAAAATCGAATCTCCTTTCCCTCCAATCACACCGCAAAATAGCCCGGCTGTGCCTTTTTCATAAATTTTACCATTCATCACTAGGAAACTGTGCTATCATGCCTTGTCACCGCGTATCCCATCGACTTAATCACAATCAAGTAGTATACCTGCCATCCGCAAATATCACTGCACACCTAAATGCTTTTTTCGTCCAGACAGCAAAGGACTGGAATCGCTTTCCTGCCGACGCAGTTCATCTCGCTCATCTAGCACACTTCAAAGCATTCATTGAAAGACTCGCCAATGAACTATAATAGCCCACCCCTCATGTAATGCCCCACCAGGGACATTTGAGGTATAAATAAATAAATACGTGGCACGCTCATATGAGCACGCTGCAGAGCTGAGAACTTGGCTTGATGAAGTGTGTTTTGAAGCAACCGCACACACAACGGCCTTTTAAAAAAATACCGCTTTGGTCCGATTCTGCATTTTTGAGCTCAAATAGAGCAACTCCATTCATTATGAATTTCAGTTACAACAAACACAATCCACGGGATTGTCAAATTCTCATGAGCTCGATCATATTTAGAGTCCGGACACATTCGAGTAGTTTCTGGCTACCTTATACGTGATTTCTTCGTCATGCTATCCTTATTAATGTAACAAAAATACATGGATGTCTATGGGAGGTGTACATATATAGTCACACTGTTCATTGTTTGAACGGTCTCCATACTAACAGAGCATATAACTGAATTAAAATGGTTGTTTCGTCTCGAAAACTTAATTTGATTCTTCCACATTTACAGTGTCCACATTAGCTAAGCATGAGTACGAGTGTTTCGCATTCATTAAGGAAATATGCATTAGGATGTGTACTTAATGTGAGCCTAATGGTTGGTCAGTGCAGGACAGCAAAATGTTCGGCTCTTGAGTATGAACGTAGTGTTCAGCAAGAATAACTTGTGTCCGCACATAATCATTCACACATATTGACACATGGAATTGGTGGGTACCAAATGAACATTTTGTTTCCATGACTTAGTCGTACCACATGACTATGAATCCCTAAACATAGGCCCTGAAAGGCAGAAGCAGCTGAGCTTGCCGATTTTCTTGTTGATCATCTTTTCTGCTGCACAAAGAATGTGTGTATGACTAATGTGTGTTGATGTTTCACTGATGAACACAGCAATTATGGCATGTGGATAGGAAGCAGTTTGTTGTGCAAAACATGAATTTGTGAAATGCACATAGGTACATGTCTGTGTGACCAGTGTTTGCAGAACTTTACACACAACCCTCATAGCACTAAAGAGTCATTCTTGTGTTTAAGGTGCAGAGCGTGTCTATTTGTATGTCATATGAAACACAATATGCAATTAATTGAGGTCTTTGCCAGGCTGCGTGAACACCTGCACAGGCAGTCGGTTTCCCTTTTCAGTCCTGCTGTCAGTTATTATGTCAGTGTTTCTTGTTGCCATCTGTGTACATTAGGCTGCAGCACACACTGATGTTTGTGAATACATTGAATAGTTCAAGGCGGTAATTTTTTTGACGATGTAGATGTGGAAAATCAATATTAAGGGTGTTTGCAACTGTTTACTCAAGACAGAACTGAGCTTCACAGGACCCCGAAACAGTGCACTGAAATATCACTAATCACCACTTTGCAGGTTTTATTTGTCTTCTTTTGACAGCATCTTGGATACAAGTTTTATGAGCGCCTGCTGCTGCTCAATGAATATGCGGCGCGACTTCCCTTTGATTTCGTTGTTCTGCTGATTCCTGGGACTGTGGCTTCCTTTCCTTGGCCCTGTCTTGCAGGTCCATTTCGTGAAGGCGCCGCTGTATGGCAGCTTCTTGGAGACGAAGCTCTCTGTCCTCAGCTCGCTCTTTGCAAGCTGCCTCCCATTCTCTTACATGCTGAAGTAGCTTTTCGCGCTCTAAAGTTAGGCGATCGCGTTCAAACGCCAACCGCCTCTCTTCAATGGTCCGCTCTTGTTCTTTTATGGTCTTCTCAAACTGAAGCCTTTTTTGAAAAGGCCAAGTTTCGAGGCTGTCGCCTTTTTGTACCTGCATGTAAAAAATTATGTAACATTGGTGCTGTTGTTGTGTAGTATTCATAAATTAGTCACTGACTGCCAGCAGCAAACATATTGCAAATAAGGAATGTAGGAGGATGCAATAATAGAGGAAGAAGTAATCAAAAACGATATATGCACAAACAGTCACTGTATTCCACAAAATGCATATTGTAACATGCACGATTATCTTTCCACCCCCACGTTTCAACAAGTTACGCTGTTGCCGTTACAGGAAAAGTGCACACGGCAATGGTGATATGCTGTTTACTACAAAATATTGACACAAATGATGGGCACCCCGTTCCAAATAACTAACTAGATTGAATCATGTATATGAAACTGGGAACAGTTTGTCGACATGATGGGGCCAATCCTCATTTCATACAGGTCTACTCAGGTGTGCGCCTCAGGGTTCGGTTTTAGGTGCAGTACCATTGAATATTTACATAAATGATCTCTTAAAAGCTCTTGAAGTGTCTGTGTGTATTAAGCTGTTTGGTGACGACAGCATTATTTTTAACTCAATCAAACCAGTTGGTGGTTTGTATTGAATGCTAAGCTACAACTGCCAGAAAATTGGTGCGACAAACGGGAAACGGTTATTAACTTTGAAAAACTGTTGCTATCTGCATCAGTACAAAAAATTAACCAACTGAATTTTGGCGTGCTGCATTAATAACAATGTAATTTTAGCGGTAGACAAATATTAGTACCTCACTGTCGCAGTAACTTCCCGGTTGAAAGGGACAATTCACAGACATTATATGCTCCTCTGTCCGTAAGAAGCTTTGTTTTATGAAGTCTTGTATGGTCAGTTGCACGAAGGTATTAAAGCTGAAAGCATATAACTCCACAATAATGCCAAGCCACAAATATGCGTGCATTGCATAAAATGCCATACAAAAGATTTTAAAGGAGCCAACAGTCTAAGAGTCAGAGGCAAACATTGGGGATTTTTTTTTGTATTGACAGGAATTAGTCTTGTAATGATTTCAGGGATAAACATCTTTACACTTAATATTCTTTATCCCTAAAATCATCATAAGACAAATTCTTGTCAAAGCTAACAACAAAGCAAAACAAAATTATCCCCAACCTTTGCTTTCGACTTTTAGATTTTTGGCTCCTTTCAATTCCATAATAACGAGCCCCTTATTTTCCCTTCAATTGTCTACACAAGAGATGACGCGCAGACACTTGAAAAAATTCGCCTTGCGGCTCACCAGAATAGTACTTAGCAAGGTTTCTCCAGCACAGAGTGCTAACACTGAACAATCCCCTGTAGTGGTTCCATGCAGATATGGTATGTACTATAGTAAACTTGCCTCGCCTTTGAGGTTCCGGCTGAGCACCTGTGCTGCATTGGCCAGGGCTTGCTACTCAAGGGCTAGCCGCAGGCAGTTGGAAATTAAAGCTCAATGGGCCATCGGCAGCTGTGTCGTTCCTCGTTGATGGCGCGTCTTGCGAATTTTGGCTACAGTACATGGCTTTAAAGAAGTCTGCTTCTGCTTATGGCTCATCAGACGAGTCCCCTAAAAAATGGTGGTATACAGACTTAGCAACGTTTCCCTACTGAGCTGTCAGTATTGCAATTTTTGATCTTGCAAGATGATTTTGCGTATATACCACACTTTGTGATGCTGATGTGGTCTGTGCTTTTTGAAGATGTATTAAAGCATTGTAGTGAACAATATGCAGGAAAATGTTACTTTTGACTCCAACGAACTTCGGCGCTGCATGGTTATACATAAAAAACAATACACACACAAGAGAATTAAATCAGGACGTTAACACAGATGATGCGCTCGCTACCAACTGCCAGTTTTTGTGGTACAAAGCGCCGGAGGTCGTCGGAGTCGTATAGCCAACTAGCCCGCTCGCAAGTACTACTGAATGTTACTTTTGTTTTTCAATAAACGTTAAAAGCGCTATGTGTAAGCTGAATTCAGAACTGTTTATCACTGCCAACTGTATATACTGTAATTCACTCGACATTCAAAAATGCAAAATTCATAGATAACAAAACAGCAATTTTGTTGCTTGAAGTTCGAATTATGAAACACTGGCTTTTGGTACGGCTATCAGGGAACTCCGACAAGACTCGCATGTATGGCTGTCCTATAGCAATTCATGTCCTCGCGGCACGCGTTTACGACAAAATGGTCTCACATGCGTTTTTCGCTGAACATGTCAGGTCTACGGTTAAGGGATCTGCGTCCAGGGCTGCAGTGTAGGCTGTGGCAGCTGCATCCCTGGCCAATTCCGCGTAGTTCCGCTCCTCAGCCCGTGTCGGCGCTGTCAGTGGACGGGCACAGGCAATCTTTCTGGTAGCTCTCGTTTTTACTATGTGGCCGTGTTCTTTGGCGATATCAGATATTTCTTGCAGCAGCTTCTTTTTCATCATACTGCTCTTCCGTGCCTGACCTGCACGTGTAAACACCATCCTTACACACTGCTGTCAGCTGGCGATCATAAATACAAAGCTCATATCACGAAGGAAAAGTGATGGAAGCGGTACGTACTTGCGCAGGTTGGCCCGGTCGTAGTGTTGAAATTGCCCCAGCAGCAGATCGCATCGGTCGCGTATTGCGCGCGGTGTAAATTTCGTTTTTCAGAGCCGCGTTAAGGTTATACGCAACTACGGACCATCGACACGACTATCAGAAGGGGTTTACTGCTATGACCTCGCGCAGCATATACAGGTCATCAGTGATTGTGAACCGCAGTCGCGAAGCCGCGGCCACCCTTCGCTGCTGCCATGTCAAATACTGCTTAACCCTGGCTTGACCAGACTCGACTCTTCACGTTCCTTTTTTTGATTGTGTTTCAACAACTTGACAACAGCAGAGACTCCTCTCGTTAAGCCTTTCCACGGCGAGTGTCGAGAAGCGATCTCAACAAAACGAGCATTTCATCGTTTAATCTTTACGGTCAAGGCACGCTGAAACGAAGCGAAATCAGGCTGCTTGGTTTATTTGCGATACATACAGCTTACAGGGACGAATCCACGGCGAATGCGATATGAGGCGAGAAGTCTCCGCTTCGACGGACGCCGCCATGTTGCCCGACCCTATCCGGCGATAGGGTCCACGATATTTCGCCGATATAGGGTCGCCGTCGTCCGCTGACCCAAAAACCCAAGGCACGCTTGGGTTCTGCGCATGCGCAATCGCGCCCCGCTATTACCCTATCCCCCTAACCGATAGGGTCCCCCTATTCTAAATCTCCCTAATGACGTGCTTCCGGACATTTCTTGTTGAAGCGGTTCCCGCAGGAGCAGTTTTTTTTTAGTGCGTAGCACTTCTAGTACTAGCCGCAATCACAGATTTCGCCGAGGTCTGTCCAAAGCCCCTCACTCTCTCTCTCTGTGAATTTGAAGTGGAGAAAGAGAAGGTGGCTTCGCGCGCGTCTCGTGGTTCAGCATTGAGGAGGTGGAGCGGCCGCAGAGCTGTAGTAGAAGCCGCTCTCTCTCTCTGTCCATCCAACTCTCCATGAACTTGAAGAGGAGGAAGGGAAAGTGCCTACGCCCGCATCACGCGACTTAACACTGAGGGGGCGGAGCGACCGCATGGAGTATGACAGTGAGAGAGGGGCGTGTCAGTTGCGGACGTGGCGGCCGTCGCTGGGCAACGTAGCACAAGCGTGACTGCGTTTGTTTCGCGTCGTAATGGATGAAGCCGGGCCATCTGGCACTGCGGCGCAGGTTCGCCGCGCTCGACGTGCTGAGTACAACGGCTACGAAGGCAGAACCTGAAAGCCGGAGGCCCATAAATCGACAGTTAAGTTCGCGAGCTTTTCCTAGAAACCAAGTGTTCACCGCGAGTCCACTGTCACAGGGGACATTCGAAGTGGCGGCCAAGGTCAAGTGGCAGCTTCACGCGAGTTTATTTATGACGGTAGCGCAGGCGGCCACTCTTCGGAAGTGGTATAGGAATAGATAGAAACAGGCGACGCCGTCGGTTCGGTCCGTTCCGATTCTCGGAAAAGTAGCGCTTCGACCGTGCCGCGAAGGAAGCAAACCTGAGCAGTTAAAAATCACAGCGTAACCACAGTGGTTGTGGGTTCGGCGCTAACTGCTCTGTATCTTAGTTTGAGGGGAAAGGGCGCGGAGGCCATAAATCGCGGCGAAACACGGGCTGGGGCGAATGCGCGGCAGAGGGAGCTGCTGTCGGTATCTTCTCAGGGAAGAGGCCTGGACTTACGTCCCTTTGAAACCGCCGCCCGCGCGCAACCGACCAAGGGCAGCGATCGGAATGTTTGCGCCTTAGGCTTGTGTGTTGTGTGTTTTGGAAGCGCAACCGTCGGCGCTGCTTGTCTTTGTGACTGCTGGCCAATTCTTGCGTGAGCTGAGGGAAGATATTGGAGAGAGTGTAAACCGCAGATGTGTGTGGTAATGCATGAAAGGTATAACGGAAATAAGCGGTGCTACGCACCTACTTCGTATTTGATTAATTATGCAAATCGGCCATATTTTGTTCCCTGCAGGCTGACTTGTTTGACGACCCGCGGAGCGATGGGGTCGGGAGCTATTTTTCCCTTCCCACAGAACGGACTAGGCAAGCGGAGCTGACCGCGCACCGTGACGTCAGTCAGAGTTCAATGACTCCCCTGCGGCGGCTGCGCGAGTGACGGGCAATATGACGACGCGAGAAAAGCAAATCCTTTCCCTTATTCTCTGGTGTCACATGACTACCCTTCTTGCTCAGTTCCCTTGCATTCCAAGAAAAACGCAGGGGGGAAACGCGCGTAGTGTGAGCGTCCTTCCGAGGAGCTGTAACGCAGAGGCGCCGTCAACCCTGGGCCGCTGCGGGAAGTTTCCCACTTGTATGAGTCAGGCTTGACAGGGTAGCTGAGAGTACACAAACACACTATTGCGAGACAGATTCGACCGAATGTTCCCGCAGTGTGGACCGGGCTTAAGAACAAAAACGTCTGCCCAGTTTTTTATTTGGTACAATGCAACATAAAACCAGCTGCAATGTACTCAAATAACAAGTAAAAAGTTGCACAATGACAGAATAAAACGTTATAGCATCAGACAGCACCTCTCAGACACAAAACCGTTTTTATGTCGACTTCTATTTTAATGCGCAAGCATCACTTACGAGATCCATATCGATTTCGTCTTACAGGAGAAGCTTTGTTGACACCTGCCCAATTTGGCGGTCCTGTTTTGAAAATTGACATTGCTCGAATCGAGAAAAGAGGCACAAGAGTTTTGAACGCACCTGCACCTTTTCACTTCCCTAACTACTGCATTACACCACCATTTCATCAGTACTTTTAGTGCAAAAGCATTGCTGACCAGGTTAAACACATGCTTTTTCATGTCCACACGGTTGAACTACATTGAAAACTGTACCTTTTTTTTTGTGAACAGCTATGTTTGTTTTTTTCCTATCAAGAAATGACCCTGTCATTCTGTGCAGTGAAAAGATGTTTGAAAAGTTGCATATACAGTCACCAAAGCAAAATACTGTTTTTTTTTCAAGCAGTTTGCTACAGAACAGCCACAGAAAGTCTTCTATTGTAAGACAGAAAAATGTTTTTTGGGGTAATTGCAAGAAGATGACAAATAAATTCAATGCCCCGTGTGCAAAGTAATGAATATCATTTGTGATCTGATTGAGGAGGGCTCCTACTTCTTGTATCTCGGCATAGAGTCGCAACTGTGGAACCTGCTACTAGATCCAACTCTCCATCCGAAACTCAAAAAAAGAAACCGAATCATTGATGACTGTGGCATCAGTCAGAACAAAGAATACCATGAGCTTGGTCTTGGGAAGACGACGTCTCCCTCATTTAATGTACCCCTTTTTAAATCACCCAAATATTAAATTTGACCTATCCAACTACACATTAATAAGCTGCCTTTTAAAGAACGGCTCAAGAATATTCTTGTTGCTGGTTTGTGGTTTGGCGAGAGCAATTGAGTGTTTTTTAAAACCATTTGTTGAGGAATTAAACGTCTTGTCACACATGGCTTTCTTGGCAAAATCAGGAAGTGGTCACTGAGTGAGCCCGTGTTTTCCCTGGGTCACGTATAATTGACACAGTTGCGAGTGCCATGTTGCTGAACATGAACCAGTTCAATGGGGAACATGAGTGTGGTTGGTGCACACAGAAAGGAGAAGTTGTTCGAAAAGGAGAGTGGCATGTTCGAGTGTACTTGATTATGTCACTGAAAAACAAAATGGGGACTGACAGTGCAATGAGAAGGCATGCATAGGAGGCAGGCAGCAAAGGCTTTCATGTAAATGGAATCAAGGGGAGCAGCATCCTCTTCAAACTGTCTTCATTTAAATTTTCCTTTAGTTTTGTGGTTGACTACATGCATGCAGTGTGCTCTGGCTTTGTAAGGGCCACTGCATGCACGTGGCTTGACCACAAAGCAACATTTCCGTACAGCTTGGGGGGGCTGCATACAAGAGCTCGATATTCGCTTGAAAAAGTTGCAGCCTGTCTGAAATGTCATGCTTGCCCAAAAAATACTGAAAAAATACTGGCAGTCTGCCGAGTGGCGCAACTGGCTTCTATATTTCTTACCAGTTGTTCTTCGCGTAATTCTTCAAAGTGTGTACTACAACAACTGGGTCTAGTTCGTGCGCCTTATGCGCTTTCTCCTTAGTGACTCGGTAACATCGTTCAATTGAGGTTAGTGCGGAAGGAAATGACCTAGTTAAAATAATATCAAGAACTCTACAGAAGAGAACATCTGTCATTCAATCCTCACTAACCCCTTCATCTCGTAGACTGCGTTCAGGAGTAGGGTGCATTGTGGAATTTTTCAGCGTACCCTTATGAAGACATGAAAGGGCGCCTTTCAAAGTTTGTGAATGGAACGAGACATGTACATTTGCAAATACTTGAAAAATTCCTTATTTCTTCTGCAATGCCTAGGCTTTGTGCCCAGTACAGTCATTCGCCACTTGTGCAATATATTATGTCTACTATGTTGAAAGAATACAAGCCAAGGGTGCGCTGTACTACTTTAGACAGATAACCATTTTTCGGCAAAGGTGTACACTCTGATGAAGGCTGTCATTCCTCTAAAAGTTGCGGTAGAGGCATACACATCATGTGCTGAGAGACTGGACAAGTATCGTCGGGCCAATTCATTCGTTCAGGCGGGCACAAGTTCCCAACAGACGACATCCCCTCAATTGTCTGTACAGTATGCAAGCTACATACGGGGCCTTGCAAGTGTATACCACATGTGTTTTTTTTAATGCTCAAAGAGCTGAGTGTGAAACAGTGTTTGTCAGAAAGGCAGATGATCCTCTAAATTGTATATATCGTGTTAAGGCAACCAATCGTATGCTGAAGGCTGATGCAGCTAAAGTCTGCAAGTGTACTGCCCTGCCCTTAACAACCTTTTTCTTTATCCGCTTAAGAGTAGCTATGCCATTGAAGCAGCGTAATAGAACTATACGCACTGGTAGATTCATGCTGCTAAAACAGCAAGAGGTTACAACAAAAGAAAAGGAAATCTGAATAGCGTTGAAACAAAGGGAACTGGTCATGGGTGGTCAGAGGACCATGCTGCCACATGACACAAATGGCACTACTTTAAACCGTGTTCAGTAGCGGGTCTCTGTGCAAGTCACTTGAACTAGTCAGTCACATTTGTGTGAATTGGTAGCTAGGTTGTTCAGACCTCATGTGGTCTGATTTACTAATTTGCACACACCTTATTAATGGGCCATTGTTTGTTTTTTATTTAGGGGGTTTAACATCCCCAAAGCAACTCAGGCTGTAAAAGACAATGTATTTGAAGAGCTTCGGTTAATTTCAACTAACTGGGGTTCTTTATCGTGAACTGATATTACGAGTAAATGAGCCCTAATGTGTGCTAGCATTTCACCGTTGCTGAAATGCGACCAACACGGCCAGAATCGAACACGTGTCTTTTGGGTCAGCAGCTGTGTGCTATAACGGCTGAGCCACTGCAGCATCTCCGTAGTTTGCAGCTTCCATTCTGAACAGTTGATAAAGAATACAATAAATTTCATATTGGAGTTCATTTTCACCGCAGCGGAACGTTGCCAAACTGCCCGCTGTGGGAGTTCTCCAACACCCGCAAACCCATAACAATCAACTATTGGTCAGAAAGTGTGATCTATTGTCTCCTTCATTTTCAATTATTTGTGGGCTGTGTCGTTATAGTTATGCTTGATCTGCGGAAATGCACTGACCTTAGCTTCTGCGCTTTCCAGCTTTCCGTCATCGACAAGTTTCTCAAGTTCATCGATAACTTCAGCGTGCCCGGCGCTTACAACGAACTAATTGCCGGAAAACTGCAGTTTTCTATACTAGGCATTGGTGCTAGGTTATTCGCAACTTTCACAGACGGTGCCGCCGCCGCGCGGTGAACGCTCGAAACGATAAACCGATGATCAAATCGCTGGCAGACGCGGCGTTCGTGCAGCAAGGGCTCGTCGCGTGGTGCAATTCCCGCGTTCTTCGTCCCATGTGTACGCCTGCATGCTTTGAAGTCTTGCCGACAGCAGTGCGCCAAAATGGGCAAACTTAAATACAAAAGCAATAGGATGTGCTCGGTGCCCCAGTGCACGAATCGCACTGTGAGGGGCGAGGTAAGCCTCCACGCGTTTCCTTCGGACGTGCGCATGAAGAAAACGTGGGCAGCGAAGCTTCGGATTGGAAAAACCGTCATGCAAGCCATGACAGTCTGCAGCCAACATTTCGCGCCGGAAGATTTCTTCTGGGGCACCATAGGTAAGCATGCATTTTGCAACGTTTGCGGCCTTCCTAAACGGAGGCCGCACCTGAGTAACAATGTACGAACGTTAATAGCGTGTTTGCTGCAGCGTATCACTTGCATGCGTTTGAAGATTTGTTTAAATGCACTTTTTATTTTTGCTTCGTTTTTAAAATTTGCCAGCAAATATGAACACTAAGCAGGCGCTGTGTATGCAGAAGACAGACAGGTTGTTTCACTGAAATAGAATTGGATACGGACAACTGCGTTTTTAATTGGCTGCATTTCTGCTGAGCTTTAAATTATACATCGCGGTTTTTGTACTTGAGCATGTCTTAAAAAAAAAAGACATGCGAAACGGCCCAGACATTCTGCTCCTAGGGAGCGTTATCCTAGCATGCTTTTGCCTCTCGATATTCATGCCAACAAAAGTGTGCATGGTCTGCTAGCGTAATTAGAGTGCGCGCGTTTAGCCATTTCTTTATCTCTGATAACCAGACACATGGACTCCCTCCAAAAGGCGTCTCAAGAAGACTGCCATCCCTTCGAGACGCCTGCCCGTACGGACTCATGACCGCGAAAATGAAGGGGCAAAACAGGCATCGCATGAACGAGCACTACGAGCCTCTGGGAGAGCTGCTGCAAAAAGTGAGTGCTTCTACAAGGAGATGCCCCCTGCATTGTGTGCCAACCTGTGCCTGAAATGTATACCTTTTGCTTCAATCTAAAATGCCTCATTCTTTACTTACCAGGTGCGTTTGTTTAGCTAGATAAAAAGCGGTGAGTTCCCTTTTGTTACAAGTTGTTACTCAACTGAATGAATTTGCAGGCCTTGGCACCAAACCACCGAGTGGAAGTGGCTCTTGCTGCATGCCAATGCCATCAGTGGCAACATCCCAGGATTGCACAGACACCAGTGCAGCATGTGTAAGTATAAGTTGTCTTGTTACTGACTGTTAGTGAAGGTGATAGCTAACTGGTTGATGAACTGTGTGAGCAGCTTAACAAATCAAGCTGCAAACAACCTGCATAAGCGAGACATAGATGTAGGTTAGAATTAGATTAGGCAGACTTTCATGTACTGGCAGATGTTTGTGCCATATTAAGTTACTTGCATATGGTGTGGACTATTATTACTGTAGTGTAAACTTTCAGGGAAATTTGGTTCTGTGCAGCATGCATGAAACAAGCATTTACGATTATCTTCCCTTTTCATGCAGGATGCATCAGAGGCTACAAACAGTGTTCAAGCAGGAACAGCGGATCTCTTAGCTGTGCAGCATACAGCTGAGAGTCTCGTCTGCCTGGATGTAAGACGTACTGAACTTGCAGGGCTGGAAAATGTGGCTGTTCAAGCACTGCTGCAGCTCAACCAAAACTCTACTGGGCTACGTTCCACAGGTGTCCAAGTAGACACCAGTTCTGTTCCAATGAAAAAAGGTTTTTTTGATCTCTTTTTGATAGACAGTGCTGTAAGGGCGTTTACAGGTGTAGAAAGCTTTCACCTTCTACTCACCATATCTGAACAAGTTGCTAAAGAAGACACTATGCAAACTGAGAAAAGTGTGCTGGAGAGAGTTATACTCGTTCTGGTGCGGCTGAAGACTTTCCTGTCTTTTAAATGCCTTGCAGTTTTGTTAGGTACTTCGGAGCACTGTGCATAGGTGTTTCTACGGGACGTTGCGCACCATGGCTGCTGTGCTTGAGGCGGCCATTCCATGGCCAAGCAAGGAAGAAATTAGTGAGAATGAGCCGCATTGTTTTGCTGCTTATAAAGATGTAAGAATAGTGCTAGACTGCACAGAGGTAGAAATAGAAAAATCACTTTGTGCCTCGTGCCGAATCCTTACATACTCTCATTACAAAGGCAAAAACACATTGAAAGTAATGATAGGTGTGTCTCCAGGTGGCCGAATCTCCTTTGTAGGCGACGCTTTTGGGGGACGTGCCTCTGATAAAGCCTGTGTCGAAGACTCCGATATTCTTGGAAAACTAGAGCCATTTAAAGATGACATAATGGTAGATAAAGGATTCAATATTGAGGACAAATGTTCTGCATTGGGCATTGGCGTCATTCAGCCACCTTTTCTCCGTAACCAGGCTCAGTTTTCTGCAGAAGATGCTGCCAAGACAGTGCAGATAGCAAGGGCGAGAGTTCATGTTGAGCGTGCCATACAGAGCTCAAAGCTTTTTAGAGTATTGAAAGGTCCCATGCCTTGGGAGATGCTGGCTGTTGCTGATGAAGCAATTATTGTAATTACTGGTATTGTTAATATGTCTGCACCAATACTGGCAGAAAAGAGATTCCAGACTGCGTAATCCTTGATTTTTTAGAGACATCACTGTGAATCTTAACTTCAAATCACTACAAAGTGTTGGTATCCTAATACATACACATTTGCTACACGTGTGTAAGTCCATTTTTACATGAAGCTTATACAGTCCGTTCAGTCGAAAAGCCACCGCCATAGCCAGAATAGAAAAAAAAACGGAGAAAATGTGCACGTGATTTTGTATCAAAATTGTACTGCAGCTGTTCTTTGTGCAGCGTTGGTGTCATATCAATCTGTTTCCCATTTAGCATCCATATTCCAGTCAAGTTGGAGGGCAATTTGCGACCGATATTCGAACTGACGACATATGTCCCTCTCGGTGAAGGTGTCCACTGAGAAGTTAGATACTGTATTATTTAATGTACTTCTTTTACTGCATATGTCGCACTTCAGCTTTATGTCAGTGGACCAAGTTGGAACCCTTCGTATTTGCTTTTTAAACATAGCACACAAATGCATGTTGGTAGACAACTATGCGCAATTAAACATGTATTCTATACATCCCAGAGTGCAGAATTTGGTGCACAGCTGTTTGAACGGTATCTAACAGTATGCCTACACATAAGGCCAATAAAGTTGTAGCCAAATATGACTTGTCACTTTTTTTTTTTAATATAGCTGATATTTATCAACGTTTACTTCTTGGATTATTTTTTTTTTGCCTCGATTGAACAAAGCACACATTAAATCAGCAGACATCTTTGTCATGCGCAAAAAACCTTTGGGCTGCGTTGCACCTTTCATGCCTGGCTGGCTTGAGTTTGGTTTCGTGGGGCTGAACAGGAGTCACTATAGTTGAGAACAGTACTATTACCCGCTTAAACAGCGTGGGAAGCAGTCAACCCAATACAGTCTGTAGGCTTAGCAGTACACCCAACATACTTGCTAGCAACATACTAGCATTTCTTGAATCTAACCCAGCATTGTAGTGTGTTTGAACTTGCTGCTTGTAATGTGTGGTATATTCCTATTGCTAACTACGTTTTACTGCACTGTAGCTCCATGCCCATCATGTATAATATTGTGTCAGTTTGATAATGTGTTTGCTTTTTTCATCTTTTCATTTAATTGCATTGTTTTACCATGGATCCTTATGCATTTATGTAAGCATATTGTTTTGTTTGAAAATTATTATCCACTCACCCCCATATCAAATGTGTAATGGGGAAGGTCCTTAGGGTACTTAAATATTCCTAGTTACGTCTGTTTTAATGCAAGGTATGCAATTAAGAAGAGAACAGAAAAAGGAATATGGCTTTCTTTGAAACATGTGGTCTATACAGTAGCGTCGCTAGGGTCATCCGCACCCCATGTAAAGGCATAGCCCCCCCCCCCTCATCTTCGCCTTCGAAGCACATGATCGCAACTTCCTTTCTACCTTGTCTGTCCTTATGATTTGCTTTGAAGTCAAGGTCGCTCTGCATCCAACAACGCAGTGTGAGTGAAGTGGCATTTCTTTTCTTATTGAATCTTATACGCAGTGATTGTGCCCAACGACTGATAATTCAGCAAAACATCATATCAAAAGAACATATTTCCAAAAAATGCAGAAACACTAGCATGGGTAGGTTGAGAGGAAAGTCACTGAGCAAGCACCTTAAGACAGCTGATTGCCCAGTATGAGACCACGCGCTGTAGTTGGATCCCAAGCAGAGCCTTTAACACGCCACATGCATAGGTGAAAGCCTTCTACACAGGTAACTTTTCATTTTATTTATTCAATATTTTTCAAACAACATTACAGTGCTGAAAGGGATAAGTAGCCAAAAAGCCAGATTAAAGGCTTGACTTGGGCTATGCACTCTGGTGAAGCGGCTGTGACAGCAAATATGTTGCGGCAAAGTAGTGAGGGACGACTGACACAGCAAATTACATATCTCATGGGTACTGCAAAAAACATTCGCGATATATATAAGAAAAAGCACTGGGAGATACTTATGCAACAAACTAAATCATAGAAAAGCAGAAACATGATCAATAAGCACTCAAAATTTATCTAAATAGAGAAAATACACAGACGCAATAATGCATCTAGAAATATGGTTGAAGAAATTAGCAAGGAACAATGGCGCATTAAAATTGTATGCACACATGGTTGATCAAACATAGGAGTAATACAAGAGAAATTGAACTTGAGAGATAACATAGTGATACATTTTAAAGCACCTGTTAATCCAAAGACAACTGCAAACTGTTTAATAATTTGGGAATCCTAAATCAAAGCATCTGATACCCATACTTTGTTCGGCAATGTGGTATGCTCCAAACGTCAGTGAAGTGTATGGAATAGGGTTTAAGGCATTTTAGTTGAGCATTGTCATCACCCCCCTCGTGACACCACTGAGTCTTTACTCTCTGCGCTTTGCAAGGTGGGGCAAATAGTGGGCAAAGTATACGTACTGGAGTCGTCTGATGAGTCCATCAATGAATGTAGCATCCTTTTTGACAGGAATGACTAATGACTCTATCTTACTGGAAACAATAAAATGCGCCTCCTCAAGTCCTAAAAGGAATAGTCCAAGCTGAACTTGTGAATAGTAGGCATGCGTTGGCCGTAGGCTGTGGTTTTCTTTCCCGCTGATGATGTACGGAACCTTCTTTTCTTTGATGAGGTCAACAGCTTTGCTGGCCTTTCCAAGCACTGGACTTTTTACTTCCAATAGAATATCTGGCTTGCCATTAACGAAAACAACCCCATCCGGCTGTACCCCAACCATGGTAGCACAGGGTTTATAACTAAACCTAAGGTAGCTACAGTACCGCTAGATTTCAGAGCATATTCTTCAAGTGCTGGCTTTCCGCAAGCCTTTCCATAACGTGTTGTGTCGTTACCTTTGAAGTTAGAGCATAACATTTTTGCAATCTTTTGGTCCCAGTCACGTTCCTCGCTAGGAACAAATCTGTACAATGAGTGGCATTTGCTTCCTGTGATGCGCAGCATTTTCTCCCTCATCCATTTTGAATTATCTTGCATTGCTGTACTTGTGCAAATATCAAGCGCTTCGTTCAGGGTCACAGTGACAAAATTCTTGTAAAATGTAACCTCATTGTTTGGCAGGTTATCCATGGTGGCTTTTTAAAGGGTTAGTTTTGTGACATCTTTAAAAGCAATACCGTGGAAGAGCAAACGCTCATATTCCTCAGCATTCTTAATTGAAGCCAAGTGCTCCATCAAGAGCATTGGCTCCAAGCCAGAGTCCTCACATGAAAAACTTTGTTGTTCTTGACTAGTAGTATCTCTCAATATGTTGCCTCGGCCTTTCTGGTGGAGGGCAAGAGTGCTATGTGGTGCAGCAGCAATAAGCTTCTTTCTAATATCTTGAAGCTTAGCTTCCTCCAAGCGCAATCTAGGCTGTGAGCGCACAAGGCAGAGGTCTTTTATCTTTTTCGGCCCATACAAAGGCGTCTCCTTGAGCTTGCCCCACGCTTGAGTCACATCGGTTCCTGTGAGCGTTTCCAGGTTTTGGATGCCAGTCCTGTGAAGAAAAATTACTTCCAAGTTATATACCTTTTCACAAGACACATGAATGCTGTAGCATGACATGATATATGATAATCCACATATCTTGAAGTGCCAGCTGAATTTGCTAGTATTCAGAAAAGCTGTCATTAACAAACTGAGATATTCAGTTTAAAGTTATGACTGAATGAAAACTATGGCAGATAATATAAGCACAGCAGAGCACTCGAGGAATGAACTGTATTAGTGACATAATTTGAATGTTGCAGTCACTGAAATTATTTTTATTCCAGTGTAGCATCATACAGACGTTTAAATATAACTTCATGTTCTTTTACACTATGAACATACAGTCTGAGTTTTGTACTTTTACCTGTGAACAAACAGCAGCAGAGCAATCATGTGCTTGCATCTCGTCGACTTGCCTGCTTTGCACGTACAGTGACCCTGGAAAGAACAAACATGATCATCCATTTGTACATTACTCGAGGGAGGTTTTCAGGAAATTTAGACCATTGTCTCTGCACATGCCCATTTGCCAAAATAAAGTGTCTTCTTTCTTTCAATTGAGTACATCATGAGTGCTGGCTGCACCATGTTCTGCATTTAATTCACTGTGGCCAGTCTGAGAATGATTACTTTCACAGAAGCATGCATAGTAGAGGATATGCACTGAGGATTTCTACAAGCAGAATTCAAGCAACACAAATCCAGGCAGATTTCTTCAAAATAAAAATGATCTGACAATGCGTTCAGTAGTCACAACCGAATGACTTGCATGCTGGCTCTGATGCACGCATTCTGTACATCAGAATGTACCAGTTTCTGTGCGCGTTTTTTTTTTTTTGGTCCCGAATCTTTCAGTCTTATAAGACGCCGTAGTAGAGGGCTTAGGATTGCATCATCATTGACTGGCTGCACTCGTATCGCGCAGCAAATATGCGTTTTCGCATTTGCCCCTCCTGAAATGGGCCAACGCAGTCTGAGCAGAAATGGCAATCTCGGGCTTAGTCGTTGAATACGCAGACAGCAGCAAACGAATGTAGAATATGTTAATTAGGCAGTAATGCAAAATGTAGCACATGAACCGGCGGGATCAACCGGCAACAACCAACCAAATATGTTAATTAGGCAGTAATGCAAAATGTAGCACATGAACCGGCGGGATCAACCGGTAACAACCAACATTTCTGCTAGCTCGACTTTCGGCATGTGTTATAATAGAGCGAAAAGAAGGCACTCCACCACCAAACGTGGCATTAGTTAGAGGCGTTCGTGATTCGGGATAATCCGCTATTCTGCTGCCGAGCGCGCAACTTTTCGCGGCGATCACATAACGGCGGCAGCGAGCACATTACACTCGACAGTTATAGTAAAAAAAAATGCACGCTTACCTGTATTGTGTTCTGTGTGCACAATTGAAACCAGAGTTCGTGCGGCTTCTGGCGTGGATGTGATGTCTGTACACAGAGTCCTTGGACTGTAACAGTCGTGGCCGAAGAAGCTTTTATGCCGCAGCAGATAACGTGGCCGGCGTTCAATACCTCTTCACCTTCAACAAGGCAGCGCAGTCTAGTTTCTGCGCTCCCAATGTGGGCTATTATACACCCTAACGATAACGAGTTCACAAATGGGAAAGCCATGTCCGTAAACAACGCACTTATAACAGCAGACAAAGCGACTCCTTCTCCCACCTTAGCTGTCGCCACGCCGCGCCTCGCACCCGATCATCATTTCGCAGCCATATTGGAATTGCGGTGGCGCCCCCTATAGGTCGTGAAAGTTGCGAGATGTCTGTGTGTGAGAACAGCGGCTCACTCTTGGAGGTCAGTCTCCTCTTACAGACCCCGCGTTCCCGCCGCCAGAGAGCGACCCCCCCCCCAAAAAAAAAAAAAAGAAACAAAAAAACAGCTAAGCAGCATTTCTGGCACAACAGAATTGTGAGGGAGGGTGAGGAAAATGGCATACATCCGCCACAAACCTTCCCGTCTCTTTGATATCTGAGCATTCAAAGAGTCATCCTGTCAACGCCACAGCTGGAGGCGCTGCAGCTGCGGCTGGGGTGGGGTGCCTCAATGCGCCCGCTTCCCTGCCGCTCTGTGAATTGTGTTGCCTTTCTTTGCAGAGGTCATGTCTCCGTGAATAGGGTCGACATATTTGAGCTAGGTGGTGTTGATTTGAGCCCTCTCCTACAGTACCTCTGCCCACTCCGCGCTTACACCCTGTGCCGTTGCACGTGCCGGGTCTCGCATCCACAGTCACAGTTTTCTTAGGCCACAAAACTGTCAGGATGCATGTTTGCTGCGTGCCACTCTGCACAAACCACTCAAAAAATAGCTGGACGATGTTCCCTTTCCCAATATATCCTAAAGAAGGCTCCTAAGGATGGTGAAGGTAAAAGGACGCAAATAGGAGCCAGCAAACTCCTCTTGTATAAGCAGTGTAGGCACAGTCAAGGTTTGAACCCTTAAGATTTTGGTTGCTCATGCAGTCTGTGTGCCAGAAGTGACGTAAATATTTTTAGAAAGGTTGTAGCCGCTCATGTTACAGTGGATATATTTTTGTAGTATTATAGACGGCGCGCAGGTCCATGGCGGAGAAACATTTTCATAACTCGTATGTGTGGAGAGGCATTTGTTATTCTGGGCCGACTTAAATATATTTATTTTTTATTTATTCAACATACCTCTAAAGGCCCTCATTTGAGGGTATTACATACGGGGGGTCCGTGTAAAAAAAAACATGTAACAGGAACATTATTAAAAAGCAAATGAACAATAAACAGACTAAATATAACATGGGAAAATAATTAAGCACCAGAGGATAAAGAAACAGGCTATAGAAAGAATACAAAGTATATGTTTAAGAAAGCAATAAAAAGCATGACAGAAATGAACGTACTACAGCGTCTACGTATTGTAAAAAAAAAGTACATTTCAAATGTCAACGTCGCTGCGGATGAGGTCGTGAAATGTGGAGGCGTTGGATTCAATGGCTGTGTGTGCTGGTAGATCGTTCCACTCTATGATAGTGCGTGGTATGAATGACTTCGCAAATGCAAATGAACGACACGCGATGCGTTTAACTTTGTGCGGATATTCGAGCCGTGGAAAGAAGGCTGATGGTGATAGGAAAAAATCGTGGTGGAGCGATGTATGGTGATACAGTTTATGGAAAAGTGTTAGCCGTGATATTTTGCGGCGGAAAGACAAGTCTTCTAATTCGGCGCGATTTTTCAGGGCAGTGACACTGGTAGTGTGTGAGTAGTCAGAATAAATAAAACGCGCAGCACGGTTCTGCAAGGACTCAATGTTAGCTATGAGGTAGGCTTGTTCAGGATCCCAGATGGCTGATGCATATTCAATCTTCGGACGAATGAGCGTGAGGAACGCTAGTTTCTTCACGTGGGGAGGGGGGCCTGCTTCAGGTTGTGCTTTAGAAGGCCGAGTGAGCGGTTGGCGGATGCTAAAGTTATATTAATGTGGTTGTGCCATGTTAAGTCACATTGCAGATGAACTCCAAGATACTTGTAGGTAGTAGCAAGTTCGACAAAGTTGTTATTTAGAAAATAGGTTGTGGGAATGCGAGCGCTGCGAGTGAAAGACAAAAGCTTAGTTTTGGAAGTATTAAGTGGCATAAGCCAAGCTGTGCACAATGGGGTTACTGTATCAAGGTCAGTTTGGAAACATTGTTGGTCAGTGATAGAAGAAATATTTCGGTATATTACGCAGTCATCGGCAAAGAGCCTAATTCTAGAAGACACAGAGTTGGGTAGATCATTAATATATATTGAAAAAAAAAAGGAGTGGGCCAAGGACGCTCCCATGTGGTACCCCAGAAGTGACTTTAGAGTCAGTGGAGTTGTAGCTATTAATGAAGTGAAGTGAAGTCTAGCACTGAGGAAGTCCGTAATCCAAGTAACAACAATAGGTGAATATTCAACTGAGTTAGTTTGAGTATTAGCCTATGATGAGGAACACGGTCGAAAGCTTTTGAAAACTCGAGCAAAACGGCATCCATTTGACCACCAGCATCAATGGATGAATGCAAATCATGAACGAAACCGGCGAGTTGTGTGTCGCAAGAGAAGCCCTTTCGAAAACCGTGGTGGTATTTGAAAATTATGTTATTGTTTTCCAAGTACTTAAAAATTTGACTGTGAACGACGTGTTCAAGAAGTTTGCAGAAAGTATTCGTTAGTGAGATAGGGCGATAATTAAGCGGAGAAGAACGATGACCGGTTTTGAAGATCGGTATTACTTTGGCAACAAGCCAGTCATGAGGTATGAGACCCGATGATAATGATTGAGAGAACAAGGGCAGTTATTATTGAGCAAATGGAGTGCGATGTGCTTTTAAGTATTTTATGATTAAAGTCATGTTGGTCAGAACTGGTAGAAATCTTAAGATTATTAAGTAGGCATAATATACCAGTTTGACTGACTAATATTTCGGACATTGATATGTTAGGAAAATTATTTAAGCTGGGCGCTGACGAGGTGTCTTCATTAGTGGAAACGGAAGAGAACGCGTCGTTAAATAGCTGAACGCAGTGGGCTTCAGGAACTATTTGCTATTTGGGCTTATCACTTTCCAGAAACGGCGAGGGTTATTTGCAAGTCCTTAATGAAAAAGTGGTGCCCGGTTGACTTGAGAGACGTTTGGTAAAGCTTATCGCATTCCTTGTATTTTTAGCGCGCACTCGAAATATGGTTCTTATCTGCTTGCCTGTAAAGGCGCTTATTTTTATTACTTAGTCGACGAAGCTGTTGATTGAACCAAGGTGCACATTTATTCTCCGATTGTAACTACTGGGATGAAGTTATTGATAAGGTCAGTGAGGGTATCTTTGAAAATAGTCCAATTTTCTTCAACAGAGCGAGATAACAAATCATTCAGGAACTCCAGAGAAAAGAGAGGCAGTTTGTTATTAATAGACACATAGTGGCCTTTATTGTAGCATCGGATTTGTTTTGTTCTTATGTTCTTTTCATTGAAAGAGCAAGAAAGATTGCCAGTTATAATGGCATGGTCAGAGAGCCCATCCTGGTGATTTAAGTTGGAGCAGATGTTGGGATCGGTTGACAACAGAAGGTCCAAAATGTAAGCAGAACTAGTTGAGGATCGCGTATGCAAATGAACGAGCTGCGTTAACGAAAAATCAAGACAGGAGTGGAGAAAAGCATGAGCTTCAGTGTTACTGGGAGGGACGGCTAATGAGTTCCAGTTAATGCTTGGAAAGTGAAAGTCGCCGAAGATGATCAACTTAACGTTGGGAAAACGCGTACATATCTCACTCAGAATTCGAGAAAATTCTTGCGAAAATTAAGCCAGTCACTATGTCAGGGGGACGATAAAAAACATCGATTATAATGTTAGTTGCTCCGCACCGCACTGAGACTAAAACGCACTCGAGAAATGAAGTAACAGTGACTGGAATAACAATAAATTCCTTTCTGATAGCGTGAAGGACGCCGCCTCCCCTACGAGAGTTCCTATCGCACCTAAAAAAATTAAAAAATGACCCCTGTACTAAAATGCAATCATCATGAACGGTATCATTAAGCCACGTTTCGGTAAGAGTTACCAGTGATGCAGAGCATGAATCAATGAGTGATGACAGAGCAACAGTTTTCGGCAAGACACTTCGAATGTTAGTGTGCAGAAAGCACACAGTGTTCACACGTGTAAGTGGACGTTGGCTTGAAGACTGTAGTGAACTGCCGAGCGACTGACTACGTGAACAATGTCCATCCGCACTGCGCCGCGAGACGCACACAGCATGATTAGCATCAGTGTTCCATTCAGACATGTCATCATTGATAAAAAGCTTGTTGAAACTTCTTTAACCGTTTTACAAAACTGCAGTAGCTTGCGACCTTTGACACGGACGGCCTCGGAATAGTCCCGCGAAATGCTGAAATTTTTGCCTTTTAGTTTGAAGCCCATACTTATGACTGCTTCTACATCCTTGTTATAATATTTAGCAGTTATAGGACGAGCTCTAGCAATGGAAGAAGCAGTGACACCAAGCATCTCGGTACAAAAGACGCTAACGAGACGTTCCGAGGCTTCCCAATTTTCAGACTCATCGGAATCCTCGATACCAAAGAAAAGTACGTTTGACCTACGAGAGCGGTTTTCAAGGTCAATTTTGTCCTGTATTTTACAAATTCCTTGATCTACATTCCTGGCGGCATGAACATTCGACGACGATTCGACCTTTGAGTTCCTGGACTCGCTTGCTTAGGGCTTCCATCTTGGTTTTAAGCGTAATATGAATACTTAGAGCTTTGTTAACAGTTTCGAGGATGCTTGCGTGACCAGCGTCTATACGCGTAACAACCTCCGCCGGATATTCAAGCTTGTCGTCCTGAGCTTTGGTCATAGGTCCAGGGTTAATCTCAATAGAGAGTTTTAGTTTCACGTACGTGGGAGCTTCACGTACGTGAAGCGCCTACGTGTGACCAGTGCGCATGCGCAGAACGTGAAGAGTCCGCGGGAGTTTCACGGACGTACGTGAGATTCGGATTTTCACGTTGGCATCTTCACGTTGCTGGCGTACTCGTAGCGTTGACAACATGGCGGCGACCAGAGCGCCCGCCTCACATCGATAACAGCTTCGTCGCTAATTCCTCGGCGTGATATCGTGTTCTAAACTGTTGTATTCGCCTTCAGTTTGCCCAATCTTACCCTCGCATAATGTTTCAAGTGACAAATAGCCTTTATTTTTTAGATAGAAGCACGATTTTACAGCTGTTAAGCCTGACGAAGAAGCTTTTGCCGTTGCCATAGCAATGGTCTCGCGAGATCACGCGAAGCACAGCGAAACCAGTGCCCCCTGGTGAAACTCGGAAGCTTGCGAGATCTCGTGAGATTTGGTACGGAAGGCGGAAAAATCAAGCGTGAGTCAGAAGCACGCCGTGGTCAAAAGTCAACAAAGACGTCGTCAATATGAGTGCTTCACCTCCGCGCCTTCGGTTCTCGAAGAACGACGACTTGGATATGCTGCGAGACGTAAGAGACTGCAATCCTTTTGAGGACAACATGCAGCGTGGAGCGCGGTGGGCGCAAATTGCTTTGCGCTTGACACAGGCGCGGGGGAAGTTTTTTACCGCCCGCACCGTGCGCGAGCGCACATGCCTCCTGCTGGAACAATATGCTGACAGGGACAGGAGAAGCCTCCGCAAGTAAGTCGCTTCGTCGTTTTACTTCAGTAAGGAGCGTAATATACATACAAACTTTTCTCTTTTGCTTGGGTTAGGTCTGGTACCGAGGAGGAGTACTCCGAACTAGAGCAACTGTTGGAGGAAATATTGACCATAGCCAAAGAAAATGGGCACAAGACACGAGCATTAAAAAAAACAGCGCAAAGCTGTGGTTCCCGAAGCTCGCCTGCTGCTGCGAGAAGTTCAGCCGCACTAGCAAGGGACACCGCAGCGGAAGTGTACGCGGCAACGGACCGCGGCAGCATGCCTGACGTCGATGCAGGATGTAAGCATACCTGGAGTTTTTGTAGCGTCGGCATTTTCTTTTTATCTACGTCTTAGCTTTTTACGCAGCCAAATCTGCTTCACTGTTCTTATTATTCATTGCAGGCTCTGGACGTACGACGGTGGCGCATTTGGTAAGCCAAATGACCAATGATGCCGACGACTACTCCATACCGGACGATGATCCTTCGCCCTCCGTGTTTGGCACGGACGCTATCGTCGCGCCCGAGCTCATCCAAAGTTCGTCGAGAGACAGCAGGCCCTCCACACCTGTCATACATGAAGACGACGTCTTCGATCCGCGGCCGTCTAGAAGCGAACCCACTCGCAGCACCGGCAAGTTATTTTCAGAGCACGTTGTAATCCACAGCTGTTTCATTTTGCAATTTACAATATACTGACTCCAGTATATCCTACCTGAATGCTCATGAAAGGAACTTGGAAATTGGTATGGCTATAAAGAGCCAAAAATATCAAACTGTTTCTATGAATAGAATAAGTTACCATAAAACTGATTGTGAAATCAATTTTACTCGCAGAGAAAAATGCTAAGGAATATTGAAAGTGCCCCTAGAAGTCACTCTTCCCAACCTCTGTTGGGAAGTATTGTATAGTAAGTATTGTATAATGAAAACAGACAACCTATACTCTCACTGCTTGTGTTCTTTTTTTTTTATTACGTAAGCTTGCCAAGGCATATTATAAAAAGATCATGTAAATTATTTTCCATAAGGAACCGGAGAAGGCTCCTGCTCTTATTGTTGTCGGTGAGCCATTTGCAGAAATTCTTCGCCCTTGTTGCCGCCAGTCCCACTTCCTGCAGAATCTGTGTCCTTGATGCCCTTGTGACTGCACAAGTCCACAGCAGGTGGCAAACATCCACTTCCGCAGCTGGTGTGGAACACTTCGGGCATGTGGTGGGTCCAATGTCTTCTTGGTTCACCATTACAACTTTGAAATAAAATAACAGCTATTCCCTATTACAGTCGGCATCCCTTCGTAAAAGGAACCTAGCTTATTAGTGCAGAAGCACACAACCTTGGTTAATGAAAACGTGTAGTACCAGTTATGGACAACAAATGATACAGAATGTTACCACACTTGTTAAACTTCTGTTGTAATAATGGTATTACTCTCTAAATAACTTCGAAAAAGAATTGAAATTGTTTTTCTTTGACAAAAATCCTTTCATCAGATGTATTTCTTGCTTTGTTATGTAATTTTTATTGAGCAACCCTCTTCTGTTCATACCACACAATACACATTTGGTTTCTTCCACCACTTCCTCTAATGTAACTTTTTTTTTTATCTTTAGGCTTTCTCGAGTGTGTACTTTCACTTATACCCGATGTCTCTTGTAGTTCAAATAGTTTTTGTTTTACTTATTTCTAGAATCAGTTGATCTCGCCTTTCTAAACAAGCCATTCCTGTATTTTCACCCGTGGTTTTGTGCTGTTGCCATCATCTTGCTCTGCCTGCATTTCTTTTTCTTCTTGTTTTGATTTTGCTTCTTGAATTTCTGTATGCTATGCGGCTGGGAACTAGTAAAGCTGAATTTTCACTTTTTTTCTGCACTCCTTCACTTCATGAGTGAAAGAGAGGATATATATATTATTGACGAAAGGAACAGTTTATGCAATAAGGTACTTTGAAAAATATTTGTGCTGATCTGTGGAGCTGTCAGTGTTTCGTGCATCTGTTATGTTCATGTCAGCATACCTCATGCCCTCGTAGAATGCCTTGTACATCATGCAGAACAGTGTGCCAAACAAGTCTACATCAACGCCAGCTCTGATTCACCATTGCTCTTGCTTTGCTGGAAACATGTCGCTGTACAGTTCACTGCTTGAGCTAGTACTCGATTTTGCCTTTAATTAGGGCTGTGTGGTTTTTTACTTGCCTTGTGTCTATGAGAAGGCAAACAGCAATACTTAATGTGCTTCCCTTGTAATGAATATGGCTTGCCCAAATTCATCTCCAGATCTATGTGGGCACTTTCTCGTGCTACTATAGAGGCTGATTGTTTTTTTTTTTACTCCTATGCTCTACAGGGAAAAGAAAACAAGCTCGAAGGTTCGAGATAGCCGACTATGAATTTGTTGAAAAAAGAATGAGGCACGATGAATTTCTTAAGCAAAAAGACTTTTTGATCGAATCGAGACGCATTGCACTAGAAGAAGACCGCCTTCAATGGGAGAAAGAGAAAGCCACACATGAAATGCATCTGAGGCAAGAAGAATTGAAACAAAAGGCTGAAGAACGGGCAGAAGAATGTCGTTTACGTGCAGAATAGCGTGCGGACGATAGGCAAGAAAGGGCAAACGAACGCCGCATGTTTTTTAGCATCCTGGAAAATCTGCTGACCAGGATTGCCCCCCAAGAAAACACTACAAAATGAGCAAATAAACATGCTTTGTGAATGCCGACGCTGGAATTGCTGTACATGTGAATACATGTAAAAAAAGTGATCTGGGCATTGTAGGCATTTTAATGTTCAAACTTTCTCCATTACGCCCTAAGGGCACAGTTGTACATTACAAATGAGAGGGTTAAAATAAAACAAAACAGGCATGGTAATTACACAAGGTACTGGAGATTTATGTGCTACAAGCAAAACAGGAGACCAATGTGTGCTCTTGTGTCATGTGGTTTGAGTGATCTGTCCCGCTGTGTTGATTGTAGTGCATAAATATCCAGTACTGGAAGCCATGACCTACAAAGCATAAAGAGACAGGCAAGTTATTTTTATGGCTGCAATTCAGAACATAAAATGACAGCGTTGCATTTAGGTAGTTGCTCTTAGCAACTGTGCACAGCTACAAGGCAGCATTTTGAACAGCAAAACTATTCAGGTTGTGCTCGGCTGAATCAATTTGCTTTCCTGAACATTCTAAAAACAGTGGTAAGGTGCTCGGCTACTGTGCCCAAGGATGCGGGATCAAATCCCGGCCTTGGCAGTCGCATTTCGATGGAGACGAAAAGCAAGGCGCTCGTGTGCTGTGTGATGTCAGTGCACGTTAAAGAAACCCAGGTGGTCTAAATTTCCAGAGCCCACCACTACGGCGTCTCTCATAGCCTGAGTCGCTTTGGGACGTTAAACCCCATAATAATAAAATAAAAATAAATTGCAAGAAATTTTGTGAAATTAATTTAGGCAGCTTGCAATTGGAATCTGCCATGTGCCCTCTTAATGCTTATTCAAGTTTGCATACAAGGTCACACAAGTGCTTAATATGCAAAATGCATGTTCACGGAGGCGAAAAGCAAGACGCCCGTGTGCTGTGCGATGTCACTGCACGTTAAAGAACCCCAGGTGGTTGAAATTTCCCCAGCCCTCCACTAAGGCGTCTCTCATAGCCTGAGCTGCTTTGGGACGATAAACCCCACAAACAAACAACCCCCCCCCCCCAAACAAACAAACAAACAAGCATGTTCATGGCATAGAATGTGGTGTCAGGTACTCTAGCAAGCTAGGTGGATCAATTCCAAAGTATTGTGAAACCTGACTACCATACAGGCATGTGTGGCAGTTCGTCAGGATCGTTGCAGCTTTATACATTTGTGCTACTTGCTGACGTAGCAGTTTTTGATTTTTTTTTTAATCAAGGAAGGCGAACTCGGCTACCACTTTCTCGAATCCCCACTCAACCGATTGCCGAACACGACTCATGGAGTAGTTGAACGCCAGCTGTGTGGCCGTCAAAGAAGAGCCACCGTAGGGCTTCATCAGGAGTGGCTTCAAAGGATAGGCAGGATCGCCGTATAGCACAAACTGATGATGCCCAACCAGTTTCTCCAGTTTGGTATACAGGCCGCTGGTCTTGAGTATCCCTACAAGAATAATGATAACAGAGGGTCACTCCTACAGAACTGCAAAACTACATCAATCGCACTGAAATTGGCACATAAACTGAATATTCATGCTACATAACATGCAAGCAGCTTTGAAGTGTTTTATGAAATCATCTAAACTGTATATATATTACTGTTTGCTGTATTGGTACATGGCACACACACCATTTCAGAAATAGAAAAGAGAAAAATGCTTACGTTAGCAGTACAGGTGTTTTTCTCTGTGCCTTCCTGTAATTATATTTATTCTAAATATAGCACACTTATATGGTGGCTGTAATAACTGCTGCTTGATGAGAAACTAAACACCATATACTGCTTATGAAACTATAGCCTTATCGCTGTGATGTCTACTATGATAGCACAATTTTCTTCAGTATTGAACAATAAACTAGATACCTGCGTCACGCCGCCTTCCAGGATAAGGCCCGTCAAGTTGGCACACAATCCCATTTGGGCACAGCACCGACTGGTATTTTATCACGTACATACCCTTGTGGCCCGAGAAGTATTCACGCTGGTTCCTTGTTGGTCGGCATATGGGGCGAGCTGTACCGTCTATAAATCCCCAGCAGTTGGGTAGAGCGGCACCACGGTTTTGTACGGCCTGCAAGATAACAACATGAAATGCAATCAAAACTTGAGTTTTGAATATCAGCAAAACAGGAACATCAAGTAAGCTGTTTTACATGGGATGTTGAGTTAATGTTGACATAAATTCAACACTAACATAAATGTGAAAATTTTAATAATGTTGCACTTTTACATGAAATTTGCAAAGGTGGGGTGTAGAGTTCAGACTGAGAGACAGCCAAATAAGATTCCCCCATCAAAATGAAGTTTTTTGTTTTTTTTTCTGGGGAGGGGAGGGGGGGGGAGGGTTAGTGTATAACATGCGACTACCATGTGGATGCATCATTCCTCAAAGAGGAATTCCTGGAGAGAGAGATTCCTTTTTTATGAGTAGTCTGATTTCCTGGTACTCCTCGCTAGCCCCGTGTCACTATCGCTTTCATATTCTTTGCCCCAGCACATAGCTGGCTGAGGGAGGTGAGTAATACATCTCGATATGCCGCATTGTCATCTAATGCAGCCAGTTTGCGTGTCCCACATTTAAGCAAACATAATATAACGCAAGATACCTTACTGGGCGAAAAACTGACATTATGCAGGGTGACAGGACACCTATCACCAGCTCCATGCAACACTGCTGCAGGGAATAAGTAAAACAATCAAGTCTACTTACACTTGCAAACTTCGCTAGGTGTGCAGGAGACAGCCAGTCGTGGTTGTTGCTGTCATTCAGCAGATTCTTGAAACTGTGGGCAATGTGATGCACTACTTGCGTCGCCACACTCGACATTACCGATGAGTGCCTCCCAAATATGGCTTCGAGGTCACACCACCTGTTTGGGTAGGCTAGGCGTCTAAGGGTTATGCATAATGCCTCCCGACCTGGCACGGTGACGTTTTGTGCACTGTTCACAGTTTCCGGCACCTGAAGCGCACCAAACAGGTAATCAAAGTCCGCTTTATCAAAACGGAACTGCTGCCTGAATAGGGAGGGCTCTATACTATCAATATTGAGGAGTCCACGGTGCGAGCGGTAGCGCAAAAGTTCCGATTCTCTCTTTCTTCTGGAGTAATATTCAATATCCTCCAGAGAGCATTTATAAAAAACCCGCTCCGCCCTCGACATCATGAGATCATCGATCTCCTCCCACGACAGCGTGGAGAGCAGGTAGCGGTCACACAGAATACTCCGAGGCATGTTGCTAAACGCAAAGGTGGCAAAGGTATAAAAGAACAGTTGCGATTTACACAGGGCGAGGACGACCCGATGCACTGTCGCTCCGACGCAGTTAAACAGGCTTGGCTTAGACTCGTCTTGTATTAGAATGGCTGTAACAGTGTCTGTATTTGTCAATAGATGGCGCTAGGAACGACGTGCAGCGTGCGTCGCGAACGTGTAACTATAAGGGTTCCAAACGACATGCGCGTCGGCTACGTAGACTTCCTACGTTCACGTCCGTGAACGCCTCACGTACGTGAAACTAAAACTGTCTATTCGCTGCCAAGTAGCAAGAAACGCCAAAGGTACCCAAGTACAGCACAGAAGCGCTTGAAACAATGGGGGGGGGGGGGGGGCACGACATCGCTACAAGACAAACGTCGTCATCTCGACAACACTGAGCATCATTGTAACTAACCTGGAAGTACATGACGGTTGAGCGTTGTGCCACGAAGACGGTGCCGTGACCCGAAGGGGCATTGAAGTGAGCGCGCTTATATGGAGGCGGAAAAGGGCGAGCCGATGCTGTCCCCAGTTGCCAGCCGAAAGCGAGCAGTTTGGCCAGACTTGGCGGGAGCTGTGGCGGCGGGCTTGATAGGAGGCTGTAGTTCGCTGATAGCTGGTCCAGAAAGGCCGCCGGTCCTTCGGGAGGTGGCTCGGCGAGCCAGAAAAGGTCAGCAGGCGACAGGCCACCCAGGACAGTGGTCAGCAAAACCTGGAAGTACATGACGGTTGAGCGTTGTGCCACGAAGACGGTGCCGTGAACCGCGATTATACCGATTATCCGATTATACCGGTAAGTGGAGGGGCGGTGGATAACCTTTGTGGATGATACGCCCGTCCTCCGCCTAATCCGGTTGGCGACGTGCCACCCTGTACTGACCGACGGCAGCAAGCTCAGGAACATCTGCACAGGCATTAGCCCCATTATTCTGGAGCCTACTGCCTGCTGTCCATTTCTTCATCCTGTACCATTAGATGTCACACATGGCAAACATTTTTGTGAGATACAATACAGGTGCCAATTTCTTTTACTAAGGGGCCAATTTCGCATAAGTCGCTGCTCGAGTGCTCCAGACAAGCGGGATGCCGACTGCAAGTATAGTTTGTAGGGCAGGGGTGACGAAATGAAGGGAAATAAATTCCAGAAGAGGGCAAATAGGGGCTACTTTTACTCGACTCTGAAGGGAAATATTAGCCCATTTGTTCTGTAGCGAACGCAATGCTTAATCCGTCTTTGTCATTTTATATACTATGTGGTGACTCCGGAGCGCCAACATTACAGTTTAAAGCCAATAACAGCAACAAAACATTGCATCTCTTGCAACCACAGCGAGCACCGCTCGAATGCTCTCGACTAGCCTAATCATGCCTGTACTTCGCAGCTCCCCAAATGAACTCGGCGTTTTGGCACTTTTCATTAAGAAACCAGGAGCCAATGTACATTTTCAATTTACTGCAATGTTAGAAACTACATTCGTTGTCGCAGCTGCTAAATGTAGAAAAAAGATAAGCACGACTTTACATACCTTTTTTCCTCGCAGGATCCTCAGTGCGTTTCCGGCTAGGCCTCCTGTGCTTTCGCCTCCACGCCTTCATTTCGTCTTCCGCTTCTGTGTTTAGGTACCAGCATCACGAATCATATCTCGGTTCTGAAGCCAAATCAAAACACTTCGTAGCAAAAAGAAGCTTACTTGTCATGTGAATTATGTGCGCATTGTAGTAGCCGTCTCGTGCACTCTCTTCGCCGTCCAAGAATACCTCGTACAACTTTGTACGGTATGAGGTCTAGTTGCGGACAGTTTCCTCACGCACAACACAGCGCTTATGCTCATTCTCATAGTGAACAAGTGCTAACATAACTTATCGTCGCTGCAACAGCACGAACACACAGAAACACAAAGGCGACTGCACTGCCGTAATGCGCGAGCCGAACAAAGGAGCTTCCATCATGGCAAACGGCTTTTTCGTAGAGAGAGAGAGAGGAAAAGAAGCAGAGTGAGCAAGAAGAAGGAGATGAGAAGTGGCAGCTTTGCGGCCACGGACGAAGGCAAGTTCATCGTCCCACCTTGCGGTATTGGACATCGTAGGGAGCCGGGCGGCAGCGCAGGTACCGGACAGCTGAACGGGTGGCGCCGCCTCTCGGCGCATCGCTCAATCGCCGGAATGCGCTGGCCGGGGCCGGCGCATTGCCAGCGCATTGGAGCGTACTGTTTGTCGTTGGTTTGTGTGGAAATTAGAAATCCTAAGGTTTAGATGACGTGCGTGAATATATCCTCAAGAGAACAGAAAGTTGGGCTAGTTGTGTGTGGATATGTCCAGTGAAATGAAGTCTGGCCAAACAAGGCTGGCGAAACGTGGTGCGTTGTTGGCTCCACTGGCAGCTACGCAAACTCGTCGGACGTTTTTAAGTCGATTCATTTCTACGGGTTTCCACAGAAGCATGCGTGGCGGGTGACCTAAGCATGGTTCTTTGAAAGGCAAAGGCACGAATCTACGTATTTGGTTACTGTGTGGTCATGGAAAGTGCCGAATTTTTAAAATTCCGCTTGCTACCGGATTCTCTGTGCCTTCTGTTCCCCAGGAGTGACGGCACGAAAGTCTCAGAGTCGAAACCGCACTCCTTCATCTGTAGTCACTTTATTGACGATTGAAGTAACCCAACAGCGTAAGTTACAACGCTAGCATTTCCCCGCCTGTGTACAAGAAAACCCCAGCACGGAAAAGGAAAAGGCAGCTCCACCATCGTCGTTCAGGCTGCGTTACGGTCTTCAGTGATGGGAAGAGACAATGTAGTGCAGACACTTTCGCTGACATAGTCAATGATAATTTACTTTTTTCTCTTAAAGGTCCACGGAAACAGCCCCCAAGAAACCACTGATAAACGTGTTCAATGTGTAGAACACATCCTTTTGAGCATTAACGCAAAGTATAACTCCTTGGAACAAAGCCAGCGATTTATTATTAATATTTAAAAACAGCTTTTTTTGAAATTCGCGGGCAGAGGAAATGTCGCTTGGCGGTGTCGCATGGAACTATTTCCTAATCCCGTGACGTCACGGGTCGGTTGACTGGCAAGGCTTGCTAGAAACTGCCATTCGCTGCGGTCACTGCAACCATGACGTCACGAACACACTTCTGGTAGCTGCGAAAGTCATCTGCTCGAACTCTGTGCGGGCTGTTACAGCTCGCCGCCCTTATCGGTTTGGTGGCCATTGCCCATTAAGTGCAACAACTGAAGCGACGCAGGGATCGGCAGAACGAAGCTGCATTTACAAATATCTTATTTATATAATGTGGTTTAAGGAGTATCGGAGTGTCGTCCGACGAGGCGTCAATAGCACGGCCAAGCACCGCACGATGGCAGCACCTCCTCGACCGCCGTAAACACCGCCGCTGCGGCCCCTCCTCCCGCATGCCGTTCGCGAACGACACGGCGGATCGTTAGCACCGATGTCCGAAATAAAGCGTGCTAAACTTTGTTGGCGTCTGGAATACTGAGCCGAATATCAAGTATGAAGCCCTCGTGAGGATCGCTGACCAGCAGCAAATTGCTGGTAAGAGCGATAGCAGTGATACAAGCTAGTTTCTGCTCAAGCCAGCTGCCGCTGGTGGATTTCGGCTGATCCGATCTGCTCGTACTAGCTCTGCGATTAATGCGTCGGCAGAGTTAATCCTATAATTATTTTACTATGGCAGGATAGGAATCACTATAAGGCAGTTTCATAAGTAGGCGATTTACGACAGCGTTGATCATGTTCCAAAGCGTCGACCGCCGCGGCTTCGAAGCGAAACAATAGGCCTAGCGACGACTAGGGACGGTCACGCACGGCGCCGGAGTTCGCCGCGCTCGCACGCTCCACCCCCGCGGTAATTGTGTAACGTACTACCTCAGCCTGCTCACGGCATCCCGTGCTGCAAGCGTTGCAAACTCGTGTACTTTCATAGCTAAGGCCGCGTATTTTTTGGCGTTCTGCTCAGCAACAAGCCGTTCAAACGATACTGTAGGCACGACAAGGCTTCAGTACGCAGTCGCTGCTCTGTCAGCCGTAATCGAAGACGTCGGGCGGCACCGTAATGTATACATTGATCTTTAAACGTGATACAGTGGGCAAATGAATAACTTTGTGAAGCAGACCCGCTCGTACGTTTCGCGCACTCGGGCGCCGACGAGTAGCTTCCGTCAACAGACGCCGTCATAACCTCGGTTAACGACGCAAACCGAGGTCGTCATGCTCGGTTTGCGGTAACCGCGGTTAGTGGTGCAACCATGGTTTGGTCCGCCGTGTAACATATGATAACCACGGGTTCGCGGTTACACTACCCGTCGCTGCGCGAACTGGCGAACTCCTCAGGCGTGTGCAAGCGAGGACGGGTTGGCGGAGTACGCCAGAGGGCGAGCGCGCGGCAACCGGAAGTTCGTCGAAGTGACGTATGCCTGGGCGGAGCTTTGAACTTGCTTGTATTCTTTGTTTTTTTATGGCTCCCTTCGGCGTACGAGTTGAGAGGGAAAATTGGAAGGGTCATTTTTAATCGCCGATATCTCTGGTGTTGCAGAAGCTAGATCGAAAATTTTTGCGGGAGAATGATGGGTGGTTCATTAACTATCAGTGTTATTGCGTTGTTTACCCTTCTTGGTGACCCCTTTCTGGGGACCTTTAACAGAAAGAGCAGATAGGAGACATGAACAATTCCTATTACCATGATCTTGTCATTGTTCCTCTTTTCGTTTGTCAAGCAATGAAAATGCGCTGAGAGCTCATACTCTTAGAGTTTGTTAACATTTGTTTGTGGCATGTCCACTTCGCCTAATAAAATCACTAATTTCCCAGCTCTATCAATACCGCATGGTCGCAAAATCTGCTATCGGCTTGATATAAAAGTAGAACAAGAAAAAAATACAATTTAATTTGTGGAAACGAGCATAAACGTAGCATTTTTTTTTATAATTTCGAAGGCCATGTAGCAGTTTCTTTTTTTCGCATTCACGTTGCACCTGACACGGCTTTACGTATTTTCTCAGCAGCGTCCATTTCCTGGCCCGCCTAAATACATGTGTTTCTCATCGGCATTTTAGTGAACGTGATATTGCCTGATTGTGGCGTAGTACGGCAAGACCGCTTTACCTCTCTCAGAAATTGCTTCTATGGCCAATGTAAACATATTTAGCAGCAGTCCGGCAAGCTGCAGTGACAAAGTTGTAAAAGGAATGGCTTTCAGTTATCCGGATTCTTTTGCGTGCAAATAGAAAACTACATACATGGTCGTGTCCCCTCACACTCATCAGGTATCGAGGTCACTTAGGTATCGGCCCTGCAATTTCGTGGTACGCTGAGAAAGTAGACTACCTTTGTGAACGAGCCATCAGAGGGATTCATTTACCAATAGAACACTCTCTTAGTTGTCGATGGCTTATCTTACAACACATCACACTGTGTGTTGTTGTTTTTTTTCGATTGTATCTACAGTTTGACAGTATTGGACTATTGCCTTCAGATTTCAAGGCAGGTGCGCTCAATCGCATTGAACTTCCTGCGCTGAGAGAACGCTAGCAGAAAATTTATTTTTTTTTCTTTTCACAACTTCCGCAGCATGTCAGGAGAAAGGCATGTATAGTATAATATTTTCTCAGTCAATTATATGTAGCAGCTCCGACGTGTTCAAAAAGAGCATTGTCGTATATGTAAAAATGATGCTGAGGTGGTATTACTCATTTGGCTTATATTATGATTAAGTTTTATAGTCTCAAGGCCGGGTTCAGTGAGCTATTGTAGCGTAATTGTGCAGGAAGTCCTGGAAGTATATGTGTGTTTGCAATTCCAACCATAAATAGGATCCTACTTTTGTCTTGCTTGTTTATTTTTCTCCTTTTACAGCTCTCGTTGCAAAGTTGAAACTGGAATGTCATTTGCTATTATTCTACTCTGAATCGTTTGAGCCTAGTGCAGCATCTTTTTCATTTTACATGAACTCTGACCATTACAACTACCACTACTACGGCGCCACGGCTGCACGGCTCGGCGGTATTTGATCTTCAGGCAGGTTTCGACTAAACCTAATATAAGATGGACGCGCAGTGCAGGCGCAATTCCCGTCTTCGAAGTCGCCTTAACGAGTGCCTAACGAAGGTGTTCCTAGAGCATGGTGAAATCACGCGCGCGGCATTTTCGACTATATAACAGAAATGCCATGCGCCGGGCGGTTTCAAAAAAAAAAAAAAAAACACGCACGAACTGCCGAGAACGGCCCCTTTCTTTTTCAAGATTTCCCGGTCAAAAATACTCCTTGCGATTACTCAAAGCAGCTCAAAGCTCTCAAAGCCACACCGCAAAACGACGGGTAGGGACAGGCTGAAAAACGCCTCGCAGAACGGAAATGACTGCGCCGCTCAGCTGCCTCAGCATTCCGCTGTTTCCGCACTCCGCCGCGGGCGGCGCTGTTCCACCGAGGCGACGGTGGCGGCATACAACGGGCGCCCGGTCCCTATAGCCCGTAGTATTCCATTAAGGCACGAATGTGGGGAAATGTGATTACTTGAACCATTCTGTGGAGAACTACAGAGTCGCTGAGGGAAAACGCCAAGTTTCCGGATACATCATATCGTATACAAACCCTATTTCCTAGACCTAAATTGTATTCACCCTTGCAGTCATAATGCAGTAAACAAATAAGCAATATTTTAGGCAGTTGGTTATATTTATGCATGCAACCAAAGAAATGCAAATTGACGTTTGTCGGTGATATATGCGAACTGCCTTAAAAACATGAAACGTACACAATAAGCCATGTATTAATAAACTAATTTCTGCAATCAATTCTCTTGGCTTAATTGATGTATTTAAAAATAGGAGTTTTCATTTTATTAAGGTTCAACGTCCCAAAGCGACTCAGGCTATTTGAGACGCCGTAGTGGAGGACTACGGTAATTTGGACCACTTGGGGTTCTTTAACGTGCACTGACATCGCACAACACACGGGAGCCTAGGTTCTCGCCTCCATCGAAAAGCGGCCGCCGAGGCCAGGATTCGATCCCACGTCCTTGGGCACAGTAGTCGAGAATAGAAGTTTTCAAACTTTAGTGCATTTTATTACGCCCACATGTGAGGAAAGTCTTCCCCTTTACAAGCGAGGTGTAGTTTTTTTCAGGTAGCGCCATGTCTAGCTAAATGCGGCCAGCTACCGAAGAGTGGGGTCCATAAAACGACGATAATGGCCACTCGAATGATGCGCCTGATGTACGCGATGCACCACAGATAAAAGCATTCCGTACTAGTGCTTTAACTTTCTTCTGTTTAGCAATGGTCTTCAACACCTAACAAAGTTTTTTTGAGACCAGTTTTACTATTTGGGCGAGTTCGAATCTGTAATCAGAACTTGTAAACTCTGTCGCTGGTATTGCGGTGGGTGGAGTAACTGAACATTCGAGATGGCAGGTGCACATCCCGGAATTAAATGAAATTCAGCCACGCTTTTCCAACTCTTCTACGCAAACCATGGACAGGCGCTAAAGCGCCTGTGCATGGTGCTGGCGCACATGCGTCTTGAGAATTGTCCTCACCTTTCATGATCTGTACGCATTCATCTGATCGCTGCCGACACCTAGCCATTCACCATTGTAAATGGGGTCTCGATTCCTGTGTACTTTTAAGGACTGCAGAGCACCACAGCGTGCATAGAGTTTAAGCTCTTTCTGGTGTGATAATTATTACTCGCTTGTCCGACGAGCGAGAAAAGGTTCTTTCCTCTGATATTTCCAGGAGCAAACGATATTCTGCCGTCTGCTTTATTCCGCCTCTTCAACATAACCAAAAGCCTCTGCATCCCTGCGCACAGGAGTCGAATACCCTAGCTACTGCAGCATGGGAAAGGAAATTGAATGGAAGGTTCAGAGAGATCTATTTAGGTGCAGTTCCTGTCCATATACTTTACTGAAAGTATTAATAAACGCCTTGCAGCAGTTGACAACTAGCAAAGGGTTGCCTGTGATTCATAGATCTAAATGGGATAACCTTGTCTTGGTTCATTGATTAGTTCTAGAGACCATGACAGTGAAATAACAAATGTGTACTTAGCACATATTTCATTACAATTTTCAACCTTTTCATTCCTTCGAATGCTTTCTTTACTTCGTTTTTAGTTACCGGCAGAAAGTCTCATTTCTCTGTATTACTGCTAGTACCATTATTGTCCTGATTGCATAGCCTACTATGTTGACCACCCGGGCACTCCTTGGCAACTTTCACCACCCTATCGATGTATGGAAATGACAATGCTTACCTTGCCTTCCAGCTCATCGTTCCGATTTTTACCTATAACTAGGCCATGTATTATTCGTTGTTTATTTAAAATTTGGTAGATTTTTTTTGGCATTTATATACTTTTTGAAGTCAGTGTTGTTTTTGGCTAGTTGTGTAGTGCAAACTAACATGCAGTGATTATCGGTGATAAAATTTTTCAAACCAAAAAAGATCAGAGAAGCAAAAAGGCACAGAATTCATTGACCTTGCAGCATATGCTATTTACAGTTGATTGTAATTACTACTAGCATACTTAAACTGACTCTCATCAAACATTCCAGCACGCTTGTTTGTGTTGACAGCATGCAATTTCGAGAATTCTTGCTCAACATTAGCGCTTGACATAGGAAAATTAGTCATGTGTAAAGAAGCTTGGGCTAATATTGGCCAGCCACATGCATGCAGTTTACAATAAAAATAAGGCTAGGAAACAGCACTCACACTGTACTAGTGGTAACTGTGGAACTCTGACTCAAGCTCCTTCATTTGGCAGTTCTCTCAGGAGGGCTTTTGCTGCTACTTCCATGAGGAATACTGGAGTGTTGTCTGCGAACAAGTCATTTCGGTTGGACGAATTCTTTGCGAGGGAAGTTGTCCACGCCTACAGCACTGACGCTGTTAGCGTGTGCGGCTTGGCAGCCGGAGCAGCAGAGCCTTGAGCTCCCTCCTCCCCGACTTTTTTTTCCAACGTATCAAAAACCACCTTTTTCAGTTTTATACAATGCTGCAGCATTTTTACCATCAGATGTTTATTAGCTTTTTTCGCTTGAAACAGGACAGTATGTGGTCTAACTATACCTAGTTTCCTCATGACTCCTTTCAGGCTATTGCCTTGATTTAGAACATGCTCAATCTTTTCACAATTATGCTTCTTTCAATCAGTTACTGTATGCTTTATTGATTACCGCCAATAACTCTGCCAACTGTATTCTGTTGGTTGGATTAGAGGCTTTCATGCTGTACAGTTATTAATCAGTTCTTAACTATCCTATTGCTTGCTTCTACATTCACTGAGTAACAATATTTGTGGCCATGAATTCCTGTAGTTAAGTTGTAACCTTTATTTTGTTGATGGGCATCTTAACCACTAGTTCATTCTATTCTTTCTCTGAATGTAGACTAAGTTGAGACCTTAACCATTCTGTGGTATATGGATCACTCCTTTGTGATGACCTTGCATCATAACACATGGTTTTGAGCACATTATGAAGTCCGTTATTTTTAGGCACTCCATTCCAGCTTTTGCATATACACTTCCGGTTTTGCTCAAGACAGTAATCATGATTCTTAAATTGTTTGAAACTGACAATTGTTGCCAATCAAACAGCTGTGCATAAAGAGCAATGTTTATGTCTGCCCCCTCCTTTTGTATGTCAGTATTTCAGGGATTCTTTTCTTCACATGAAACAGTGTCTGGGCACTTTGGATTAGTATCTCTTTTAGATCAAGCCACACGGATGATTGTCACAAGTTGTACGAAAAGTGCTCACTACATGTCTCGAGTGTCACCTCGTACTCTTCAGTCGGCAGAAGCCTAATAGTATCAGCACCGTTAACACAAGGTTCATGTATTTTCAAGGCCCATGCAAACCTGCCCAGTCAGGATTTGAGCACCCTGAACACGGTTGATGTTTCATATCCATTTGTGGGAGTACGAAATGTGTTGCAGAGAGATTGGGTGGCTCAACTTAATGCTGTTATTTCAGCACATGCCTGTTACATGAACCGTTTACTAGGTAATATGTTCACGTAACGTGCAACAGAACACAGGTGTCAATAAAGCGAGCCGGAGCATGCAAGGCCACATGCACACAACAAAATTAAGACACGGAGGCAAGAAAGTGCTGTCTTCGATTTTGAAACTGTAAGTACAATGGGTTCCCCAAACTGCTGCTTGCGGTGCTCCTTGTGGTGCGGTTCGAGCAACACTACTGTAGCATGTAGCTCATCAGAGCACAGCACTACAGTAGGCCCCCTATCCGCCACCTGGGGACCGCGCTCTCTAGCAGGCAGGTTCTGCCGAGAGGGCCACTGCAATGGTCTGGCTTCCCAGCCGTTCAAAGGGTGGCAAGGTAGGAACAGAAAGCCCACAATCACTTAATAATGAGAATGCAGGCCAAGAATGTACTTGACACAGCCCAGGCATGAGTAGAAAGAATAAGAACTGGCAAGGGCAATGCAAGAAATGCTCAAGAGGAAAGTATACAACACTTGCATCTTGCCTGTACTCACCTATGGGGCTGAAACGTGGAGGCTAACCAAGAGAGTTCTACTTAAGTTGAGGACAACCCAGAGGGCTATGGAACGAAAAATGGTAGGGGTAACATTAAGAGATAGAAAGCGTGCAGAGTGGGTCAGAGAAATAACTCAAGTTAACGACATTCTAGTGGAAATTAAGAAGAAGAAATGGACATGGGCAGGACATGTAGTGCGAAGAGAGGATAACCGATGGTCGCTGAGGGTAACAAACTGGATTCCAAGGGAAGGAAAGCGTAGCAGGGGGCGGCAGAAAGTTAGGTGGGCGGATGAGATTAAGAAGTTCGCAGGGGTCAAGTGGATGCAGCTAGCAGAGAACCGGGTTAAGTGGAGAGATATGGGAGAGGCCTTCGCCCTGCAGTGGGTATAATCAGGCTGATGATGATGATGATGATGAAGGGCAATGCAAGCAAAATCAGAAAAAGGATATGCAGTGCAGGCTCCAATGCCCCTGTAAACTTCATAGATTCCTTTTGCACAAGTCTGTTGTGGCTGTAGGAAGAAGAAAAAAAATGCATGGGCCTGCTCGGGCACCTCCGCTGCCTCACGCGGACAGATGAAACTAGAGAAAGAAAAAGAAGAGAGAGAAAGACGCGCGCCGCGACAGCCGTCGTTCACCACCTAAGCGGTGGCGGGTGGCTAGCCCCCGCCACATGCGGCGTTGACCTACCGACCCAGCTCCATACGGCCAGGAAGAGCCACCCTTCACTACCTTCCTTGCACAAGTCTGAAGTCACCTAAAAAGAAACAGAATAAAAACACAAAACCACAAGCACAAACAGACAAAGGAATGAAAAACACACAGAACAGTTTCAGGAGCCACTCATGGAGTGCTAGCTTTATTCATACACTCTTCAAGGTCTGCGAACAACCTGTGCATAATGCCTGGGTGCTTGTTTTTTGGAATGAGCTTGAGCATTCTGCCTGCCGTCAAAAGCATTAGCTCTATCGAGCTTAAATTGCTTATACAACCATGTGTGCACTTTTGAGTTGGCTCTTCAGCCATTTTCTTTTGCTGGCGTAGGCTCTGCAGCGCGCCGTTACCTCCGGATGAGTCTTGGTCGTTGCGCGCTGCCATCTTCAGGCAGCCTCGTGCCATTTGGAGATGTGTGGGCACCGGGGGTGGGTTGCCAGAAGGTCCAACTGGCGCTTGCCCCAGGTCCTGTTGCAATTTTTACTGCTATAGGGCGATTTTGGAGCAAAGTATGATTACATGGGCGTAATTGTGAGTAAAAGTTGTTTGATCTGCCCGTGCAAACAGTTAAAGCACAATCCAAATTCTCTGATGGCATGTTTTTAGTATTTAGAATAACCACTTGGTAGTAATGATTCAGTGATTTTTCTTTCTGGTTCGCCCACTTAAAGTTGTAGGAATTATGTGTTGCTACCGCAGAGCTTTACTTGCACTGAATCAAGCGTTTGTAAATGGTGAAGAAAATTCACTCACATTTTGCGAAGCTGGCAACGGGAACCTTTGTGTCCCATTTGGAACGAGGTCACCAGAAGTCTCCTCCTCATCTTGGCTGATGTTGGGCCCAAAACTATTTTCTTCTGCCTGCTCATTACTTTGGCTCCATGTCTGGCACTGCAGGAGCGTATCTGCAGGAGATTTCAATAACATACAACCACGACAACAATGCAGAGAGCACTGTACATATATATTGTAATTCGAAGGAAGGAAGCAACAGAATTACCTTCTGCAGTCTGGTGCGCCTGCTCAACTGAGGCAGCTTCCAAATCGGAAGCGTCCTACTGTATGCTTTTTTCATACAAGTCTCTCCTGAAGAAAATACGAGCGTGGTCATGTGAGATTAATTTCATTTCAACAAAGAGCATACTTGCAAAAGAGGTGCAGCATAACCATGATAAGAGTATGGTATGCTGAAAACCATTAACGTCTCGCTGATGCACTGAGAATGTGCATGTATGCCACGCCTTGTATACACGTGCATTTTGTCCCAGCTAAATTGAGGCAATGGCTAAAAAAAGACATTATAAACCGGTTGCATACAGCTGCCTGCAGTATTGCATGCAAGGAAAATTTTAGTTTTTCACATAACTTCTGGAGTTAATTTTAAACAATTGCTAATAAGTACATGACTCCACAATATAATTTGCAAAGTCTGAGTGCACCGCCAGGATTTCCCTTGCATTATGTGCAGTAAGGAAAAAAAACCGTCACGTGAGTCATTTTTTCAGCTAAACCTGCCCAAAATAAAAAATAAAAAAGAACATGTAAGTAGCGCATTCACACGTCACAACCGCTCTGCCTTCTCTGAGGGAAAGAAATCGGCTGCAGCAGTAGCTATGCACGACACCGTTGCAGCGGTAGGCCGTTGCGACAAGTTGGCGATGGTTCCTTCGCCCGCGTCAATGAATTGGCCCGTGAAGATGCAAGCTGCAATTTACAAGCGCGGCGATGTCGCTACAACCATAGTTTACAAAACGGCACGCCGCCGTACCGCTGCAACGAACATGGTGACGCGAGAATACTCTAGTAACGGGATTTTAGTTTCGTATTTCGCAGGCTTTCTTTTTTTATCGCAAGTAGAGATTGGGGGTTTCTAGAGGTACACTGTGACCTAGCAAATCGAATCTATTGCCTCAAAATCAGCGTATAGATATGTGCAATCATTGCATTCGCTTCTTAATTGCAAAACACAAAAATCTCGAGCTGACAGATGTATGCACACGCGGATGTGAAATATGCCACTAAATTTCGACTTACGTACCTCCGACTCGAGGCGTGACCACGCAGGAACGACATCATGTGAAAATACGGCCAACAACTGATGACCGTTCCGCCAGCTGTGCCACTCTTGGGCTTTTGATTCAGGTCTTTAAAAAACGTATCGCGGAGGTAAGCCCATTTTTTTGCAGAGTTCCCCTGAAAAGAAGTTAACAGAAAAGTATGACAATTAAATCCGACATCCACGCTTTCAAGTAACGAGACAAAGTTACAGTCAACCGCAAATGGAACAAATCAAATGGCACAAACTCATGATCCTGTTTTGTTTGTTTAATTTCTCCACCGTGCCAACACAATGCCCGCGAAATTCAAAGACGCATCAGTGAGCGCGCGATGTCATATCGCACGCAATATATTGGTTTCTCAGAACTTCCGTGTTGACGCGTCTAGGACAGGCTATCCCTGTAAGCTGTGAAGCATGAGTGTTTAATGATGGTGTGCTCACAGCGAAGCGACAGCGAGGACCTACAGAGCGCTATAAATTCTGAGCTCATTGCGTACGTGTTGATGCCCAACTCGCAAGAATGTGCGATTTCCTCCTAACTGGTGCAGATGTGAGCCAGTACAGGTGCAAGTATATAAAGCACGCCGGACACTTTCTAATTGTATACAAAACGGACAGCTGCGTGCACTGACATATGCTGATTGGTCACAGTTGTGAATGAATTCTCTATTAAACTTAGGACAGAAGGATGCCGTCAGAAATTGCACTTACCATTGATGCCCAGTTCCTCTCCAATGGCTGCCCACACAAGGACCCTCCTCTACTTCTTTTTTATAATCCGACGACGGTAAATCATACCTAACGGGGTTCAATTGAACTATTTCAATTAACTTCGGAATGGCCTCATCGGTCCATATCTGAGAGCCGGTTCCCGAAGATGCCTGTGAGAAACTTGTGAGAGCTGCCATCTCAACACCACCAGCTAGGATACGCAATAAAGTCGCTTGTGCGAAGTTCGAAGAAAGTGAAGGATGGGTGCGAGCATAATCCTCTCCCTCGCGCACACCACGTGCTGCCTTTGAGCACGAGCGAAGCACTACACACGAGCCAAAGAAAAATATCTTCCGCGGATTGTTTGCAAAACTTTCATATTAGCAGGGGGGCGCTGCAAGCGCCAGTGAAAATGCACTCTTCGGCGGCGTCGGGATAATTGACCGGGCAGGCCGGTTCCCCCTCCCATTGAACAGCTGCGCGAGTGGCTCTTGAAAGGAGTCAGTTCTGCACGTGCTGGGCTGCTGCAGATCTGTTTGTGGAGTCGCGTGCTTTCTCCTTGATGCTTGAACGTTTACGCATGCGCATTCTTCAGACAATTAGGAAAAGTTTTCAGCCCAAACGCGAAAAAAAAACTTTGGGATCCTGTCCCCTAGGTGAGGCAAATTGACGAAATCGCCATTAAGTTAACAGCGCTTTTAGTGCCGCAAGTAATTAAGTGGCAAAACAGTTTACAATGTGGAAAGTAAATCTATTTTTTACATAGTCATCTTCCCAATGCAAAATTTTATTCGTTGGCTCAGTGTGGTGCACGAAACTTCACTGACTTAATAGATTGGATTTTGATACTTTTTGTGCTAATAATAATGAAAATTACCTTTATTTTAACGGAAATTAAGGGTCCTGAAGGCGATACGCCAGGCTGAAGAGAAAGATGAGACCATCCACCGAATATGCCTACCAACTGCTCGCTTATGGGTAAAAGAAAAATGTCGGTTGCTTATTTATTTCATGCTATCACAGCGCACGCGTACCCTCAAGACAACCAATCTGCAGAGCCATCGATCATAAGCGAATGCTCACTGATGTGGATGACAAACATTTTGACTTTTCAAAATTCTTTTTTCGAAACTGCATTCGGCCGCATGAACACTCGTCAGTAAATAACGATAATGGAGAAATGCTTAACTAAATGCTACGATTCCGTGCAAAAGTTTGGTAAATAAATGTTTTTGCAATAAATAATGTCACCCTTTTTCAATTGGATAGAAGTCTGGTCTAGTTGCAGGCTGTTCATGGCAAACAATTGTGAACGCGTCTCCTCTTTCTCTGTACTGGTAAATTTTGCGACAAAGAAGTTTCATCACGAACATCCTTTTTAGCATTCAGGGCTATGCTCTCCAAAGCAGCAGCTTACAAGCAGTGGCAAATGCACTTGCAGGGCTGGCATTCTGTGGCACTGCAAGCATGGTGCTGTTGTGTGCTTTTAATAAAAAGAACCAAGAGGGGCCATTCCGCACCCCTGGACACTAACCTTTTTTTCTCTCTCTGAACGCCATGGAATGCCAGCCAGACTCGCAGCGACCAGCAACATCTTTTGTGCACCTGCGAGTGAGACGGCGCGTGCATACAATGAACGAGAGGGTGCCAACGGCGCGAGCAGCGCGTACCAGTCGGGACGTGGGTGGTTCAATGCGCTCCCCCGGCGACGTCCCCGAACAGTAGCTCAGAAATGACCGCCAGAGGAAGGAGGCGGCGCTGGCGTAGTGGGAACAAACTTCAGATGCCTCCTCTATAGCTTCTGCGTAGGTAAAACCTCTTTCAACGCGGCTCGGAAACCTGCCGAGGCCGCGAGAAATTCCTCTGTCCTTTGTTGCTGTCATGGTAATAATTGCATGGCTCCAGAAAACCCTTCTCCAGCTGAGGAACACTGAATCCGCCAGAGTTCCTCGGATATCCTGCCTGCCCTTCCCGAACTCTACCAAGAGAATGGAGACGGGAAAAAGCGCACCTGTTAATGGACAGCTTGCTTGCAGTCTGAAAAAATAACGCAGTTTCCGATCGGTACATTACATCTCGGGCTGTCAAAAGACAGCAGTCTTCAATACACCTTTTTCAGGTAGGGGTACTGCGCATGCGCGAAACCTCTTCAGCCACCATTCTTGCCGGGATGGCATGCGAAAATTGGGAGAGGACTTCGCTACACCTGCTTTTCCAGGGAACGACGACCCTCGCTTCGTGGATGCCATGAACTGCTGCGCAATGCTTGTGTGCAGTGCTAGCATCTTCTGGCCTTCACGCATTGTATTGTCCCCGCATCTCCTAGCTTGCCTCAACAAAGAAGACAGGGCCAGATTCTCCAGTTTCCGGTTGTCATTGTCATGGTTTAAAAGGGAGTAAGCGGGGGGGGGGGGGGGGGGGGAGCGGCAGTGTGCCAAGGTATGTTCACGGATGAGTCACGCATCTCCACACAGGTTAGTAGAGGCCACCTTGAACTCAACTACTGTTTGGAAAATAAGGCCACCGAATTTTTGCACAAATTGCAGTACTGGAAAAAGGTCCATTAAATGCGCACATATATGCATGAAGCATTTAAAACCCCAAAATGATTGAAGGCATTTAAGGACAATCGAGCAATGAAGTAATGCGAAATGGCAATTCCAAGAACAAAAAGGTGGCGAAGGAAGTTGTCAAGCGGATCAAGGACTGATTATATATATATATATATATATATATATATATATATATATATATATATATATATATATAATTATTGCATGCAAGCTAGACCATAAGCATTCATACAGCATATTGCCGTGAACTGTTTAAATCTTTATTGCTTCCTGTTCGACAGCCGCTGGCATGCGGCCTTATCATTGTTATTCTGGCACGCTTATCAATTGTCTATCCAGTGTTTATTCATGCTCGCTGTCGCGATACGACGTGTAACCCTTTTCTTTGTCGCGAAAGATGCGCCGAGATCTGTCTCGAAGATTCCGATCATATGTTTCTACAATGTTCTAGGTTGGGCTAATAGCAGTTTGCGAAGTTATCTAGGTTGTTCTGAGCAGCCTTTAAAGTGAGCGTTGACACCGTCCCCTACTTAAAACGAGGCGTGGCAGAAAAATAAATAGAAGGAATCATAAGGCACGCATAATTGAGCACTGGAGCCACCCCACAGCACCCCTACATAAAGACTCCTAAACTGGGGGTCTACAATAACACCACTAAACCACCACATCCACCTAGGACTGCCGACCGAAGTGAGGAACGTACTCACTAAAGCCGCTACCAAAAAATATGCACCCTGCTTTTCATGAAGGCAAGAGAAAAGCAAAAGGCCTTTGAGGCCAATCTAGAAGGCTATGAATACTCAGTTTATTAAAAAGAGGCAACTCTTTTGCGGTTGTGAGCGGGAACGACTCGGGTAAAACTTTAATGGCAGGTTCGATAAAAACAAACAAACTCACGGACGGCGGAGGATGGTCAGCCCCATGTCTGTTAGCATAATAAGCGATTCTAAACTGCTATAAACAATGTTGCGAAAGGCATGCATCTCCAAGGAGACAGAGCGAATTTTAAGAGACTGGAACCAAAAAGAGTTGGAAATAATATGGGTGCCGGCACACTCGGGAAACAGAGGAAACGAATCAATGTAGCTCGAGATTATATATGTCAGCCAAACAGTGAGCCTAGGTTGATTCCCCCAGTGTCTCGAGATGTGAAAGCGGCCAGCTCAGACCCGTTGGCGCAGGTTCGGGCTACGGGTAACCGAGAGCCACGGACTCGAGGCCATCTAAGTGTAGTGCCCACATATTGTTGAATGCTGTTTCCCAATGTTTCCCAATCCAAACAATCCCAGCCTAGAGTTGCACGCAGCTATGACGGCCCCAAATCTAAAAATATTTTGGAGGGTAGAAAAAGCATCCTATGAGATAATACTTTTAAAGGGTTCAGAACTGCCAGAATATGTTAACCAAAAGCAGAACTTACGGCCTGAACTTTTGACTGCTGGTACTACTTCTGATGCTTCCCTAGATCAGTTGGGTTTTTCTACCGCAAACGTGGCGTTTATTGCAATAAACAGCCCTTGAAGTCTGGAGGTGCATGCATTAGATGAATAATGTAATTGTTACTAGAAAATTCGATTATGTAGCTCCAGTCATGCAGCGGTAAATCGCACTTACGAATGGGTACGAAGCGATCTGCTAGGACAGACATCGCAGTGCGAGTTTGTCATTTTAATACTGGCACATATACCGGGTGTCCCAGCTAACTTGAACCAAGAGGTACAAAATAATATATTTGAGGTAGGTCAGTGAAACCAATTGCATACAACTGCGAGCCTGTTTGCGCACTACGGGTAATTTTTTGTTTTGCAATTACTTAATTAGCTAATTATGTTAATGTATCTAATTTATTAAATATCGACTTTAGACCAAAAATGTGATATGGAAACTTGTAGAGCACCTTCAGAAACCCCCATTTCATTAATTGCGATAAAGAAAGTCTCGCGTGTATCTTTTTTTCCAGGCTCAGAAGAAAGCCCGCGAAATACAAATAATATCACCTGACTAGTGCATTTGTGCGCCGCGATTGTGGTGCTCTCAGTCGTGGTTTGAGCGAACGAAATTAGCAACGAAATTAGCTGCGGCCGTGTCTTCTTGGCCCCGTTAAAGCGGCAGGCCGATATGCCTGAGATGGCTTCTTCGCCCGCGTCAGACAGCCGGCCTACGTGACGGTGCAGTAGCAGCGAGAGCGGCGAGCCAACACCACCGAGATTCTAACAAGGCCTCCTTCTCTCCCATCAGCGAACATCACGACAAACGGATGAGCGATAAGATATCAGCCACTGAATCTGCGCATACAGGCTTGGGTAAAGGGGCGAGATGACATCATGTGACTCAAAAAAATTAGCGCTGCACCTTCATTTGCCGGTTCTTTACCGCCATCCGCCTGTCGTGATGTAGGCTGCTGCATTGCGCAGGCCTGGCCAAAATCGCGGTGGCGACGGGCGAGCTCGAGCTCGCTCGAACCATCGCAAAAATTTCTGCCTGCCGCTGCAACGGGACCATCGGGTGACGGCCGCAGCTGATTTCGTTCGCTCAAACCACGACTGAGAGCACCACAACCGCGGCGCACAAATGCGCTAGTCACGTGGTATTATTTGTATTTCGCGGGCTTTCTTCTGAGCCCGGAAAAAAAGATACACGTGAGACTTTCTTTATCGCAATTAATGGAATGGGGGTTTCTGAAAGTGCTCTACAACTTTTCCAATTCACATTTTTGGTCTAAACCCGATATTTAATAAATTAGAGAAATATATATATATATATATATATATATATATATATATATATATATATATATATATATATATAGGCTTTTAGCCTTCATGAAAGTTGTGTCCATTTTAGAGGGCACGTGGCTCATTCTGTACTGTACCAGCTTCAAAACTAGCAATTATTATTAGCATGCCTTATAATATATAACTGCGCAGCAAACCACTCCGTAGAACCAAGTAGAACCTTTATATCATCTGTGAGAATTGCATATGCCATAATAATAATCCAAGACATAACATTTTCTTTGTCGATGCCTGACTGTCGCTCTTTGTCGGACTGTCTTACTGGCGCTTTTTATTCATCGCTCATTTAAAAGCTTGAATGTTTTCGCTCGATCAATTCTCCCAGGCCAAAAGTGCCGCGGAAGCGACACGCAGTTAGGGAGTCGTAATATATGGAAAGGCAGCGGTAAAGTCGCAGTACAGTATTCTAAACACTGTAACCATAGAGAAATAGGTTCTCTAACAGTGACGTAGGACGGAGTAGTAGTGGTAAAGACATTTATCGCACTAATCTGGACTTTCAGAGCCTAACAATACCTTGTGCGTTGGCTATCATAGTTATTAACATTGTTAAGCCTATAATAAGCCGTTCAAATTCAATGAATCCAACTCAAGCCAAGGACCGAAGAAGGACCGATCCTACCCAAGCCGGCCAAGACTAAGCCAACTACCACAAGACAATGCCTTGGCTACCACGCGCAGTTGCATTTCACATGTTCTGTGTTTGCTTGTAAGCTCGACAAAAGCGGCAAGGCAATGCTCTACGCTATTAGCCCCGAGAAGTTTGAGTGGCGCCCTCTGGCGGTCAGCCCGACGTGACGTCACGGCAAGGACTGCCTGCGCCGATCGCTCTGGCTTCTCCGGGTTGCCGCGTAGCTTCGAGTCTGCGGCCTCGGTTGTTCTCATAACAACAGCATTATGAACAACGCAGACAGCACCGATCGACTGTCAGGAAAAAAAAAAGTAGTTAATCATGATTCCTCTTGCTTTCAAAACACGAAACATGGGCTCGTCGCGGTGAGCGCAAGTCTCGCGTGTGCCCGAGCGCTCGACGCGACGGGCGCAGCTGGTGCCATCGCCGCGGCAGGAGCCTTTCGTGCGTCGTCCCTTGAAACTGATGATGTGCGTGGAGTCACTATCTTCGTGATTGTATTACGAATGTAATACAACCATGAAGATAAGTCTATATGCCTGCGACGCGATAAATTTGTACCGTTTTGCTGTGGACGTTGCTTAGAGCGCGCATTATGGACTGCGCGCTGTGAAATTTGTGCACGGATTTTTATTTAAAAGAGGCTACTGATTAAAACTTTATTAGAATCATCTTACTTGTCGAGCATTTTTGAGAAGCAATTACGCATGATTTGCCAAGAGCAACGTGCATTTTGATGGCCAGAAATATGAGTTATTAACCGTGTCGTCGTAAACATTTCCGTCATTCCGTTCGCCTCTGCCTATTGCCCCGAAGCTGTTCGCGCATGGAATGTCTTGGGGGCACTGCTAATTTGCAAATTTCTTTCCAGTCTCCCTTTCAGTGAGGAGCAGAAATTCTTATGTGGACAAAGCGTGCGAAACAAGTCGCTGCCTTAGTGAAGCAGGGAAACCACTTTCATCAATGATTTTTGCCACCGTTATTAGCTGTTTTTGCTTGAAGATGTCATTCGCGCTGAGCTGAATCCCAGCGTCCTTGAAAAGCTTCTGAACCTTCACAGTAACTCCTGAAAAGAAAAAAGCGCAACCTCTGTCAAAAAAAAAAGCTGCAGGTGCAACAGGCAAACAGTGTATAAAACTGTATTACATACCTTCAGAACTTCCTGTGCGTTGGTTAGCGCTGTGTGTTGGTCCTTGAGAAAAAAAACGACAGAATTATTATGCCATCTAAACCACTCTATACAGATACAGAGATATCACTAAATTTCCGTCACGCATTGAAAACTTTTTCGTTTTTTAAATACTATAAACAGCTCATTGAATCCATATGTGAAGAGGATGAAAAATGGGTCTTGATTAAACAGGCCAGTCCTTCTCTGTTCCTAGGGTAACATTATGCTTAGAGTGATAAGGTTGAAATGCAGTATTTTCATGTACATTTGGTGACGTGGCTAGATAAAAGAATATTCCTCGTGTATCTACGGATGACTTGTGGTTTCATTACTTCATTTTTATGTTGTAACAAGCTCTCCACTCGAATTTACTGCAGTAATATAGAGATTGTTTAAGGTAATAATTGTTTGTTTTGATCAACAGTAGTGCTGAGGAAGCAAAAGCCGATAATTTATCACGATTCTAGCTTAATCATGTATTTCAGTTTCATGGTCAGAACTAAAGACAATGCGGGATATATAAATGTTTTTCTTTTTCCTGAATGCTTGATAAAAATAATTCACGTCAATGTGAATGTCAATGTGAATCCCCACAAAGGAATAGTGGCCGCATAGCGTATCCATAGGTAGACATACCGTCTCAATCTATAACTTCCACCTCCTCTTCTAGTTGTGCAGCATCGTCCATGGGAACGGCGCTCGAATTTTCACTACTGTCCCCATTCTTGTGTGTTGTCAAAGCCTCTGCGTGTGCGCAGAACTGGTACGACTTTGCGTGAACGCCTCTTTCACCTGGAATCAGATAGAGTGATTCAGGCTACAACCTCAAAAAGCACTGAAACAAGGCGTTACCGAAGTTTGGGCATTACCTCAGAAAAGCGCAGAGCAGCTGCACATCACGTGCACTTTAAAGCCACGCTTGTTGCTAGCACACAAGTCTGAGACGTAGCTAAGGCAGGGCTTCACGGAGCCCGAAAAAAAAAAACATTCTCTATCACAACCCTTACTGAAGTGCTGTTTTTAGGGACACGTTGCATTGAATCTGCGCTCCATGTCTTGGAAAATTTGGAAAATATCAGCATTCAAACAAAAAGACCAGCACAGCTGTGCGGACTGTGTCAAGTTTCGCGGCATGAATGAACACGAGAACGCCACTGCCGTGAGACACATTTTAAACGAAAACTTAAGCAGGGTCACAGTTGATTCAGCTTGGACATCCCAGATAGCACAGAAAGTGGGGCCCCAGTAGGACCGATGTAGGCAAGTGGGGCTGGGGCAACCATCATAAAACCTGCATCGGTCCCCGACGGGGCAAATGTGGGCAAGCCCCATTTGGGCTCGCCCTTGTTCCTTCCGCGTGGGCTCCATAGCGCCGTTGCTCGGGCTAATACAGAGCACATTCCTGAATCCAGACCGCAAAGGTCCTTTGTCGGATATTTAAGGGCAATCCAACATAAATGTGGGCTCTTTATGGGAAAGCTCTCATAGATCCGAAATGAGGCCGCCCCCATAAAATCTTTGTGGGACCTACATCGGCCGTAGTGGGGCAAAAAAAAATGGTCATGCCCACATGCTGCCCCAATCGTTCCCTTGTATGTTACTTGAGGACAAGTGAAATATGAATGAGATCAATTTGGGAAAGCCCTCGTGAAACCCAAATGAGGCACCCTTAGCTAAACCGCTTTAGGTCCCACATAGTCTGTAATGGGGCTGGAAGGCGAGCGTGCCCGCATGGTACCAAAATTGGTTCCTTGTGGGAAATTTGAAGGCACGTGCAACCGCAGGTGGGCTCTAGGTTCAAAAACAACACCCAGCCCAATTGGGGCTGCCCGCGCAAAACTGCTTTATATCCCACATGGGCCGTAATGGGGCTGGAAGGCGGGCAGGCCTGCATAATACCAAAATCGGTCCCTTGTGTGGAATCGGAAGGCACGTGTAACAGCAAGTGGGCTTTAGGTTCAAAAACAACACCCAGCCCAATTGGGGCTGCCCACACAAAACCGCTGTAGGTCCCATATCGGCCGCAATCGGGCTAGAAGGCGTCCGTGCAATTGTGCAATGATTCTTTCCAACCTTTATTTGTATTAGATGCTGCCCTATTACTATTAGAGATGATTTGTATAACAGTTGTTGCCATGTTTAGTCGGTAAGATATATTACGCGGCTTTAGTTCTAGCGCTCATGCAAATTGCGTTAAAAATACTAAAATTTACTGATTGCTAACTGTTGCTCCTAATGTGGTTGCTGTGGATAGCCTGCAACACTTGGCACAAAATTACTGTTCAGGACGCAAATCTCCATAGCCTGAACAAGATGTACACGAAGTCATTTAGGCTAGATTACTGTTAAGAATTATTGTAAAATTTAATACTGTGGCTGTTTAGAAAGGGCAGACATGCATAAAATAATTACTTAAGTATGCGCATAAATAATGATTGGGAAAACTTGGACCAGGGTTTCCCATCAATTTCCTGCGTCGGACCTCTATGAGAATAATGTGGGCAAGCCCAAGTGCGGCTTGCGCTATAGAACCCGCATCGGTCCTATGTCATAATCTGAGGCGTTAACCGAAATAAAAAAAAATACATGTTCATCCAGAGCGGCTGCCCGAATCTGTCCAAAGTAGGACCATCGTAGGGAGTGGGCGGGATGTGCCCTTTTGGCAATGCGGGGAAAATGTGGGCAGCCCCGCAAGGGCTGCCTGCGTCGGTCCCTAGTGGGGCCCATCGGGGCTTTGTCGACAGCCCCCTTCAGGCCTACGTCGGCCCCTCTTGCACCACCCACATTGAGCCCACCGGGGCTGTCCTGCATTGCCTACATCGGACCCACAAGGGGCCCCCCTTCATAGCCCACTTTGTCCTACGTGGGATTCCGCTACTGAGCAAAATGTCTGAGCACTCACTGACACAAAGATCGAGGAAAGGAATGTTTGAGTAATGGCTGATTTACTTAAGCCGCCGCTTCGTCGATCCCGGGAGCGATCGCCTTGCATCGCTAGGACGCACGGGAAGGTTGACGGGTGGAACAGCGTCTCGCAATAGTTTTGTTCTTGTACAGTGATAATTAAAAAAAAAAGACGTTGACAAACAGCCCGTAAAGGCGTCGCTACACGTACGGCTCACCTAGTATCTTGTACACCGGCTACACAGTCTTCCTTTTTCAAGTGCTTACTGCACACAAGTGGCAATGCCGACGGTTGCTTCCCCATTCTTAACTTTATCAATCTAACCTGCTTCATTTTGAAAAACTTTACCCAAGTAGAAGCTTACACCGGCTTTCTTCCGTGATTTTCACGGCGCACTGAGCAATAAGTCACCATGATTATTCGCGAGCGAAAACGAACGAAAGGAGCCGGCATCGGCCGGGAGGAGCAGCAGCCGGCTGGCGGAGTCCTTGCCGTGACGTCAGACTGCGGCGATCGAAGCGGCGCCAGTGTTCGCTCTCGGAGCTAATAGTCCAATGGGTGAAAACTGGCAGCGCCGCAATTTCTGACGTTGTCTCAGTGCGAGACATAGTGGAGACAAAGATCAGGGCAGTGATTATCCGAAAGCAGAAAGACTCGAGCGTAGTGAACGCGAATGTGATCATTAGCTGGCGTGAGGAACAGCATGCCGCGAAGATAATCACTGTCGGTAAGTTCGCTTCAACAGTTTACAGAACTAGCTAGAGCAGCGCGTTGGATGCTGTAAGTTTGCATTTTAGAGCGCAGCTTTTTGGCGTCCGTTCCTGGTTTCGCGTCGGCGTCGTCGTCGGCCTCGTAACCCGCTCCGCCTCCCTTTCATCCCCCCAGCGCTAGCAGCGACCGACTGATACCGCTGGATGCCGCTGACGCCGCTAGAGAGTCAAGATAACGTGACTGTATAGAACACCGTCTCCGCCATGCAGAAAGAGGAGGGGAGGGTCCCCCCCCCCCTGTTCCTGTGTGGCGGATAGGGTGCTCTTCAGTTGCCGACGTGCCGGTTATTTCACGTAGGCCCCGGCACGTCGACGAATACGTGACCACCTTCTCACGGCTAGACCTGGTTCTTGGCGCTGCGGAAGCGAGGGTATCATATTGTTTGCGTCGGCATCGGCGGCGTTGTCCCTGAAACCAACTCCGCAGCTGGGGTTGACTCACTATCGGCGTCAGCAGCATCAGTCAGTCGCTGCTATCTCTTCCCTCTTCCCTTTATCGCGTTGTCCGCTTGCTGCGCGCGCTTCTGCCCCCATCGTTTGCCGCCGGGTGTACACGCCGCCCCCCTCCCCCCTCTTCCTGCGAGTCTCCGGTTGTCAAAGCGCCGGCTCGAACTTAATTCCTTTCTTCGCTCCTCCTCCAATGCAACCCCTGTGCGGTGGCAATCAGAGAGCCAGATCGGTGGCGGCGGATCTGTATATGTGCACCGCCCGAGCTGAAATTGCCGCTGCCGTTCTTTGTTAAAGGAATACATGTGAAAAATAAAATTCTGTGATAGCGCATACATGTGTTGCTCGATTTCTTTGCCTCAATCTATCGAAAAGGTGGAACAGCTTATTTGCTGCGCTCAAATTTCGCATTAGGAAGTAACGTAATCGTCGGTAATTTTTTTATTTATTTTGTTTTGTTTTTGTTTTGGACAGGCACCCAGATGGAGAAGTGCCGGGAATAGATAAGGCATGTTGAAACATGTGATGAGTTTGCGGAAGCCAGCGACGAGGTAGATATGCCCTTTGTGTACTCCGAACTTTGTATTTTACAACACGTTCAGAAGTGGCAGTGTGACGATGATGGTTATTTCGGCCATGTGCACATCTTTATCTCTTTGCTGCTATTGCGATGCACGTTGTCCATTGAAGCTGGAACGAGCTCTTCAGCTTACAAAAAAGACGCTCCGATCAGCTTTACATTTGACAATGATGGCGCTAGAACGAAGGCACGTAGGCATACTATTTGCGCTGAAAACTGCACTGTACCATTTACAGAGCAGCCCAGCCAATATTTTACTTTGTTTGCTCCGAAGACAGCGCAGGACGCATTGCCGTTCTCACCTTCTTAAATTTTGACTGCACAGTTCCCCACAGTAATCAATATTTCCATTTGCTGTCGCAACTAGGCAGACATTTTATGGACCGCGTGCCCTCGATAGCCACGTTTTGATGGAAGCGAAATAAAAACATACGTGTACTGTGCAATATCAGTGCACGTTAGAGGCCCTCATGTGGTCTAAATTAATCCGGTGCACTTCACAATTGCATTCCTCATTGTCCATGCGTCACTTTGGAACTTGCTGAACGCTTTATATATCATTTAGCTGAAACCTTTCATGTAGTGCGAAAATTTCGTACAGTACTGTCACTCACAACAGTTCGAGGGACCTGTAATGTAAGGCTGACGGCACTTCTGCACAAGGCGCGCTTCGCGCGTGTATGTGCTTTCTTCCTTATCAGGCATGTAATTTCGTTCACGTAAACGGGATTTTTTTCAACAATCGCGGCCGGCGTTGAGAGACCTGCGTTTGCCGCGCGTCTGGTTCGCCTGCTGCGATGGGTGACGTTCATTACTGCGATGCACAAATGTTGCATCGATAACCGTTTCCTTCCAAGAGCTGTTGCTTGTTGAATATGGACATATTCTACATATTCTGTGACATATTCTGTGTTTCTACTGGGTGCTTCTTTTTCACATTTGCAAATGCCTTGGTACAACTTTATCTTCAAAATGGGAACCGTGTGCATAATATGGAACAATTAACATATGGGGCCACAGTACAGGCTCGATGCTGCATGCATTCTCCAGCTAAGCATTATGACGCAAATTAGAATTGCAGTAGTCGGAAGGTTTTTATGTCGGAATGCGGAAAGGAGCCTTGTTCTTGGAGCAAAACAAAATGGTAATAAGTAAATAATGCATATCCCTAGTTATGCTTTTTTTTTTGTGGTGATGAAAAGCTGCACTTGTTGTAAAATGGCCACATGCTCTTGAGCTGAGTTGAATAGAAGGGAGAATAAATTTCCTGCTTGGCGAGCTTCTCTCCTGAAAGATAACATATTGAGAAAGTGTGTATTGAGAAAGCTGGTCTTGTACTCAATTCCAAGAAATGTCGTTTTGAAGAACGCCAGACAGTAGTACTTGGAAATCTCGTAGACAAGGAAGGGGTCAGGCCTGATCCGAAAACAATTGAAGCTGTCACTTGTATTAAACTATCGAAATCGTTAAAACAGCTCAGGAGTTTGTTTGGGCTTTGCTGCTACTTCCGGCGTTTTGTTCCGAAGTTTGCTGACATAGCATATACACTTGTCTTTTGCAAAAAGATGTACCTTTCAAGTGGACTACTGATTGTGACTCCGTCTTTCGTCAGTTAAAATTTAGTTTGATATCAGGATCTGTATTACGCAACTTCTGCCCATCAGCTCCAGCAGAACTTCACACTGATGCCAGCGCATTTGGAGTTGGTGCAGTCCTCATACAGCGCCGCAATGGCAATGAACATGTCGTTGCATTGCAAGCCGTTCTTTAAGCAAGGCTGAGCGCAATTACACAGTAACTGAACAGGAATGCTTTGCTGTTGTTTTCGGAGTGCAATGGTTTCGCTCATATCTTTATGGATGTGCATTTAAAATTGTGACCGACCATCATTCCTTATGTTGGCTTGTAAACCTCCGTGACCCCTGTGGACGCCCTGCGCGGTAGGCTTTGCGCCTCCAAGAATTCAATTTTACTGTGTCTTTTAAGAGTGGTCATAAGCACGGTGATGCTGACTGCCTGTCATGGTTGCCTCGTTTCCCCGATGTTGGTGAATTCAAGATTGCACAGCGGAGCGACAGCGAGCTGGCGCTGCTTTTTGATGCCGCAAGTTCCCCGAACCCTGCGTCCTCATTCTGCGTTCGTGATGGTCTACTATACAGGAAGAACTACTCGGCAGTAGGTGCACGGTTTCTTCTGGTGGTTCCTACACGTCTTCGGTCTCAAGTTCTTCGGGTAATGCACGACGATCCCACGGCTGGACACTTGGGTTTTGCCAGGACATTGCACAGGACTAAGGTACGTTTTTATTGGCCGAAGATGAGCCAAACTACTCAACATTATGGGGCCAGCTGCCTCCAGTGCCAGCGCTTCAACACCCAGCCTGCTCTCTGCCGGGTCATCTTCAGCCTATAACGCCGCCATGAACTCCATTCGAAAAGGCGGTAATTGACCTTCTAGGACCACATCCCTGTTCCACCAACGGGAACCGCTGGATCATCGTGTGCGTAGACTACCTTACGCGGTACTGTGAAACTGCTGCCATATCGTCAGCCACTGTTTCTGATGTCTCGGCCTTCCTCCTACGGTCCATCATTCTTCGACATGGCCCTCCTCGTGTGCTAATAAGTGACCGGGGGCGACAGTTTACGGCAGAATTTGTAGAACTTCGTCTCGGTTCAAGCCATTTTCGCCATTCAACACCTTACCACCCACGGACAAATGGCCTTACCAAACGCACCAATCGTACGCTTAGCATTATGCTCGCAATGTATGTCGACTCCCTCCACAAATACAGGGATGAAGTCCCTCCGTTTATAACATACACATTTAACACTGCTAAGCACGAAATGACAGACTGCAGTCCTTTTTTTCTTCTTTACGCTCGACTTCCACGAAGTACTCTGAACACATTTTTACCTTTCTCGCTCCCAGCTGAAACTTCATTAGCGCATACTCTCTCTCTGGCTGAAGAAGCTCGCCGACTCGCTAGACTTCGCACTTTAGCCTCCCAAGAACGCTACGACAAGCGTCACCAAGATGTTAATTACGCCCCTGGCGACTTGTAGCTCTGAATGCCGTTGCGCAAGCGCGGCCTGTCCAAGAAACTGTTGCACCACTATACTGGTCCTTTCGTTGTGCTGGAACGCATCAGTGCAGTCATTTTTGTAGTCTCTCGCCTGACCACCCATGTTCGTCGTTCTCGAAACACTCAAATAGTTCACGTGGCCCACATGAAGCACTGCTACCAGCGTGACGAACCTTGACTCGCCCGGCGGGCTTCGTCTGCGAAGGGGGCAGTGTCACGCACGTCCCGCGGTCCTGTATTGGAGGAAGATGTAGGCTTGCAGGAGAAGCTGAAGAGGAAGAGGAAGCTGGTTTGGTTCGCTACTACATCGAGAACATCAATGATAAGTTTTTTCGACACTGTTCTTTCCCTGTGCGCTCAAAAATTGGCGGTGATGTCACCAGCTTGGTTATCGATTCACTGAGGTGAATCAGTGGCTTTAAAATGCGCGGTATTTAGTCACTGTACCCCACTCCCTTTTCACTATACCTGATGGCAAACTTCTCGAATAAAAAAAAAATCTAAGCCGATTTCAACGACTGATCTGGGACAGTGAGGGATTCGCGCGAGCTTTCTCTTAGACTGCAGGCTTCATTCACACTTTTTTTTTTACCCATCCTTGAGCAGGATCCGCGGTACAGTAGCAGTGCAGCAAGATAAGCTCATTATTATTGTTTATGTTTGCCTCGGATTACAATCGGCGTCCTTCAGAAGTCCGCTTTACCATTGTCGGCGCGGATAGGGCATTTTTTCTTACTTCCTTTTATTTCCCTGGAGCGAAGTATGTCTCTCGCCATTTCAAATATTTCTATCAAAGGGACTGTGCTCTGTGCCACTTTACTGCTTCTATGTAGAAAGTGCCATGCGTGCTTAGTACTAAAGTAAAGGCCAACTAATCTGGTGGCTATTGGCCGCGACTTCTAGCGATTGGAATAGCTCCTCAACTTTGATGCAATTACAGTGTACTAGAATATAATGCAATACAATCCAGCTGTCTGGCATGAAGTCCTTACCACAAAAGTGGATAATTTCCTAGCTGCCTTCAACAGCTCAAGAAGCAATTTTTACTAGACGCTGTGTTTGCATCAAAAAAGAAAAATGCTGATAGTTAACTGCCAGCACTTTTACACTTGTCTAATTACATGCTAACTTATTTTATTTGCTTAGCAAAAGTGCCTTGAATATCTTTGTGGTTGTGCTTGTGTTTGCTTTAGCTTGGTGCTATTTTTCTTCCTATATTTTTTTTCAGTTTAAAAGTTCAGGTTATTGCATTTAGTCCTTGTGCTCTAAACCACCATCTAGATTTAGCCTCCTGTGGCATATTTCCTTTTATTGGAAGTGTCCCATACTTAAAGGAGCAAAGCGATCAGATATTTACTCTTATGTTTTCTTCTCTATAAAGATGCGTAAGGAAAAATAGGTCACTATAGTGGTATTCACGTGCAACAGCTAAATAATATATAATTGCTTTTATTCTCTCCGGGCATTTCAGTTTCTACAAGTGAACAATGGCTGGAATGTCAGAAGTCAGTATAGGTTGCAAAGGCACGAAGGAAGTGTGATTAATCACTTCATCTTTTAATTCACTGCAAAGTTGAAACAAGCTTGCTTCAAGAGTTTGAAGGCAACAAATCAAGCATTGATATATTGCGGCTATTCTGTGCCTCATATAAGCTGTCGCGACCTTTGGTGCTACAGTAATGTGCTGTTAAAGCGGAAACAGCATGACAGAAGTTTTTCATTTCTTTAGTACTCATAGATGAGCACCATGTAGTGGCCTATTTATACTAATGGCCTAAACATCCCTAAACAAAGAAAACATGAGGCCCTAATTTGATGTCTACACTCATTTAATGAAATACTTTTTTAACCTGATCCAAATCTATTTCTGTGTCAGTGCTGCTTTTTCTGTGATGCGTCCTACAGGCGTGGATGTAAAATTAATACACTCAATTTTAACTTCATTGAGACTAGTTAAGGCTATAGTGGCTGCAACTTTGTATGCTTGGTTTTTCTCAGATGCTCTTGTCCATATTTCCCTTCAGTAAAGATGCCGAGTCAGCACGGCAAAGAAATTAGGTTGTATAATTCTGTGCTTTTGTCTGTGTCCATAATTCCGGCGGACTTTGAATAGAACAGTGCATTGTGTTCAACAGTAGCTATGACAAAGACCTTCAAGGACCTAGAGTAAAAGAATTAATAGGAAGAGATGCTTATCATATTTGCTTCTGGTCAATAAATAATAACTATACAAAATGAAAGTGATTATTGCCATTAATATTATTTCACACTCAGGGTATGAATATGCTTAGCATTTGCACCAACCTAGCTTATATACTGTCATGAGGTGCAATACTCCAAGAAACAACTTAAGTGCAGGGGCTACATGATATTACTCGATTATTATGTGCGCTGTGCCCCTTATGGAATCAGAATGAACATGATTAAAAGATAACCAAGCCACACAGGCCATGCAAACTGATTGTTTATTTCACATGAATATTCTGTTCATCATGCATAAAACTTCGAGTGACATTTCAAGTATTATGCAATGCAGGAGAAATAGAACTGCTGTTTCTATGACATGCTCACAAACTTTTTCCAGTATGGCAACCACCAGCACTACCTGAAAACAGACTAGCTGGGTATCTGATGGACGTGTTTTGAATGTCTCGGAATTAACATCAAGGGGCATGATATAGGAAATGTGGTCATTTTGTAAAGCCAAGCTTGTAGAGGTATTATATGGAAGTAAAATTTCATATCATTTGTTCTGGAGCAAATAACGTCCAGCGCTCTGATAAACTGCATGGTCGAGGCGGCACGGATAGTGTCCATTTGTTAGCGGGAGCGGATGATCACCCCCCCCCCCCCCTCCCGCTGTTTCTTCCTTCCCAAAAACTTTTACATACACAAGCCGTAATAAACCCTACATTTTTCTCGCAAAAAAACAAAAACAAAAAAAAAACGAAACAAATATAAATGGTGCAAATGGGACCGCACTCCCTAAGCTCACATCCTAGTGCGATCCGTCCCTTGCGGTGCTCAGGTATGTGACTCACTCGCTGATATGGTGGTGCATTCGCCCTGCCATCATACTCACCGACTGGCGCGAAGCGATAAACGCAATCGTGATGAAAGGGTGACATAAGAAAGTAAGAGGTAAAAGACGCAGGTCTGCGATCGTGACTTACCTCCTAACACTACGATGTCACCGAGGTAGTGACCCTGTTCTGCCTCTCGGCCCTCCACACAGGACCGCCAAAACGCCATCTTGCCCTTCGCAAGATCATCCACATCTTTCGGAGAATAGTTTTCTACCATGTCGATGCTGACGATCGCGTTGCCGCCGTCGCGGTATTCGACATACGTGTGCGATGGCGCAGGCATGGCGTGATGGTGGAAAAATAGGCGAACGCTGATGAGCAACAAAGCAAAGAAGCGGTATGGCATACAACCACAAAGCAACAGAACAGAACCTAACGGAGAGAGCTGGAACGGGTCCTACGCTCCTCCTCTCTCTCTCTCCGCTCTCGTTGAGTGAGGACGCGCCAGATCTCCGGTGGGGAAGCGACGAAGAGAGCGATGGAAGCGATGGGGTGTAGCTTTCTATTTCGTATTTTTATTTTATAACGCACGCCGTGGAACGAAGTTCCGCTAGCACGGATCTCCTTTGCACGCAACAGCAGTCTACGTAGGACCGCTGTGCTTCGTCTCGGCGAGCATTTTCTTGCTTTCCCGCCTGAGGAGGACGAGCGCTCCACCTTCTAGCGGCGCTCTGCATAGCAGGAACATTAGAAAATAATAATCGCTTCTAATCACTCGGGCCGCGCGTTTCCCCGTACGGAGCAGTGCGCTGTCCTATCGCAGCTTACAATCGAGAAAAAATAGTGTAAAGCAACGTGACAACGGTCACCAACCGGAACATGGAAATAAACAATTCTCAGCACAAGTTTCCGTGAAAATTAAGCGGGGCGCGAGCTTCTCGCGGCGCACAGCCGCCTCAAAATTCACACGATCGGCTAGCCGAGAGCGGCTAGCACGTACCTTATTGATTGATCCTTAATTGTGTAAAAGTAAAAGCCTAGCCTCAAGCAGAAGGTAAAAAATATTTCCTTTCACACCAGCGAAGCTTAAGTAGCTGGTGCGGGCATAGGCGTGCTCAGGGTTCTGCATTAGGTGGAGCTGGGTGGATGGAGACATGTCAGGAGCGTCTCCTTTAAAACGGGTTATGGTAATAGTCCTCACCATGCTCAACCTTTCTTTTTTTTATGGGTGGATGTATAGATGTTAAGAGCGTCAACATTTTGAAACCGGTGATGGTGATAGTCCTCACCATGCTCAACAAATTTCTTTTTAATATTATTTAACTTAGACAATCCATCATATGTGTAACAGCTTTCCTTTTGTAGTCCTAGGTTATCTTAAGATACCCGTGTTTAATTTCGATTTAGCTTGCATGCCTCCCCTCCCTGCCATTGCTTCCTTTGTTAACGCAAGAATCTCGGCTAGAGTGACTGCATATGTAGTATGCATCGCCCCCCCCCCCCCTCCCTTCTTGTCTTCCTGAACGCAGTGCAAAGATGAGGATTTGTTATCAAACGTCATTTATTCTGCACATGGTGTAATTGAAACAATGCAAGAATAGTGTGCGCTCAAAATTTAAACGAGCTTCATCATGGACACATAATTGAAAACTACGCGCTGACGCGCTTTCAGAACGGTTCCTTGAGTCCTCGATCGGCTGTCTGCCGGTAAGATGGCAAGTGATCGGTGCGTGCAATGCAACATTACAGGTTGTCAGCCACCAGTATCGTCAAAAAAAAAAAAAAACCCTGCATACAAATAAACTTACACGTTTACAACTTGAGATCCCCCCCCCCCCCTTCCTGCGCGCGAAGCAAAGGAATGGTTATATGGTGCAAGCCCCTGGTCCCCTACAATGTAATCTTAGGGGGGCATTTAACCACGCCTGTTTCGATCGGTTGTCTGCAGGTGAAGATGGCAAGTGAGCAGTTCTTGCAATGCAACATTACGGTTTCTCAGCCGCCAGTGTCGTAAAAAAAACTGCATAAAAATAAACTTAAGGCTGAATCGCATGCACGCGAAAACTCACGCAAACGCGACGGCGGCACGCGTCGCGCGAAGACTTCGCGCGAACAGAAATACATGTGTCGCTTGGCTCGTCGCTCGGATCTGCCGAAATAGAAAATTTCGCTCGCTCGCCCGGAAATGCTTCTGCGATCAGCCAATAGCATGAACGCTCAGCGTACGTCACTGCCGGTCTTTTCGCGCGTTTTTTTCTTTCTTTGAAGTATAGCATTGCGATCGCCGCGTATTCGTGCTTCGTACAACGATGTCTAAACAAAACTTCAATGCGCGCCTCATTGACGCCGTAGAGTGCGAGCCCACTCTTTGGGACCTACAGCACACATACTACAAACATCGTGGCCATTCCGACGCGGCTTGGCGCCGAGTAGCAGACGCCGTAGGTGCACCAGGTGAGCAGTTTTGTAAACAATTTCATTGAATTGGTTTCATTGACTGCTAACTGCTTCCGTACGCAGACTGGATGCTTACGAAGTGAAAGTGCTCATTTATGTTTCATGTATGTGGTGTTAGCTGTCGTCGAGCGATCGTTATCGTTCGCTAGAGAATGCGCGCTGCCGCGTAGCAAATCTGCCTGACAAGGAAAGCATGCATGCCGAACTAGAATTATACTATTCACGGAAATACGGTATAGGCTTTTTTCTTGTGGTGGGTTTAAACGACATGTGCTTTTTATGCCTTCGCAGTTCCCGAAGTAAAGGCAAGATGGAAAAACCTACGGGACATCTTCCGCTGTGTTTTTAAAGCACGCGTCCGAGCAAGGAAAAGCGGATCTGGAGTGGACGACGTCCAAGAAGACGATACTATCTGGCCATACTTTGAGCGGTTGCGCTTCCTGCGGGAAGCAATGCTTCGCAGGCCGTAAGTCAATTTCTCATGATTTCACATATTTATTTCACTTTAACAGCACAAAAATATACCAATGGTATTTGCAGTCTGCCAATGCTAAAAATTGTACCAAACGAATTCTATTTGTGTTTACTATCTTAAATAAATCAAACAGACTGTCCATGGTATTGAAGTGCATTTAAACTTGCTAAGGCATCATTTACCTGTTTGCAAGTGGAGTTTACACTCATCTTTTACATCACTGCAGAACCTCAGGTAACTTGGATCCCCTACCCCTCAATGTAGGGGCCGAGGACGTGGCAGAGAATGACCCTGAACCGTCCCAAAATGCTCAACAGATTTTTGCTGATATGTATAGCGGGGAAAATTTTGTGTCTATTTCAAGCCCTGGGCCAAGCTCAACTCCAGGAATGAGTGCAGGAGTTGAGCTTCTGCCTGAAGCACCCAGCTGCATTGAGCCCCACAAAAAAAAAGCAGAAAAGATAGATACGATGACCAAATCGACAAACTTGGCGACATTCTAAAAAATAATCCGGATGAATTAGACCATTTCGGCTCTTTTCTTGTGGCAAAAATGAGAACAGTTCCAAAAAGCTTGTGGAGCGAGATGCAGCTGGCGGTCTTTCAGACGGTAGCTGGTTATATCCAAGATTCATTCTGTGCTCCACAGGATGAATAATTAGCTCATTCATCTTGGATATAACCAGCTGGTGCAGGGACTTCTCACTTTTTTGTGTAAAGAGGGCAAGACTTCCTGTATTTTCTTTTTTTTTTGTGGGTATGAAATAATATTGCCCGTATTTTTTCTTGATTTTAACTTTTCATTATATGAGTGGTATCACTCGAATCTTTGTGCAATAATCATGACATTATAATTTCTTTTAAATGCGTTATAGCCAACTATACCACTTCCATATACATACACCTGTCACACGAACACTTTCGATCCTCATTGAAATCGATCTGCATTCAACTCAATGCAGATTGAGTTCAATGAGGATCGGAAATGTTCGTGCGACAAAGGTATAACTCCTGTGATATATTTGTACTCAAGCATTTATGCTTCTGTACAATTCTCAGTGTTTCATACCATGCAAAATGAGGTCATTATTTAAATGTTTACATTTCTGTGCGTGAATCAAACCAACAGTGCTTTAACTCTCCATAGAAGCAGCCATACTTGTGAGCAATAGTAAGTGTTTCATGTTATCTATTTTAAAATAGCCATCTGTGCCGCTGTGATAACTGCATGCTGCTGCCATATTTGCAATTTTTTTTGCCAATAATCAAAGTTCCTACATTATAATTTTAATTTAGTCAACATTGTCACTTGGAGTCACAGTGATGATTTTGAATTCATGCATCTGTATTTCTGGCCAGTACAAGGTGTGAAATTGTCATCCCCTTTAACATCTGTGTTGCTGTGATAACTGCATGCAGCTGCAATATTTGCAATTTTCTTGCCTATTATCTAAGTTCCTATATTTATGCATTTTAATTTTCAGTCAATGTTGTCACTCCAAGTCACAGTGATGATTTTGAACTCGTGCATATGTATTTCTGGGCAGTACAAGGTGTCAAATTGTCATCCCCTTTAACATCTGCGCCGCTGTGATAACTGCATGCTGCTGCCATATTTGCAATTTTTTTGCCAATAATCAAAGTTCTTATCATTATACATTTTAATGTAGTCATCGTTGTCACTTGGAGTCACAGTGATGATTTTGAACTCGTCCATCTGTATTTCTGGGCAGTACAAGGTGTGAAATTTTCATTCCCTTTAACATCTGTGTTGCTGTGATAACTGCATGCAGCTGCAATATTTGCAATTTTCTTGCCTATAATCTAAGTTCCTATATTTATGCGTTTTAATTTTCAGTCAATGTTGTCACTCCAAGTCACAGTGATGATTTTGAACTCGTGCATATGTATTTCTGGCCAGTACAAGGTGTGAAATTGTCATCCCCTTTAACATCTGTGTTGCTGTGATAACTGCATGCAGCTGCAATATTTGCAATTTTCTTGCCTATTATCTAAGTTCCTATATTTATGCATTTTAATTTTCAGTCAATGTTGTCACTCCAAGTCACAGTGATGATTTTGAACTCGTGCATATGTATTTCTGGGCAGTACAAGGTGTCAAATTGTCATCCCCTTTAACATCTGTGCCGCTGTGATAACTGCATGCTGCTGCCATATTTGCAATTTTTTTGCCAAAAATCAAAGTTCTTATCATTATACATTTTAATGTAGTCATCGTTGTCACTTGGAGTCACAGTGATGATTTTGAACTCGTCCATCTGTATTTCTGGGCAGTACAAGGTGTGAAATTTTCATTCCCTTTAACATCTGTGTTGCTGTGATAACTGCATGCAGCTGCAATATTTGCAATTTTCTTGCCTATAATCTAAGTTCCTATATTTATGCGTTTTAATTTTCAGTCAATGTTGTCACTCCAAGTCACAGTGATGATTTTGAACTCGTCCATCTGTATTTCTGGCCAGTACAAGGTGTGAAATTGTCATCCCCTTTAACATCTGTGTTGCTGTGATAACTGCATGCAGCTGCAATATTTGCAATTTTCTTGCCTATTATCTAAGTTCCTATATTTATGCATTTTAATTTTCAGTCAATGTTGTCACTCCAAGTCACAGTGATGATTTTGAACTCGTGCATATGTATTTCTGGGCAGTACAAGGTGTCAAATTGTCATCCCCTTTAACATCTGTGCCGCTGTGATAACTGCATGCTGCTGCCATATTTGCAATTTTTTTGCCAATAATCAAAGTTCTTATCATTATACATTTTAATGTAGTCATCGTTGTCACTTGGAGTCACAGTGATGATTTTGAACTCGTCCATCTGTATTTCTGGGCAGTACAAGGTGTGAAATTTTCATTCCCTTTAACATCTGTGTTGCTGTGATAACTGCATGCAGCTGCAATATTTGCAATTTTCTTGCCTATAATCTAAGTTCCTATATTTATGCGTTTTAATTTTCAGTCAATGTTGTCACACTTGGAGTCACAGTGATGATTTTGAGCTCAGACATCTCTTGTGCAATAAAAGATGTACTTACAGTTTCCTTATTTTATTAATGTGGATATAGTCACTGGTGTTGTAGTAACAAACACAAGCAACAGTCTGCTTAAAAATTCATGTAATTCTTTTCATTATAGGGAACAGGTGGGACAGAAAGCTGCAGCAGCTTAGCTAGTCCTCACCTCCTAAAAAGTGACGACAGTGGATATTTTAGAACTTGAATACATGACATGGCAGTGCCAAAAAAATGAGAAAACAAAAGAGCTTGTACAACTTAAAAAGGACACACACTGGTAAGCATGTACACTGCATACCCGGGCTCACATGCAAAATAAAAATAAATTCCAGGAAAAAAAAAGAATCCTCTTAAAGCTTCATGTGCACAAGCTGTTCAATTATCGATACCTATTCAGGTGCCAGGTACACATTCTTGTAGGTTTCCATGAACCTCGCAATGGACTCACGGAAGTAATGGTGTGCCGGCCGTGCATCAACATCACGTGTCATGCAGCCATGCAGGCCTTCCATATGCAGTGCAATTCCATCAGCATCACAGCGTCGAAAGGATAAAACTGGAATGGAGGAAAAGGGACTCTACGTTCCCTGTGGTGTTCATTGCTTTTTATGCAGGAAGCCCGAAACCATCATCTCTTCTTGGGGTGTTTAGGCGGAGCAATGGGACATACAGCGAAGAACACTGAAAAAAAGACCTGCCACTAGATCTCCAAAGAATTTGTTTCCTACCCATAGAAAATGATGTCATCATGTCAGTATCACTAATTGCAGCTTCATTGTCATCACTACTATCATCCTCAAGGTAGACAAGGAGAATTATGACATGCATTTCATGATCCCAGGTGTGGCGCAGTTTGTTAAAGTGCTCAGCTGGAGATCCAAGGGATGGAGGTTTGATTCCTTGTAGACAAGAATTATTATGTGCGTTTCAGTTGACATCACTTGATTGAAAGCTATAGTGGGACAGGACGCCGTGACTATAGGCGATTAAAGGCTTTCGCCTTAAAAGTTTGTTGTGCTCCACCGTGGTGGCGCAGTGGTTAGGGCACTCGACTGATGTGGCCAAGGATGTGGGATCGAATCCTGGCCATGGTGGCCGCTTTTCTATGGAGGCAATAAGCAAGGCATCCATGTGCTGTGTGATGTCAGTGCACATTAAAGAACAACGGGCGGTCGAAATTTTCGTACTCCTCCACTAAGGTCTCTCTCATAGCCTGAGTTGCTTTGGGGCGTTAAACCCCACAAACCAAACCAAACTAAACCAAAATTTTGTGGTCATGATGGAACAACAGCGCAGCAAACATAGACAGAGAAAAGACTGAGACAAGACAAGCGCTGACTGCAACAAGCTGTAGGCAATGCTTGTCTTATCTCAGTCTTCCCTCTTTCTGTGTTTCAGGATGCCATAAGTGCAAACACTTATGGCTTCCTCACACCAGGCAGGCGCCACAGCCATTGCGTTTGACCCTCATTACAAAACAATTGATGAATTTGTTGCGCACAAGAGTGGCACTTTGTACACAGTTTCGTGCCCTCGCACGCCGCAGCTCGAATATCGCTGACCTTGGTTCTTCCCTCCAGGAACCTTCGTGGATGTTCCCGAAGGGGTCGCAGCTGTCAGCGTAGCCAGGAGGACAGTAATGGCTGCTGGCAATGTTCTCCAAATAGAGAAAATTGTGCAGTGCGCATGTGGCTTTCACTATGTTGTCCACATTTTCGGGTTCCAAGTTTATGCGCCTCTCAAATATGCGCCACCGGGAAGCCAGGATCCCGAAGGCATTTCCTGCACACCTTCTGTGGGGGGGGGGGGGGGGAGGGGGAATTTTGCTTGCAAATGTAAACCTTTTAACAATAGCAAGCAAAACCATTCTGTGCCTCAATACGGTAGTTCTAACAATTTGAAATATTGTAAGCCAGCATGTCTGTAATAACTGGCAATAAAATGAAGCCAAAACAGCACCGGCTGAGTAGTTAAGAAAAAATACCACCACCCTGCATGAAAAGCCCGTTAAAAGCAGTGAAATTGTACATACCTTGCATGGCTGAGGCGATAGTTGTACACCACTTCTTCAGTATCTGTGCGGCTCCCTGGCAGTGGCCGCATAAATTCTGGGCGCAACTGGAAGGCCTCATCGCCAACGAATACATGAGGGCAGACCTTTTCTGACTCTGGCAGCTGGGCTGCATGAGGCAGGTCAAGCTTGCCCTCATGTAGCCGTTGGCCAATGGGGGAGTCTTTAAAAATGCCCCCATCACTGAACCTCCCAGGTGCACCCACATCAACAAGCCGGAATAGGTATTGGCTGTCCACAACTGCCATGAGAACAATGGAATGGGTGCCCTGGAAACAAGCAGAAATATGAACAGTGAAGGCTTGGATCCAGAAGTGTCGCTACCATAGGAGTGAACAGTTTGCATAGGATGACCTATGTGTGCATTTTCCTCAGGATAAATGAACATTCTCCAGTAAACCTTTTTACGATCCTGAGAAATCAGTCCGACTGGATGGTTTAGGTGAGCAATTATCACATTTTCCAATGCTATGAGCATAGCCCACTGCCCAATATGGCAGCACTGTTCACTGCTTTGTGAAATTGTGTGCAGGTGGAATGATGTCTTTCTTGGTTTTATGGAGACTACGGCTTTATAAATAGACTTCCCATAACAAGCCTCTTATTTTTATCTGCTCAAGCACTTTGTATTCATTCCACATATATATAAAAAATTTTAAATAGCTGTTAGAGTCTCGCACTTTCTTGCACTAGTTCTGTGTGAGATTGTTTTGCAGACATAAATGACCCTTTCTACAATGCTCATCACATTGGGCCTTGACAGCACCGCTGCAAATAGGCTATAACCTTTAAATGCTACATATCATCTAAATATTTTTGCTTTCATACCTTGTAGTTGAAATAAAGGCTGCCTGCATTCTTGGGGCATTTAATCTCAACATGCTTCCCATCCACTGGCCCCAGGCAGTTGGGGAATTGCCACCGACTCCAATAGCCTGAAGAAATTTGGAGCCACTCCGTTTGCGTTGGAGGCTGCAATATAAAGACCAGTGCTTAATCAAAAATGAAATACATGTATCATAGCTGACCTATGGTCGAGGGTAGAGTTTGCATACCTTCATATATATTGGGGTCCGCACCTGCCAGAGCACCTTGCATGTCAGGTGTATAGGCACCGTGCAGGAGTAACTCGCGGTGCGACGCTCGCGCCCCTCGCGGCGGGAAGAACAGTTTGGTAGGAGACGTGCGCCCGGCCGTGCAACGGAGACGCGGCGGATCTGCTGTGCATGGGGCGCATTCGCCGTTCGTTCTTTTGATTCGCGGCATTCTATGGTCACAAATGAATTGCTAGGTTGCAGACCTTGGATTGCTGCTGTTGCACACATTTTCACTGGCCTGATAAAATAGTTTTCGCGTCAGCGAATAAGCTTTACGAAGCGAAGCGACGCTAAGGCGAATCGCTGCCTTGCAACGAGCAGTGAGCTGGCAATCATGCCCGGGTATTGCCGCGTCCAGATTTACCGCGAAGCATTTTTCCCGAGAGAGGACAGACTATACCTTCACCTGCATTAGCATCCTTTCTCAACCCGCAAAAAAAAAATAATAATATTTAAAGAAATTGGGCAACTCATAGGCATCAGCGCTACTGGGACCGCCGTGCGTCCCAGTAGCGCTGGGACGCACGGCGCTTTTTTTTTTTATCTCTATCACCCACCCCAGCTTGGGGCGTTCGAGCTGGCCTTTGTGAAGCTATAGACAAGCGTCAGCCCGTGACGTCAGTGGAGATGCGGCGGCGCTGGCGACAGCAGTGACTTTCGTGGTGTAGGCAAAAGCCCGAATCGTCTGCATTGGATGCGCGGCGCTTACTGCGTTTTCGGGCATAATTCCGATATTTCTGCAAGCTGTGGTGCGGTTGATTGCGCCAAGAGGCACAAAAAACAAAATGGCACTTGTTTTAACATGTTCCTTGCGGTCGAATAAAGATGAGAGCGAAGGGCAGCCGCGTTGAGCGCGACAAGTAGACTTCGGTGACGGATTACCTTCGCGGCTAACGTGCGTTGCACTTCTGCACTGCAACTAGATGAGTTCGTTTGCAACCCTTAATTGTCGTGATTACTTTTCGGCGGCAAGACGAAGAGCGCAATAACAATAAACGCCTGCAGCTCGTGCCCGTTTTGATATACTATCAAGTCATAAAAAGTTTAGACGCGATATTCCGTGTGCGTATGATCCCGCAGGGAAGCTGCACTAGTTCCATTCACCTCCAGTATTGCCGGTGCATATATACACAGAAAAAGACACAAAACCTGCTGCGAATTGGTAACTGCAATTACCTTGAGCGGTCACTCCAGCGCGATATTGCCGATATATTACAGGCCCGCGGACTTAATTCTAAAGTAGCTTTTTTTTTTTCTTTTTTACTTTCGCGAGTTTCGAGTGACTCTTCATCACCGGTTCTTAACATCGTTATTATCCAGGCAGTCCCGCAGCATTATTTCTCATAGTCTTAAATTTTCTTTTTGAAGGTCATTATGATCCTGACGAACGTACGAATTAAATATCCACGTGCAACCTAGTTCTGGTCAAGCAGGATATTTAAGTATATATGGTACATGGAGTTTAATGTCCCAAAGTGAAATCGGCTATACGGGGTGTAAAATAAGCATAATAGATGACGCGAGTCCGAATAAAAAATTTCCAAGTATATTCAAGAACATCAGCAGGTTGCGCAAATTTCTCGCTGCAAGCGATCGTGAAGAACGTTAGTTTGCATCTGCGCTCATGCTTCTCTCCTAGAGAGCAAAGAGGAAAAAAAAAATGAGAGCATTCTCGCAGGCCTTCATGTATATATTAAACTGTGAATGACCTTGGCTACGCATGTAAGATGAGACAGACGTCAAATGTCTTTTTTATCGAGCAGGCGAGGTTGCCAGCGCACTATGCGCGCGAACATGTTGCAATTACTAAACGATTGAGTTCTTATTAAAATATGAAATTCTACGACTTAAGTTTTAGGTAAAGTGAGCTAAAAATGTAATTTCTAGATATGTATAGTTGCCGATAATATCGTTCCTTAAGTGAAAGTGCTTGAAGCAGCTAGAAAGGCGAGCAGTCAAAAGAGTCAGCATTTGAAAACACACTTCGTCAATCACATCGTCGTACTCCTTGCATGCGCTATAGGCCCGGGAGTTGAGCAATGTTGACGATTAGTCTTTCTTGTACATTGCGCTTTCTCGTTTTAATTTAACTTAATCAACACTGCAGTCGCCTACGCACCGTAGCCGCGCGCTGTTGAGGCCACGGATAAGGAAGCCAATGCAGCGCTCTTCGCCAGGTAATTCAAGCAGTAATCGGCTGATAACGTGCTGAAATACTCTCCAGGCATACACCAAACTATTTCTAAGCAGAAGCGAAGCTTACGCTTCAGAATATTCGCACGCGCGAACTGATTTCGAAGGAAGCGTTGCTTGGCGCAGTGTAGGCACGCTGCGTTTTTGCCTACACCCCATGTCGCTGCCGATCGCAGCGCCACCTTTGTTTACAAACATGACGCTTGTCTATACCACACTTGGGAGGAAGGGCGTTCGCCACAAATGCTTTTTGTATGTTTTTTTACATTTTTACCCTGTTTTTTACGCCCCCACCCTCCCACCTTTTCGTTTTTTGCTCGGCCTTTTCTAACTGCGCGCGCTTCTCCTGTCGTCTTCCGTTTCGCGCGTTTCCAGCCTAGAAATAAACTCCCAGCGGGCGGCCAGGGCTCGTCTCTGTCTCTGCGTCTTGTTTCGTATGGTTCTCGCATCGTTTGTGCTTCGCTACGTCGCTCGAGCTGGCTGAAACTGCTACCATTTCGTTGCGCAGGCCGCCTTTTCAAGCGCGCGCCCTGCCTAGGCGGCCGCGCGTCTCCCTATCAAACTGTTCCGGCGCTCACTCGTGGCGCTGCCTGTTCGCCGCGAGTGCTGCCCCCTGGGTTTCTGCACGGTGCCTATAGCCTCTCTGGCCGTAGTGATCCCCACCCTGAACGCCATTGCAACATCTTTTATTAGCATTCCTGATGACAGGTAACTGAAAATATGAACAGTCACAAGCATTTCAGCAAGTTTAAACACATGTACACTCACACTTTTTGTTCTGATTGCTGAGCGTCATCCAAGCAGTCTGTGAAGCCATTAACTTTCTTTGTAATGAAACGTATGGCTTCAAAATAACCACTTTAGGCAGCAAGCTGCATGATGAGACTGCTATCTTAATTCACAGGCAGCTCGCTGCCATTAAAAATCTGCTGTGCAGTAGCTAGACTATACATACAAGATGTTTTTCTGAAGGTCCAAAATTTTTATAAAATGGGAACTTCGTTCGAGATATATTTTAGCTCTGAGGCTATATATATTGTGGCCTAAAGCGAAATCAAGATAAGAGGCACAATGCTTTTGCTACCTTGCTAACCAAGAAAATGTACAACATCCTCCCAAAACAATTATTGTTAAAAACGCATTTTGTAAATCAGATAACTAATTAGAGCATTCTGCCTCTAACCTGGCGTCCACCGTAGTCCTCGATACAACTTCAGGTCTAAAGTATTAAATTAAGCATGCCTTCTTTATATAAAAATATTTTGGAACCTCTAAAAAAATATACTGATATAGGCACACTATTGGCCCTACTCAGGGAAAGTAAGCCGCAGTGGAAGATCGCAAACAATGTTCCTGCACAAGATCTCCTGAACAAGATCCGCTCGTCGGGCACTGAAATTCTTAAAAGCAGTTCATAGAGTACCTTTTGAAACTACGTACCGCAGCGTCAGGGCGAGGCGCTCGCCAGACGATATGGGCTCTCTGCAGAGCCACTCTTTTGTCAAGCGACTCTTTACCAACTCGTGGATAAAGTCGAATGCCTCCGGTGACATCCGGTAGAACTTTTGGAATAGCGACGGATCTCCGTTTTTCATCACCTTTATCTGCAAGGACGTATTGAAGTATTTAGTTTCGCTGCGCTCACCTCTTCGCCAGAAACAACTTACCGCCGTGAAAAACTCGCTTTCTTCGGCGCGCCGCTGCCAGACTGGCCGCATCCAGCATTTCCTGTCAAAAGCCTTCTTTCTTTGCATGATCAAGAGCAACCGCAGTGCTGCGAGCTTCCTGCGTCTGTCCATTTTGCGCGGGCAAAAGATCGCGAATGTGCGCGCGCTTCTCCAAGGCAAAAACGAAAACGCAACCAAAAAAACAAAAGGTCACGCGACTACTTGTTAGTGCACAGTTAGCGCATGTCAAACATATCAAAGCCAATGAAGTATGTTGTAAATGCATTTTATTTTGTATTTCGTTGCAAAATGCCTAAATTCTTGCAATTTGTTTTTACTGTTGTTACGTTTGCGAATACATTTGCGGTGTGCTATGCCAGCAACACTGAGCGCTGTCGCCGTTTCGCTATAGTTTCGCGTTGCTGTCGGTTTGGCGCTGTCACGTACATGCGTCTTCCCCAGTAGGCGACGGAGCGAACCAAGGTCGCTTTCGCCGCGCGGCCTTGTCGCGTCGCTCACTTTTTCGCTCACATGAGTTTCCCGCTTTACACGTTTACAACTTGAGCCCCCCCCCCTTTTCTGCGCGCCAAACAAGCAATGGTTATATCGCGGAAGCCCCTGGTCCCCTACAAAGTAATCTTAGGGGGACTTTTCATCCCGCCTGTTCTCGATCAGTTGTCTGCAGGTGAAGATGGCAAGTGAGCAGTTCTTGCAATGCAACATTACGGTTTTTCAGCCGCCAGTATCGTAAAAAAAACTGCATAGAAATAAACTTACACGTTTACAACTTGAGGTCCCCTCCCCCCATTTCTACGCGCGAAACAAAGCAATGGTTATATGGTGGAAGCTCCTGGTCTCCTACAAAGTAATCTTAGGGGTACTTTTCATATCGCCTGTTCTCGATCAGTTGTCTGCAGGTGAAGATGGCATGTGAGCAGTTCTTGCAATGCAACATTACGGTTTCTCAGCCGCCAGTATCGTAAAAAAAACTGCATAGAAATAAACTTACACGTTTACAACTTGAGGTCCCCTCCCCCCATTTCTACGCGCGAAACAAAGCAATGGTTATATGGTGGAAGCTCCTGGTCTCCTACAAAGTAATCTTAGGGGTACTTTTCATCCCGCCTGTTCTCGATCAGTTGTCTGCAGGTGAAGATGGCATGTGAGCAGTTCTTGCAATGCAACATTACGGTTTCTCAGCCGCCAGTATCGTAAAAAAAAACTGCATAGAAATAAACTTACACGTTTACAACTTGAGGTCCCCTCCCCCCATTTCTACGCGCGAAACAAAGCAATGGTTATATGGTGGAAGCTCCTGGTCTCCTACAAAGTAATCTTAGGGGTACTTTTCATCCCGCCTGTTCTCGATCAGTTGTCTGCAGGTGAAGATAGCATGTGAGCAGTTCTTGCAATGTAACATTACGGTTTTTCAGCCGCCAGTATCGTAAAAAAAAACTGCATAGAAATAAACTTACACGTTTACAACTTGAGGTCCCCTCCCCCCATTTCTACGCGCGAAACAAAGCAATGGTTATATGGTGGAAGCTCCTGGTCTCCTACAAAGTAATCTTAGGGGGACTTTTCATCCCGCCTGTTCTCGATCAGTTGTCTGCAGGTGAAGATGGCATGTGAGCAGTTCTTGCAATGCAACATTACGGTTTCTCGCCGCCAGTATCGTAAAAAAAACTGCATAGAAATAAACTTACACGTTTACAACTTGAGGTCCCCTCCCCCCATTTCTACGCGCGAAACAAAGCAATGGTTATATGGTGGAAGCTCCTGGTCTCCTACAAAGTAATCTTAGGGGGACTTTTCATCCCGCCTGTTCTCGATCAGTTGTCTGCAAGTGAAGATGGCATGTGAGCAGTTCTTGCAATGCAACATTACGGTTTCTCAGCCGCCAGTATCGTAAAACTGCATAGAAATAAACTTACACGTTTACAACTTGAGGTCCCCTCCCCCCATTTCTACGCGCGAAACAAAGCAATGGTTATATGGTGGAAGCTCCTGGTCTCCTACAAAGTAATCTTAGGGGGACTTTTCATCCCGCCTGTTCTCGATCAGTTGTCTGCAGGTGAAGATGGCAAGTGAGCAGTTCTTGCAATGCAACATTACGGTTTTTCAGCCGCCAGTATCGTAAAAAAACTGCATAGAAATAAACTTACACGTTTACAACTTGAGGTCCCCTCCCCCCATTTCTACGCGCGAAACAAAGCAATGGTTATATGGTGGAAGCTCCTGGTCTCCTACAAAGTAATCTTAGGGGGACTTTTCATCCCGCCTGTTCTCGATCAGTTGTCTGCAGGTGAAGATGGCATGTGAGCAGTTCTTGCAATGCAACATTACGGTTTCTCAGCCGCCAGTATCGTAAAAAAAAACTGCATAGAAATAAACTTACACGTTTACAACTTGAGGTCCCCTCCCCCCATTTCTACGCGCGAAACAAAGCAATGGTTATATGGTGGAAGCTCCTGGTCTCCTACAAAGTAATCTTAGGGGTACTTTTCATCCCGCCTGTTCTCGATCAGTTGTCTGCAGGTGAAGATGGCATGTGAGCAGTTCTTGCAATGCAACATTACGGTTTTTCAGCCGCCAGTATCGTAAAAAAAAACTGCATAGAAATAAACTTACACGTTTACAACTTGAGGTCCCCTCCCCCCATTTCTACGCACGAAACAAAGCAATGGTTATATGGTGGAAGCTCCTGGTCTCCTACAAAGTAATCTTAGGGGGACTTCTCATCCCGCCTGTTCTCGATCAGTTGTCTGCAGGTGAAGATGGCATGTGAGCAGTTCTTGCAATGCAACATTACGGTTTCTCAGCCGCCAGTATCGTAAAAAAAAACTGCATAGAAATAAACTTACACGTTTACAACTTGAGCCCCCCCCCCTTTTCTGCGCGCGAAACAAGCAATGGTTATATGGCGGAAGCCCCTGGTCCCCTACAAAGTAATCTTAGGGGTACTTTTCATCCCGCCTGTTCTCGATCAGTTGTCTGCAGGTGAAGATGGCATGTGAGCAGTTCTTGCAATGCAACATTACGGTTTCTCAGCCGTCAGTGTCGTAAAAAAAAAATCCCTGCATATAGAAATAAACTTACAAGTTTACAACCGTTTATTACGCAGTACTGTTTCACGGAGGATGTTTTTCACTTTTTTTTTTCTTTCTTTCATTGTGCATTTTCGTGTTACAACGGACAACGCCGATACCGGCTTTTCTGCGACACGAGGCTCTTGCGCTTCCGCTGGAGGAAACTATGGGCGAAAGCTTTGCCGTTGGATAAATGACTGGTGAATGGCTGCGTATATATATGGATGATAAATAAAGCTAAAAATTTGGATGCAGCGATGGATAGGCGATAGGGATTTTGCAATTTGCTGTTATTTTATTTTTTTATTAACTACCAGCTCGAGCCTTCAGCGTCAGTGTCCGTGGTTTCTGAAAGAGTGCCAACTCGAGCCTGTCCTTTCATGTGGGAGGGTGACATTAGAATCAGCCTGCCATGACATTTGAATTCACGTTACACCAATGCCACGCAAGCACGTTCATTACAGGCCTGAAATTGGATACTGCGTAGAACGCCGGTGAAATTTGATGCCTTCAGCGGGTTGTGTTCGATACAACGCTTGGTCGCCCCAGCTAAAGCTGTCGCTCCACATTCGGTTCAGCAGCGTTGATCCCCTCTAATTCCTTAAATTTTAATAACACCAGGACTATGTCGAATCTGACCTCCACAGTTGCCTCTACGGTACTCCTCCGGTGAAGCGTTTTCTACAAATATTTTTCGTGGATTATATAGATTGGGATTGAAATATGGCTGTCTATACTACCTTAACTACAGGCTGAAATAAAAAAAGGCTGATTTGAGGAGGATTCAACATGAATCCAGAGTGCACAAGACGAGCACGGATGGGCGAGGAGAGGTGCAGACGGACAGTGCACCAGTCGCACATTATTGCTCATCCGTGTTTTTTAAAGTATTTGTATTTGTGTACGTATGCTCGAACTTATTCTAAGCGCGTTTGGCGTTGTCTTCAAATTACCGAATTAAATTGGTTCACAGGAAGGGAAAACCGTAGTATCTGTCAGGTTTCTATGGGCACCTGGACCAATTAAGCGGCCGTAAGGGATGGGAGAATTAGGTGGATGTGAAAGTGGGACGAGGGAAAGGGGAGTCAGTAGTGGATGGCTGCGAAGTAACTTCGACTACCTCGGGATCTTTAACGTGCACTGACACCGCACAGCACACGCACGGACGCCTTGCTTTTCGCCTCCATTGAAAGGCGGCCGCTGCGGCCGGGATTCGATCCCGCATCTTTGGGAACATATGCAGTAGCCGATGGAGGAGAAACACAAGTGCTGTGCGTGTAGAGCTCGGTGGGTCTACTTCCGAGCTGTGCAGTGGTGCTGATTTAGCATTAGTGGAGGCCCTTCCCATTGGTGTGGGTAGGGCAATAAACCTTACCATCAAGATAATATGAAACACTGGAGATCCATTACAAGCCGCACGAAGTGGCTCAGAGCCGGACCCCCTGGACTGTACACTTTTGACAAAGACTATACGTTAAAAGAATCCTCAGGTGGTCGCAAATTATCCTGGAGCCCTCTACTATACCGCGCATTTCCTTTCTTCTTTCACTGCTACCTTCCTTACGGCGCGGTTCAGGTCTGCCTCCAATTATATGTCGTTATAAATGTGCGTGTAGAGGTGTCCCCAGAGAAGTGAGCCAGCTGCACCTTTCCTAGCTTTCCTCAGGAACCAATAAAGGTATTTAACGCTTTAAAATTAAACCGTGTGGCAGTCTCTCAATGCATTCCAAACCGCGTCTTATAAATTTCAGCAGAATTAAACCCCGCCTGATTAATTTCATTTCTTTCAGCTCTCCTCTCCACTTATCGTGACTATATCGTGATATCAATTAGTGGTAGTGGTGTGGTTCGACCAGTCGACACGTTCATATGCATCTGTCTTTTCATTAGGCTTCAATTGCTCGAACTGCAACAACCCTTGAAAACCCACAAGAAGAGAGCTTGCTTCGTTTCATGACATACCCATAATGAATTCCCGCGTAAAGACGGCGCCAAGATATATAATAAATAAGCCGCGTTGTTTTCTCTCGTATATTTTTTTCCACAACCAGCCAAACTCTTGGTTATTACGTACCGTGTCTAAATAATCTGTTAAATTTCCACGCGCAGCGACGTCCTGTCTACATCAGTGTCGTCCTTGTCTTTATTTGCGCTATCTTTTCAAGTTAAGTAATCAACTTTGTGCAACCAACGAATGACATTTTAACTTCTTTTGGACAAAGTACGTTCTAAATCTTCTTAAATATAGCTATATCTTTCTTCACTAGATGGCAGGACAATCTGTAAACTCGTAATTTTTGACAGACCTGAATGGAAGTTATTGTTGCTCACTGGGCAAGTTCCGTTAGCTTCTTTGCTTTCGTAGTTCGTCTCGCGCTCCTTCGGCACGTTTCTTTACCACCACCTTTGGGCTTTGTTGCTTTGAATGGCAAGAGACCCTATTGTTTGTTTAGCTTTTCAAGCAGGAAATGGAAGATCCTTCGCCTAAGAGGAAACGCAAATCCTACCTCCTCGAGACCGAACCGTTTGTTGTCCCATGGTCAACACGCCGCTATCGATGCCTGAAGATGAACGATGGGATTGTAGCTGTACAAAATAGTGACCCCCCGGCTGCCCCTTCTACACAGGATATTGATAAAGAGCCCCTGCCAAGCTCATGTGATACTGAGCACCCGGCGAGCTCATGCGATGAAAAACCGGACCATGGAGGCGAGGTTGGCAGCGATGACGCAAATGGCGGAGCAGACGGAGCAGACCATCTCCAATCTTCCGATGTCAGCCAAGCGCTGAAAGTGGCGCTCGACGAGTACGGCACTGCCACCCTCCCCGGTTCCACTACGACAAAAGCCGCTGCGCTCGTGATGATCCTTGCTTTCGTTGTAGCGCACGGCCTTCCGTGGGACACAGTTCACGGGCTGTTGCAGCTTATAGACGCGTTGTTCGGGTGTCCTGGCAAATTGCTTCCGCGGAGCAAGTATTTGCTAAGGAAGCTGTGGAGTCCGCAGTTGAATAGCTCCGTTAGGCACCATTACTACTGTGATGACTGCTGCGCTCAAAGTGCGCGAAACGACGTGCATTGCGAGACATGCGATCAGGATCTTCGCATCTCACAGCTTAAAGAAAAGGGATGTTTCTTCAGTATACTGAATATAAAGCAGCAGCTTCTCCAAACTGTTAGCCGTTGCAAAGATGCCTTGTATCGCCAAATGGAGGAGATTGAAAGTGCACTCCAAAAAGATTCGGTGCGCGATATAACAAGTGCAGCACTATACAGAAAATTAAGACATCATTAAGATATCACGGCAAGACGTAACGGTAACTTTCAACACCGATGGGATCCCCCTTTTTAAATCATCCAAATCTTCAGTGTGGCCCATTCAATTGATTCTAAATGAGTTGCCTCCGAAACTACACCACCAAAATGTCCTGCTTGCAGGACTTTGGTTTGGTCCTCACCACCCGAACATGAATGTCTTCATAGATAGATTTGTAGAAGAAGTAGCAAAAATTGGAAAGATTGTGTGGGAGTACGGTGAACAACAAATTATCTCTGCAGTCCATGCCATCTGCTGCTGTGTTGATGCCCCAGCCCGTGCTGCGATTGCTAACCACACGCAATTCAATGGAAAATTTGGTTGTCCTTGGTGCCTCACTTGTGCGGAACAAGCTGAAGGTATGATTCTTGTTTGTAAAGAGAAATGACTGAGAATGTTTGTGCAATGCTATTTATGTTGTTGGTAGCTTCTCTCGACCTGCTTGCTGGCATGGTACATTCGTAACTTGGCAGGGACCATACCTAATTACATATAGATATTTTTTTAACATAAGTGCACTGTGTCGTTTCTACTGTGCTAGGAAACAGCATACGCTTAGAGACGAGGAAATGGCAGCTAGCTGTGTTTTTAATCATCTTAATTCCGCATATTAATTCTAGATGTTAAGCACCATATCTGAATAATGTCACCGGCGCATATATGGATCATTCTGTGAAGATTTTTGCTAGTTGTTGATTAAATGTGGATTAACTATAGCACAGGAGTATAAAGAAACTAGGATGGGACATTGGACAACTGCTGGCTAACTCTGCTGTGTACTACTAGGCTGTGTTTGCTACCGAGTAAAAAAGGAACAGCACTGTAATATTTCACATTGAAAAGCCTGTAATTGTACTGAAACATTGTGCTAAATTTGATCTTGATGTAATGTTTTTAGTGCTTAGGTTGTGTTTTCCATGTGTGACCCATTGTTCATATCTGAAATTGAGGGAAATCTTTAGTATTTTTTTTTAATTTAAAGGGGCAATAATGGAGCACTGGTTTGAAATCGGTAATCGAAAAGAAGTATTTTTTAGAAGCATTTCAAAATTTAGACTTTCTTTATCAGTCCAGAAAAAAAGATTAAAAGTTATATTAGCTTTTTTTATGAGTGGGTAAAATTTTGTGCCATGTTTCACATATATAGTAAAAGGGCAACATTGGAGTCCAAGAAAATGTTGGAAAAATCAGAACTTATTGGTAATTAATCATTCTTGGCTGTACACAGCCTTGATCAGCTTTAAAATGCAAACCACATGGTCATCTGCATACACAGCATGTCTGCTTTCACATGAGACCTGTCCTATCTTTGAAAACACCCCAGCTGAGAGGATGTTCTCTCAACATCTCTGTACATACATATACATTCTGGCAGTACTGCAGTTCTAACAAGTATGGACAGCAGAAGAGTTCTACTCTCTCTATTGTCTTCCACATGTTTTTACACTTGGATTTAAAGACATAGTGAATTCAGTATGAGGTCATAAAAATAATTTTCATTTGAATTTTTCATATATCTGTATGTTAAACTAATGATGTCTATTCACATCCTCATTTTTCAGGCGCACCACGCTACTAGGAGACAAGCAATTTAGTTGCAAGGACGCGAGAACGACATCTTGATGACGTCAAGCCTTCTGTAGACTTAAATATGCCTATAAATGGTGTGAAGGGACCATCACCCTTGCTCAATTTGAGGTTGTTTGACATTGTTTCAAGCCAAGCTGTAGATTATATGCATTGTGTTCTGCTTGGAGCATCGAGGCAAATTACTGACTTCTGGCCGAAGTCTGCAAACTGCAGCGAGCTTTTCTACATGGGTATGTACACACATTTCCTTGTCCACTAATATTTTTTGCTAACATTATTTATTACCTAAAAGCATAAAGGGAGTTGACGAAGAAAAACAAAAGGTTAAATAAATGAGCCAATTGACTAAAGTCTAAGAGGGAGTGGTGGTGGGGCCCCTGAGTTCAGGCAAATTTATGAGGATGAGTTGTTCGGCAGCAGGCTCGCTGCAGCCAGGTGGCGGATTCTTGTTGACTTCAGTGCTGGACAAACTCACGGCAAGTGGAGTGGAGTGACTCAGTGGTTTTAGAGTGGCAGACGGGACACCATTGGCAGGGATATAAGTACTGAAATTGAGCCCACGCCTCAGTGAGGGCAACCCCGACCCGGATTCACCGAAGCACAACCTCCTCTGCATGGGTAAGACTGGGAGGAGGGCCACCGCACACTGAGGTACGAGAGCATGTGTGCTGTGCCAGAGGTGTTCCTTTTTTGTGAGAAGGACAGTAGCATTATCCATGCTGAGGAACTGAGGCATTGATGAGAATAGATGGATTGCAGAATCTGCAGAACTTCTACTACATCAGCTCATGATCTGTGCCTGCTGCAATCAGTCCTATTTTTTCTGCTGGCAAAAGTAATAAATGATATCACTCTGCAGCATTTGTAACCATGTTAACAGAAAGGGCAGCATGCTTCCTGTGCGCAAACATGGCAGCAAAAGCAGTTGTGTTGGTGATCAGAAAATTGATATATCTTGCTTGCTCAGTAACGGAGCCTATAATTCCAGCTTGCAGTGTGGCATTGTAAGCAATAACACATTTTCTGTGTGGTGCAGTATGCTCATAGGAGACTTCTGGTGTATCATTGCTGCACTGATAGAACAGTAGAGAAGCGTGTGGTACACAAGTGTTTGGACTAGAAATGTATAATATACTTGATCATTTGGAAGATGTTTTAAAAGTCGCCTGATGGTCTAACCCAGAAACCAAGAGCTATATGAGCGGGGCTTTAAAATATATTATTATTTTTTTATTGAGACAAGCTTCTGACATGTTTTATTTGTATTTTCCAATTTTTTGAAGAGTGGTAGGCTCTGAAAAGAGGATTTTTTTAGTATTTTAGTGCATAGCATAAGTTTGATTGTTAGGGATGAGCTGGCTATTGTCAGGTTGGAAACTACCTTTTGCTCCTTTCCTTTGGTTTATGCAGTGTGAACAAAAAAAAAACGAATAAAAAGAAGGGTTGGCAACATCAAGTATCTATACTGTCAGGTTTTGTGTCCTGACTAGTCTGTATTTCTTAAGCGTGTTGCAACTTTGTAAGGTTGTGTAGCAAGCAGTTCAAATGATGGTACTACAAAAGCAGAGCATGTAGTACTTATCACCGTTATGTGAGTACAGCTTCTCATTGCTAGTGCCTTTCAAGCCTTGGTATAGAGCATAAGGGCTGATTTTGCAGTCAGCCATGCTGAATGCCTTTATGTTGCAGGCTCTCCGTCCACTACAGCCTCCTTGGACCAGCGGCTACTTAGTATTCGACCACCACACTCTTTCACCCGGCTGCCGAGGTCTCTTGTCGACAGATGTTTCTGGAAGGCAGCTGAATGGAAAAATTGGCTCCTTTTTTATATGCTGCCAACATCATATGGGATTCTTCCTCTGCGCTACTGGAAGCATGCAGCCTTGCTGGTAGAAGCCGTCTTCAATCTTTTGCTGACAGAAGTTACATCAGCACATCTCAGACGTGCAGGTATGTACAACATGGCTTGTTTATTTTTATCTCTTATGATCACATTGGAGTAATAATGGGGGGAGTTGTTAAGCATGGTTGACACAATAATGTAGAGAAGCTATGAGAAGTTAAAATTAAGTCTTTTTCACTAGTGCTCATTAGTTGATACACAGTAGGGCAAACTGTCACCTTGATATTCAGGAGAGAGGCATCCATTGAGATCTTTTAGCTCAGCTGTTGATATCATTTTTTATGTTCTGAATATTAAGTTAAGTTTAGGCCCACAGATATCGCAATGTTTTGAAAATATATAGCGGTACATTCATGCTTGTGTGCAAGAAAGCTGGTGAAACACAACCGCTTGTGAAGGACAATGTTGAGGCACCTGCTGGAAAAGAATTGGCATGATATTGCCACCTGGTGTTCCCGAGATTTTTAGGTGGTGCCTGGGAGAAAAAGACGCTGAAGTCTGCTCGCGCGCTCTGTGCGGAACGCTGGCTGCTGGTACAGCTTCTCCCTGTCTTTTTAGGCACGTCTAGCCCTATTGTCCATGGCAATATATAGATTGAAAGGTCTTTTCATTGGTTTCTCCCTAATTGTGGTCTATAATAAAGTTTACATTTCAAAAACGTTGAGCACTTCAGGACTATATGGGGATTTGCATGTGCATGCATTATCTTTTGTTTCCTTTATTATTTTATTTGACTTTGTTTCTATGCAGTGCATGCACTGTCACTGGCTTCAGCATCACTTTGTTGCACCTGAATACACCTATAGGTTCATTTATTGTTGCTATATGCAGACTATCCCGTACTATCTTGCCAAAATTGATTTTACATTGTTGGCTGCATCCAGCTCAGTGTTCTTGTTCTACACTGGAAGCATCAAATTTACAAAGGTGAGTGGAAAAAAAGCAGCTGCATAGTGGTCAACAGCAAAAAGCTGTGGCTATAAAGGCCATCCTTAAATGACAGGTTTTGTCAGTCTTGTACATCAGCTTGCCGCTGGCTGCTTAAAATACTTGCTGTTGCTGATTTAATGGTGGTGATTTGATTGTAATAGTGCAGGCTGTTCATAAAAAAAAATCAGTAAGGCTTATTGTTTGTTCAGTACAAGGTGGGGCAAAAGAGTCACTTCCCTACGCAGTTTACCTCGAGGCAGATGAGACACTCCCTGATTTAAGGAACTGCTGCACCATTTCCAAAGGCAATTTTGTGAGGAAATGAGATATCTAGTGCCCACTGGATGTTCTCAAAGAGCATGGTCTTTCCTTTTTTACTGGCTTGATGTCTAAATAGATGTGGTACACTCTGAACATTACAAGCTGGAGGTTACTAGTATGAGAGATGGTCCTATATAGATCAACTATATGTTTTTGTTATTCAGAGCAACTGCTACAAACCTTCGCATCTAGGGCTACAGGACTGTATGGACCACGTTTCATGACGTTTAATATTCATCAGCTGTTGCACCTTGTGACAAGCGTCAGGAACCTGGGACCATTGTGGGCCAATTCAACTTTCCCTTTTGAGTCTGGTAATGGGAAGCTGGTGAAGATGGTGAAAGCAGCAAAAGGGGCTCCATTGCAAATTTTGGAAAGGGTAGTAGCCGAAAGGGAATTAGAACTTACTCTAAGCTTCCTGTCATTGCCTTTTCACGTAAAGAGTTTTTGTGAAGACTTATTGTTAGGCAGGAAAACTAGAAAGGCAACCAGGGTGGAAGAGGTGCACCTGTTTGGAGCACCAGTTAGTCCATGCTTGTTGCCACAAGAGGCAGAAGCAGTCAATAATAATTTGGTGGATGGGGATGGTGACAGCATTAGCGAATATTACAGGATGAGTTTTAAAGGAACAATAATCCACAGTCGTAACTACAAGAAGGCAAAGAAAAGTGATAGCTCTGCCATTTTTACATCTGATGGCACATATTTTGTGGTCCGTCGTATACTGGTTGCTTCTGGTGCAGATGCTGAGACACCTAGCAGAGTAGAGTACTACTAGTGTGTCAGAGGCTGTCTCCCTGAAGATTTTGATGGAGCTAGTAGCTTTCCACTGCATATTAAACGGTGCTTTTTCTCACCACTCACTACCTGTGCAATTCTCAAACCAGCTAGTATTTCAATGCCCTGTTTGCTCATTGATTTTGCTGATGAGGGCACAAACTACATTTGTACGCTGCTGAATCTTATCGAGCGGGACTAAATACAGTTTTCATCAGACCTACATCAGAAGAGAATATGTTTGGTTGTGTTTGTTCGGCGCTCAGAAAGCATAGCACAGTAACAACAGAGGATGAGGCAAGGGCAGGACAAGGACTTGTGCTGTCCTTGCCTCTCCTCTGTTGTTACTGTGCTGTATGCTTTCTGTGTGAGCCCAATTTTGTCTCCTGCAAAACTAAAGCTTCTGCCAGTGATTTTCATTTGATCCTATCCTGTGTCATCTGCTGCCACCCAATTAGCGCAAACAATTCCTAATCTTATCCTACCTACTAAGCTTACCTTTCTTTGGAATTTTTTCTTTGCACTACGTGCCCTGCCCATGCTTTTCTTACTTTTGGTTTCATTTAAAATATCCTCAACTCTTATTTGTTTCATAGCCCGTTCTGCTTTCTGATGTCTTAGCATTTCACTCAACATTTTTCCTTCTACAACTTGCTGCAAAGTCCTCACTGTTTTAGTACTGGCAAGACACAGCTATTACAGGTTCCTCTAGAGGGTTCTTAGTAAGCTCGTATGCCTGGCAAATATGCTCCATTTTGATTCTTCTGGCTCTGCCCCCCTAACCCCACCTCCTTGTTCGGATCAGTGGTCATATTTTGTGCCATAGTTGGATATATTCATTTTCCAATGTGAGCTGCTCACTAGCTTTTGTATATTGATTGCTGCCAGGCTTTGAAGATTACGTCATTTTTTTTCATTCTAGTGCCATTACATGTTCTGCTTCGGGCATTATTCGGGCTGATGTTCACCAACGAACACTTGTGTCCGAGTCTGAAAAACTGCTATTGCATGTAAGAAAACTCATCACTGGTGGTTTGTGTGAACACATAATGGCAAAATCCTGGCACATCTGTTGATGGCATAGTAATTCACATTCTGTGTATGCTTTTGTAAATCTAAGCAAGTGAAATCCCACTAAGATCTAATCTCAACAGTTTGTTAGACCTCCAGCTGTAAAATAGTCTGTTATTTATTTTAACACCTGTTCTGCAGCATAAACATTTTGATTTGTTCTTTTACTTCATATGTTTTTGTTTTGACATGACGTTAAGGTGACTGAAACTTCGTGCAATGCATTCAACTATGAATGTGGTTGACTGGTTATGATGTTTCTTTGAGTGATCAAACCAGTATATGCATGGCTTTGGTACTTTTGGCATGTACTTTTACGATAGTTGGTCAAGTGACAAAGTGCCCCAATTTACCCTCACCAACCAGTGATTATGAATAACTTTGTGTACAGCAAGAGAATTCTTTTTTGACTGTCAGATATCAACCTCCTTCAGGTGATACTTTTCGTTTTGGATAACTCATTTGAATATGCATCGTTTGAACAGTTGCAACTGGTTCTTGATGAAGATTTTAACATTATTGAAATGACAAATGACTGACAATGACTGAAAAAGAAATGACAAATTGCAGTTTTCAAAATTTGATAAAAAAAAAACACCAGCGTGCCACTAGAACTACATCTGCTCTGGATGTAACTATTACTCATGGTAACACACTAGAAACCGTAGCCAGCCTGAGTGATCACAGCCAGTCTTAGTGATCACTGTCTGTTTTTCATGGATTAATCAGACCAATGCCTTCTCTATTTTCAATGCCAGGCACATTGTTCGCTTTGCAGTGCAAGTGTTTGTATGCTTTAGCCCAACTAGTTGGTGATGTGCATGCTTAGCTCCTTCAATTACCGGTCTCTGAGGCTGCTTGCTGCCAAGCTTGAATCTGCTGACGGCTGTTTCAGTTTGTCCACTTTGGCACTGTTCAAGTGGTACTCACAGATGTTGAGTAGACATGAAGCCTAGATGAGGAAATATGAGAGGAGGATGGGATAGTGGTTTGGACTATCAATTGTCAGTATCTGGCTTGCATTGTAAAATAGAGGAGAGGAAATTTAGACGTAGCTGCACACAACAAACATTCTTGTTCTAAGTTCATTTTTCAAAGAATAACTGCCCGAAGCCTGGATTAAATTAGGGATCAAATTATTAGCAGCGACTGAAGTTGGGCTTTCCAGAAAATACTGTACATTATGCACATGCTACATTTAAGGCAATACTTCCTCAGCATTAGAATGCACGCTTGAAAATTAAATTTGTTATGCCAGAAAGATAAATAAGAAAACCTTGAATCGGCATTGAACAGGTAAATGAAAGAAAAATAAGGTTTTCACTTTGCTGCCACTAACATGTGTACAGTTCAAGAAAATACACAACCAACTCACATCACAGTTGAGGAAAGCTAAGGTGCAATATTTCCACAGCTGCTTCAAGATGTGTCAATATGTCTTGATTGAATGTGGAAGAGTGTAATCGATGCACTCAGTCCTTGTATGGCTATGCCGCCTATTAGTTTCAGATGGCTGTGCACAGTGAACTTGTTACTAAAGGCTCGAGCAGGTAATTTTAACCTGTAATATATAAGTACATTGACTAATACTGACTGACAACAATCACTAATGATAAAAGCAGTAAAGATACAAACATAAATAATATCCAGCTTCCACTCATCAAATATGTTCATGATAGCCTTGCATTGCAGACAGCCTGTTTCCCCTTCAGCATGAAATATGCAAAAGTGTGTTATACGAAAGTGATAACAAAAATGATGCCGAGAACTACCGACCAATATCAGTTCAGCCAACTTTTCAAAGGGCCTTAAAAAAAGTGATTTTGTCCTGAATCGACTGCTTTTTTCATGATCACAAATTTATTTGAGAATGTGAACACGGGTTCAGAAATGGGTGCAGTACAGTTTACTTTTTTGACAGAAAAGGAAATAAATTAAAAACATAGAGGCATATAAACTGATAGCCAAAGTGCTTGTAGACTATAGTAAAGCATTTGACAGAATCATATTGTTCTCCTTGAATGGCTACATCAGCATGGCGTTGGGTTGCATGTCCCTGGCTCTTAAAATTGTATCTTGCAAGGCGCATGCAGTAAAGTAATGGATAGTGTAGTAGTCTGTCATCGTTTCCAGAAATACCATGCGGCATTCTTTGAGGGAGATTAGGACCTTTTTAAGTCTAACATCTTTGTAAATGACGAAAGTATTGACAGGCATACCAAATTCGTTTTGTAAACTAACCAGCTTGTTTTTCAGATTAGATAATAGTTTTCTACTTGTTGTATAGTGCCAATGATAGGCATCTTCTGCAACTTGCTTGCACGTTTAAGCAAAACGAGTGGAATAAACTCTAAGAAATCAGAAATAATGTTTGCTTCAAAAAGCAGGCTAGAAAGTTTGAATGATGGCCTGAACTTGGGCACCTTTCTGCTCGATATAAAGTCGCACAAGGCTCTAAGGGTAGTTTTATTATGCTTTTTGATGCATATATTTGGGATGCATATTTTGGACGCATTTGGGATGCATATATTCAGCAATTGATGGAAAAGTTATCTTGTGCTGGTGGCTTATCATATCGATCTCAATGCATTTTTTTTTTCAGTATACATTAAACCAAGTTTTTTACTCCCTCTTTTCTGCACGTTAATGTAGGCCACGAATTCTAAAAAGGTACTACTTAAGCGGTACCTTTTTAGGGAAAAATGCTGTCGACTACATTGCTGATGTGTCATTCTGTCATTTACCTCATGAACTGTTAGCGAAATTTGTTAGTTGGTACACAGTAGATTTAAGATTACTGTCTATAAACCTGCTCCTTTTTTCAAACACTTGTTCCTAAAGATATTGTGGGCTCTTACATCGGAGTCACACACATTGGATCAGGTCATCTGAGGAACCTTTTATGCCGTGACCATATGCACAAAATTACTTTGCAAAGCATTCATATATAGTGCACCATTTCTTCTAAGAAGAAAGCATGTTTTGTTGGCTCCATTTACACAACTCACAAAGCATTGCTTGCAATATCTGTTACAGAAATTATGTTACTGAATTTGCGGGGTACGTGCGGGTGTTTTTTATACTGTTTACCTGTTTTCCTGGATCTCAGTGTACAGCACTTTATCATTTTGTTAGTAGAGCAGTTCTATATTTAACTTTCTTTTTGTAGCATAAACAAGTTGGAACAGAGTGCATGTACTTGTAATAGTTTTAGTATTTCTGACTTTCATTTGTGCCATTTTTCTAATATGTTATGCTGTGTATATGTAACATCACTTATGCCAGAATGGTGATCTGGTCTAGTCAAGCTGTGTCCACAGCTTTTTGCCATGGAAGCCATTGTACAAATGTTGAAAATAAACTTGATTTAATTGATTACGCATGCATCACAATTTTTCCTCTGATTCAATTTGGTGAGGCCGTATTACCACTAACTTGAAGATTACCATGGTTCTTACTGCAACCTTTTGTCTTCAACAAAGGTCGCCATATTGTAGTATAGAATAATTACGTTATATAGATATGTATTTATGGCTTTCTCAATACATGCATGATAATCTCAATTTCTTGGTGGAATGGAAAGTATCAACAAATAAAAAAATGTGCTCTGAATTTTTGCAGACAGCTAGCTCTGCTGTACAAAAGCTGTAGGTTTTGTCCTAAGTAAAAACCAGTTTGTGTTTTGATCTTGTACAATTAACCAAATGAGGCGCAAAGGGAAGTGATCAATGAAATGCCATGTATATATGCACTGGCATATATTTGCAATGTCATTGGAAAATTTTGATACCTGAGCAACATTCTGTGATGTGACCTAAACTGCATTTGCAGAAATATAATCTACTATATACAAGATTGTTTGCTTGATGAACATGGAAAATATAGCCTCTAGTTAGAAGTTATATATGTCTGCAAGGATTTCAAGATATTGTAGTGCCACACACCAAGCATGCAGTCAATTGCTTGCTATATTTTGGAGTTGCATTGTCGTGCTATATATATAAAATAAAATAATAAGTGCTGGTTTTCCTCCCTTGCTTAATAAAATGAAAAAGAAGCAAGGGAGGAAAACCAGCACGCTCACTCACATTGCATTATGCTGGCCTCTTGGTCACTGTCAATTGTGTCACAGTTATGCAGCAGCGGGTTGCAAATTGAAATGTTGACTACTTCATTACTTGTAAATGGTCAATTTTCAAAAATTTAACATATATATTTTCACTTGTATTTAATATGTGCGAGTTGATAAAGATGAATGAGGGGTACCTATATATATATATATATTGTAAGCACTGTGAGTGACCTTCATCTTCATCTCAGCGTAATCATCATCGGTCATCGGGTCGTGCGAAGAAGACGAAGTGTTGCTAAGCTGTGGCTAGTCGGTAGCTGCTGCTTCGGCCTACCTGAAGTAAAAAGGTGAATTTGCTGGTGCGTTCTTCTGCCTCACAAGTGGTGGAGGTGCTGGGTATAATCAGGACGTCGCCATCGGTGACGGCGTCAGAAGTCACAGATAGAATATCTTCGTTGCCCGGATAGAGGACGTGATCGGCAAGCATAACTACACGGGAAGAAAGTGGTTCTCTATCGGCAAGAATGTTGCATTCAGTGACTTCAATAGTGGGAGGGGAACACGTAATGACTGCTGAGGCGTTTTGGAGGAAATCCCAGCCGAAGATGAGTTGATGGACACAGGAGGATAGGACAGCAAACTCAATGAAGTGCAAGATGCCATCAATGGTGACTCGGGCTGTACACGCTCCACAAGGGTTAATATTCTGTCCATTTGCAGCACGTAAAGGAGGACCGGTATAAGGTGTGCGCACTTTTCGCAGTTTTAAACACAAGTCAAGTTTCATAATAGAAATAGCGGCGCCGGTATCAATTAAAGCTTCCAGTTCATGTCCCTCAAGGAATACAGTCAACATGTTTGATGGGAGCAGAGGAGGAATTGGAGCGACGACAGGCGGTGCAGAGGTGGCATGGGCAGCCGTGGGATGCCCATCGGTAGCTACAGGCGCCGGAACGGTGAGAGCAGTGGGATGTGACTGCGCCATGGCGGTTGATGTGCCGCCAAGAACACGACCGGAACGGAGCTCCAGGGGGTGCCGCGTTGAGGACGCTGGGATCAGGAGGCACTTCCACCACTTGTGAGGCAGAAGAACGCACCAGCCCTCGTCTCCTGTCAAGAGGTATTATCATCATCGTGTCCCTTCTTCGCTTCTCCAGCGGTTCTTCTCTTCTCGCCGCATTCAACACCACATCAGAGCCCATTCTTCTGCGACGCGACTCTACTGTTGCATCAATTGCTTCCGCCCAGCCTGTCACACTTCTTCCCATTTCCACCTCCGATCGCTCTGATTCATCCCCTGCCTCGCTCAGTGCAGCACTTCGCCACACGATCAGCACCGACCTGACAACAGACCAGACAGACGCATTGCTCGCTGTATTGAACAAGCACGCAGACTCGTTCGACGTCAATTCCGGCACACTGGGTCAAACCGCTGCAGCAACGCATCGCATACTCACCGACGGATCAAGCATAGTTAGACGCCGGCCTTATCGTGTTTCTCCAACCGAGCGCAAAGTTATTCAGGAAAATGTTGCTGACATGCTTGCACGCAACATCATACGCCCATCGTCTAGTTCCTGGTCATCGCCTGTTGTGCTAGTGCAAAAAAAAGACGGTTCGGTTCGTTTTTGTGTAGATTACCGTGCTCTAAACAGAATAACTCGTAAGGATGTGTATCCCCTCCCTCGAATTGACGACGCCCTCGATTGTTTGCAAGGTGCCCAATTTTTCTCCAGCCTTGACTTAAGATCAGGCTACTGGCAGATCCCCATGAATGAAGATGATAAAGAGAAGACCGCCTTTGCAACACCGGACGGTTTATACGAATTCAATGTAATGCCTTTTGGACTCTGCAACGCTCCTGCTACATTCGAGCGTATGATTGACACAGTTCTCCGCGGCCTCAAATGGAAAACATGTCTCTGTTACTTAGATGACATCGTCATTTTTTCTTCGTCATTTCCTGATCACCTTACTCGTCTCGATGAAGTTTTGACAGCACTTTCCAGCGCTGGCCTACAGCTAAACACGAAGAAATGCCGTTTTGCATCAAAATCCATTAAAGTTCTTGGCCATCTCGTAAGCAGCGAAGGAATTAAGCCTGACCCTGAAAAAATCGCTGCTGCGCTGCACTTTCCCCGTCCAACTCGGGTCAAAGATCTCCGCAGTTTCCTCGGCTTGGCATCATACTTCCGCAGATTCATCCGCAATTTCGCCTCTATTGCCTCACCTTTACATGCGCTTCTTCACAACGACACGCCTTTCATCTGGTCTCCTGCTTGCGAAGAAGCATTTGAAACTCTGAAGCGTGCTCTGACTTCGGGTCCCGTCCTCTGCCATTTTGATGATAAAGCACCGACAATTTTGCACACCGACGCCAGTAGCCATGGCATTGGCGCTGTCCTTCTGCAACGCCAAAACACCTCTACAGAAAATGTTGTTGCCTATGCGAGCCGAACTCTGACTTCTGCGGAACAAAACTACACTATTACCGAACAAGAATGTCTCGCCGTCGTCTGGGCTGTTCAGAAGTTTCGTCCTTACCTGTACGGCCGTCACTTCACAGTCGTCACTGACCACCACGCCCTATGCTGGTTATCCACTTTGAAAAATCTGTCCGGTCGTCTCGGGCGGTGGATCCTCCGCCTTCAAGAGTACGACTTTACTGTCACTTACAAATCGGGCAAGAAGCACAAGGACGCCGACGCTCTCTCTCGTTGCCCTATTGCTTTGCCGTCGCAACCCATGTCCTCGCATTCCTCTCCTGTCCCAACGGAGTCAAGCCATTTAAACCCTACAGTTATGCAGTCTTTGAGCGCCGCCTCTATTGCTCCCATGCCAGATATACACTGCAATCTTGCTCACCACCAGAGTGCTGACCCTTACTGTCAAAAGCTGATTGATAGTCTCAGCGGTGTTATTAGACCTCCAAATGCCCGTCTCCGTCGTCGGCTCAAAAATTTCAAGTTACAGGATGGCACATTATTTTGGCACAACTACAGCCCACTGGGCCACACATGGGTTCCCGTAATTCCTTCTTCCCTGCGTCCTCAAGTTCTACAAGCCTTTCACGACGACCCCACCGCAGGTCACCTTGGGTACCACAAAACCTACGACCGCATCAAACGTCGTTTCTTCTGGCCTGGCCTTTCAACCTCAGTATTAAAATACGTAGCGTCTTGCATCCCTTGTCAACGACGCAAGCGGTCTACGTCGCCTCCTGCCGGTCTCTTGCAACCTCTCCCATGTCCTTCCACACCTTTCGAAGTCGTCGGAATCGACTTGTATGGACCCCTGCCCTTGACTCCAGCTGGCAACCGCTGGGTCGTTACTGCCGTTGACCACCTCACCCGATACGCTGAAACCGCAGCACTTCCTTCCGGCTCCGCTTCCGAAATCGCCAACTTCTTCCTCCACACCATACTTCTTCGCCACGGCGCCCCTCGCCTCCTCCTTAGCGATCGTGGCAAGTCGTTCCTCTCCACCGTCCTCGCCGCAGTGCTTAATGCTTCAGGCACGGTGCATAAAACTACATCTCCTTACCACCCTCAGACCAATGGCCTCACAGAACGCTTTCATCGCACCCTTTCTGATATGCTATCCACCTACATTCACCCTCAGCACAACAACTGGGACTCTTTACTCCCCTTTGTAACCTTCGCCTACAACACTGCCGTTCAACGAACCACCACCTACTCTCCGTTTTTTCTTGTTTATGCCCGCCATCCTACCTTCTCCCTCGAAGCATCTTTCTTCACAGCTTCTACTCCTTCTGCCGCGCCTTCCCACGAACAGTTCGTGTCTCGTATCGCCCACTGCCGTGATCGTGCCCGCCTTCAAACTGAAGCCACTCAAGCTTCCAGGAAAAGCACGTATGATGCGACTCATCGCTCAGTGTCTTTCCGCCCTGGAGACGAAGTGCTACTCTGGACACCTACTCGCATCCCCGGCCTGTGTGAAAAGTTTCTGAGCCGTTTTATTGGCCCGTACACGGTTCTGGAACAAACTTCCCCTGTAAACTATCTCATCACACCTGCATCGCCTGTTCGCGATCGTCGGTGTCGCGGCACCGAGATTGTGCACGTGTCGCGCTTGAAACCCTTTAACCGCCGACCTTAAGATTTAATTTGCGACCAGGATGGTCGCTTTCGTTCGGGAGGGGGAATGTTGTAAGCACTGTGAGTGACCTTCATCTTCATCTCAGCGTAATCATCATCGGTCATCGGGTCGTGCGAAGAAGACGAAGTGTTGCTAAGCTGTGGCTAGTCGGTAGCTGCTGCTTCGGCCTACCTGAAGTAAAAAGGTGAATTTGCTGGTGCGTTCTTCTGCCTCACAATATATATATATATATATATATATATATATATATATATATATATATATTCAGATTAAATTAGCTATGAAATGCATACAATCATATAAGCTTAAATTTAACTTGAGTGAGCAATTAGGTCACCTTGACAAAGTTCCAAGTCTCGGCCATACCTTCGTATAACTTGAATAAGTACTTCTACAACATTAGAAGTTTTCATTAACGAGAGCTTTGTGCCAGCAAATGAGGCCTCATATGGTGTAATGAGCATATGAGAAAGTCATAGTCATCATAACAAGTATAAATGAGTGACACTCATACAGCCAATGAGAGCAATGAGAGCCTCATAGTTATCTTTTTATCTAGTGATAAAAAGATAACTCATAGTTGTCATCTAGAGTTATGAGATTCTCATTCTTCGACAGTATGAGTGTTACTCATTCACATTCAAATGAGAAACTCATATGGCTCATAAAAAACTCATTACCTCTCATATTAATCTCATTCTGCTCATACCATTCTCATACATCTCATACTGATATCATACGGTTCTGATTACAATTTTTCAGTAGGGTATTTGTGCAACTTGCCACAGTCATAAAGCTTGAAGTTGGTGGATACATGGTGTACAGGTCTGCGCTGAAAATGTTGGACATGGGGCCGTTAAAAACTCCCAGCATCTATGCCCGGTACCTGCCGAGACGATTGTTTTGGCCAGCAGAGCTAGTGGGGAAGTCCATAAGCGGGAGGCAATCAAGCGCCCACAAAGATAGAGGCAAAGCTGTAGCTTGATTCGTTGCGCGTGAATGCTGTAATAAGTAAGTATTTGTGCAGCTTTCCACAGTTATAAAGCTTGAGGTTGATGGATACATGGTGTCCAGGTCGGCGCTGAAAATGTTGGACATGGGGCCGGTAAAAACTCCCAGCATCTATGCCCGGTACCTGCCGAGACAATTGTTTTCGCCAGCAGAGCTTGTGGGGAAGTCCATAAGCGGGAGGCAATCAAGCGCCCACAAAGTTAAAGAGGCAAAGCCGTAGCTTGATTCGTTGCGCGTGAATGCTGTAATAAGTAAGTATTTGTGCAACTGTCCACAGTAATAAAGCTTGAAGCTTAAATTCAAGAGATGTGGTAAGAATCTTGAGCATTGTGGCCAGTGTATCTAGGAGGGGTCAGTGGATAGTGCTGCTGGAATGATTTTGTTGAATGACTTGTAAAAAGAGTATAGACATCTAACATTTGTGTACGCAAGGATGTAACAGCTGTTCCAGTTGTACCTTCTGATACAGTCTCATATTTCATGTGCCAAGCTGCGCCATAAGCATGAAATTTGTTTAAAGTTGCGCCATGCCATGCCAGAATGCCCCACCTAGCTGCAAAAGTTTGCAGTCTCATTAGATTTGGCGAAAAATAAGAGCCGCATTGTCAACCTGCAGTTTTGCCGATGGCCGATCCAGACACTGATATGCAACTCCAATCCTATTCCGCAATGCGTTTATACAATCTCTGAGTACTGTCCGACGGCACAGTAGCAAGTGTACTGAAACTGCAGCCTTGTCCTGTTTTTGCAGCATCGTGTTTGGTATGTTAAGTGGGGTGCGGAAAATGCGTGGCTCTAGCTGCGTCGTGAAGTCAGACAAGTTCAGATCGCCTGCAACGCCAGATGCTGTGAGCTTACTATAACGACCACTGTAGAAGTGAGGGCAGTGAACAACAGAGCTCGTGGTCATAGGTAGTCATATTTTTCGTATTGAAGCCACTAGCCGTTAAAATTATGAAATTTATCAGCGCTGTAGTAAACGGTCTGCTTTAGAACTGATTTACTGTCAATCCCATTGTCTCATAATGAAAGAAGGAGAATATTAATTGTGGTGCCGCCTTAGCAGAGCAACATGTACAAGAATACTAGGACCCGTCTTGGTTTTATCACAGTTATCACCCCTTTCAACTTCTTAGTACGGATCAGCAATCCTCCAAGACTTCATTCCTTACATTTTTTTTAATCCCTGATCTTATTATTTAGGCGCAGAAAATTACAGCACACTTTTCTGGCTCTGTCGCAAGGGCTACATGGACGGCTTGCAGGAAGTATGAAGTGCGTGACTGTGAAGGCCGTGCCGCCTTGGGATGATGCTTGAGCGCACTATTGCCAGACCCTGCATTATAATGACTTGTAAATTCAACTCCGTTCTGACAATAACAGCGTCATGCACTTCGTTTGCATTAACCATTTGGTGTAATCATTTCCCCGACAGAGAGTTGCGGCGAGCTGTGTAACAGTGATTTGTCGTTTTGTTTTCTTGCATCTCTCTTCCTTATCTGCTTTCGGAATTGCTCCCCTTTATTTTCGGCTTCTTTTTTCCATTTGATTTTTTCTCTGTTCGCATTGAAGTTTTCTGCTGCAAGCATCACGTTGCTAGCTTGTGCGCTGTAACTGAGATGCCTTTAATCCTTTGGCCCTGTAACTCATTTTTCTCCTGTCGAATTTTAAATTTAAGGTTTACTTTGCGTTATGTTTTTGTACTGTGTTTGCTTTTTGGGACAGGTTGATCGCTGTCCCAGCTTCGAAATGGGCTCATTTGGAACTGCCCTCCTGCGAAGAAAGCAGTGAATATTGCAGGCAATATAAAATTTTTTTTGCTAGTATTCACTACAAGATAACGTCCTCTGATAAAGGTTGACCGCCACACTACAGATACAAAAGAACTGTATATCTTTTAGAGTCTATATTCTTTATTTACTGCCCGAGCTTGAAAGTTAGCCACTTTTGTTTCATGGTTCACGCTCTTTTTATTGCAATCGCATGGCTTGCAGTGTAAAACGGTTATTTACAGTCGAACCCGGATCTATCGAATTCGAAGGGGATCACGAAATAGTTCGATATATCGATAATTCGATATACAGAAATCGGTTTGATACTCCGCTTGCAATCGGGAAAAATGATACCGTATTTGTCGCGTAATTAACCCACTCGCACTCCTCCACTTTTGCCGACGATAATTTGAAAAAAAAAAGCGTTAGTCGGTGGCACGTCCCTGCATTTCGGCTGTCTCATCCGCAGTGCATTTATTGGCAGCGCGCCAAGGTGCTGTTGAGGGACAACGACACAGTATCTTTTGACTATACTTTTGGTGTTAGCTTATGCGGTGGCTGGAAGCGAACTTTGCAAAGTGCCCGTGATGGCTTGACTGCACAAACGTGGTTCCTTTATCACGCCGCGCTTGGGGCGGCAGAACCCACTGCCACAAAATTATTGGAAAGCCTGATAGCTGTAATGCCGTTTGAAGCGGACGATGCTGCTGACCGCGTGCGTTTGTTGATTCATGGCTTCAAGAATGGACGACTGGCAAAAAAAAAAATGAATGCACTTCCTAAAGTCCACAGCAGCCATAGCTTAGGCTACGCCGCACGTTCAACACGACTACAGGGATGGATGTCTATTGCAAAAAAATTATACCTGCCGCTCCTTAACGTCCGCAGCCGCCATAGCTTACACTGCCGCACGTTCAGCACAGCGAAACAAGACTCGCGTCGCACATCACCTTCCCCACAGAGGGCTCACAACACACTGTAGGAAGCGCCCGACATTGTCTGCCACGGGCTGAGCTGGCTTTTCCGCGCATGTGAAGCGGTTGATGCTGCGAACGAAGACCAAGAAAGAGAGAGGCAGGGGAGAACGCTCGGAAGAAGAATAAGGTGCACACCCTTGCGTTTCGTTTTATCGTATTGTTCCCCCTCTCCAGAAAACCACGGCTGCATCTGCTCCGTACCGGCCGTTGCCAAATCGGTTCTCTCTTGTTCCTTCACGCACAAGGCTTGCAAATGTCCATGCTGGCGCGCGGCAAATAACCGGAAATGCGCACGCCTTTGGGGAAAGGGTGCGGCGCTGCTCTCGATCAGCCAAGTTACATGATCAGCCGTCGCTTTCCTTCCGCGCGTGGCCTGGACAACGGCCAAGTGTACTGCGATCGTCTCTTAAGGAGGCGCACCTTCTGGCGCGGAGTTCAATATATCGAAAGAGCAGTGAAATAGGGGATATGCAAAATTACTTCGACGTCGGCCAACACTGGGTGCAAAAGTCGGGCCGCCATCTTTGTTAGGTCAAGCGCCGGCTGGTACGGAGCATATTGCATTGCCGCACGTATCACCTTGCAGCCGGACAGTCCCTGAGTAGCGTGCGACGTTGACATGGCAGAACAACGGCGTTTCCCAAATTCTGACCATGCGATGTGGAAAAACGACTTGGAAGCCCTTCCACATTTGTCTGAGGGCACGTTAGCAGGCTTATGTGCGTCGGCAGGTCCGTCGAGTCGGCAGCAAAACAAGTCGTACATCTTTGCCGTCGAAGCCTATACATTGCCTTCATCGGTGTCGACTAACATTTGCGACTCAAGGTATGTATGTATGATATGAGCTACAATTTTTAGCCAGCATTGCTCCTAGCCAGAAGCCATTTGCGCGAATGTGGGCTACTTCTGACGCCCTAGTGACACCCCCGTACGACCGTGTGCTCCGCGTTTCGAGATAGACGTACGCCAGTTTAGTCTGAGTTTAAGCGGCAAGAACGGCAAAAAAAAAAGGCAAACAATGTATTCCATAGTTCCTTAAGCAAGCTGCGCGTCGTGCTCGCAGCTACACACCAAACTTGGTGAGACATCGCGTCGTGGCCGCGGCTCAGCTGACATGCTGCAGTCAGTATTATGCGCGAGTGTAAAAAGCACGGGAAACAATACTTTGTACGCCAGACTTCACCCATTATTCTTTCCTCGGATGAGCGTTCGTACTATCTTTGTGTCTGCTCTGCAATGTGTATGGCGATAAACCAGCTTCTCGTTGGCATTCTTCCCATTCATTAACGCATGCCTTGTGCCGCAGATGTAAAAGCAATGCGTTGCTTCGCCGTGGCTTGCACGGACTTTTTTTACGTCACCTGCATACTTATAGCGGACACATACAAGAGTAGGACTGTGGCTGAGCTGTAGTAGGAGGGACAATAATTTGCACGAATCGTATGAAGGACATAGCACGAAGCAGGGTTATCATGCAGTTCATGTTTATTAACTGATATCTTATTTACTGATAAAATGTTCATTACACAAAGGTTACAGAGGGATTTTAAGTTGTTGTCCAGTGGACATAAGAGGCAAGTCATTCTGTGTACTTAAAATATATTTTTTTACAGACTTGGCATCGTCTACGCGAGAGCGACATGCTTTAGAAGCCAGAAAAAAACAGGCCGGCCTTACAAGGTTCATCTGGCATTTCAGTTGAACAGTTCTACAGTCACTGACACAACATGTGAATGTGCTGCTGGGACAAGCGGATCGTGCAGCCATATTCTTGCTGCCCTGCGGCTCATGATTTTGTTAAAAAAAAAAGGATTTAAAGAAGCACCACCAGAGCTGTCATGCACGGAGCTCCCTCAGCAATGGAGGCGCCCTCGACAACATAACATCAGGCCAATGAGTGTGCTCGACGTCGATTGGAGGAGCCCTCGTGAAGATGGCACCCTTCTACCAACACCTGCAAAAGTGTATGATGCACGAGCTAAGAAGTTAGAGGAGCAGCAGCAACTGGACAGTTTTCACAAGTTGGGTGAAAGTCTCCGTCGACTTGGAAATGATGAATTTGCAGCTGCCCTGTGCACCGCAAAGGGACCTTTTAAGGATACCAAACTAGGGATGGCACCTCCTGGCTCAGCACTGTCCTACCAGCAAAAAAAGCTGCCTGCAGGCTTCAAGACATGGAAAAATATTCCAGATGGAAGTGGAGTATTCCTATTAGTCCCAGAATTATTCCTGTTCGACCGAGCTGTGCCGCATACATTTGTCGACAGATTCAGTGCAGATGAATGGAGTATATTGAGGGTGAGTGGAGCTTAAAGTACCTCACCTCACTTCCCCCTAGTGCAGTATTGTTAACTGTAACCCTGTAATATGGCAGGCTTATATACTGCAAGCATTCACAGCACTGCACTCTTTAATAGCTGTATAGTCTACTTGTAGAGATGCAACCCTTTAGAAACAGCACGGTTTAATCCTGCATGAAGACAGTGTACTCAGCCACAGTGAGAACACTAAGGACATATATCATGGAACTTATTTCAAGTTGATGGGGTAACAAAATATGGTATGATTTTAATTATTTAAAGATAGTTAGAGTAGGACGTGCGAAAGCTGTTTGCCCATCGATGGAAGTTGATGGAGACAATGTAGAATGCACAGAGTGAGTGTGTTTCAGTTTAACATGCGGGCTGATCAGCCGTAGTGATAGCTACGACGTTGAATAATTGTTTCCCATGAGAAATTCCTGGGATCGAAATGTTCTGCTTTGACAAGTTTTTTTTTTTTTTTCCCCGAGCTTGGCAGATGAAAACCATAACATTCTTGGTTGAGTTTGCCCGCGTGTAGTTTTCACACTAAAATGTGGCTCTCAACAGCCAGCTGCTGGAACTTGTCGCTTTATGCTTTGTTCTATTTGTTTATTGCAGGAAATGCAAGTATCCCCTGAGGATGCCAGGCGACTAGAGCTCAATTCAAGGCAACAAGCACGAAGTGAATGCTGGAAGGAGGGCCGGTTGAACAGGTTAACTGCGTCGTGCTTTGGGAGAGTACTCAAAAGGGACCAGTGGAATCTTATTGAACCGAAGGACTTGTCCCGTGTACGTGCTATTCAGTATGGACAAAGGAATGAAAGTGCGGCCTCAGACCGGTATTGTGTCACCATGTGGAACCTAGGACATCATGTTACACTGCAGCACTGCGGCTTGGTAGTACACCCAGAATGCCCATGGCTAGGCGCTAGCCCCGACAGGCTTGTGTATGACCCAGAAGAAGAAACATACGGGGTCCTTGAGGTCAAGTGTCCATACTCTTTAAAGGACAGCGAGCCAGAGCAAGCTAGGTCGGCAGAGTTCTGCATGAAATTTACTGAAAATGATGTACCAAGTCTAAAAAGAGACCATGAATACTACGCCCAAGTACTTGGCCAAATGGCTCTGACAGAATGCAAGTGGGGGGACTTTGTTGTCTGTTCGGAAAAGTGGATTGTCATAGAGCGCATTTGCTTTGATGAAGCAGAGTGGACACGCATGAAGGCAAAGCTGGATAGCTTCTTTTTCAGTCATATGCTGCAATATGTTGTAAGTAGGAGGAGCCTTTAATTTTCGCATGCAGGCTAAACAGAAGTTATCAGCCGGACTGTAGCCACACAGGGCAAAGGCCTCTTTCTTCGCGTTTGTTTTCTGAACCATTCGGCACGCTTCCAGTCTTTTTCTGAACCATTCTGCACGCTAACATTAAGAGACAGCAGTCTCTTAATGTTACACTTTAAAGTAGCGGTGCGCTAACAGAATACAAAAAGACAGCACAAAACACAAGGGCAAACTTGCTGCATTTTCATCTTCACCTACATGAATGAGGATGAGACAAAAAACTGGGAACGAAAGTACAACCAAAAGCTAAAGCACCTAACCCTCCTTTTCTGATCCGATAAAAACAATAATCATGTTGTGTCAGGCACCAAAACAAGTTGGTGGCCTGTGCTGAAGGAGTGGTTTACAAGATTCCACTCTCTTGCGGTAAGGCCTATGTGGGTCAGACTGGCAAGTGTGTGAATGGGAGGTTGCGACAGCACAATACGAATGTCTCGTAAGACGTGGAAATATAAATATCTTCCGATAATTTCACAAATGGCTCCTCTAAACCACGAATTCACAATGCCTGCCAAGGTTTCAACGGTGTCAAGTGCTTTTTTGTAATCTATGTATAAAGATTGATTATATTACAAGCAATTTTCTATCACCTGATTGATAGTGTGGGTATAATTCATTGTACAGTAGCGTTTACGAAATCCTGCCTGATCTCAAATGTGAATATACATAATACTTAGAGTTGTTTTGCCTCCGTATTCAAATGCTCTGAATATGAGAATACAAAACGTGCAGTGAAAATCCACAGTACAGGCCACAATATCACAATGAAAAAATTATGAGAAAAAAAGCCCATATCACTAGTCTTTGCAACGCCAGAAATATGAACACAACAATAAAGAGCAAAAAACTATAGCAACGCACATTAACAGAAATGAATCTTCTCACCATTACATACAAAACATGAAAATATAAGTAGCGTTCCAGCATGACCTATTACCTTCCATACATGACCTCTATGCAGTTAAATGCAATGTTAATCACAATTTCTGATATGCAGTCCAGTGGAACACAATAGCTAATCTAGACGAAGTGCACAAACTTTCATGATAATGGGTGCAGTTGCATGTTAATCCTGATATTTCGTTCTTCATATTCTATTTTGTTATCGACATTAATGAACAGGACAGTCGAGCATACAACAACACAAGCTGCATAGAGTGAACTGGTTGTACAAAGCTCGCAAAAAAGAAATAAAGCAATACAAAAGACAGGGTGGAGCACTGCCTCTAGTTTCATAATAAATGCTCCATCAAGCATGGCACTCATGCAACATTTAATGGTTTTGTCATCCAATCAACTATGTAAAGAATTCATCATCCTCTGAATGGCACAGTGCAGGAATGGAACTTTGCACGACTTGGTCATTCTGTGCATGTGGCTGCAAACACAACAAACACCAAGTAGCTGACACTGCTGGATATGCAGCGGTGCATCATATAACCTCATGTGGAGTCATCAAACGCCCACAAAACATCTGTATTGCTTTGACGCTGAATTAGAGCAGTTTGGAAATTCGTGAGGATAGCTGCTACTGTCCAAATCTGATTAATAACTGGTGCCAGAGTAAGTGGAATCGGTCGGTCAAAAATATGGTACCCTTTGATCCGCTGTATTCTCCGCTCCACATGTATCCTGAGTGAAGCAATCTCTTTAGTTTCTTGCACCTGGCCTTTTGAGAATGTTCCACCTCTTAGAAATGGGGGTATGTTTAGCTTCACACCCTTGCTTTCCAAGAGATCCTCAATAACGAATCCCTTGTCTGCCATCACACCATCATTCTCTTCAAAGTCCAGCTCTAGAAACCCACTCCTTACGACACACTCCCTGTCTGAAGTGGACCCTGTGAAAAGCTCAGAAACAAATGTTACAAGTCCATTAGGAGAAACGCCTATCAGCCCTTTAAATGTGTTTGAGGACTTGTATGAGGAGTAGGTGCTTGACTGAAGTGAGAGAGATGATGGCACCTCACAACGGATCTCAGTAGCATCCAAGATTACCCTTGTTGATGCATAATCCCCAACAAATACAACTGGCATGTAGTCATCGACCACTTTCCTAGATGCCCACAATGGCAAAGTGCCCAATTTACCATAAAGGAAATTCAGCCATGATGTGCATATCCTAGACACTGTTGACTGCGTAATGCCAAACCTATGTGCAAGGTCAGTCTCAAACAATCCCAGGCGCAACCTAACCAAAACCAAGAAAAGCTGGTTCTCAGTGCTGAGCTTTCTCTTGCGGCCCCTTGTTGCAGAGGATCCCTCGGCACGCAACACATTGCAGCCACCATCGCCAGCCTCCAGGAATACAAGGAGGGATGTGAAGTGCTCATAGCTCGGCAGCCCGGTATAGAACTGAAGAGCTTCATCTGATTGCTTGAACCGGTCGATACAAAAAGGAGATGTTCTTTCTTTTTCTACATTGAGCTGCTGAGTCACGCTATCTTTTTCTGATCGCAGCTCTTGAATTTCAGCCCTTGCTGATTGCAGCTGCTCTCTCAGATGGCTGCATTCATCACGAAGTTTTCTGATATCCTTGTCTTGTCTGTCAATCACAGCGACCAGATGTTCAACTTTTTCATGGTGCGCATGATCTGCACCAGCATGCTCAGACATATCTCCAGGTGGAGTCTGCTGTGGTGCATTTGGCGTTAAATCTTGCACCGGCAGCAGTTGATCCTGCAGCTTGGCGGCTTGCCTGGCTGGCAGTGCTGCACGCTGCTTCGGGGGCTTCCGCTGCTTGCGCTGTTTGGCAAAGTTAAACACAGAAGGTACTGCTGTGTCTCTGAGGATGTTGTGACCACTAGCCACTCCAGGAATGTAGTCACACACTCGAAAGTGTTTCGAGCATACTTTCGTATACTCAGACACTTTAAAATTCGGGCCTTCATCTCTCTTGATCGCGATGATCCACTTCTTGCGAAGCGCGATATCCTTGGGGAAACGGTGAAAAGACACCTATAAAAAAAAACACGAACTGTTACTTAACCTAAATCTTGAAGTAACATGATGACCTAAAGTTCCTTTAGCTACAATGAATAACAAATAACTTGTTAGGAGCTGCTTTGATTCCAGTCACCACATGAAACTTGCTTACTTTGAAAAAGTCAGGGAGCACCTGTGAACAACTGTGTATTGATGCTAACATCGGACACGCACTCCCGGTCAGTGGCATAGAGTCTCAGGTGACTGCGGCCTGAGTGATATCAACTCGTCATTAATATAAAGTCATGAGCAGACTTGTCTAAAGCCCTGCAGTTACCAGCAAAGTGAAATCATAGCATAGCTGCAGTGCTAAAGGCACTGTGTTTCCGCCTTTCTTGCCTGTCTTATACAGCCTCGCTAGAGCAGAGCCCGAGCTTCAAAACTAGTAGCCTTTGCTCCTCAGTGGACCGCTCGAACGCTATAGACAAGCCTGCTCACGCCGCTTAGGCAATATTCGTTGCACGATTTTACAATGATGTCTGCACCTGTGCAGAACGTACACAAATGAATGTAAGCTTATTTGCGTGTGTTACCAGCTTTCGCCACGAAGTAATGCTGGACGTATTTAAGCGCGATCGCGGGCACACAGCAGTTCGAAGCAGCCCACAATCTTCAACGCGACCGGGTGCAGAAATAATCGAGCCCTAGCGTTTGGTTCCGTGTGCGGCTCTTGCAGCTGTTTCTACAGCCAGAGGCGCTTCTTCTACAGCTAACCAGCGGAGCACTCGAACGGAACGCTCTAGACAAGCCTGCATGTTCACGTCGCTTAGGCAAGGTTCGTTGCACGATTATTTTCGATAATGTCCGCACTTGTGGAGAACATACACAAATGAACGTAAGCTTTTATTTATGCGTGTTACCAGCTTTCGCCACGGAAGATTTCTGGACGTATGAAGTTCATTCGCGGCCACATCGCGCATCGGAGCCGCCAACAATCTTCGACGCGACCGGGTGCAGAAATAATCGCTAGCGTTTGGTTCTGCATGCGGCACAAATCAGCCGTTTATACAGCTAAGCCCTGCTAAGTTGCTTGCTGCATCAAGCCTGAGAACTATCGCGGCACCGTGGGAAACGCGAGATGGACGCACTCTGCATCCTGCGCGATAACTAAGCGCCGAGGAGGTTATCAAACGGCGCAGTCATTGAGTTTCGCTACAAACACCGGCTAGCATAAAACTAGCTTAGTTTACACACCTTGGCTCATGCGCCAAGAACAATTGCGGTAGCTCTTCAGACGCGGCCATTTCATCACGGAGCAACAACCGCAACATCGAGCAGCACGTACCTTTTTTCCGTCGCTATCGATGATTCCTCGCTGTTTACATAGCGGAACGCAGCAGTGCGACGGCATCGTCCAGCGAGCAAAGAGAATTAAAAATCGTGTAGAACACAAATATGCTCCGAACAAGCAGCACGCTGTACCAAGATACACTGCGTCGACGGCGACTGCTGGCTGGCGGCTGCCGTCGGCTACGTTCCTTGACCCAACAAACATGGCTGACATGGTTACTTTTGCTATAACTAGATGGCGCTACCTATTTTGCATATCTCCTATTGGAGTTGCATATACGGCGCATCTTTCCTATGCTTTCACATTGGAATTTCAAGGGGATATTCCGTGAGTTCGATATAACCAAAACTCAAATTATCCGGGTTTGATATATCCAGGTTCGACTGTGTATGTAGAGGCCAAATTCCCAAAAGAATTCTAGCCGGAGCGCCCGTGAATGTGACCTTTGCTAGATTTCTTTTGGCCCACATTCACATATATGGTCTGATATTCATATCTTTGCATTTTTATGCTGCAATGTTTTTTGCTGATTAAAGTACTCATCTGGATTTTACTTTTCTTGAACTGAGATTTTCATGATTCAAAAATTTGTCCAAATCCAACTTCAGATGTCTGAATGGGTGTTTTCTTTGTGATGATGCATAAGGCATTATTATACATGGATTACCATGCCATATTATTCTACGACATCTTTTTAATAATTTTTTATGAAACTTCTTTCTCGTGCTGTTTAGATTCCAGCTTCAATAGCCATTCTATGACTGACGTCAACGTGTACATGCTAAAGCCAGCCCGTTCATCCGCCTGGCGGCTGAGCCCGCGAAGAATCATTGTATCCTTTCGCGCTTCTAGTCGCGGAGTCCCAGCACCCTATTCGGGTCTGCGTACCTGGGTGGGGGAGTAGGGGAACCTCCTGTATCAGCGGCAATAAAGTTTGAAATAATAATTAAGCCAGCCTGTTTCCTTTTAAGAGATGGAATGACAACGAATGTAGAAGCAATCATTATATTGCAGTTTTTTTATGCCTCTTGTGACCTACAAGTGCACGATGATGTTGCAGTCGCCATTGGGTTTTTGAAACAGAAACGTTATACCTGAAGAATTGAATTATAAATGACTTAGCGGTCATGGTGCACACTACCAGGTAATTCGTGCATTGTAGTGCCTTCCGCATCCTCGCAGAGAAGAAAACCCTCCAAAATTAGGTGTCTATACTCCTTCAACTAAACCTTGTAATCTACAAGGAAAGAGAATTTTATATGAACATAGTGTTACAGTGCCAGCTGGGTCATTGCAACAGAATATGACAGTGTGGGATTCAGATAATCCCGGGGATGAAATCTGTCTACTTGCATAATGAGAAAAGTGCTTCAATACCGCCCCTTTTGTTGTGCTGCAAAGATATGGATTAGTTATCAAATCTTAACATTTTCGTGCAAATTGCAAGCATTTTTCTGTTTTCAGAGTACACATGCGAGTATGGGCTAATAAAAGGGGGGGCCCATTCGCCAGTCGCTTTCATCCATGCTCAACAAGCAGAAGCCCGAGACAGAAGCATGAATACTTTTGATGAATCCCTTTGATTAAATAAAGTTGACCTTTATCTTCCAATAGCCATTGTACCTATAACATCAGCACTAATGCTCTTGTGAAAAAGCAAGGGTTGTTTGGTTATATAAAGGCTATAGCCTGGCTACTAAAGAAATGCATAGTCTCAGCCATAGGAAAGTCTTTAGAAAGCCATACTGTCGCCTGTAGACTGCTAAAGAAAATAAAAAATAAGCTATAGCCTGCAATTGAAATAAATGCAGGCTATGAGCTATACAAAAAAAGGCAGAAAAATATTGAATAACTGGTTGTAGAAAATGCTATATGACATAAAACCATACGAAAAGCTAAAGACGCCCATAGCTGTGACTATAGCAAAGGCTAAAGGCAGCCATAAAAAATTATTTAGCTATTTGGGCGAGTCCTCTATAGCCAATCATAGGAAAAGCTCGTAGCTGACCATAGAAAATGCTAAAGACTGCAGAACATAAAAAACCATGTCCATAGAAAAAGCCAAAAATAGCCATAGGAACGGCTACAGATATTTGGGCCAATTTTCTATAGCCGATCACACATATTATTCTATAGCTGACATTAAGAAAAACATAGCTAAACACAAAAAAAATGCTAAAGACGGCAGTACATAGAAAACCATAAGTCCATAGCAAAGGTTAACGACTTCCATACCAAGGAATATAGAAAAAGCTGAAGACAGCCATAGGAACGGCTATAGATATTTGGGCCAATTTTCTATAGCCGACCATAGAAAGGATTTTCTATAGCTGACCAAAGGAAGTTTTTGTATGGGCATTGAACTGATTAGTTGCAGGAGGTGGTTACGGAAGCACAAGGTGCAATACTTTGGATTTTTTTATTGGGAGCTCAAGTTCCTGGGCTGCGTCCCCATAAACGACCGTTCTCTACTGAAGGAGATCAGCTGACCCTCTCGGTACATTTGAAAAGGTAACATCTCATCTGCATGGACGGAAGGTATATCAAAGCTTGGAACAAAATTTCGCATTACTGAGAAAAAATTATCTTGAAACAGTAAGAAAACTTAATGCAATGTTATATTAGGCAAAGCAAACAAGCCCATCGCACACCAGTGCACAGTGAAATAACCAAATTGCTAGCACGCTTATAATGTACCAATGCAGGAGTGTGAACTTAAAAAATGGCGTGTTGTACATATTTGGGGCACCAGTCTGTCACAGGCTGTGCTCGCAGGCTCTGAAGACATTCAGCTTCTTAGCAGCATTGACCTGTAAGTCCCTGCAATGGGTGGAATATATCAATTTTAAACATATACAAAAGGCAGCGGTTGCTGTAGTTGAGAACACAATAGAAAATTCACTTTCCTTGACAGTGTCAGCTAAATAACAACTCTAGCAATGCTTCATGACAGGTCTGCATGTTAACATGATAGTGTTAAAAATTTCCATTCTTCAGAAAATTTGGCGTCGGTGTTGTTGCCGTAGCGAGTGAAAAAACACCGGCAAGGATTTTGGCAGGTATTGGCATGGCCATGCATTGACTGGGCGTTGGGTTGTGTGATGTCACAAGACCACACGACATGGGCCAGTTTGCAGGCACTGCCATCTCGGGTTTCATCTTCAAGATAGAAGGGTGAGATCAGAATTCAGCCTTCCAAGAATCTTGAGGTAGACACACTATTCCTGAGCCACACAGGCACATTTTTACGGCTTGGTTAAATCAGCAAGTTTTTTTTTTTTTTCAGGGCTAGTGAGTTCTTGTTTTCCAAGTGGAATTCTTTTTAGCGTGACACATAACGGGGAAAAGACATAGCGCCTGTCTTGTCCCCTTTATGTGTTGCGCTAAAAAGAATTCCACTTTGAGAAAGCTTGGCTAAAATGGGGATTTATATTTACAGGGCTCCTTGATTTTGCTGCACTTTCTGCACTAGACCGCAAAAGTGTCATGCCGGTGCCGAGCCAGTTCTTCCGACGCGAGTGCAGCCTGGCACTAGCACTCTCGGTGGAGCGGCCAAATCGAGTGCAAAAGTTCAGAAACGTTAGTCTGTTCTGGGTGTGTGTGTTTGTCAAGATTCTGATAGTTCTATTGAATGCTGTACATTTGTTTAAAATGGCGCATCTCGCTTGTCAGCGGCCATATCAAACTTGTCAATTCCAAAGTCATAATTTAAGAATTTGACTCCATCCTTTCTGTTGCATTGTGCAGTGGTGCAGGCCAGCCGAGTCTTGGACTTAGAATTCAAGGTTATTTAGGCTGTCACTGTTAAACTCACGCTCACTGCTGGTGGGCGGTGGCCACGGAGTGATGGTGACAGCCTGTGGTGTGGGCAGACTTAACAAGTGAAGGCATGGGCTAACTGCATGATGACCTCAGAACTAGCCACTACTGTAAGCAGATGCCACTCAAGCTGCCACATGCTGAATGCTCAAGCATTCAGGAAAAAAATGAATGTGTCGCTGCCAAGTCATCACGGACGTTTTGATCGCCCATAAAAACAGTTGTGATGGCCAGTAAGGTTAAAGCTGGACAATTTTAACTTACGCGCACATTATCTCGGTCACATTTGTGCTTGAAATAATGTGATGCAACTTTATGCCTCTAGTGGGTATGGTGCACGTGATGGCCTGCCATCACTGCTATACTCCTACTATACCACTATACAACTCCTACTATACCACTGCTACATTTCAGCATTCAGTCGTAATAAAAACTACTGAATGCAGCTTTCTACGCTGCACAAGCTGCAGAGTGAGTTTTCATCATAGCCATTCACTCCGAAGGATGAAACCACGAAACAAGAGTGCCATCACTCAGGCATTTGCACTTTTTCGTTATATTCTTGTGGTGTCCTACACTAAAATGCATAATGTTTGACGTCTGGTTGGGGCAGTAGAGATTTTGTTCACGCGCCTATTAATGGTAACGGCACTAAACTACATAGGCCCCAATCAGCACATGTGCATTTTCCTCTTGTGCATTGTCCAGACGAGTTTCCATATTAACGAGGCATAAATACTTTGAAAATATTTGGTCCCCAGAAAAATTGTCCATAATTTAAGTAGTCTATATTAACGAGGGTTGTATTAACAAAGCAGGACTGCAGATGTCACAAAAAATAATTTGTTGATTGTATATTAAAGCTGGTATATTGTTGAATATATATCAGTTAGAGGGCATCATGGCAGGTTATGCAAAGATCTCTTTTGTATCAACAAGACCATACCAGCGCACAATCAGTACAACGTCTCTGGGACATTCAACCCGATAGACCAAACCAAACCTTATATTTTTGCTTGCTTACGTGCAACAGCAGTAAGTGCTACATGTTCATTACTACAAAACAGAAGCCTACTGCAGAATGTTGTTTCTATTAGGCACCCACGTTGGTGACAGCAAATAAATGTCCTAGCAGAATGTTTTTTCTCGTGACTCGAGCTCGGCCAATGAAAATCAAATCTGTGCGCTTTGCTTCAACATTTCCCACATTTGTTGTTCAAACGCTTTGATTATTCAGTACTGTTTTGCATTTTGCAGATGTCCTGCGTGACAGTGGGCTCTATGAAAAGCTGTTGGATCTGGTCCAAGGTTCGATCTTCACAATCTATGGGACGCAGCCTACTCCCTGCGTCCCCACTCAGCCAACAACAGCTGTTTAACAGTTCCATGAGCACTGTTCGTCAAGCCGTTGAGTGGGGGTTTGGGAAAACTGTCACCCTTTTGCATTCTTGGATTACAAGAAAAATCATAAGTTGTTACTGCAAAATGTTCCTAAAATGTATAAAGTGGCAACCATACTTGGCAACTGTCGCACATGTTTGTATGACAGCCAAATCAGTGAGTTCTTTGGTTTTCGCCTGCAAACTCTGCAGGAGTATTTAAAGCCAGCTACCTGAGCATTTGGAGTTCCATCAGCATATTACATGAAATCTTTTGTTTGCAAACCTGACCGCAAGTAGTTCCTTTTCAATTGGAGCATTACTGCTGGAGGGTGTAAGAGCTGTTGGAAGCATACACCATCAATCAACAAGTTCAACTGTCCGCTATTTCAACTAATCGCATGCTCACTAATGCCCCTTGACATTTTGAGAGAATTTGATCTTCTTATGAGACCTCTTACACAAAGTAATCATTAAGGTCAAACCTAGCTAGAGCTTTTCCTTGTGCTTTAGGCAATATTCTCATTATGCATGTCAGCACTGCCCCTGGGGTTTGCTCCGTTGTTCTCGAAGTGTGTGGATGCTCTCAAAATAACATTAAAATAGGATTGGCTGTGTTGAGATTCTTTTCAAAATCAAACTTGTTAGGGAAGTTTTTTTTTACTGTGGCATACCATTTAGCACCCTGTGTTGCAGTTTGCATTTGACTTTGTGTTCTGTTGTGCTGTGTGTTTAGTGTGGAGTGGACACAGGAGTGCTTAGTTTTTTCAACCAGGAGCTTGAAATATATTCCGGAAAATGCTGGAAAATCTTTGTGCTGCCTGTGTGACAGTGCCCGCTAATAAATTATTTTTGTCTACTCTGCATGGTTCAGGATATTGTTGTGTGTCAGCACATGTTACCTCTGTTTCCTGGCAGCAGAGAACCTTACGGTGAATGAATTTTCACCATTTGAGCATGTAGCACTGTACCACAAGGAAAAGTGGTAAGGTAGGCTTTAAAATCAGTATGCAGAAGACTAAGGTAATGTTCAACAGCCTCTGGAAGGAACAGCAGTTTAGGTTAGGTAGGGAAGCACTGGAAGAAGTAGGTGAATATGTTTACTTAGGACATGTAGGACAAAATTAATGATAAGAAAAAAGAGTAATTTGTTTGTATTGACTGTTAAAGTATATTGCTAAGTCATATATCATTGGATAGCTTATGCAGAGTATATAATTGCACTAAAGTAATAATAGGTCCTAATTACTAACTGGTAATTGGGTAATTGTGAATAAATCTCGGCTTGAAGCTACACCATGAAGTCATATATTATTGTATAGCTTAAGTGAAATATATCTGCGCAGTGCCAATTGTAAGCCCTAATTAATTACTGTTATTTCGATAACTCATTAAAACTGAAATTTATGCTACAACATCAAGTCATTATTGTTCGAAAACTTGTTTGAGTATAATTTCACTGAAGTATTCTAGGTCCTAGTTGCTATTATTTATTGCTTTAATGAATATTTGAACTTAATGCTAACTTTAAGCATCAAGTTGTATGTCATTCGATAACTTATAGTGATTATGAGCACTACAGTAATTGCTGGTTTCATTTAACAAGCATTAAGCAGTTAAATGTGGTTACTAATAGAGCTTTAGCCCACTGTAGCAAATCATATATCATTAAAATGTTCTCAATGAGTAAAACCCGACATCCTAACACCACAGAATGGAAATACTAGCACTTACTGCTATGAATTCCCAGCCCGCAAAGAGACTAAGTGCACATGGTAATTTATTTATCATTGGCTGTATGTGACACTTAATATCTAAAGTGAAATGTTTACAATTTGCTTACAATAAATTACATTAAAGTTTACATGAAGTATTTTGGTAAATTCCTGAGCCGGTTTCCATTGGCGACGGTGTCTTGGTGGAAAAGTCTACTCTAGATCGGCTGCGTACCCACTGCAAAAGAGCACCGGCTAAATTTGCTAGGGGCCTGATGCGAGCACTGTTCACTGAAGATGAACTCAGAGGAAAATCTCTCTACGGCAAGGGAACCAACTCAAAAAAGGATGCACCATGCAAATAAGCTCTGGACCCTGTTCGGGTAAATGCTATCATCGGTAAGCACGACACTGTAGCAAATTGAGCATATGACCAGCGAATGCCATCTATGTGGGACTGATTTAATTAATTGCAAATTCTCTATTTTCAGGTTACACTTGTGGCAGTTTTGACATCACAGTGGTGCAGCTTAAGAACAGCCTGTCGTCGATGCTTTCCCGTGAAATTAAATAAAATGCAAAGTTTTGCATTAGCTCTATGTGAGACTCTGAAATCAGTTATTTCAAAGCATTCTGGGGCATTTCCAGTCTCAATCGCTATAACATTGATTCTCCATATTAGCTCCGAGAGCGAACACTGGCGCCGCTGCGATCGCCGCAAAATGACGTCACGGCAAGGACTCCGCCAGCCGGGCTGCTGCTAGCCTCCCGGCCGATACCGGCTCCTTTCGTTCGTTTTCGCTCGCGAATAATCATGGTGACTTATTGCTCAGTGCGCAGTGAAAATCACGGAAGAAAGCCGGTGTAAGCATCCACTTTACCCAAAGTTGTTCAAAATGAAGGAGGTTAGATTGATAAAGTTAAGAATTGGGAAGCAACCGTCGCCATTGCCACTAGTGTGCAGTAAGCACTTCAAAAAGGAAGACTTTGTGTAGCCGGTGTACAAGATACTAGGTGAGCCGTACGTGTAGCGACGCTTTTACGGGCTGTTTGCCAACTAGTCTTTTTTTTTTTTTTTAAGTTATCACTGTACAAGAACAAAACTATTGCCAGACGCTGTTCCACCCGTCAACCTTCCCGTGCGTCCTAGCGATGCAAGGCGATCGCTCCCGGGATCGACGAAGCGGCGGCGTAAGTAAATCAGCCATTGCTCAAACTTTCGTTTCCTCGATCTTTGTGTCAGTGAGTGCTAAGACATTTTAGCGGAATGTCCAAGCTGAATCAACTGGGACCGTGCTTAAGTTTTTGTTTGAAATGTGTCTCACGGCAGTGGTGTTCCCGTGTACATTCATGCCGCGAAATTTGACACAGTCAGCACAGCTGTGCTGGTCTTTTTGTTTGAATGCTGATATTTTCAAGAATTTTCAAGACATGGGGCGCAGATTCAATGCAACGCGTCTCTAAAAACCGCACTTCAGTAAGGGTTGTGATAGGGAATTTTTTTTTTCGGGCTCCGTGAAGCCCTGCCTTAGCTACGTCTCAGACTTGTGTGCTATGCAACAAGCGTGACTTTATTTAAAGTGCACGTGATGTGCAGCTGCTCTGCGCTTTTCTGAGATAATGCCCAAACTTCGTTAAGGCCTTGTTTCAGTGTTTTTTGAGGCTGTAGCCTGAATCACTCTATCTGATTCCAGGTGAAAGAGGCGTTCCCGCAAAGTCGTACCAGTTCTGCGCACACGCAGAGGCTTTGACAGCACACAAGAATGGGGACAGTAGTGAAGATTTGAGCGCCGTTTCCATGGACGATGCTGCACGACTAGAAGAGGAGGTGGAAGTTATAGATTGAGACGGTATGTTTACCTATGGATACGCTATGCGGCCACTATTCCTTTGTGATGATTCACATTGACGCGAATGATTTTTATCAAGCATTCAGGGAAAAGAAAAACATTTATATATCCCGGATTGTCTTTAGTCCTGACCATGAAACTGAAATACATGAGTAAGCTAGAATCGTGATAAATTATCGGCTTTTGCTTCCTCAACACTACTGTTGATCAAAACAAACAATTAATACCTTAAACAATCTCTATATTACTGCAGTAAATTCGAGTGGAGAGCTTGTTACAACATAAAAATGAAGTAATGAAACCACAAGTCATCCGTAGATACACGAGGAATATTCTTTTATCTAGCCACGTCACCAAATGTACATGAAAATACTGCATTTCAACCTTATCACTCTAAGCATAATGTTACCCTAAGAGCAAAGAAGGACTGGCCTGTTTAAACAAGACCCATTTTTCATCCTCTTAACATATGGATTCAATGAGCTGTTTGTAGTATTTAACAAAACGAAAAAGTTTTCAATGCGTGACGGAAATTTAGTGATATCTCTGTAACTGTAAAGAGTGGTTTAGATGGCATAATAATTGTTTTTTTTTTCCTCAAGGACCAACACACAGCGCTAACCAACGCACAGGAAGTTCTGAAGGTATGTAATAAAGTTTTATACACTGTTTGCCTGTTTCCCCCGCAGCTGTTTTTTTTTTTTGACAGAGCTTGCGCTTTTTTCTTTTCAGGAGTTACCGTGAAGGTTCGGAAGCTTTTCAAGGACGCTGGAATTCAGCTCAGCGCGAGTGACATCTTCAAGCAAAAACAGCTAATAACGGCTGAAAAATCATTGATGAAAGTGGTTTCTCTGCTTCACTAAGGCAGCGATTTGTTTCGCACGCTTTGTCCACATAGGAATTTATGCTCCTCAGTGAAAGGGAGACTGGAAAGAAATTTTCAAATTAGCAGTGCCCCCAAGACATCCCATGCGCGCACGCCTTCGGCTCATTAGGCAGAGGCGAACGGAATGACAGAAATGTTTACGGCACGGTTAATAACTCATATTTCTGGCCATCAAAATGCACGTTGCTCTTGGCAAATCATGCGTAATTGCTTCTCAAAAATGCTCGACAAGTAAGATGATTCTAATAAAGTTTTAATCAGTAGCCTCTTCTAAATAAAAATCCGTGCACGAATTTCGCAGCGCGCAGTCCATAATGCCCGCTGTAAGCAACGTCCACAGCAAAAGGGTACAAATTTATCGCGTCGCAGGCATATAGACCTAACTTCATGGTTGTATTACATTCGTAATACAATCATGAAGATAGTGACTCCGCGCACATCATCAGTTTCAAGGGACGACGCACGAAAGGCTCCTGCCGCGGCGACGACACCAGCTGCGCCCGTCGCGGCGAGCGCTCGGACACACGCGAGACTTGCGCTCACCGCGACGAGCCCATGTTTCGTGTTTTGAAAGCAAGAGGAATCATGATTAAATACTTTTTTTTCCTGACACTCGATCGGTACTGTCTGCGTTGTTCATAACGCTGTTGTTATGAGAACAACCGAGGCCGCAGACTCGAAGCTACGCGGCAACCCGGAGAAGCCAGAGCGATCGGTGCAGGCAGTCCTTGCCGTGACGTCACGTCGGGCTGACCGTCAGAGGGCGCCACTCAAACTTCTCGGGGCTAAAAGGTGCGCACAAGCATCTCTAGGAACATTAGAAACACATCTAACAATATACATCATAATGACAATAGTCACTCGCGCATTAGGAGTTCAGTAAAAATTCATACATTAATAATGCATCAGAAACAATAGTCACTCGTGCATTAAGAGTTCAATAAAAATTCATGCAGTAAGAGTGCATCAGAAACACGGTGGCCAACTTTCTTATGAAACTCATTAGGAATGCATAAATAAAATCTACAGAAATGTTATTGAGCATGATGAGGAATGTAATCAACATTTAATCAGAAACTCATTAGGCTTTTTTGTAAGGGCAGGTAGTAACCGCGGACCCGGACCAAGAAAAGGAAATAAGAATAGGATTGGAATGGAGCGCATTTGGCAAGCGCTCACAGAGTATGACTAGCAGCTTACCGGTATCGCTCAAGAGGAAAGTATACAACAGTTGCATCTTACCTGTACTCACCTATGGGGCTGAAACGTGGAGGCTAACCAAGGGGGTTCTACTTAAGTTGAGGACAACTCAGAGGGCTATGGAACGAAAAATGGTACGGATAACATTAAGAGATAGGAAACGTGCAGAGTGGGTCAGAGAAACAACTCAAGTTACTGACATTCTAGTGGAAATTAGAAGAAATGGACATGGGCAGGACATGTGCGAAGATAGGATAGCCGATTGTCGCTTAGGGTAACAAACTGGATTCCAAGGGAAGGAAATCGTAGCAGGGGGCGGCAGAAAGTTAGGTGGGCGGATGAGGTTAAGAAGTTCGCAGCTAGCACAGAACCGGGTTAATTGGAGAAATATGGGAGAGGCCTTCGCCCTGCGGTGGGTATAGTCAGGCTGCTGCTGATGATGATGACCACTGTAAATGTCACTTGCCACCACCAGAAAGTTTCTGCGCACTGTGTGTTGGTATTCGGGCATTTACTGGTTTCACGTCAGCTTGCCAGCACTCGCCAATTTGCAGCTGGTAACATTGTTTGCTAGGGGACCATGCAGTTGCTTGTGCAGTAAATGTATACAAAATGTAAATGTATGTGCTGCGCAAGCTTCGCAAGGCGTCAAATTGTAAGTGAGAAGCCATGCGATCGCTAAGTTCTGCGAAGCGTGCGGGCCTAGGTCTCCGTCACATACGTGCACGCTCATATGAGCACGCTGCAGAGCTGAGAGCGTGGCTTGATGAAGTGTGTTTTGAAGCAACCGCATACACAACGGCCTTTTAAAAAAAATACCGCTTTGGTCCCATTCTGCATTTTTGAGCTCAAATAGAGCAACTCCATTCACTATGAATTTCAGGTATAACAAACACAATCCACGGGATTGTCAAATGCTCATGAGCTCGATCATATTTAGAGTCCGGACACATTCGAGTAGTTTCTGGCTACCTCATACGTGATTTCTTCGTCATTGCTGTCCTTATTAATGTAACAAAAATACATGGATGCCTATGGGAGGTGTACATATATAGTCACACAGTTCATCGTTTGAACGGTCTCCATACTAACAGAGCATATAACTGAATTAAAATGGTTGTTTCGTCTCGAAAACTTAATTTTATTCTTCCACATTTACAGTGTCCACATTAGCTAGAAATGAGTACGTGTGTTTCGCATTCATTAAGGAAATATGCATTAGGATGTGTACTTTATGTGAGCCTAATGGTTGGTCAGTGCAGGACAGCAAAATGTTCGGCTCTTGAGTATGAACGTAAAGTGTTCAGCAAGAATAACTTGTGTCCGCACATAATCATTCACACATATTGGCACCTGGAATTGGTGGGTACCAAATGAACATTTTGTTTCCATGACTTAGTCGTACCACATGCCTACGAATCCCTAAACAAAGGTCCTGAAAGGCAGAAGCAGCTAAACTTGCAGATTTTCTTGTTGATCATTTTTCTGCTGCACAAAGACTGTGTGTATGACTCAAGTGTGTTGATGTTTCACTGATGAACACAGCAATTATGGCAGTGGATAGGAAGCAGTTTTTTGTGCAAAACATGATTTTGTGAAATGCGCATAGGTACAGGTCTGTATGACCAGTGCTTGCAGTTTACACACAACCCTCATAGCACAAAATAGTCATTCTTGTGTTTAAGGTGCAGAGAGTGTCTATTTGTATGGTATATTAAAAACAATCTGCAATTCAGTGAGGTCTTTGCCAGGCTGCGTGAACACCCGCACAGGCAGTCTGTTTCCCTTTTCAGTCCTGCTGTCAGTTATAATTATGTCAGTGTTTCTTGTTGCCATCTGTTTACATTTGGCTGCAGCATGCACTGATGTTTGTGAATACATTGAATAGTTCAAGGTAGTAATTTTTTCGATGATGTGGATGTGGAAAAGCAATATTAAGGGTGTTTGCAACTGTTTACTCAAGACAGAACTCAGCTTCACAGTTAGACTCCGAAACTGTGCACTGAAATGGCACTAATCACCACTTTGCAGATTTTAATTGTCTTCTGTTGACAGCATCTTGGATACAAGTTTTATGAGCGCCTGCTGCTGCTCAATGAATATGCGGCGCTCTTCGCTACGCTCCCGCAGCTCGACTTCCCTTTGATTTCGTCATTCTGCAGATTCCTGGGACCGTAGCTTCTACTCGGCCCTGTCTTGCACGCCCATTTCATGAAGGCGCCGCTGTATGGCAGCTCCTTGGAGACGAAGCTCTCTGTCCTTAGCTCGCTCTTTGCAAGCTGCCTCCCATTCTCTTACATGCGCAAGCAGCTTTTCGCGCTCTAAAGTTAGGCGATCGCGTTCAAACGCCAACCGCCTCTCTTCAATGGTCCGCTCTTGTTCTTTTGCGGTCTCCTCAAACTAAAGCCTTTTTTTAAAAAAAGCCAAGTTTTGAGGCTGTCGTCTTTTTGTACCTGCATGTAAAAATGATATAACAACATTGATGCTGTTGATGTGTAGTATTCATAAATTCGTCACTGACTGCCAACAGCAAACATATTGCAAATAAGGAATGTAGGAGGATGCAATAATAGAGTAAGAAGTAACCAAAAACGATTGATGCACAAACAGTCACTAAATTTCACAAAATGCATATTGTAACATGCACGAGTATCTTTCCACCCCCGCGTTTAAATAAGTTACGCCGTTGCCGTCACAGGAAAAGTGTACACGGCAATGGTGATATGCTGTTTACTACAAAATATTGACACAAATGATAAGAAAAATGATGACACAAATAACTAACTAGATTTCATCATATATATGAAACTGGGAACAGCTTGTCGACATGATGGGGCCAATCCTCGTTTTTTACAGGTCTACTCAGGTGTGCGCCTCAGGGTTCTGTTTTAGGTGCAGTACCATTGAATATTTACATAAATGATCTCGTAAAAGCTCTTGAAGTGTCTGTGTGTGTTAAGCTGTTTGGTGACGACAGCATTATTTTAACGTGATTTGTATTGAATGCTAAGCTACAACTGCCAGAAAATTGGTGCGACAAATGTGAAATGGTTATTAACTGAAAAACTGTTGCTATCTGCATCAGTACAAAAAAATTAACCAACAGAATATTGGCGTGGCGGATTAATAACAATGTAATTTTAGAGGTAGAAAAATATTAGTACCTCACTGCCACAGTAACTTCCCGGTTGAAAGGGACAAATCACAGACATTATATACTCCTCTGGCCGTAAGAAGCTTTGTTTTCTGAAGTCTTGTATGGTCAGTTGCACGAATGTATTAAAGATGAAGGCATATAACTCCATAATAAAACCAAACCACAAATATGCGTGCATTGCATAAAATGCCATACAAAAGATGTTAGTGGAGGCAACAGTCTAAGAGTCGGAGGCAAACATTGGGGATTTTTTTTGTATTGACAGGAATTAGTCTTGTGATGATTTTAGGGACTAACAGCTTTTCATTTAATATTCTTTATTCCTAAAATCATCATAAGACAAATTCTTGTCAATGCCAACAACAAAACACCAAAAAAATTATTCCCAACCTTTGCTTTCGACTTTGAGATTTTTGGCTCCTTTAAATTCCATAATAACGAGCCCCTCATTTTCCCTTCAATTGTATACACAAGAGATAACGCGCAGACACTTGAAAAAATTCAATGCCTTGCGGCTCACCACAAAAGTACTTTGCAAGGTTTCTTCTGCACAGAGTGTTAACACTAAACAATCCCCTGTAGTGGTTCCATGCAGATATGGTATGTACTGTAGTCAGCTTGCTTCGCCTTTGAGGTTCAGGCTGAGCACCTGTGCTGCATTGGCCAGGGCTTGCTACTCGAGAGCTAGCTGCAGGCAGTTGGAAATTGGAGCTCAATTGGGCATCGGCAGCTGTGTCGTTCCTCGTTGATGGCGCATCTTGCGAATCTTGGCTACAGTACATGTTTTTAAACAAGTCGGCTGCTGCTGATGGCTCATCAGACGAGTCCCCTAAAAAATGGTGGTATAGAGACTTAGCAACGCTTCCCTATTGAGCTGTTAGTATTGCAATTTTTCATCTTGCAAGATGATTTTGCGTATATACCACACTTTGTGATGCTGATGTGGCCTGTGCTGTTTGAAGATGTATTAAAGCATTGTATTGAACAAGATGCAGCAAAATGTTACTTTGACTCCGACGACCCCCGGCGCTGCATGGTTATACACAAAAAACGGTACACACACAAGAGGATTAAACCAGGACGTTAACACAGATGATGCGCTCGCTACCAACTGCCAGTTTTGTGGTACAAAGCGCCGGAGGTCATCGGAGTCGTATAGCCAACTAGCCCGCTCGCAAGTACTACTGAATGTTACTTTTGTTTCTCAATAAACGTTAAAAGTGCTATGTGTAAGCTGAATTCAGAACTGTTTATCACTGCCAACTGTATATACTGTAATTCATTCAACATTCAAAAAATGCAAAAGGTATAGATAACAAAACAGAAGTTCGAATTATGGAACATTGGCTTTTGGTACGGCTGTCTATCAGGGACCTCCGGCAAGACTCGCATGTATGGCTGTCCTATAGCAATTCATGTCCTCGCGGCGCGTTTACCATAAAATGGTCTCACATGCGTTTTCCGCTGAACATGTCAGGTCTGCGGTGCAGGGATCTGCGTCCAGGGCTGCAGTGTAGGCTGTAGCAGCTGCATCCTTGGCCAATACCGCGGAGCTCCGCTCCGCAGCCCGTGTGGGCGCTGACTGGACGGGCACAGGCAATTTTTCTGGTAGCTCCCGTTTTTACTATGTGGCCGTGTTCTTTGGCGATATCAGATATTTCTTGCAGCAGCTTCTCTTTTTCATCATAGTGCTCTTCCGTGCATGACCTGCACGTGTAAACACCATCCTTACGCACTGCTGTCAGCTCGCAATCGTAAATACAAAGCTCGCATCACGAAGGAAAAATTATGCAAGGTTTGAAGAAAATGATTGAAGCGGTACTTGCGCAGGTTGGCCCGGTCGTTGTGTTGAAATTGCCCCAGCAGCAGATCGTATCGGTCGCGTTTTGCGCGCGGCGTAAATTTTTTTTTTCAGAGCCGCGTAAGGCTATACGCAACTACGGACCATCGACACGACTCTCTGAAGGGGGTTTACTGCTAAGACCTCGCGCAGCATATAAGGTCACCAGTGATTGTGAATCGCAATCGCGAAGCCGCAGCTACCGCGGCCACCTTCGCTGCCGCCATGTCAAACACTGCTTGACCCTGGCTTGACCAGACTCGACTCTTCACGTTCCTTTTTTTGATTGTGTTTCAACAACTTCCGGTTCCTGACGTTTCCGTGACAACAGCAGAGACTCCTCTCGTTAAGCCTTTCCACGGCGAGTGTCGAGAAGCGATCTCAACAAAACAAGCATTTCATCGTTTAATCTTTACGGTCAAGGCAAGCTGAAACGAAGCGAAATCAGGCTGCTTGATTTATTTGCGATACATACAGCTTACAGGGACGAATCCACGGCGAATATGAGGCGAGAAGTCTCCGCTTCGACAGACGCCGCCATGTTGCCCGACCCTATACGGCGATAGGGTCCACGCTATTTCGCCGATATAGGGTCGCCGTCATCCGCTGACCCAAAACCTAAGGCACGTTTGGGTTCTGCGCATCCGCACTCGCGCCCGCTATCACCCTATCCCCCTAATCGATAGGGTCCCCCTATTTTAAAACTCCCTAATGACGTGCTTCCGGACAGTTCTTGTTTAAGCGGTGCTGTCCCTCAGGAGCCGTTTTTTTTCGTGCGTAGCACTACTAGTACCAGCCGCAATCACGGATTTCGCCGAGATCTGTCCAAATCGCTCACTCTCTCTCTCTCTCCGTGAATTTGAAGTGGAGAAAGAGAAGGTGGCCTCGCGCGCGTCTCGCGGCTCAGCATTTGAGGAGGTGGAGCGGCCGCAGAGCTGTAGTAGAAGCCGCTCTCTCTCTCTCTGTCCATCCATCTCTCCATGAACTTGAAGAGGAGGAAGGGAAAGTACCGACGCCCGCATCACGCGACTTAACACTGAGGGGGCGGAGCGACCGCATGGAGTAAGACAGTGAGAGAGGGGCGTGTCAGTTGCAGACGTGGCGGCCGTCGCTGGGCGGCGTAGTACAAGCGTGACTGCGTTTGTTTCGCGTCGCAATGGATGAAGCCGGGCCATCTGGCACTGCGGCGCAGGTCGTGCTCGACGTGCGGAGTACAACAGCTACGAAGGCAGAACCGGAAAGCCGGAGGCCCATAAATCGACAGTTAAGTTCGCGAGCTCCTCCCGGAAACGAAGTGTTCACCGCGGGTCCACTGTCACGGGGGGCATTCGAAGTGGCGGCCAAGGTCAAGTGGCAGCTTGACGCGAGTTTATTTATGACTGTCGCGCAGGCGTCCGTTTTTCAGAAGTGGTATGGAAACAGATGGAAACAGGCCACACCGTCGGTTCGGCCCGTTCCGATTCTCGGAAAAGTCGCGCTTCAACCGTGCCGCGAAGGAGGCAAACCAGAGCAGTTAAAAATTACAGCGTAATCGCAGTGGTTGTGGGTTCAGCGCGAACTGCTCCATATCTTGGTTTGAGGGGAAAGGTTGCGGAGGCCACAAACCGCGGCGTAACACGGGCTGGGGAGAATGCGCGGCAGAGGGAGCTGCTGTCGGTACCTTCTCAGGGAAGACGCCTGGACTTAAGTCCCTTTGAAACCGCCGCCCGCGCGCAACCGACCAAGGGCAGCGATCGGAATGTTTGCGCCTTAGGCTTGTGTGTTGTGTTTTGGAAGCGCAACCGTCTTTGTGACTGCTGGCCACCTCTTGCGTGAACTAAGGGAATATATTGGAGAGAGTGTATATCGCGGATGTGTGTGGTAATGCATGAAATGTATAACTGAAATAAGCGGTGCTACGCCCCTACTTCGTATTTGATTAATTATTGAAATCGGCCATATTTTGTTCCCCGCAGGCTGACTTGTTTGACGCCCCGCGGAGCGATGGGGTCGGGAGCTATTTTTCCCTTCCCATAGAACGGACTCAAGACATTTGCATCGGGCGAGGAGATTGTCGAAATGCCTCCCCTCTGGACTGTTGCAAACCGGTTCCGCTGCCGCCTCCACCGTTTTGACGTCAGGCGCACACAACAGCACAGCGAGCAATATGGTGACGCCCAGGACGCCCTTGTTGCGAAGGTCTATACTCCGTTTCATACATCAGGTGCAACGGTGCAACGCAGCGAAAGCTACGCAAGTAGTCCGCAAGAAAAAAAAAAGGAGGCGTATCATTACGCGCTCGTTTTGTGACCGAGTGGTTCCTGCAGAAACGGGCTCTATTCCGAGCATTCACGTTTGCAATAACTTGCTTCGCATGCCTAGGCATCTTCTCAGTGCGGATTTTATAGAAAAAATGCGCACCGAAAAAGAATTTTCTCAAAAAGAGATGCGCAGCGCGAAGGGCACAGCCAGCGTCATCTAGTGGAACAGCTGGCAAGGTTGCGGGGCAGCGAAAATGCGACACGAACAAAAACGACATAATAAACATACAAATACACCGAATCCGATCCTTTCACCCTAAAAAAAGGTGCTCTTTATGAAGTTAACCTTGTGTTTGGCGCAGCATAGCCTTAGTTGCTTTTGCGCCATAAAACCCAATATAACTAACTAATTTAACAACTCCTTCCAACTAAAATACGGAACGGTTGCTCGAGAATCAAATCTCTGAGCGTATTCTGTAACTCACATATGCTTTCTCGATACATGTTTTTGTGTTTATAGTACTGTAACTAGAAAACACAATCGCTGGCTAGTTCTTAACGCTATTTATGTACTCAAACGGGCAGTGGCCAATCGAAAAAGACGAAGCGACGCGACAGCTCAGCATCCGGGGTGGTACTCTGAGATGACAAAACAATCAGCAATCTGGAGTCCGCATTCGACTGGCTCAAGTAAATTTCTCCTTACGGCGCTCAAAAGGTCACTACAGATTACGGGCCTTATTGTTTTTACTGACAGGTGTAGTCAGTATACAGTTGTGCGTTGCAACTGATCTGTTATTGGCCGTCCTCCGTAAGGTGGCCTTTCCCACGAAGTCATCACACAGCGATCGGGTGCCATGACATGCGACGTAAAAAGAAGAAAAACAGCATACAATAACAGTGTAGATAGAGCACTGTCAGTTAGAGTTTAGTGAGCCTTTCGAACCAAATTTAATAGAAAACGTCTCATTACGTAAAGCCAATAACAAATTTGATCAGCATACACCTCTAAAAAGCTATATGAGCTTCCTCGTTTCTCATACACTGCAGCGCTCGTGAAAAAAAAAAAGCAGAAATGGCGTCACATCGAAATGGAAGACAGGCACTCTTCCCCATGCCATGTGTGTTATTGAAATATTAGTGAAGTGAATTTTTTCTGAACAATGTTTTGAGATACGTACTGCAAGTGTTCTATAGGCGCTATTTAAACATGAACCCGATCAGTATGAGTTAATTTTCTATCTCTTGTCTCGGATCTTTGATGTTCCTAATCGCTGCGTCGGTCCGGCGATATAGAGCAGGAAATGGTCTTTGCAACTTCTTCGGCCAGTACGCACACTTTATTACATGGGTCATAATCACCAGTTACACTAAGCCAGAGTGGTACTGACGCTGTTGTGCTTCCCACAATACACTGGCTCGCCTCTTCAGCCTTTCGCCTCAGAGAACTCGGTTCGCATCTCAGTCCATCGAGTCAGTCCGCCGAGTTCTCCAAAGCACCGTACAATTCCCCAGCATCCCGAGGACCAGTTTTGTAGCTGGACTAATTTTGTAGCAGTTTGTTTTTTGTGTGTGCTGTGTCGCGCTGAAGGCCCTGTATTTACAGCTCACAACCAAGTAGCTCAGCAGTTAGCTCACTTACAGTTTTGTAGCCAGTCGAAAAAAGCGCTGCATGGAGCCAACGGGAACGATTAATTAACATTCGAACTAGCCAGTGGCACGCCACTACCGCTGAGGAGGTTCAGTCGTACCTTCCGCAAAGTAACCCACGCTTTCCTCTCGTGGCAGACATATACTCTCACAAAATCAGAAGTAGAAAAAAATTAGAAAGCACGAACTTTCGTGGACAACAGTAGATGCACCGATGCGGCACCGGGGTGTGCATGAAAGAAGAAAGTGTCGAAACCGAGGCCGCTAGTCCCATGCTGTATTACAAAGGCGCTACCTTGCCCAACTTCCGAGTCTTCGCTCTTTCAGAACCCCGTTGTCCCTCTCCCGTTATCTACAAAGTCTCTTGAAGACGCCCCCCCCCCCCCCTCCATTCTCTCCACATGCCTTAAAACTTGGCGAGGGTTGTGAGAGGAGTGTTGTGCTGTGTTGGGTTTAATGGCGCATAGGCGACTGAGGCCATCATGCGCCAAACGCGAGGTATGACTCCCTTAAAATGTTAGGCTTCCTTAGGTGCAGTCCTTGGTCAGGCAAGGACCTCCGAGGAACCCAACAAAATAAATCAAGGACCTCATGCCTTCTTCTCAGAAATGAGAAAGTGAATGAGGTGTATCATGATATATATTGAGGCGCTGGGTGTGAATTATAGTTTCTTAAGTAGGCCTGCCTCTCCTAAAAAGGTAAAAATGTTTGAAATATGTATAAGTGCTTCTTCGCCTAAAATCAATGTTGGGTGGAAAGGGATATGTTCATCGTAAAATCGGGTAAAATATTTTTTCCGCAGTGTTTCTAGGTGTCTGCATGTAAATAATACATGACTGACTGTGAGCTGAGCTCCGCATTTCTCACATAGGGGCTGGACTTCTTTTGTAAGTAAAATGTTATGAGTAAGGTGTGTGTGTCCAATGCGTAGACGGGCTAAAATCACTTCAGTGAAACGCTCCTGATGTGTGCACGACCTCCATTCACCTAGGACGGGTTTTATGAGGTGTAGTTTATTGTTTATTTCCTTGTCCCAAGCCGTCTGCCATTTTGTTTTAGTTTACTCCGTATGATCCTCATGGAATCTTTGTAAGGAATGTCTATTTGTTTTACTGTACCGTTACGGGCCCGTGCAGCACAGTCATCGGCTTTCTTATTCCCTCTGATACCTACATGGCTAGGGACCCAGCAAAATTTGATTTCCTGTCCTTGCTTGTAAGCCTTTATTGCGTTGTTGATGATATTTCCAATTAAGGACTCCTCTGCATTTTTAGGGTGCAGCGCTGCAATGACACTTAACAAGTCAGAATATATAACACTGCGTTTAGTATTTTCTTGCAGTACAGCTTCTACGGCTACTAATATGGCATACCCTTCGGCAGTAAAAACTGACGAGCACTGAGGCAATCGCACTGTTTGCTCCGAACTTCCCTGGATTATTGCGCTCCCCACATAATCAGTTGTCTTTGATCCGTCTGTGTAAAAGGCCTTGTATATTTTGTATTTTTCATCTAGTGAAAGAAACTCTTGTAGTATATGTTCTTGAGGAGTTTGCTTTTTATGTAAGTGTACCAGTGTGAAGTTACAAATAGAGGGAAAAATCTCCCATGGTGGAAGTGGATCTGGTCTACTGGCAATATTGGGGAGGGCATCTAGTAAGTCTTCTTCAAATCGGAGGATTGGTTTGACTGCTCGGGGTTTATTGTTAAATAGAATTCTGGATGGTGATGTGGTAACGATAGGATAACAGAGGTGTTTCGGAAGAGATCTTATTTTCTGTATGTATGCACACGTAAGCATGGTTCTTCTGTCGGTAAGGGACGGTTCGTTCGTTTCAACATAGAGACTATTGATGGGTGATGTTCTGTAACCCCCTGTTGAGAGACGGAGGCCTGTGTTGTGTACTGGGTCGAGTCGTTTCAAGTATGATGGTCTGGCTGAGTCGTACACTATGCTTCCATAGTCTAAGCAGGAGCGTACCAGAGAGCGGTAAATTCGAAGAAGACATGTTCTGTCAGAGCCCCACCGTTTTCTTGAGAGCACTTTAAGAATATTTAGGGCTCGAGAAGCTTTCTTTTCTAAGTTATTTATGTGGGTTAAGAATGTAAGTTTTTTATCGAAGATCAGGCCTAAAAATTTGTGTTCTTGCTTTACTGGCAGTGTAGATTCCTGCAAATACAGAGTGGGGTCAGTGTGAAGCCCTCTTTTGAGGGAAAAGAGAATAGCTACTGTTTTTTTTTTTGTGGGGAAAATTTAAAACCATTGTTGTCTGCCCAAGCCGTGAGTTTGTTTAATGTCATTCTCTGCATTTTTCTTCAAATCGGAGGATTGGTTTGACTGCTCGGGGTTTATTGTTAAATAGAATTCTGGATGGTGATGTGGTAACGATAGGATAACAGAGGTGTTTCGGAAGAGATCTTATTTTCTGTATGTATGCACACGTAAGCATGGTTCTTCTGTCGGTAAGGGACGGTTCGTTCGTTTCAACATAGAGACTATTGATGGGTGATGTTCTGTAACCCCCTGTTGAGAGACGGAGGCCTGTGTTGTGTACTGGGTCGAGTCGTTTCAAGTATGATGGTCTGGCTGAGTCGTACACTATGCTTCCATAGTCTAAGCAGGAGCGTACCAGAGAGCGGTAAATTCGAAGAAGACATGTTCTGTCAGAGCCCCACCGTTTTCTTGAGAGCACTTTAAGAATATTTAGGGCTCGAGAAGCTTTCTTTTCTAAGTTATTTATGTGGGTTAAGAATGTAAGTTTTTTATCGAAGATCAGGCCTAAAAATTTGTGTTCTTGCTTTACTGGCAGTGTAGATTCCTGCAAATACAGAGTGGGGTCAGTGTGAAGCCCTCTTTTGAGGGAAAAGAGAATAGCTACTGTTTTTTTTTTTGTGGGGAAAATTTAAAACCATTGTTGTCTGCCCAAGCCGTGAGTTTGTTTAATGTCATTTGTATTTGCATCTCACACACTGGTATGCTGGCAGATGTGCAGGCTATTTGCAGGTCATCAACATATATCGAATACATAATGGACCGTGTGAATATTTTTGCCACAGAATTCATTTTAACAATGAAAAGCGTGGTGCTTAGGATACACCCCTGAGGTACCCCGTTTCCCTGAATGAAAGGTTTGGACATACATGTGCCTAGACGGACACTGAATGAGCGGTTGGCAAGGAAGTCGCTTAAAATGTTCAGCATCCTCCCATGGGTGCCTATGTCTGCCAAGTCACGTAGTATTCCATATCTCCAAGTTGTGTCGTAGGCCTTCTCCAGATCAAAGAATACCGCGAGACAGCTCTGTTTATGTATAAACGCTTCTCTGACTGTATTCTCGAGGCGGACCAGATGATCAGTTGTTGAATGTGCTTTTCTAAAGCCACACTGATGTATGTCAAGTAGTTGTCGTGATTGTAGAACAAAATTTATTCTAATATTTAAAATACTTTCAAAGGTCTTTGCAAAGCAACTTGTCAAAGCTATGGGCCGATAACTGCATGCAGAGGTTGGCGGTTTACCTGGTTTAAGCAATGGGACAATAGTGGCTTTTTTCCAGGCTTCTGGCAGCTTCCCTAACACCCATATCTTATTAAAAAATTCAAGGAGTGCTTTAATAGCATTTTCAGAGAGGTGTGCTAACATTTCGTAATGCACCTCATCAGCCCCTGGGGCAGTCTGCTTTCCGGCAGAGAGTACTGTGTGTATTTCTTGGAGCGTAATTAAACTATTATATTTTTCATTTCTCTTGCCACTTGTGTTAAGTCTGTGTCTTTCAGCCACATTTTTGTACCTTAAGAAAGTGTCAGTGTAATGTGAGGAGCTAGATACTGCAGAAAAATGTCTTCCTAATATGTCTGCCTGTTGTTCTAGAGTCGATTGAGTATCGGGGGCTGTCAATATGGGAATAGTAAATGAGGAGTAGCTTCCGTCTAGTTTGTGAACTTGCTCCCACATTTTTTTTGGACTTCATCGAACTATTTATTGACGTCACATACCTCTGCCACGATTCTTTTTCAGCCTTTCGACGAATAAATCGTGCTTCTGCTCTTGCCTTTTTAAATGCTATAAGGATTCCTTGGGTTGGGTACCTGCGGAAAGTTCCCCAGGCCTTATTTTGTTTCTTTTTTGCATCCCGGCATTCTTGCGTGTACCAGGCTTTGTTACTGCGATGCACAACTCCCGAAGACTGTGGAATAGCTAGTTTTGCTGCACGTATTATGCAATTAGTAAACCTTTCATTCAATTCATCTACAGTGAGCTCCTCTGAAAAAACTTCTTCCAGATTGGCTTTGGACTGGAAAAGTGACCAGTCGGCTAAATGGAGCTTCCATCGTCGCGGTTTGCTTGGGGTGACTTTTGGTGATGATGACATGCGGATTAGTACTGGTAGGTGATCACTCCCATATGGATTCTCTAAAACTTCCCATTTAAAATCATTGAAGAGAGAAGGTGAACAAAATGACAGGTCTAAAACACTCATCTTTCCTGTGTTCGGAGAGCAGTAGGTCGGTTTACCCGCGTTTAGTAAGCAAATGTTGTTAGATAGAATAAAATCCTCAATAATTAGGCCTCGCGCATCAATTTTTTCGCTTCCCCAGAAAGGAGAATGTGCATTAAAATCACCAACTACCACATAAGGTTCCGGTAGTTGATTTATAAGGTTTTCTAAGTCATTGAGAGCTATTTTTGATGTGGCTCAACATACACGCAGCACACTGTGATTCTTTTAAATGTAAGCAAGGTGGCTGCCACTGCTTCAAACTGAGTGTCAAGTTTGTATTCACTAGCTGCAATATCATTCCTTACAATGATAGCAACACCACCCGAGAGCCTGCTAACGTGCTCTCGGTCGCGGCGAAAAACTTTATATTTTTTTAGCATGTTTTTATGCTGCGCACCGAGATTGGTTTCCTGAACGCACAGCGCTGCGGGTAAGAATGAAACAAGAATGTCTTTTATATCGCTGTAGTTTCTTAAAAGTCCTCTACAGTTCCAATGGACTAAGAACGCCATTTTATATGAGGAAGATAGAGAGACTAAGTTTTTTCTGGCCCGGTGATTCGGGCCTTTTCTTTTCTAGTTCGCTCCAAGGAGCTCCGTCGCCTGTCAGATGTTGACGGCCCCGGACGGTCGTCGTTTGTTGTGTCCATTGCGTCCTCGGACGTGCTGGACGATTGTGCAGACTGCACAGACACATTTGTGGTAGATCTCGCCCTTACTGGAGAGACCTTGGGGCCAGCTGACCTAGAGGCCCGCGCAGCCTGCTTTGGGGGTGGTGGAGCAGCCCTAGCTACTTCCACCGGGGACGTAGAGGTCCCTGCCTTAGGTGCACCGTGTGTCACCTGGGCAGGTTTCAAGGACTGCTGTGACGCCGCCCCCTTTTGCGTCACAACAGAATAAGTTGGGGTGTGAGTGGACGTGAGTTTCTTACGTGCTTCCCTGTAAGTGAGGTTTTCTTTGACTTTTAGTGTGATGATATCTTTCTCTCGTTTCCATGTTGGACAGGTTCGCAAGTAAGCAGCGTGGCTGCCCTCACTGTTGATGCAAAGATGCGTTTCGGATTCACAGTTCTCAGCGGGATGCTCGTGGGAGGCACACTTCGCACATGTAAGTTGGCCTCGGCAAGTCTGTGAGCCGTGGCCATACCTTTGGCATTTAAAACAGCGACGCGGGTTAGGTATGTATGGTTTCAGTTTTATCTTCGTGTACTCTACCTCCACAGCCTCGGGCAGTGTGCTCGATTCGAAGGTAAGGACTAAGTGCCTGGTCGGTATCTCTTTGTTATTCCGTCTGATTTTAATTCTGAACACATTGATGACATTTTGTTCTCTTAGTCCTTCAAGGAGTTCTTCTTCACTTAGGTACTTTAGGTCGTCATCTGAAATGACTCCCCTCACCATGTTTAGAGAGCGGTGTTTGGTGACATTAACTGGGCATTCCCCAAAGCTGGTTACTGTTGGGAGTTTTTCATTCTGATGATGGTACATAATTTCCAAGAGAAGGTCGCCATTTGGAAGTTTTTTGACATTGTATCCTTGGCCTATTGCTTCAGTCAATGTCTTGGTCACGACAAAAGGAGATATTTGCCTAGCTGTTTTTTGAGGGTCTTCACTGTGCACCACGTGGAAGCGTGGGAATCTGTTTGCATTCTTTAGAAAGAAGTTTGCAGTTTCATCGGTCCGTCCCCTTTTTCGGGAAAGATCATTGGAGACCAAAGAAGAAGCCATACAGTAAGTGTTTGTTCAGCTGGGGTGGCGGCCACCCACCATGGAGCCCAACGAGGGTACGGGACAGGAACTCGCAAAGCAGTCCTGCCCACGCCAGCCGTACACCCCGACTATAACCAAATATGGCATAACGCAGGGTGGTTAGCCACACAAGGTTAACCCTAGCCGCCTGGAAAAGAAGGAAAAAACAAGAAGGGAATAGAGGACAGGAGAGTTGTGAGAAAGGAGATAGGAAAGCGAAAGATGGAGGGGAGGATAGGAAAAGGCGACTGCCGATTTCCCACGGGTGGGTCAGCCCGGAGGTGCCGTCTATGGGAAGCGTGGGCCAAAGTGGTGTGGCCTTATAGGTCCAAACACTCGGCATCGGCTCAACCACCAGGATCCCCTTTTCCCCAGACACGACGATGCCACGCACGGCTAAGAGTGGGTGCTCGGGGTCCGTGGTGTCGCACAAAACACACAAACACCTGCTTTAACAGGTGCCCCCTGCAGGGGGTTGTGAGAGGATGGGTATAAAGAGAGGGAGAGGGGAGGGCGTGCTGAGCTCTTAAAGGCGCTATGCATAGGCTTTCTACTTTCCGGAATTCAACGAAAAAGCGTGTATAAACATCTGCTTGGAAAACAAAAAAAATATTGCATCCGTTAAAACAGAAATTCAGCGCAGGAAAACGTCCACCTCCTTTCCATTTGAAGCGTTCAAAAGGCGTTCATAACACAGACGGTATTTTAAATACAAGTCGACGATGAAGTTACCGCATAGCTTGAATTCTTTCAAATAGTGCTGTGGACATGGCTGATCACCTATACTCGATTCTAGGAACGTTTGTGTCATGAACAGCAGTTTTACTGCTTTATACGTAGAATCAATATTCTTATCTACGGCGCGAAAATCTCGGATTTGGCCGAGCTCATCGACAAAATGATTGGCCGTTTTAGCGGAAATTTACGACTCTCACAAGGAGCTATGAAAACTTTGGCGCGAGTTCAACAGTATCACATATTACGTCCTAAACAAACAAGCCTTTTCTCTGTGAACCCTCCATGATGACTTGTCTTTCGGGCTTTTGTTACACCGGAAGACATTTCTTAAGGTTTTAGTCTCTTTTCAGGAGCACTTACGCTTTAAGAGAGAGGACACAAAACTTGAAAGCACTTGTGTGGACACTTGAATATTCGCAAAAAGCTTCTAAAAACGGGTTTTAGAAAATCTTGAGGACCGCTTCTCTCCCTCGTTAGCAAGTTCGTTTATCAAAATGCAGTAAGCCAGGGTAGCCATAATTTTACATCGCGTTTCACGCAGAGATACGTACAAACCTGCATAATGTCTGGCTTACAAAGCTTTAAATGCTCATAGTTGCACAAACTTAAAAAATTATGAACTACATAGGGGGCTAAAGGATTAAAAAAATATATTCTTTGGCACTTTTAAACTTTGTAGGCATATTATTCTGCGTAATTATCAAAATCCCAAATATGATGCATAATGCCAACATTATTATAGTTGAAGCACCCACAATGAATATATGGCGCAAGCATATCGTTTGTAGTCCTTGAAATGTGAGCATCGGCAGCCTCGAATTTAGTTAGTGTTTTGTATACCACATCTGCGTCTTGGATGCTACGAAAAATAACTTAGAGCGTATAAAAACGGCATCCTGCTGTTTGACACTGGCGGCCGCAAAGACCACAATATAAAGTTATTGCAGCTATAAAACACCCTAAAACTTTCTATAGAAGTTTTAAATTAGCCAAGAATTACTGACATTACAAAATTCAAGATAAAACTTTGACACAGACAAAAATAAAAGAGGTGAGGAGCAAAACGTTTCGCGAAAAAAGAGTTCAGATGTGTATTGCCACTACACACGACATTTAATTTGGAGGGAGTAATTACATCGTTTTTTGTCTGATCATCAGGCAACAACATATAAACTATGTGGCAACTTTAACAGCTTGGCCACTCTCTCGAAGAGCTTGATTAGCCACCCTCTTGCATATGTGGGACAAGCTTTCATTACCCTTTCTCATTGTAGGAAACTTATTTCGTCCCGAACAGTGCTATTTTTCATGGGTGTACAAATACGACTTATTCCACGTCCGTTCAGGGATGTTTTCGGTACTTACAAACCCATGTCGCCTTCGACGCTTGCGTTTATTGTGCTCCCAAACACTAGCAGGCAGGCTAGGTTTAATGAATTTCTGTCGGCTGGTAAAGGGCCGCTGTCCACGGTACGACCTTTTAATCAAAGGAGTCCAATGCTTCGATCAGGTACCGGATACAATCTGTGCAAAAGGCTACAGCGATACGCGCGCCGCAAAGCAGCCAAACTACAAATCAAGGCTCTCTCATCCTCCCCTTCGGGAAACCAGCTTCTCCGTTCTCTACGCTGGCCCGTCGAGCCGCTAGGTTAACGTAGGACTAGCGACGACATCCGTTGGTTCGTCTCGCTGACTGACGGGCGAAGGATGGGCGTACACCACTAATTTTGTCCACCGCTCACTGCACGCCTTTCTCTCGCCTGTTTCGTTTTCGCGCACGCAGAGTACCATCATCACCACCCCCCTACTCCGAGTCCGTTCTGTGTGCTGCGCCTTTTCTACAGCCTTCCCTTCTTTCGAGCAATCTACCGCACACGCACTGCTTCTCGCTCGTCTGCAGTTCTGTGGCAGATTCTAATTCTACAGCTGATCAATGCAGAAACATAGATCCACGTTGAAGGCCACTGCCTTCGGCCCGGAAAGGGGGAGGGTCCGCGAAGCGCAATAATCCGTATACAACGGACAACCACAGACCAAATTCGGCGAACCGCTTTTACTTTGGGCAAACACAAGGAGAATAACGAAGTCGCTACTTTTGCGATAAACAGAAACAAGGAAAACCGCGACAGTGTGAAGGTAACAATCTTCACGGAACAGAAAAGTTGAAAGGAACAACAGCACAATCAGGCACTCAGGCCGAACGTCCGGAATCTGCGTCCAAACAAGACACGACGAAAAAACACTCCGTCCAGGTACGCCCCGCCCAACGTTGTCCATGCCGGACGAAGCAAAAAAAGCCGTCCTCCCCTGTTGCGCGGCCTTCTTATCGGGAAACCACTATCCCGGCTTCCAACGCGCGGATTCGCTCTCACGCGCATGTGCTGCCGCGCCTGCATTTGGCGCGAGTTTTAAGTGCATGACTGTATTGCCGCGACCGAGGACCGAAGGCCCGACAATGTCTAGGAGCGGACATTCATAGAACTATAAGAAAATAAAATTTTCGGCAATGTTTGACCTAGTTGTTTTTATCTACGAATGTATCATATATGTGCCATCATTTGAGGAATGTGATGTGTTGTCAGCACAGAATAAGAGAATAAAAGCCCTGAAAAGTTCAAACCAAGGCATTTGCTTCACAGACTGGCGCAGTCAGATGCGCTTCTTCAAAGCAAACATTAGCCACTCAGATTTCAAGTGACCTTTCCCCACATTACATGCAAGGCGTTCTTTTGTTTTCGCTTTTTACATGACCGCCATCAGTCTAGATAGTGACTGCTAAAAAAATACGCCATGTTTACATGAATGCAACATATACACACAGTACGGCCTGCACTGCAGGTGGCGCTTAATCTGATATGCTAAATCATGTGATGCCCCCATCTCGCACTTATATAAATAGGGGTGTAGGTGTGTTGATGGTAAACAAACACAGGGACAGCGCAAATCCTAATGGTTTGGTAGGTGGTATTCTGCTCACAGCAATATGCTTTCTCCATGACATGTTCCAGATTTGGCAACTTATACATAAGATTCAGCATTTAGATCTGCTATGCTCTGCAGAGTATTTGATGACACAGCAAATAATTCCAGTATAAAAGCAGTAGAAGTTTGCATGCAGGTGACTTCGAAAAAAGTGACCATATACCAAGCATCTGACGCGCTTCATTTCTTTCTGCCTTATATTTTGTGCTATTTCTAGGCAGCCTCCAGCTGAGATTCCAGTTCTGCAATCCTATTTTTCGCCTCGGTGCATTCAGACTGTAGGTCCTGTAAAGTACATATCTCAGTAGGTATGCACCAAAACCTACTTCTGTTGAAATGCGTCAACTAAAAGTGGTCTTGTGCGCCCATCTGGTTCCACCCATGAAGATCAGCAAAACAGATAAATTAAGATGACAGCATATAGCAGACCAGGGACATGGCCAGCTTCCAGGCTAGGGTACAGTGCTAATACAGTCGAGCGTCTCTAAAATGGAACAAGCTCCACAAAAAAGTAATTCAAATGTCCCGCACAAATTCTTACGTTTCATGTGAAATTTGCACGCCTCTGTATCGAAGCCCTCTACAATAAACTTGCCCAAAAAATGCAGGAACTGAAGCATCCCTAAAGACTGATGCGTACTGTGAACTCATGGACCACCGCCACCACTGCCCACCACCGGCACCATTGAACTTCAGCGCACATAGGAGCGCCAGCAGACATCACAAAGACCACACTGTAGAAGCTGAGCTCCTGAGAAGCCAGCCACAATAACTGCCACATCAATGCAAAAAAAAAAGTGCGAAAGACTCAGCAGTCAGCGGGCACGAGCAAAAGACTCAGCAGTCAGCGAACACGAGTATTATATAACAGCCAAAAATCAAAACCATGCTAGAAGCAACGATATCTGCGCTCCCGCTCGACGGTGGCACTAAGTAGTGAGCTCTAGGAAACTATATTGAGTTATAGCCATGGAAACCAACACAAGCAAACTGTGAACCAGCCTAAACGCACCGATGAAGCCATCAGCTGCAGTTTTGAGAAAATCCAACTGAGAGCTGACGAAATAGCAAAATCAACTTCCCGTCTCCTTGCATTGAGTAGAAGTGGGCAGTCTGTGTGCAAGCATTTCCACGAAATGAATAGAGAGTTTTAGTTTCACGTACATGGAAGTTTCACGGACGTGAAGCGCCTACGTTTGACCAGTGCGCATGCGCAGAACGTGAAGGATCCGCGTGAGTTTCACGGACGTACGTGAGATTCGGATTTTCACGTTGCGGTCCTCGCGTTGCTGGCGTACTCGTAGCGTTGACAACATGGCGGCGACAAGAGCGCCCGCCTCATATCGATAACAGCTTCATCGCTAATTCCTCGGCGCGATATCGTGTTCTAAACTGTTGTATTCGCCTTCAGTTTGCCAAATCTTACCCTCGCATAATGTTTCAAGTGACAAATAGCCTTTATTTTTTAGATAGAAGCACGATTTTACAGCTGTGCAACCTGACGAAGAAGCTTTTGCCGTTGCCATAGTAATGGTCTCGCGAGATCACGCGAAGCACAGCGAAACCGGTGCCCCCTGGTGAAACTCGGAAGCTTGCGAGGTCTCGCGAGATTTGGTACGGAAGGCGGAAAAATCAAGCCTGAGTCAGAAGCACGCCGTGGTCAGAAGTCAACAAAGACATCGTCAATATGAGTGCTGCACCTCCGCGCCTTCGGTTCTCGAAGAACGACGACTTGGATATGCTGCGAGATGTAAGAGACTGCAATCCTTTTGAGGACAACATGCAGCGTGGAGCGCGGTGGGCGCAAATTGCTTTCCGCTTGACACAGGCGCGGGGGAAGTTTTTTACCGCGCGCACCGTGCGCGAGCGCACATGCCTCCTGCTGGACCAGAAGCCTCCGCAAGTAAGTCGCTTCGTCGTTTTACTTCAGTAAGGAGCATAATATACATACAAGGTTTTCTCTTTTGCTTGGGTTAGGTCTGGTACCGAGGAGGAGTACTCCGAACTAGAGCAACTGTTGGAGGAAATATTGACCATAGCCAAAGAAAATGGGCACAAGACACGAGCATTAAAAAAGGCAGCGCAAAGCTGTGGTTCCCGAAGCTCGCCTGCTGCTGCGAGAAGTTCAGCCGCACTGGCAAGGGACTCCGCAGCGGAAGTGTACGCGGCACCGGACCTCGGCAGCATGCCTGACGTCAGTGCAGGATGTAAGCATACCTGGAGTTTTTGTAGCGTCGGCCTTTTCTTTTCATCTACGTCTTCGCTTTTTACGCAGCCAAATCTGCTTCACTGTTCTTCATTGCAGGCTCTGGACATACGACGGTGGCGCATTTGGTAAGCCAAATGACCAATGATGCCGACGACTACTCCATACCGGACGATGATCCTTCGCCCTCCGTGTTTGGCACGGACGCTATCGTCGCGCCCGAGGTCATCCAAAGTTCGTCGAGAGACGGCAGGCCCTCCACACCTGTCATACATAAAGACGACGTCTTCGATCCGCGGCCGTCTAGAAGCAAACCCACTCGCAGCACCGGTAAGAATAGCACAGCTTATTTTCAGAGCACGTTGTAATCCACAGCTGTTTCATTTTGCAATTTACAATATACTGACTTCAGCATATCCTACCTGAATGCTCATGAAAGGAAGTTGGATATTGGTATGGCTCTAAAGAGCCAAAAATATCAAAACTGTTTCTATTAATAGAATAAGTTACCATAAAACTGACTGTGAAATCAATTTTACTCGCAGAGAAAAATGCTAAGGAATATTGAAAGTTCCCCTAGAAGTCACTCTTCCCAACCTCTGTTGGGAAGTATTGTATAGTAAGTATTGTATAATGAAAACAGACAACCTATACTCTCACTGCCTGTGTTCTTTTTTTTTTATTACGTAAGCTTGCCAAGGCATATTATAAAAAGATCATGTAAACTATTTTCCATAAGGAACCGGAGAAGGCTCCTGCTCTTATTGTTGTCGGTGAGCCATTTGGAGAAGTTCTCTGCCCTTGTTGCCGTTAGTCCCACTTCCTGCAGAATCTGTGTCCTTGATGCCCTTGTGGCTGCACAAGTCCACAGCAGATGGCAAACATCCACTTCCGCAGCTGGTGTGGAACACTTCGGGCATGTGGTGGGTCCAATGTCTTCTTGGTTCACATCATAACTTTGAAATAAAATAACAGCTATTCCCTATTACGGTCGGCATCCCGTAAAAGGAAACTAGCTTATTAGTGTAGAAGCACAGAGCCTTGGTTAATGAAAACGTGGAGGACCAGTTATGGACAACAAATGATACAAAATGTTACCACACTTGTTAAACTTCTGTTGTAATAATGGTATTACTCTAAAATAACTTCGAAAAAGAATTGAAATTGTTTTTCTTTGACAAAAATCCTTTCATCAGATGTATTTCTTGCTTTGTTACGTGCTGTACATTTTTATTGAGCAACTCTCTTCTGTTCATACCACACAATACGCATTTGATTTTTTCCATCACTTCCTCTAATGTAACTTTCTTTTTATCTTTAGGCTTTCTCGGGTGTGTACTTTCACTTATAACCGATGTCTCTTGTAGTTCAAATAGTTTTTTTTTTTTACTTATTTCTAGAATCAGTTGATCTCGCCTTTCTAAACAAACCCTTCCTGTATTGTCATCCGTGGTTTTGTGCTTTTGCCATCATCTTGCTCTGCCTGCATTTTTCTTTCTTCTTGTTTTGATTTTGCTTCTTGAATTTCTGTACGCTATGGAGCTGGGAACTAGTCAAGCTGAATTTTCACTTTTTTTTCCCGCACTCCTTCACTTCCTGAGTGAAAGAGAGGATATATATATTATTGACGAAAGGAACAGTTTATGCAATAAGGTACTTTGAAAAATATTTGTGTTGATCTATCCAGCTGTCAGTGTTTCCTGCATCTGTTATGTTCATGTCAGCATACCTCATGCCCTCGTAGAGTATCTTGCACATCATGCAAAACAGTGTGCCAAACAAGTCTACATCAACACCAGCTCTGATTCACCATTGCTCTTGCTTTGCTGGAAACATGTCGCTGTACAGTTCACTGCTTGAGCTAGTACTCGATTTTGCCTTTAATTAGGGCTTTGTGGCTTTTTACTTGCGTTGTGTCTATGAGAAGGCAAACAGCAATACTCAATGTGTTTCCCTTGTAATGTATATGGCTTGCCCAAATTCACTTCGAAATCTATTCTATGTGGGCACTTTCTCGTGCTACTACAGAGGCTGATTTTCTTTTTTACTCACTTCTATGCTCTACAGGAAAAAAAAAAACCAAGCTCGAAGGCTCGAGACAGCCGACTATGAATTTGTTGAAAAAAGAATGAGGCACGATGAATTCCTTAAGCAAAAAGACTTTTTGATCGAATCGAGACGCATCGCACTAGAAGAAGACCGCCTTCAATGGGAGAAAGAGAAAGCCAAGCATGAAATGCATCTGAGGCAAGAGGAATTGAAACAAAAGGCTGAAGAACGGGCAGAAGAATGTCGTTTACGTGCAGAAGAGCGTGCGGAAGATAGACAAGAAAGGGCAAACGAACGCCGCATGTTTTTTAGCATCCTGGAAAATCTGCTGACCAGGATTGCCCCCCAAGAAAACACTACGAAATGAGCAAATAAACATGCTTTGTGAATGCCGACGCTGGAATTGCTGCACATGTGAAAACATGTAAAAAAAGTGATCTGGGCATTGTAGGCACTTTAATGTTCAAACTTTCGCTATTACGCCCTCAGGGCACAGTTGTACATTACAAATGAGAGGGTTAAAATAAAACAAAACAGGCATGGTAATAACACAAGGTACTGGAGATTTATGTGCTACAAGCAAAACAGGAGACCAACGTGTGCTCTTGTGTCATGTGGTTTGAGTGATTTGTCCCGCTGTGTTGATTGTAGTGCATAAATATCCAGTACTGGAAACCATGACCTACAAAGCATAAAGAGACAGGCAAGTTATTTTGATGGCTGCAATTCAGAACATAAAACGACAGCGTTGCATTTATGTAGTTGCTCTTAGCAACTGTGCACAGCTACAAGGCAGCATTTTGAACAGCAAAACTAATCAGGTTGTGCTCGGCTGAATCAGTTTGCTTTCATGAACATTCTAAAAACAGTGGTAAGGTGCTCGGCTTTCTGTGCCCAAGGATGCGGGATCGAATCCCAGCCTTGGCAGCCGCATTTCGATGGAGACGAAAAGCAAGGCGCCCGTGTGGTGTGCGACGTCAAAGCACGTTAAAGAAACCCAGGTGGTCTAAATTTCCAGAGCCCACCACTACGGCGTCTCTCATAGCCTGAGTCGCTTTGGGACGTTAAACCCCATAATAATAAAATAAAAATAAATTGCAAGAAATTTTGTGAAAGTAATTTAGGCAGCTTGCAATTGGAATCTGCAAGTTTGCATACAAGTGCTTAATATGCAAAATGCATACTCATGGAGGCGAAGAGCAAGACGCCCGTGTGCTGTGCGATGTCACTGCACGTTACAGAACCCCAGGTGGTTGAAATTTTCCCAGTCCTCCACTAAGGCGTCTCTCATAGCCTGAGCTGCTTTGGGACGATAAACCCCACAAACAACCCCCCCCCCCCCCAAACAAACAAACAAGCATGTTCATGGCATAGAATGTGATGTCAGGTACTCTAGCAAGCTAGGTGGATCAATTCCAAAGTATTGTGAAACCTGACTACCATACAGGCATGTGTGGCAGTTCGTCAGGATCGTTGCAGCTTTATACATTTGTGCTACTTGCTGACGTAGCAGTTTTTGATTTTTTTTTAAATCAAGGAAGGCGAACTCGGCGACCACTTTCCCGAATCCCCACTCAACCGATTGCCGAACACGACTCATGGAGTAGTTGAACGCCAGCATGGGACGTTGAGTTATTGTTGACATAATTCCAACACTAACATAAAGTGAAAGTTTTAGTAATGTTGCACTTTCACATGGAATTTGAAAGGTGAGGTGTAGAGTTCAGACTGAGAGACAGCCAAATAAGATTCCCCCATCAAAATGAAGTTTGGGGGGAGGGGGGGGGGTTAGTGTATAACATGCGACTACCATGTGGATGCATCATTCCTCAAAGAGGAATTCCTGGAGAGAGAGAGAGATTCCTTTTTACGAGTAGTCGGAATTCCTGGTACTCCTCGCTAGCCCTGTGCGACTATCGCTTTCATACTCTTTGCCCCAGCACATAGCTGGCTGAGGGAGGTGAGTAATACATCTCGATATGCCGCATTGTCATCTAATACAGCCAGTTTGCGTGTCCCACATTTAAGCAAACATAAGTAATATAACGCAAGATACCTTACTTGGCGAAAAACTGACATTATGCAGGGTGACAGGACACCTATCACCAGCTCCATGCAACACTGCTGCAGGGAATAAGTAAAACAATCAAGTCTACTTACACTTGCAAACTTCGCTAGGTGTGCAGGAGAAAGCCAGTCGTGGTTGTTGCTGTCATGCAGCAGATTCTTGCAACTGTGGCCAATGTGATGCACTACTTGCGTCGCCACACTCGACATTACCGATGAGTGCCTCCCAAATATGGCTTCGAGGTCACACCACCTGTTTGGGTAGGCTAGGCGTCTAAGGGTTATGCATAATGCCTCCCGACCTGGCACGGTGACGTTTTGTGCACTCTTCACAGTTTCCGGCACCTGAAGCGCACCAAACAGGTAATCAAAGTCCGCTTTATCGAAACGGAACTGCTGCCTGAATAGGGAGGGCTCTATACTGTCAATATTGAGGAGTCCACGGTGCGAGCGGTAGCGCGAAAGTTCAGATTCTCTCTTTCTTCTGAAGTAATATTCAATATCCTCCAGAGAGCCTTTATAAAGATCCCGCTCCACCCTCGACATCATGAGATCATCGATCTCCTCCCACGACAGCGTGGAGAGCAGGTAGCGGTCACACAGAATACTCCGAGGCATGTTGCTAAACGCAAAGGTGGCAAAGGTATAAAAGAACAGTTGCGATTTACACAGGGCGAGGACGACCCGATGCACCGTCCCTCCGACACAGATAAACAGGCTTGGCTTAGACTCGTCTTGTATTAGAATGGCTGCAACAGTGTCTGTATTTGTCAATAGATGGCGCTAGGAACGACGTGCCTGTAAGGCTCCTCCATTTTTACCTTACGTGCGTGCAGCGAGGGGGTTTACGTGCAGCGTGCGTCGCGAACGTGTAACTATAAGGGTTTCAAACGACATGCGCGTCGGCTACGTAGACTTCTCACGTTCACGTCCATGAACGCCTCACGTACGTGAAACTAAAACTGTCTAATAAGGTAGTGACGAAGAACGTGCAAGCGGAAAGGCAACATCGTAATTGACACCGTCTGAAACTGTTCTAAGGTGCTTCCGGTGTTTCACTGTGAACCTCAATATGATGAGGTCCGCCGCGATTGCACATTGGGCCGAAAAAATTGTCCAGAGGAATATTACCGACTTCTTTCATCAGGCATTGCTTCAGTTCACGTTAAATGGAGCTTTTTTTCGTGAACATGCTTTGCTCGCTCTATTGCATGTGATACAGTGCGTGACCTTTACAACAAAACAACCCTTTCATGAAGGTTTTTGCAAGTACAGTGCATTCGATTATAAAGGTGCACGAAAGTACTCCATAAAAAGTACTGTCTTCTTTTAGTAGCCGGGCTACTTTGAATGTTGCGGGAGCAGGCATATGGACTTGCGGTGGTGCTGCGCTCGCTGATAGTGGCCAGTACTCATCAGCTCTGAGGATACAGCAGATGACATAAATTAGCACCCTCACTCTCTGAATGGTAAAAAATAAGACATATGTAAGATGCGCGGGCTGCATTTTCTGGTGCGTGGAGCATGGTTGTGCCAATCTAGGGTGCTCAGTATAGCAACGGTGCTGTTTGTTTTTTTGACAACTGCCCTAAAGCAAATACATGTCGCGTTTTTTTACCATGTAATAATACGCGCTTGCGTTCTGTTTCACCGCTACTGAAATGCATCAGCAAGGTAGAACTTTTCTGCACGTTTGATGTGTTTGTGAATAAAGGAGAACAGAAATCGATATTTAAACACTTTTTCTGCTGTGCCCTGCTTACTGACACCTTATGCAGCTTGGGTACAGACATGAGCGTCAGCATGTGGGCTGCAATAGGGGCAGTGTGAGCTCGAGTTATACATTATAGAACGAATATGCTAGGTCTACGAGACAATGTTTCCCAGAAATACAGGGCTGTGCGTACTAAGAAATATCACGTGTGACTAATGGCTGAGTGAAGAAGGTTTCACCAGTTTGTTTCTTAAACAAAAAACTTACCCGCAAGCTAATGCAAAAAAATTATTACAATCAAGCATTGCACTGATTTATGCAAAGCATAACCAATTTGTCATGCCATGTATAAATCAGTAAATGGCTTGCTTGCAATAACCATAATGCCACTAGCCCCTTGAGGGGATATCAGTGTGGTTTACAGTTATAGGAGAGAGATGAGCGGTCTCGAAAGGGCTAACAAGCTTCCCCGACTCTGTACTCGAGCTGCATGAATCGGCAATATGCAAAGCGTATTTAAATCTCGAGATCCCTTGCCCTTCTTATTTGCAGAAATACCACACACGCAGGAAAAAGCGCCTATTTGCTGATGCGTTTCAGCAACAGTGAAGCAGAACGTAAGCTCACATAATTAAAAGGCGAAAAACGTGACTTATATCCGCTTCAGTGCAGTTGTTGAAGGCCAAATAACATCTTTGATATACCGAGCGTCCTCGCTTGGCCAAGTCAAGCTCCGCCCACCGGCCCATGCAGGCTGCATATCATCCACGTCGAGATTTTATCTAAAGAGCGAGAGAAAAGGTGCGAAGTTACGCCAGCTGATGTACCCTTGAAGCTGATGAGTGCTGGCAAGTCAAAACTGCTATTTCAGCTCCTATGCACACCTAAAACAAGGTCTCTCTTTTTTCAGCCGATCAGAATGTTCAGTCAGAGACCAGGCACAATCAGTGCACTGTCTTGTTTCTCTGGTCCACAAACACGAATTTGCAGTTTGACTTGTCCTAACATAAAAAAGACTGAACATTCCATCTAATGTCTCAAGAACTCCTATAAATTAGTCTTTATACTTCATTACTGGACAACATTTATTTTATTACAGATAACTTTCCTATATACTACAAAGTAACCCTGTCCTGCACAAGAAGCAGTCAGATTACTCTGGCAAAATTCCTTAACACATCTGACTACCATCCTCATAATACGCTGGTTTTCTCTTAGAATCCATGGGCAACGCTATGGAATTTACACATTCTTAATCAAATATCATAACTATGAATGTTCTTGTCACTTATCTTTCATGCCATCATAGCTATAAGTATCAAGTAGCATCGGTATGCAATGCTGCTTGGCGTTGTAATGCCTTTCCCAAAAGGATGCAGTCCAGCATGTTCACTTTAAGACTTCACAGTGGGCTGCATTGCCACCTCACCATTTCAAGTTTCTCAGCGGTAAGATGAACTCTAGAACAAACACCTCCAAAGATTAGAACTTCCTTCATAGGATAATGCCTTTGCTACAGGGCTGGTATATTTGTTTTATTTATCACATACTGCGGACAAAACATGCTCCAAGCACGAGAGGCACAGTATAAAACAAATTACAAAAAACTGATCATGTACAGCATTGGTATTGACAGAACAATGAACACACAGCAAAAAACAAAACCGAAATATGATGGGGTGAAAAATAAATGGGGTGAAATCACGCATCAAAAGACTACTCTCGCTGAAAGAAACCCTGCACAAAGTCAACAACATACCGCATTACATACAGTGTCAATTACTGATGCAGTCACTCGTCGGAAACAAGCAGTGGGGAATCATGCGGTAGTGCATTCCAATCCGATATAGTGTTAGGAAAAAAAGAGAATTTATAGACATCTGTGCGAGCGAAAATAGGTTCTATATACTGATTGTACTTATGGCGAGACTTCCTTGAGGAGTGTTTAGTTATGTATTCTCGTGCATCAATACCTAGTTTTGAAAAGTAAAAGTGATTAAGGAATTTAATTCGCAAATTTTTTCTTCGTTCATTCGAGCACTCCAGGTTTGCGCCATTTAACATAGTAGATGGAGAGTCTCGGCGTTAATAGCGGTTATAAAGAAAACGAACGGCCAACCTTTGAAATTTTCTATTTCTACCTTTGTGTGAGGGTCCCACACAATGCTCGCGTACTCCAAAGAGGGTCTCACCATGGCTTTGTCGCCTTGTTTCTCAGTGCAGCTGTTAATCTGCCTAATTTGTGTTTTAATAAACCTAGTTTTTTACGAGCTAAGGAGCCCACGTTATCAATGTGCGCTGTCCATTTAAGCCGGGACGTAATTGTAACCCCTAAATACTTGTATTCCTCAACTTGTTTAATTATCTTGCCATTCATGCTGTAAATAAATTCCAGCCTGTTTCTTTTATTGGCAAGGCACATGTAAACTGTTTTGTCAAAATTAATTATTATATCCCATTTGTCGCATCATTCTGCTAGCAATTTTAGATTATCGTTTAGCTCAAGCTGATCAGAAAGAGAATTTATGGTTTTAAAAATCACACACTCATCAGCGAAAAGCTTAATTGATGCCGTTGGATTCAGTGAACCGACGAGATAGTTGAAGTAAATGTTAAATAAGACCGGTCCTAGTACAGATCCCTGAGGCACACCCGAGTAAACGTCTAAATGTTCAGAGCACGCTCCGTCAACCTCTACATACTGCTTTCGGTTAGTCAAGTAAGATATTGCCCAGTTGATTATTTCAGGAGGTATGCACAATGTTTTCATCTTTATGGTTATTTATTATGTGACACCCTGTCAAAAGCCTTTGAAAAGTCCAGAAATATTATATCTGCCTTACCGTTTTTATCTATAACTTCAGTAAATTCATTAATGGTTACAATTAACGTGTTGGTAGAGAAGCCCCTTCGGAAGCCGTGTTGTGCTTTATTTTTAATACTGGGCTTATCCAAAAAAGTATTTAGGTGTTTCACCAGAATATGCTTTAGCACCTTGAAAGAAATACACGTAAGTGAAATTAGGTCAATAATTACTGATTTCTAGAAGGCTACCTTTCCTAAAAACCGGAATTTCACGAGCCAGAAGCCAATCGGTCGGTACTTTACTAGATTCTAAGGATTTATTGAAAATTATGACGAGAAGTTTGCCCATAAGCTCCCTGTATCTCTTAATATCGCGGGAATTTTGTCCGGACCTGTTGATATTTTCGCGTCTAGTCGTAGTATCAGTTCAATTACACCCTCCAAGGAAATCAACAGAGTGCGTGATTCACTAGGTGCGGGAACACCTTCGCAACATTTGCCAGATTTTAAAAATACACTTTGAAAATGACATTTGAATATTTGTGCTATCTGCCTGCTGTCTGTAACCATATCACGTACTGCTACATGCTCAATCCGTCAATGAGCATTGTTCCCAAGGAACTGCCAGAATTTTCGGGGGTTTTCTGAAGCGAACCTAACAAGAGTTTCAGTGAAATAGCGTTCTCGGGATTCTCGCATTTACATTATAGGGTTATTTTTAGCTCTTAAACTACATCATTATTAATTCGCTTCAATTTTCTACGGCGTTTTAGCCTGCGTGTTTTCTTGAGCAGCTCTTTGGTAACCCACACGGAAGTGACCACATTCCTACATTGTGAGTGATCATTAATGGCCTTTCCACATCTAGGTCTGTCCCACGAATGCGCCATATCGATTGGTCGGCATTTCAAGCACTTATGGAAGATGCTTGCACAGCAGGCCTCTCTGCAAGTATTGAAGAGAAAATTAAGGAGGCCATGATAAACGCGGCGTCTTTCTTCACCCCAGTGCCTACCTACACAGAGTTTGACACGGAATTACAGCGCCTGCGAGCACTGCGACGGAGGGCAGAGCGTAGATACCGACGCACGAAGTCGCGCCTCGACCTCAGAGATGCGAGGCGCCTGCAAAATAAAATTCAGCGCCGAATTCAAGCCCTCCAGGCAAAACGATGGCGGTCATTCTGTGAAACGCTTGATCCCCGCAAGCCTTTATCACGCATCTGGAATGTCGTTCGTGGTCTCCGAACATCCCCTAAACAGCTCTACCCATTCAAATCTCTCGCACTCTATCAAAGACGTAGTGAGGTCGAGGTAGCAGAAAATTTCTGCGCTAGGGTAGCAGGCCAATCGACTCCGACGGCAACGCTACATTTCAACGATGTTCCAGCTTCACGGGATTCACGAATGGACCTTCCCTTCTCCCTGGAGGAACTTGATGCTGCGCTGGCTTCTTGCAAACGGTCATCATCGCCGGGTCCCGACGGTGTAACATGCACTGCGCTTGCAAATCTTGGACAAGAAGCTAGGCACGCTCTTTTGGAATATTACAACAAATCATAGAGTGAGGGTACAGTTCCAGACGAGTGGAAGTGCAGTCGTTTAGTTCCGTTCCTGAAACCTGGCAAATCGCCTCTGGCCTTGACATAATACCGTCCAATTGCACTGGCTATTTGCGTTGGTAAATTACTTGAAAAAAATGCTGCTTACACGTATTGAATGGTACCTAAAGCGCTATCAAATATATCCGGATATTATGTCCGGGTTTCGACGTGGACGCTCTTCGATTGACAACGTGGTGGACCTGTTATAATCTGTACAACACCAAAAAATTTTGAAGCGCTTACCCGTGGCGTTGTTTTTGGATATAAAGAGCGCATATGACGTCACTCACCAGGCCATTTTGGACACTCTGGAAGCTGCCGAGCTTGGCGGTCGTGTTTTTTGCTGGATACGCAGTTATTTATCCAACAGATCTCACTTTATGCAGACTGAGGATGGCCCAACATCTTCTCATTTCACTTCCCGTGGAGTCCCACAGGGCGAAGTACTAAGTCCAACGCTTTTCAATCTTACTCTTGTCGGGCTTGTCGACTTGATACCACAATCGGCGCAACTTTCAATATATGCAGACGACGTCTGCATCTGGGCATCAGGAGTTACGCGCCCACAGGTTAGAGCGAGGCTTCAAAAGGCTGCAAGTATAGTTGCGACCTACCTCCACCTGCGTGGTCTACAAATATCAACTGAAAAGTGTTCGCTAGTTGCATTTACACGCAAGAACATGTCACCTTACACCGTACGCATTGATGAAAAAACAATACCCTACGAAAGCAGCCATCGCTTTTTGGGAGTTATTATCGACCGAAATCTTTCGTGGACTCTACATATTTCATTCATGGAAAAGAGGCTGAAAGCAATTACTCACGACTTGCCTTTATTGGGGGAAAGTCATGGGGAGCGTCAGTGCGGTCGATGCTACAACTATACTGTGTATTATTTATGGGATTTCTTCGGTACAGGTTACCTGCACTTGGAAATATCAAGAAAACCAACTTAGGAATTCTGCAGAGCGTTCAAGCTCAAGCTCTGCGAACCTGCCTGGAATTGCCGAAATGTGCCTCTACGGCTGCTACCATTTTAATTGCACAGGAGCATCCCATACCTATCTACCTAACAGTTGACTCCCTGAGGGCACATTTCCGACACATCTCTCGGGTTCCCTGTCATCATTTGGCCAGTCTTCCCATTACCAGGCCGCGTACATCATTTACAAAGAGCGTTGATGCGCATCGCGCTATATTGCCTCCCAGTTTACACCCGCATCTAGACCGTCCTCTCCACTATGGAGCCTGCATAAACCACACATGCTTCTTTCAATACCCGGGATCAGGAAGGTCGAGCTATCGACGACAGAACTTAAACAAATCACTCTTGAATACTTCCATGAGTACCATGCAAATCGTTTGCACGTCTACACCGATGGTTCAGTGAATGCCGTGAGTTCTTCAGGCTCCATGATCATACCCTCAATAAATACAGAAATAAAAGTTAGGACAATTCACCAGACTTCTTCAACAGCTGCAGAGCTAACCGCTCTTCGTGTTGCAATTAGGCATATCAGTCAGCAGAACCCCCAGCGGTCTATTTTCACAGACTAAAAAGCAGCCCTGCAAGCATTAAAAGCGGCTCTTCACCGTGGAGCTCATGAACAACTCGTTGCGGAAATACGACAAATTAATCACTGTGCAATTAACGGAGGACATGACATCATCTTCCAGTGGCTTCCAGAACACAGCGGCATAGCGGGCAATCTTCGGGCGGACGAAGTCGCCCGAACCGCCCACCAAGACGGCGATTGTGTGTTGATTCCCTTTTCCAGGGCAGACGCAGCGGGCCGGCTTCGCGCACTTGCACGGGAACACACTCTCCTTGTGGAATTCTGGCCAGTTTGCGAACTGCCGCCTAAAATCCCTGGACCCTGACCTGAAGCTCCGCCTTCCACCTGGCCTACCCCGACGCGAAGAAACTTTTCTGTGCCGCCTGTGGGTTGGTGTAGCATTCACAAACTCGCATTCTTTTATGATAGGCATGGCAAACAGCCCTACATGTACAAACTGTGGGTGTGATGAGTCTATAGGCCACATTTTTTGTGAGTGCCCGATATACAGTGAGGGAAGCAAGTGTCTGTGCCTTTCGCTGGAGCTTTTAGATGGACGCCCATTGAGTGAAACTAAGATTTTAGGTCCCTGGCCACGGCTATCGTCTGCGGCGAAGGCCTCCCAGGCTTTATGAGAAGCACAGGCCTAATCGAAAGACTATGAGTTTGCTATGACATGACTGTAACGTGATGTGATGTGGCGTGTCTTATCTGACTGTATTAACTTCAACTATACCTCTCTCACAAATTTTATATCCACTCATCCCCTTCCCCAGTGCAGGGTAGCAAACCGCTTGCTTTTACTGGTTAACCTCCCTGCCTTTCCTCCTCATCTTCCTCCTCCTCCTCTCTGGTAACCCAAGGGCTCCTTCGACCAACCTTTTTCAATCTCTCAGGAACAAATTTGTCTATACAATAGTGACAGCAGGATTTATACTTAGTCCATAACGCTTCAATGTCATCGTCATCAAACGAAAAAAGGGAATTCTCTAAATAATGCGTGATTTGGAGATCATCGGCAGCTGAGTAATTCTTGACAAAAATATGTTTTGGCTTCCAAGGTCCCGAACCCTGTGGAAAAACGCAAGTAAAGTAAATGAGGCTATGGTCAGAAACACCATTGTGAATCTGTGTTGTACGATCCAGAATGCTGTTAGAACAAAATAAAAAATCTAAAATTGAGGAAGCAGTATCTGTTACTCGTGTTGAGACAAGAACTGTTTGAGTAAGGTTATATGCAGGTAGCATGTCAAGCAACACTTCAGAACTGTGGGCGTCAACTGACGCACACTTCATTTTGACTTCATTAATAGCCGGAAGGTTGAAGTCTCCAGCCACTATAATATTTTGATTACGGTATTTCTCTAAGTGTTCGTAGAGCTTTAGTAAGAATTCTGGTAGTGATCCCGGTGGCCTGTAAACACCCGCAATAATGACTGTGCTGCCGCTAAATCCAACTTTGCAAAATGCGCTTTCGTGAGCATTGTCAACTTCTGGTAACGCTAAGGATGAAAGCCCCTATTTCACAAGGACTGCAGTACCGCCACCTTTTGTTTCGCGATCCTTTCTATAGCAGATATATGAAGGTGGAAATACGTAGTTATCCGGGATAACATCTTGAAGCCAAGTTTCTGTGATGATGGCTACGTGGGGATGATATTACAGCAAAATACATTCTAGCTTTTCTGATTTATTGCGCACGCTGTGCACATTCAAACAAACAATTCGAAAAAAGCTTCTGCGCAGGCTTCTCTTTAGCCTGAGAACGTCAATCATCTGATTTAGTACTTTTGCGAAATAAAACTGCTTTTCTTATCACTGTCCCGTACATATACATCGTCGTTTAGAAAAAACTTGCCGTGAACAAGTTTCATTTTGTCATTCGGACCGCTATCAATTAATCCGGACTGCCATAGTTTCTTTCTTGTCTGTAAGGTTTCCTGAGAAAAATCGTCAGAAATTGATATGCCGGAACCCTTTAGTTTTGAACAGTTCTTAAACAGGGATATCTTTTCATTGGGGTTGTATAGGCGGACAATCACAGGTCGTGTATGATTCTTTCGTGGCCTGCCAACCCTATGAATGCGTTCCACTGAATTTACAGTGACGCTAAGCTTTTCTTCGAACACCTGGCGGACAACTTTGATTTTCAGATCCTGTCTATTTTCGTTCGAGCTTTCCTTAATACCAAAAACCAAAGGGTTATTCCGCCGAGCACGGTCCTCAAAATCAACAAGTTTTTTATTCTCAGCCAACAACGTTTCTTCAAGATGGTGTATCACTTCTTCGAGTTTTTTTATTTTGGATTCATTCGCTTTGGTTAATTCTAAGACCCGTCTAATTTGGTAAGCTTGTTATCTAGTTCTGAAAGGGTAGTATTTCGTACCCTACCAGCATCTTTTATCTCTTGAAGTTCGTCAAGGATGGCATTTAGTTTTTCTGTTACGTTGGGGCCGGGATTACTTTTCACATCGCCACAAAGCAGGAGTAGCAACACACGCCAACACTCAATAGCAATCTGAGCACATCGCCGAGGACACGGCAGCTTGACGAGCGCACGATAATTCGTCCGAATAGAAGAAAACGGATTGTAAAATCTAACCTGCACGGCGATCCAGACATGGTGAAACATGATGCTCGGAAGAGTGCCGCCGTGCCCTCTAAGGCGATGCGAAGAATCCGGGCCTTTTATGGCGTATTCCGTTGACGTCACTGAGCAGTAAAGCCCATGCAGTATTCTGTTTTCTGCGATGATAAAGGTAGGGCAGTCTTGTGACCAGAGCGGTTGATTCCACATGCTGCTTGAAGATCCAGGAACCCACAGCGCATGTCCTGACAAACCAGGCGAAGCAGGTCGGCTGAAACTTGACGGTGGCGGCACGAAGAAAAGAATCCGCACAGCGATCCAGACATGGTGAAAGAAGAAGCTCGGAAGAGTGCCGCCGTGCCCTCTTCCGAGCGTATTTATAAAAAGGAGTACACATTCATGCACTGCATTCATGCAAAATATTCATGCACTGGACATTACTTTCTGCTCAGTATCCACAGGAATTCCCAAGACCATGGCTGTCCTTTTCTTTTTTATTGCACTTGCAGAGCCTAAGGATTAATAAAAATGCAAAATACAAACAGTATACCGCGGGGCCGGAAAGAGCGCATGAGACAGCGGCCTCTGCCAGAGTTTAGCACTGGTGCAAAGAAAATGCTGATAAATTACAATCCCAATTAACATATATATGTGCTATCAGCGTGAAAACGAAATACGAAATGCGGAGTGAATGAGAAAAGATCCAGCTCGGGTATGCCATTCATTCAGAGCTAGGCGCGCTCTTCCAGATTTTTTTTTGTTGTTGTTTTGAAGTTGAAGTTGGAAGTTTATTTTCGAATGTAAGAACAACGTACAAGGTGGGACCTCTCCAGTTTTGTCTCTGTTTCTTTTTACGTTCGTTTTCTCGTTGTGCAACTGAAGCGCCACATTCATTCTTGATGGTGACTTGCACAGCGCGGTTTCACTACCAGCAGCGGCTGTATCCAGCGTGGGCAAGCGAACGCAACGAAAGCAAAATCAAAGCGCCATACGATATCGAACTATAAGAACTCTGGCGTCATCCACGCGGGCTACAGAGCTGCCGGCAGTCTCAAACGGGAAAAGCGCGCCTATTTCTGGCAACGACAGGCAGACTTCCTCAGCTTGACGTTTTTCCACGCGCTCCGATGTTCGCACTTCACTTGACGCCAACTGTACTTGCTGATGTCGGAAAACACAGGCTTTCTGCTTACTGTATGAACCTCGTACGGCCGGTAGCCACGTTTCGGCTCATAATTCCTGCAAACTGTTTTCCTTACCTGCACCTCGTAATGACCTGTATCAACTGCCTACAACTACCAGCTCGGTACCAGGTAGTACACTGTCATCTGCCTATAGACTATGGTCGTAGTCGCGATCATGCAAAGAAGTCAACACAGGCCCCATAGCGAGAAGAAATGAAAGGCTTCATGAAATTCACACAAGCTTATAGAAAGCGAAATAAAAAGAAGAGCGAACGGTTGACTACTCACCTACTGCAAGAATAAACGCCGGCCAGAATGAGCCGTCCTTCCACTCCACTTCCACTTCTTTTGTTTTTATCTGCCGGCAATAGTTCCGATCATCAACTAGCTTGGCTAGCATTTCCTTACATCTAATGTTCCTGAGGGGATAGACATCCCAATGAGAAGAATAAGAGCACTTTATCAGAATGTGGTCACCCATTGTAGCGGTAGCAACGTATAGACGCCGAGCACACCGTGGTTCCGAGTAAGAAATAGCCCTAAAAACGTGATCCGCCGGTGCGGTGGGTGCTGCCCACGGAGGATGGTGCTGCAGCACCCAACACCGACACTCAGGGTTGCTGGGTTCTTGAGAAAAATTGCGCCAGGAAGTCAAGGGTTCCAAGATCTAAGAGCGAGAGTTTGTTAAAAAAAGTAAGCAAAACGCAAAATAAAAATTGGCACCCACATAAAACCAATCTTTCTAAAATTAATTCAGCGGAGAACATATTGAAAATCAAAACTGAACAAATTTACTTCGCCAGAAAGAAAATTTAACGTCAGCAACGCTTTTTAATAGAGATAGGCTTTGGTGAGGGCAGGGGTGGTCAGACATATATTATGGAGGCATTGGCGAGGTTACCCAAAAATAATATAAAATAATATGCCTCTGCAGACAGAAAAACGAAATTCTAAATTATTTTAAACGTGCTCTAACGCCGCACAGTACGCATGTTCTACGCTTTACGGGTAACGAGCGGCCAACATTACTAGGACTGAAGGCAGTCTACCGGACAGCTAGAAGTAACTTTTTAACCCCGTTGCGTCCTGTCCCTGAACCACCTGTATCCCCATTAAAGCCAGAAATTTGCACCGCCGGACAAAGCTTTCGCACGAACAAAAGACACAGTTAAAATCGAATAACTTTTTCCTTATCTACAGCGCGACAAACGAGACAAGAAACAACACATAACGACAAACACAGCGCTGTGTTTATAGTTATATGTTTTCTCTCTTGTCTCGTTCATCGCGCTGTAGATATAGAAAATATTCACCAACTAGCCCAGCAACTGACTTTGTCAAATAACTTGCTAGGTGTGGACATGCCCGAACCTCAAGCAATATTTAAAGACGAGCGCCAAGCCTGTGTAGAAACACATCTACCCTTTTCCACATGGTCTAGAACTGTCCAGCGCCATATGGTATTTATGACACAAAAATTACCTACGAGCTGTGGCAGACGAAGCTGGCTTACTCAGAGCTGACGTTTCAGCACAGCTGATTCATCAAGGCCGCAGCAAACAGCCTTTGACAATGAGATGTTGTAACTGCCTACCTAAACCGCCGTGTCTTGCACATTCTAAGATCATATTTTGCGTGCACGGTTCAATAAAGTTTACTGCTACTACTGTTGCTACTCATGTGTTTCGCCTCCGGCTGCAGCCGGAAGCAATGAAATTCCAAGGGCAGCGATAAAACCCTTGGCGTTCTTGTAGTGCAAAACCAGTCCGTGGTCTGCTATGTATAAAGTGAATTTCTGGTATTGTGTTATCATGAACAGGCTTGCTAAAATTTCCTCCAGCAGTTATTCGAGCAAAGTAAAATAAATTAAACATCGCCCTCAACTCATTATGTGAGTCAACTGTAGGCGGCTAGGTAGTTAAACAAATTTATTGACTCGTGAGAGAAGGAAGAGAAGAGAGGGGATGGGGAAAGCGTAAGCAGGACCATGACTACAGACCCTCAAAAACTATCTATCATCGATTGTCGGGGTAGACATTGCCGTGTACAGCTCCAGATCATACGGATGAGATCGGAGAATGTGAATTAAACAGGGCACATCGCGGCAATTTCAGTAATTAAGACGTCGTACCATTAGTACTGCATAGAAGTATGCCAACCGTACTGAAAAAGTTGAACGAGCTTTATATGAGAGTTTTGATACGATGTTATTGTTATGATCTTCTCATATGGCTCTCATACTCATACTCGTACCTCAAACTCAAAAATATCTCATACCGCTCGTACTCGTACATATTTCATATGTATCTCATATCGCAGATACTCATAGATATCTCATACTCATGCATTTCTCAAATGCCTCATACTCATATGCATCTCATACATCTCTCGTATTACTTTCCTTGCTTCGATGCACTGGGAGCTAGCACTCACGGGGTTTTCTGCAAATTGTTTGTGCTACATTGCTGCCAAATAAAAGATGTTCACATATTAGAGCAGTGAGGGACACAGTGCAAGAAGGTCCCAGCGGCCGTGGAGTTTAGCTTCGGGCCGCTACAGTGGCGGCTGCAATTTGATGGTGGTGAAGTGCAGGTTCGTGCGTTGTGTGATGTCAGTACAAATTAAAAATTCCACTTGCTTGGAGGTCATCTCGAGCTCTTTACTATGCTGCCCCTCATAATCTATAACTCAGGGATGTTACACCTGGCAAGCCAGCTACATTGCCGAAATAAAATCAGTTTCTGCCATGGCAGCTAAGCCTGAATTATGAGATGAATATGACATTATTTGCAGCTGCACCAGAATTACATACAGTTGTGCTTGTTAACTTCAAGCATAAGTATTAAAAGAACCTGTTTCAAAATAATATTTTATTCCATCTTTATATATAGCCGAGCACAGATTATAGCTATCACCATCTAGCACAGCAAGCCATTCATGGGCCAGCTACGTCGCGAAGCAGTGTCGCGACATGTTTGCTTAGAGCTTTCAGCCGTTCGGCCTGCGTTGCTTTTGGGTGGGTGGTCCGTGAAACATAGTCCCCATAAGCACCTGCACAAAGAGGGCAAAGGCAAAAGAATCCAGTCAATATTACACAAGCCTCACATGCAACTGATAGCAGTTGAACATGTTAGTCCCAAAAGGCAAACTGCATATGTAGCCTCACTTAAGGAAGCAATTAGACATGCACGCCCCATTAAAAGTTCTCGTGAAGAAGCAGGAGTAGCAATTGAGCATATAAGCCTCAAAAGGGAGACTGAAAGTCATTCAATTTAAAACCTGTAGATAGCAGACTGTGCCATTGCTTATGGTCCAAACTTATCAATATTTGCATGGTTCCTAAAATGATAAAAGTGCTGTTATTAAAGCTATCATATAAAATTGGTCATAATAATGATGCTATTTCAAGTCTATAAAGCTCATACAATGCAAATATAGATTATGCATGCAGTACTTTATCACTGCTCACAGTAAAAACCATGAGTCATTAAGCTACAAAGTTCATGATTAATGGTTTTTCAAAATGACATTAAAAATTATATTCCGGTATTCAGTTAAGGAAGAATTCAGTCTAGGTCTAAAAATAGCATAAAACCTGGCCAATCTGCACTTCCTATTTATAATTACACAGTCCATGACATGCAAGCACCATCTGTTACATCACAAAAGCGTAGACTATTGTTATAAACAGCACTGGCCTGAATAGACATGCACTATACATTAAGCAGCTTAATAGGTTAAGGTGCATAGTTAAATGTTTTTAACGTAGAAGTAATACTGCCCACATTCTTGGGTTTCATCAGAGCGTGGTGTTCTTTAAGCAACTGCTAGAAAAAAAAAACTCCCTATCAATGGGTTTGAAACCCAAGTCGAGGCCAAGAGATCAGCTTCTGGTCACTAGATTAGTCCACCATGACACTATATTAGCCAATTTCTTCATGTGCTAAGTTGCCAGTCTTTCAAGCTGCATTTTTGATACTGTTGTCTTTATTTTGTCTGAAAAAATGAACTAAAGATCTTTGTTAGCCCTCCATCCTAACAACAGTCTAAAGCAACAATTAGATATTTAGCTTACATGAAAGTCAGGGCAAAGCTAAATCAAGCAAAACTTAGCTAGACAAGTGCTAAATTTTACTTCTGGACTTATAGTCACGCTTAGAAAAGCTAAGCTGTCATTTATTTTTTTTGGCAAGTCTAATTAGAACATCACAGCAAACATGCACACTTACTCCGAACGGCATTAAGCTTTTCAGGCGTGAGTGGCGGCTTGGCTTCAGCTCCAAACTTGATTTTTCGCATGCAGGCTTTTCCAGTCACACTCCTATTTTTTAGTACTTCGATTGGCCACAGGCAGCGGAGAAGCTCTCTTGCAAACATACTATCACTTCGAGAAGCATTTACCCACGTCCATCTCTCCGCCGACAGCATAAAGCCTGTAAAAAAGAATTCACTCGATTATTGTGAAAAAGTTTTATTCAAATGCATTGCAGTCATGAAAAGTAATGACAAGAGGATAGACTGCCCTCAAATTGAATAAAGTGGATTATTTACCTTGCCATCCACCACAGTGAACAGTGGAGCATCCGAAATTACCGCAGCAGGTTCCTGAAATTAGCAATAACACTTTCTTATAAAAACAAGGCACATTGTCCACTAAAAAGAAGCTATAAAGAAAAGCCAATAAACTTTTGCATAAACACATTAGTGTATCTAACTCAAGAATTAGTAGGTTGCTATAAGCTGGTTATTCTGCATATCATCATCAATATCTTAGAAACCCAACCCTCGCACGTTTTAGACTTTAACAGCTATGTAAACCGACTTCCTCAAAGCATGTCACTGGCAACTTTCCTGCAAATGCCACCTCACAAACCGGCCACACCATCATCCCCTTCTGCTTGCAATTCCTCTTCTATCGCTCGTTCATGCGATGAGTCACTATTTATCACCCACCCAATATCACAACTTTGCTGTCATTTAGAACTTTCCCTTTTTTTTTTAGAACTGGTCCCTAGGCCACACAACAGTTGTCACCCATTGCATAAACACAAAGTGATGCAACTTCAATTCAGTGACAGACAAAAAGCACATCCAGTGCAGAAATGATGGCCATGAGATGCAAAGCTAACACATCCAAACATACTGTTGAGCACAGTATAGTTAAGCGGGCGAGTTGGTGATACATTATCAAAAAAAAAAAAAACAGCGCGAACAAACGGGGACGACAGGAAGAAACCAAAGGAACAAATGCTGTACAGCGCTTGTTCCTGTGGTTTCTTCCTGTCGTCCCCGTTTGTTCGCACTGTTTTTTTTTTATAATACTGTCAAGCCCTACTCAAGTTCACTGGCACCACCAACAGTCTTCAACAAAAAGAAAGTTGGTAGGCAGTGCTTCTTGATCTAAACTCTTTCATAAATAGACAATACACTCTACTGTGTCTACAGTGCATATCTACGCCATTTACTGTCAGACTGCTGTGGATGACCTGGACCACAAGAATACTTCATTCATTACAACGTAGGGCCTGTACAAGTTTACCATAGGTATAATCACTACCATATGAATTGTTCAAGTCTCCACAATATCTATAGTGTCACTGGCTTTTAAATTCACATATGTTGCTAAATGTTATTTTTGAGCCTGTTGTTTAGGCAATGCATTATTGAGTATTGAAGCATTAAAGAACTATGACACTTTTTAGTAAGGCTGCAGGTCTCAATTGTTAACCATTTTTAGGCCCTCCGCTTGCAACCTGAATACAATGCTTGTACAGTGGGCATCCGATGCTGGAAATGGATTTGCATTTACTTAATTTAGGTGTCATGTCTTCTCTATAACGAAGTGTAAAACATTAGAATACATAGTTCCCACTCCGGTATGCAGTATTTGTGGTATAGGCTGCGACCTATGGGGCTCCTGGTGCCCATACCAAGAGATGAGGCAATGCCCTGGATGTTGTCATAATAAACATTGTCCTGAAGACGATGCTACATGGGACAGAATTCAAATAGGAACAACGGGAACATGGGAACACAACTACAGCCATGGTATGCCACTCGGGAATTGCCCGTGTAAAGGAACAAGCTGGAGCATTGCATGGCTATGGCAAAGAAAAGGCGAAGAGTTGCCAAAATGTGCAAGCCAGCTGTTTCTTAAGGAAAAAAAGGGAAGCATGTTTGAACCAAAGCCTGTGCCTCCTACATCTTGCATAACGTAGCAAAGAATGGTACCAGACAGAAAAAGCTAAATGCAACAAATTCAGCAAAAGAGTAGACACTATAACTGAGCGTACAAAGCTAAATGCAGTCCCTGAGGTTGTCACAAATGAGAATTATATTTCTAGGTTTTATTTCATCTGACACAACAGGTAGGAGGCTACAGTGGATTTATACAAATTATCAGTCAAAATGAAAGTTAACACAGGGGCAGAGATCACTGTTATACCAGTGTGCACATAGCGATATCGTTTCAGAAATGTTTATCTTCAAATCCCAGAAAGAGTACCAACAGGACTGAATCAGCAGGAGCTCGAAGTTTAAAGCATGAAAGTGAGAGTTGCATCACACTGAGACAAAACTGCAAAAGCCTACATCTGCATCGGGGATGGGCTTGAGCTCTTTTCTTCAGTTGAATCAAGGGGGAACCAAAGAATTTTCAAGTCATGAGCAAGAGTGAGACTGTATGATATTTAGGAATTTCAACACATACTGAAAACATCCTATATGGTACACCATGGAAACGCATTGACAAATTAATAAAGAATATAAATTATCTGGTGTGCTGCCAAATGTGGAAAACAAATTGTCAGTGCAAATACCCAAACAACCAGAAGCTGGACTGAACCCTTCTCAGGATGAGCGAACGCCAAACATTGAGAAACAAAGGCTCCTGTAATGGTGAATGAATCCAAGAACTGTACCAGACAGTAAACGGTCATACAGAAAAATCAGCTGAAAGGACTAGCAGTCGCGGAGCCATACAAGTGGGATGATCCATACATACTTATATACAATAAGGGAGTAATTACTCATTGGCATCCCCCAAAGCACAGCCATAAACATACACATTAGTTATATTGATCAATTGAGTTATTGCAATTCGCTCTCACCCTATCATCTGCTCTACTGACCGTCCTGGTTAGCTCAAGTGGTAGAGCAGCTGCCCTGGAAGGAGGTGGTCCCATGCTCGATCCCCGAATCAGGATGAATTTTTCTTTAACTACGAAGTTTCTGAGAAAGCTGTATAGCTTTCCTTTGTAGCTGTAACAGTGTGCTCGGGTGGATGACAACGAGTAATGAGTCCCTTATTAGAAATCTACTTCACCTAAGGTTGTTGATACGTTTTCCAGCAATCTTCACTCCAGCTAAAGACTAGACGCCGTCCAGACCGGCCTTCCTCATGATGCACTCTGCATATAGGTTAAATAGGCAGGGCGACAGTATGCAGCCTTGCCTCACTCCCTTCTCAATCGGAAACCAATCAGTAAGACCATGCCCATTTCTGACTGTGGCCTCTTGCCCTTCATACAAGTTCCTGAGGAGACAGATGAGGTGAATTGGAACTCCCATTCCTTGGAGAGCTTGCCACAATCTGCTGTGATCTACGCAGTCAAACGCTTTCGCATAATCAATAAAGCAGGAGTAGATTGGTTTCTGGACCTCTCTTGCTTTTTCCATGACCAAGCAAAGGTTGGCAATTTGGTCTCTAGTTCCTCTGCCCTTGAGAAACCCAGCTTGCACGTCCGGAAGCTCCCGATCCACATACTGCTGCAGCCTACCTTGGAGGATTTTCAACATCACCTTGCTAGCATGCGAAATAAGCGCGATCGTGCGGTAGTTGGAACAATCTTTGGCACTGCCTTTCTTTGGAATGGGGATGTAAACTGACCTCCTCCAATCCTGTTGCCACTGCAGGGTTGTCCAAATCTTCTGACATAATGTATGCAGAATGTTAAAGTGTCATGGTTGAGGTTTTGAAGCAACTCAGCTGGAATGCCATCAATTCCGTTAGCTTTGTTCTTAGCAAGGCTGGCCAAGGCCCATTAAACTTCACTCTTCAGGATGCCCGGTTCGAGATCAGTAATCACAACCGTCTTATGTTGGGTTTGCACATTCGGGTCCTTCTTGTACAGTTCTTCTGTGTATTCCTGCCACCTCTTTATATCTGAGGCTTCAGTGAGGTCCTTGTCTCGTTTGTCCTTTATCACGCCCAGCTTAGCACAGAAGCTTCTTTTGATATCTTTGATTGTCTTATACAGAGCTCTTGTATTCCTTAATTGGCTGTTGTCCTCAACTGCTTGGCACTGTATGTTCAGGAAGGCATTCTTATCTCTCCTTGCTATGCTCTGAAAATCTGCATTGAGAACCTTGTATCTTTCTCTTTCCCCCATAACTTTTGCCATCCTCCTTTCCTCAGCTGTTTGCAAAGCCTCTTCAGATAACCAGTTTGCTTTCTTGCATTTCTTTTGCTTTGGAACTACCTTAGTAGCAACTTCTTGTATTATATCACGAACATCAGTCCACATCTCTTCGGGCTCTGTCTTCTAGATCTAATTCCTGAAATCGATTCCTCACTTCCACAGCATATTCTAATGGAATTTGATCCAGATCATACCTGAAAGGCCTTCTAGTTCTCTGCGTTTTTACACTTTTACATTTGTCTAATTACATGCTAACTTCTTTTAATTGCTTAGCAAAAGTGCCTTGAATATCTTTGTAGTTGTGCTTGTGTTTGCTTTAGCTTGGTGCTATTTTTCTTTCTATTTTTTTTCTGTTTAAAAGTGCAGGTTATTGCATTTAGTCCTTGTGCTCTAAACCACCATCTAGATTTAGCCTCCTGTGGCATATTTCCTTTTATTGGAAATGTCCCACACTTAAAGGAGCAAAGCGATCAGATATTTAGTCGTATGTTTTCTTCTCTATAAAGATGCGTAAGGCAGCATAGGTCACCATAGTGGTATTCACGTGCAACAGCTAAACAATATATAATTTCATTTACTCTCTCCTGCAATTTCAGTTTCTACAAGTGAACAATGGCTGGAATGTCGGAAGTCAGTATAGGTTGCAAAGGCACGAAGGAAGTGTGATTAATCATTTCATCTTTTAATTCACTGCAAAGTTGAAAAAGCTTGCTTCAAGAGTTTGAAGGCAACAAATAAAGCATTGATTATATTGTGGCTATTCTGTGCCTCATATAAGCTGTCGTAACCTTTGATGCTACAGTAATTTGCTGTTAAAGCTGGAACAGCATGACAGAACTTTTTCATTTCTTTAGTACTCATAGATGAGTACCATGTAGTGACCTAATTATACTAATGGCCTATACACCCCTAAACAAAGAAAACATGATGCCCTAATTTGATGTCTACACTCATTTAATGAAATACTTTTTTAACCTGATCCAAATCTTTTTCTGTGTCAGTGCTGCTTTTTCTGTGATGCATCCTACAGGCGTGGATGTAAAATTAATACACTAGTGTTTCTGTTGTATAAGGAGTGGCTTAAATTTTAACTTCATTGAGACTAGCTAAGGCTATAGTGGCTGCAACTTTGTATGCTTGGTTGTTCTCAGATGCTCTTGTCCATATTTCCCTTCAGTAAAGATGCCGAGTCAGCACGGCAAGACATTAGCTTGTATAATTCTGTGCTTTTGTCTGTGTCCATAATTCCTGCTGACTCTGTCATAGCTACTGTTGAACACAATGCACTGTTCTATTCAAAGACCTTCAAGGACCTATAGTAAATTAATTAATAGGAAGAGATGCTTATCATAATTGCTCCTGGTCAATAAATAATAGCTATACAAAATGAAAGTGATTATTGTCATTAATATTATTTCACACTCAGGGTATGAATATGCTTAGCATTTGCACCAACCTAGATTATATCATGAGGTGCAATACTCCAAGAAACAACTTAAGTGCGGGGGCTTCATGATATTACTCGACTATTATGTGTGCTGTGCCCCTTATGGAATCAGAATGAACATGTTAAAAGATAACCAAGCCACACAGGCCAAGCAAACTGACTGTTTATTTCACATGAATATTCTGTTCATCATGCATAAAACTTGTAGTGACATTCCAAGTATTATGCAATGCAGGAGAAATAGAACTGCTGTTTCTATGACATGCTCACAAACTTTTTCCAGTATGGCAACCACCAGTACTACTTGAAAACAGGCTGGCTGAGTACCTGATGGACGTGTTTTGAATGTCTCGGAATTAGCATCAAGAGGCATGATATAGGAAATTGTAAAGTCAAGCTTGTAGAGACATTATATGGAAGTAAAATTTCATTTCATTTGTTCTGGAGCAAATGACGTCCAGCGCTCTGATAAACTGCATGGTCGAGGCGGCCCAGATAGTGTACATGTGTTAGCGGGAGCGGATGTTCAACCTCCCCCTCTCTGTTTCTTCCTTCCCAAAAAACTTTTACATACACAAGCCGTAATAAACCCTACATTTTCCTCCAAAAAAAAACGAAACAAAACAAATATAAATGGTGCAAATGGGAGCACACTCCCTAAGCTCACATCCTAGTGTGATCCGTCCCTTTCGGTACGCATTGGTGGAAGCTTTTATCTTTCTACTCCTCAAAGCTAACCCTGAATTCTTTTTACGTCTTACATGTGATGCCTAACAGAGCTTTCTATCTCCTGATATATTTTGACACTGTGGCAGCCTTTTCTGTTTTTCTTTGAATACAGCCCACTGGTGAGCTACTCTCCAAACCTACATCTTGATTTGATGGCAGGGCCGATTCACACTAGAAAAGGCTACTCTCCCCCATCTCTGGCTAAGCCGAATCTACAGTTTCTGAATTCCGACTTGATTCAGCTGCTGCCATGCCAACCTGTTCATTACAAAGCATAGGCTTGAATTGCTCCACAGCACCTGAGTAGTTATGCATTCTACTACTGCACAACATATTGCTACTTATGCTGGGACATGGTGAAGCACTTGTTTCTACATTTGCCCCTCCAAGTACCCTCCAAGTACGAAACCACATACTCAGTGCAGCCCTGCTGCCTTTTCAGTTTCGTACTCAGCAAGTTTGGCCTTTGTATTACTACCCAGGATGGTAGCAATATGTTTTATGGTCACTTGTTTATTGCACCCGATGTCCACCAAAGGGCTAGTGGTTGTCTTTTCACTGCTGTCCCTTGAGGGACAATGCTATGAATGGCCAATAGGCTTTTCCTTACCCCAAAAATATAGCCCATAGCTCTGGGTATCTATATTGTATTGCCTGGGTTGTTCTGAGGAACAGTAGGGGGCTATTTCAAATTGTGAGCAGAACTTTTGTGTGCATTCTTTCTCACCCAGCCACCACCATGTGCAGGTGCACATGTGTGACATATTTTCTTTTTCAGCTTGCTTCTTTGCTTGCACTATAGTCCTGGTTTTCGAAGCATTCGACACTCACACTGGGAATGTCCCTGTGTCTCTGCTATGTGGTACTGCTTTTCTCAGCACACAGGTTCATGTTTATTTTCTTGCATTTCCTGGCGACCTGCCTTGATTGTTGCTGCGCTTCTTGGTTTCATCCACCTTGTAGCCAGTAGCTGTACCCTGAGCAAGACTGTTTTAGTTATTACTTCAGGAGGCACAGCAAAGAAGTTCATATGGTGTACCCACACACCACCAAGTGGAGGAGCATGTGCGGAGCATATTTTGATTGATGGTGGCTGCCTACCATCACCACTGCATGTTGTGGCACATGGCTCACCACTTGTTGTCAGTGGAGGACTACTGACCACAATCACATTTGTTACCTGTGGCACTGTTTTTTCTGCTATCACCATGAACGAACGGTGCACGCGTTTTATTTGCGCTTATCTATTGCGAAGCTAATGAAGACATATTGCTGGCAGGATGGAAAATATGCTGGCTTCTTCAAGGAGCAGTACGATTCCAGAGCAAGGAAGGATCGTGCGAAAGCCTGAAGTTCTCATTCTTGGAATGAAGGCATTGTAACGACAGCTTCACTATGTGGATTAGAAAATTTACCGCCATGGGCAGCATTGTGCATGGCGAGTTGTCTCAGATGGCGTCTCTAGTGCTGTAGTAATTTCACATGACAGAGATAGAGCATTACATGTCGTGATGTGATGATGTATGCCCATGTCCATTTCTTCTTCTTAATTTCTACTAGAATGTCGGTAACTCGAGTTATTTCTCTGACCCACTCTGCACGCTTTCTATCTCTTAATGTTACCCCTACCATTTTTCGTTCCATAGCTCTTCTCAACTTAAGTAGAACTCTCTTGGTTAGCCTCCACGTTTCAGCCCCATAGGTGAGTACAGGCAAGATGCAACTGTTGTATACTTTCCTCTTGAGCGATACCGATAAGCTGCTAGTCATAATCTGCGAGTGCTTGCCAAATGCGCTCCATACCAATCGTATTCTTCTTGTTATTTCCCTTTCGTGGTCCGGATCTGCGGTTACTACCTGTCCTAAGTAGACATATTCGCCTACTACTTCCAGTATTTCGCTACCTAATGTAAACTGCTGTTCCTTCTCGAGGCTGTTGAACATTACCTTAGTCTTCTGCATATTGATTTTCAAGCCTACCTTTCTACTTTTCCTGTCTGGTGATCAATCATTATTTGCAGTTCATCCCCCGAGTTGCTTAGCAAGGCAATGTCATCAGCAAATCGCAGATTACTGAGGTATTCTCCGTCTACCCTTATTCCTAACTGCTCCCATTCCAAGTCTCTGAATACTTCCTCTAAACAAGCTGTGAATAGTACTGGGGAGATTGTGTCTCCTTACCTAACACCTTTCTTTATGGGAATTTTGTTACTTTCTTTATGCAGAACTATGGTTGCTGTGCAGCCACTATATATATCTTCCAGCACTTTCACGTACGGCTCGTTTACCCCCTGATTTCGCAATGCCTGCATCACCGCCGAGGTTTCAACCGAGTCAAATGCTTTTTCGTAATCAATGAATGCTATGTATAAGGGCTGGTTATATTCCGAGCATTTTTCTATCACCTGATTGATGGTATGGATATGATCGATAGTAGAGTACCGTTTCCGAAACCCTGCTTGATCCTTTGCTTGATTGCAGTCTAAGGTTGTCCTGATTCTATTAGCGATTACCTTATTAAATACCTTATACGTAACAGACAGTAAGCTGATTGGTCTGTAATTTTTAAAGTCCTTAGAGTCCCCTTTCTTGTGAATGAGGATAATGTTTGCATTCTTCCATGCTTCCGGTACCGTCGATGACACCAGGCACTGCGTATACAGGGTGGCCAGTTTTTCTAGCACCCCGACCTTCAGCAAATCTGTAGTTATCTGATCCTCTCCAGCTGATTTCCCCCTTTTCATACCAACACCAACAAAGTTACTTTGCATGAGGAAGACACATGTCTGCCTGAACCAAGAGCGTCAATGACGGTAGCCTGTTCGTACAAATTTGCTCCGTGAAACGCAATTCTTCCCACTTGCTATAAAAATTATTCCGCGTCTTCCCCACTGTCTAACTGGTCTGTTCTGTTACGTTCAAAGAAGCAGGTGAACGGTGCCGCTTTCTCCAGCGCTATTCGAAGGTGCTCAGCATCTGTCAGGTGCCTGAGAACGCCGCTACTCTTGCAGAGGAATCCTATTACCTGAATTCAGTGACCGCTTACCTTCAACCCTTTATACGGCGCAGCTTCAAATTTTTCCCATAACAGCAACACCAATGCTGCAGCCAGTGCTCATCGTCCTCGCAGTAAAACCTCACCAGCTTCGACAATCCGTTGACTCAGTGAAGTCCTTTCTTGCTGAATGGACAGGTCTATTACCTCCAATGAACCTTAAACAAGCGCCGACCGAGGTGTTTATCAAATAAATAAATGAATGCAATATTAACGTGCAACTAACCTTCCTTGGAAAGCATCCTACAGTAGTAGTTAAACGCGGGTTATCCCCCCTAATGTGTCACGCGGCCCTGCCAGGAGGTGGCACCACCGTATGTCCTCGCGCCCAATAACCGCGGTTGGAACCTCCTCCGCGGATGCAGCGACTCTCGCTCTGCGGCGAGACCTACGAGCGTTGCAGGGCAAAACTTGCAGCATATGAAATGGGCCTTGAGCTTTAAAGATACTACCAGGGGAGAGGTCATCGGCCCTCCTGCCCTCCCCTTCCCCCGGAGCCCGCGTCCCTGTCAGCATTCTTAGAGTACAGGTTTAACCTTACTGTCATTTTTGGGGATAAAAGTATGAAGATAAATTAACACAAGACATGCTGCACGCGAGCGTTTCTAGGTATAGTGGCAGTTTTTTCAGGACTGATAATGCGTCATCAAATTGCTTTTGTTTAGAAATTTTTTGAAGTGTTTGCTGAAATAACCATCACAGAGGGATGAATCTGGAAGCTTACCAAAAAAGGGAATTTTGATTGTCATTGGACTGCCTATACCTTAACCTGGAGCTGTCAACAGCAATGACAGCCTTACAATTTCTCAAAAGTGCAAAATGCCTATATGCCCTACTGACCATCTGGTTGGGCATCTGTGGAGACCACACAGTCCGCTAAAACCGCAGGCTGAATGACATGTCTAGGTCCTCCCACTACTAGTGATTGTGTTGGCTCAGGAACAGGAGATGGCTTTTCAGTGACAGGACAAGTTTGAGCATCCCTTGCCTTGTGAGCAGGAAAATTTCTTCCTGATGGCAGCACTGCTGCAAAGAAAAAGCTTCAAATATGAAAACAGCCAAAACCCACAAGTTTAGGTGCGACCATACTGAGCCATGCTAGTAAGCTGACGATTAAAATAACGAAGAAAATTTATTAAGAAAATGAAGCACACAAATACTTCGTTATTCAAACCTATGCATATTATTAGTACGGTCATGTCATGGTACGAAACGCTGTCTAAAGATTTGCAAGCTAGCTCAGATGTAGGAGGCAATATCTTGAATATTTGGGTAGTTATAGAAAACGGCTATGAAAGTTTTGCATCACAGACTTTTTATATTGGAGCAATTTTAACAAAATTTTAGGAAGAGTGAGATAGACATAAAAGAGCAAAAAAACTAAATGTCTGTGCTCAAGTACCTCCGAATATACAGGCAGTGACACTAATGAAAGCAAGAGCATTAAAAACAGAATTATGGCAAACATTATTTCATCAGAATGTTATCAAATATTCTTCCTTTTCTGAAGCTGCATGATAACTAGATGACCTACTTACCATCAGAGCGGGCATCAGCATTGAGCACATGGGCTCTCAAGGTGCTCGTTGGCTCTGCAGCTGCTGCTATGGGTGATGGGTTCTCTGCCTCATTTACTGTCAGTTTTGCGGTACCCGCAACAGTAGAATTTGGAGGTGACCTCGTATCCTGCATTTCGGGAATTGTTCTTGCTCTACTTTCTGCGAAGGAAGCTCGAAATAGAAGATAAAAATGTCGAGGAAATGCAGAGATATTGAACCCCGGCAAAAAAAAAAAAATGTTTCAACCAAAAAACTGTCAGCCGTGGTGCAGGTTGGCGATGTTAATAATCGGCCCCTAATAACTGCGTTGACAAATGCCCAACGTTTATCAGTTGGTTTTCTTAGTGAGGTCTAGGATTTAGTAGAAAGTGTAAAAGTGGAGCCCTCCATAAAAAAAGGAGCCACTTAAGTTGTTTTTTTTTTTGTGCATCATTGCAGTGCGAGAAATCGGGTGCTTTTCTCTGCACAAATTCATCCGCAACTGGGCACATGAGATGCAAAGAAAGCCGGGCGAAACATGATAACCGTTCATTTGTTGCCATGCCTATGGCCCCCATAAGACGCTGTTGTACTAAACACGCGCATTGTTCTCGATCGAGGCTCGGTGCATGAGGAAAAAAAAATATTACCGACGATTACGTCACTTCCTAATGCGAAATTAGAGCGCAGCAAATAAGCTGTTTCACCTTTTCGATAGACTGAGGCAAAGAAATCGAGCAACCCATGTATGCGCTATCACAGAATTTTTTAGAGCGCGCGAAGAAAGGAATTAAGTTCGAGGCCGCGCTTTGACAACCAGAGACTCGCAGGAAGAGGGGGGAGGGGGGCGGCGTGTACACCCAGCGGTAAACGCTGGGGGCAGAAGCGCGAGCAGCAAGCGGACAACGCGATAAAGGGAGGAGGGAAGAGATAGCAGCGACTGACTGATGCTGCTGACGCCGACAGTGAGTCAACCCCAGCTGCGGAGTTGGTTTCAGGGACAACGCCGCCGATGCCGACGCAAACAATATGATACCCTCGCTTCCGCAGCGCCAAGAACCAGGTCTAGGCGTGGGAAGGTGGTCACTATTCGTCGACGTGCCGGGGACTACGTGAAATAACCGGCGCGTCGGCAACTGAAGAGCACCCTATCCGCCACACAGGAACAGGGGGGGGGGGGGGGGGGGGGGGGCTCCCCTCCTCTTTCTGCATGGCGGCGACGGTGTTCTATGCAGTCACGTTATCTTGACTCTCTAGCGGCGTCAGCGGCATCCAGCGGTATCAGTCGGTCGCTGCTAGCGCTGGGGGGATGAAAGGGGGGCGGAGCTGGTTACGAGGCCGACGACGACGCCGCGCGACACCCAGGAACGGACGCCAAAGAGCTGCGCTCTAAAAGCAACTATACTGTCGTTGTAACGGGCGTTTCAGCTAATGTAAACAAGAATTCCTAAAACAGAGCTTTCGAGATGGCTTCGTCGGTGGTAATGAAGAGGTGTAATGAGCTGTTCGTAATAACGATATCACTTTTTCTTAAATTTTGAAAACGCGACTGTCCTCGTCGTAGTGGCGCAACACATATTCGCAGGAACTGCCACCTCGCGCCTTTTTGAAAAGCTCTCCTTTTCGGCGGTTCGGTTCGGAATAGGAAACGTCCATAGATTAGAATCCACTGCCCCCAGTATCAGACGCTAGCGCCAATCCATTTGAGCGGCCGGAGGAAAGCGTCCTTGTCATGGCGACAATATTAAACAGGAAAAAATGAACTTTTTTCGTCGTCGAGCGAAATACAAATCGTCGCCGTAATACAAGTCGCCGCGCCTTAGACAACTCGGACACCAACACAGAACATTGGTTAATAAAAGCCATGCCAATATTATTGTGAATCGTGTGTACGCAGGAAGGCTTTTAAACATTAGGTTCCTTCCAGACAATAGGTTCTTTACTGGGTCTTACAGGTGCTTTACGTAATTTTTGCTTACGTTTCATACAGTATAAAAACAAACAAGAATAGAGACAGTACAATGAAAGGGCATAATTCCATACCTGCTTCAAATATCTTACTACAGAGGGCACGCTGCAGGTCTTTGTTCAGTTTTTCAAGCTTCTCGAGTTTTGTGCTTTCGTCTTCGACAACATTTTCCAGATACGATATCTTCGCTCGGAGTTTCAGTTTTTTTTCCTCAGGTGCTGCTAACAGCTCCGCCTCAACACTTCTTTCACATTTTTCCTCAGCCAGGACATCGAGGTTTGCCTGTAGTGAGGTAATCAACGCGATCGTTATACATGAACTGTTCACTTCTGAATACACCCGAGACCATGCACTTAAACGGGCGCTCTCGATAAGTTACAATGCCCGCTAAGTTGTAGCACTGAATGTAAAACTGGAAGAGTTGGCCAAACCGCCAAACCACTTACTACTGCTGTGTTACTACTACAGGGGAGGCAAAATATTGACCAGATATATCGCTGCCATCGGCTGTATTCACAAGCAAAATGAGATCATATCAATCGCGTGCTGCCGACTCGGCAGCCCTTTTTGAGAAATTTCAACCCGTGATCGCATATCGCTTATAAGTGAAATAGGGAATTAAAATGTACGAATTCTTTTGAGTCATGAAAGTGAAGGAAAGCCAGGCCATGACCTCGTACGTGTAGTTGGGGCAGGAGACGAAGTCGAAGAGCAGGGTAAACGGGCACTGGGATGCGGCGCTCCTTGGTGCCTGCACAAAGCCACCATCATCTTGTACAAAGGCACATGTCTACTTAGTCTTTTACAAACAAGGAGCTTACAGCCAAATCAGACTCTGACAATCTGCCATTTTGCAGTGCTCGCGAGATGAAAAAACCTTTTCAGCATTCCAAACACACTTTGCTGCACTGACAGTAAGGCTGCCATGCTATACCATATATAAACATTCTTACGCTGAGTGCTGAAGATACATTTTGTCCAGAAAAAAAAAAAGAAAAGCTCCGGCACAGTAGTCGGGCGTCCTACCATAGCACCACCCCGGCGGGGCCCACCTTCTTGATTGATTTATAGGAAGGAAAAGGCGCGGTAAATGTCTCACTTGTTTTCTGTGGACACCTGTTAAAGTAATTAAACAGATGTGTAATTAGTTTTACGAATGAATAAACTTTGTAGAGTAAAAATAATACAGCAGACTAGGCCATGTGACCCCCAACAGCCCTCAGTTGGTTTCACAGGGCTAGGACACATCATTTTCTTTAAAACGTGGGTTGCAATTGGCCAAGACACCCGGCAGAGTTGTCTACTTTTTTTTGTTTCGTAATTGAGCATGTGGACGGAATGACGATTCCAGTGATTTGAAGCAAAAAGAAATAACCTGATACAACTTTACTGTAAACGACACAAGCAAGTCCTTTATTGCCGATGTAGTGCTTGGCCATAAGGGCATTTTATTTTTAACTGCGTGCTGCCGACTCGGCAGCCCTTTCTGAGAAATTTCAACCCGTGATCGCATATCGCTTATAAGTGAAATAGGGAATTAAACTGTACGAATTCTTGTTTGATTTCACAAAAAGCAGAATAAATTTTGAAATTTTCCTAAATTCGCTGCTAGTTGGCGGCGTAGCTGGCTCTTTCCCGCCAAGGTTTGCTTTAATCATTGAAACATTACTGCGAGAGTATTATGCTCAGTAATATACCTGGTAACACGAGTTTGGATGTGTTCAAGTATTTCTCTCGGATACAAGCGAATAACTGTCTGGCGTTCAGTATTGTAAGGAGAAGGTGTTCTTTTGCATTTTTTTGTGCGGGAGGGGGGGGAGGGGTCCTTTATGCATGTGACGTCGAATGAGGCTAAGCATTTAAGGATACTCTTCAGATGTTGAATATGTCTACTCCATGTCATGTTTACTGAAAACTCGACCCCAAGGTATTTATGCCGCAAAACCCTTCCAAGACATGCACGGGTGATTAATATATGTTGACATTTACCATTCATCGGCATGCCCCGTTTAACGAAACATTAGTTGCCGAGTACAGTCTTCACATGTATAGTGATCATTTCGCACATCATAATAAATAACACAGTCGTCCCATATAAACTACATTTGTACTCAAATACTTCCATATTACTTATATAGATTAAAAAAAAACACCGAAACCAAAACAGACTCTAGGAAGTCTGGACTCCCGAAAGATCATAAGTTGGTTTAACTCCTTTGAACAAAGCATGCGGCGCTCGGCCAGACGAATGATTTGTGAACTGAGAAAAATATATTCACTATGGTATCCGAACAATTCGTTTTATTTCTGAAGCAGACAATGCACACCTTACATTGTTGCAAAAGGAAGTAACGCGCACGCGGACATATTTCTGACCTACGGTCAAAGATACCAGTAGAAAATTTCCATAACAGCCACTAATGAAATGGCTTGTCGCGAAGGCTAAATCCCCAACAAAATAAACAAAAGAGGAAAACACAATAACACACCAACTTAATCAGAAAACTTGGCCAACGCCGAGTAAACAAATATCAACAACCAAAGTGGTTATGGCGATTGCATTGCAAAAGTGATGGGGCAATAAACGTAAAATTAAAAAGGAGCCATATATATATATATATATATATATATATATATATATATATATATATATATATACATATATATCTGAGCCAATAATTAATTAATCCCAGCGCTGATAAAATGAGGGATGAAAAAAATTGAAAATTTTAAAGGGATTGTTGATAGTGGCATGTGCAGCATTGGGCTTAAGTCGGGTAGAAAATATATTGATCCAGAGATGGACGAAATTTCTTTCCAAAGAGCTACAAAGGCGTGCTACAACTTAGATTGCTTATTGATTACAGGGGATGGCTGCATCAAGTATTTCGCGAATAAGCTGGTTTTCTATTTACCGTCCTACTTGCGTTTGTAAAGATCGGACGGCGGCAGCTGCAGTGTATACTTTCAGGACAGTGAATGGCCAAGTCACAAATATTTTATCTCTCGTTATGAATAACACAAACGGCCTGTCTCCTCGACGAATTTTTGGCAAGAAAGAGATAAAATATACGGCTCGCAATGGCGCATATGAAACAACGTGATCAATACGCCTTACTATACATTCATGCATTCGTTAGGCCGGTTTGTCCATGCGTCAATAAAACCTAAATAGATGGTGACGAGCACAAAATATTATAACTTTTGATCTCTGTACAGTCATTATCAGGCTGTGGAACGTGATGAACGTCAGAACTAAAGGCTAGTTGTTTGCTTGATCTCTTACATTCGGCGAAGTTCGATTTTTTCTTCGAGTACCATTTAACATTCTCTCGGCTCCTTAATGATGGGAAAAACTACCTGGTCCAGCAACATATGCAGCAGATAGATGATAATTTAAGTAGAATCAAGGCGTGAGGAACTATAGCGAGGCCACCGGCAACAGACAACCTTAAAAACTGGTTATCATAGAACCCATTTTTTTTTCCGTCAGGAGTTATAATTTAGTGCTGGGAGAAACAATGTTCTGTTTTTAACATATTTTCACTGAGATAATTGCGCCTTTTTTCGGTTGTATGAACTTGAGCATAGTCAAAAAATATATATTCTGTTCGACAAATTTAAGCGGCTGAAAACTTAAAACGGCAAGCTAACATGGAGCCATTATGCCTTTCTGCCCTCTCCAGTTGGGTTCCCTCGTCCGTCTGCACGTAATTGCTTGGTGGATTTTTTTTATAGCTGTGAAGTTCGCTGAACTTTCGGATGCGGTATTTGGTCTCCCGCACAGAGTGGTTGGCACGAGGTAGAAATCAGCATGCACCTGACCCCGGTCACGGGGATTACCAAATTGTTGCGACCTTGGACGCACAACGGAGGCTCTGTTGCTGCCGGCACCCGCAGCTGCAGAGCGCTCGTTCCCTCCTTGTCTTGCCTTCCTACCAGAGACGTCTTTCCAGCGCGCTACTTTGGGCAGTATTCACAATGTTGAATGTCATTTCTGTGGCCAGTGGACATTTTTTATGCCTTCTCGTTTCCCTACGTGAATAAAGGCTATTGTGCGGAAGCAGGTGTACTGTGGCTGACTACTGTGCGATGAGGCGCCAATGGTCCTTTGGGCTGCAGGTGCTCAGAAGCGCTTGGTTAAGCTGGAGTTGGTAGTGAGCATTTGACTCCTCAGCGACAGCTTTCTTATCTTTTGTTTTTTTTTTTAAGAACCTTCAGCGATTGTTCCTGCGACATAGGTTTGTCCCTTATGCCAAAGCCACCTTGCTTATGCACTTGTGCGGAAAAGAAAATGTAGGGAAAAGCAGAGGCTCGGAATGCAGTGAGGTCAATGCTGTTCATATGTTTGCTTGGTACCTCTCCTTTCCCAAGTTTTTGATTAACAACCTTTCCCCACTTTTTTATTAGCTGACGGAAACTTTATTTTCCTATCCCTAATCGTTGATTGGTGAGAAGAGTTGTCTTATTGCTTGCCGTCCTCGCCATAGGCCGAGACAGAGGGCTTAAATCTATGCGCTCTAGGTGAAACCAGGGCTGATTTCGACTGCTCAACAAGTCAGTCATGTAAATAGTTTTCTCCTTGCTTGTTTCTTCTTGTTCTTTTTATGTGTAAATAAATTGTTAGCCTTCTTTTCCTGCCGCCGAGTAATGTGAATGTTTGCGAGTGCGAACCATCAATCCATCAAAAAACCCCGATTTCATCATTATCAAGTGTTTCCTCACATCGCCACATGACGGGGAAACTCAACTCAGCCATTTTCAAGAAAGACCTTGCCTGAGTCGCACACAGTCCAGTTGGCAAGGTCATTCCAGGCCCGGTATATCGAAGTCCTGCTGGCGGCTGGTCTGAAAGTTGATTACGACTTCGTCGGCAGCATGGCGCATCAAAAGCGAATTCTTTGGATGCCGGCGTTGAGGCCAAGACAAGTGATGCAAGAAGTCAAGCGGAATTATTTGACACCACTTTTAGGTAAGCAGGTTCATAACATTTCGTTTGATTTTATAGGCACAAAGTTACATATCTAGTTTAGGCTCACCTCTATGGCACTGTGATACATAGCTGACACAGCGTTATTTCATGCTTCAACAAGGGTAGGGTTTTAAGCAGTCGCCATGACCAAGCAAGGAAGTCGGTTTCATTTTTGAAGCCATTAGCGATAATTATACTTTTTAGTAATTTTCGCGTGTTCCTTCTTAAAGGCAACTCCGGAGATTTTTCTACATTCGAATATTCTAGGAAAACTTTTACCATAGGTTGGTTCTCCTTTACATCCTGACGCATTCTACAAAAATTGGTCTCCGTACGACAATCCGTTCACACGCAACACAGCTTTAAAATATGCCGTTTTCATGGCTTAAGTTGAGAGTATTTGTGCGGGCAACAGTGAGTTTCTGACGTCACAAACAGTATGCCGGCGTTACTGTCCACTTCCCGCGTAATTATGAAATTGTGAGGCTTATATTGAACTACCTCAGACATTTTATGCAGTGAGTCATTATTTCAATACTTAATTTTCACCATCCAACGCACGTACGAGCGTTTTTCTAACACTGAGTGTGACGTCACCATTTCGTCAACTGGGACGTCGTTTCTGGCCGTGAAAGCAGTTTAGGTCTCGATTTGCTGTTTTTCGTTTTTAAAAATAATTTTTATTGGAATTTTGAAAAACGTTTTCTTTTTTTGTGTGTGTTGGAGTCAGGGCATGCCAAGGAATGTAATTCACCTAAGAACACAAAATGATGAAAAAACCAGCGGAGTTGCCCTTTAACGATGAGGCCGGCCCGCAAGATGTAAAATTTGCAAGTGGCTGAGCACTCGATCCTGAGTCGCTGTGTTAACCTCGAAAATGTTCAGTGGCATAATGTTGCGCAGCGAATAAACAGATCGCACTATTGGTTCGGATATCAGCGCAGGCATCTAATTTTGCTGGAATCGTGACGGTACAACATACGCGCAGCGTTGGACAGCAATGATCTATTCTGTTGCGTGAAGGGGCGGCGGTGTGCTCGCACATTTTTTGCCCCATCCTGATTCTAACAAAACGGTCAGGCCATCAATATGACCGGTGGCCTGCCTTCTTTGGCTTCGTTAACGACCCCCTAAAGTTATAGGGAGTTGGAAGGTCAAAACATGACACCGGAACATTGTCACATTTGCGTTGTTTGTACATCGTGGTATTTATTTTAAGCTCCAAAAGACGAAACTCATCCATGTTTGAAGAACACAGCCGAAATATGGATTTCTGAACATACTCTTTTTACATTAAAACCTCGGAGCAAAAAGAATGTCTCAGTGCTCAGACTAAAGCACCAGTTCTCACTCCGGGATGACAGAAGCGGAATCCACGCTTCCTATTGGGTGGTCGCGTTGTTGCTCACAGAGCAGGGGGACATCGGGCAGCCAGATTCCAGAAACCGTGGGGTCGGTCTTCCTTGATATCTCTTTTAGCTTTTAGCTTTTTTTTTTTAAGGCTCATTGAGCCGCCCCTTCTGGCGCCGTTACAATGAAGCAGCACTGCAGACGGCTGAAATAGGGCGCACAGTCAGACTTAGTTTAGAAGCTCTAGTCCTTGTTAGCAAGCAGGGCTGACACGCGAACCCCTGGTGTTTGGAGAAGGGTCGTGCGTAAGTTACTGCTTTCGACAGCATGCCGCTTGACAAGAACCAGATGATTTAGAGACTGAAGGGAGGCGGACTGGAAATGGTGGGAGAACAGCTAGTGCTACACCTGTGAGCTCGGTCCCAACTACGTGTCCGACATCCTTGCGTTTTGCTTGTTGTTTTGGGGTCTTCGTTTCTTTTTTGTGAACACCGTAAGTACAAACGAGTACGCTTAACGGCTTCGTGGTACACACTCGGCCGGCACTCGGCAAGCCGTGCTGCCGCCCGTCTTGTACTACCACCAGAGCGAGGGCTTTTACAGCTTTTTTTTTTGTATTCAGTATCGTAAAATACATGATACACTAAAAATGCATTTTCGATACCGGTACTCCGATAATCTAGTTTTCAGCACGCGATACCTAATACCAATACACAAAATGTATCGAAAGATACTATCGAAGATACATGCATCTTCGATACTGTCCATGACTGCAATCTAGTGCGCAGCCATCCGTAAGTTTCCGACATACACGTCGGGGCCCGTTCCGACTACATGCCACACCCGTCGTCAGCGCCCTGAAAAGCGTTGGAGGAAATAAAACACGCTTGCAAAAATGACGTCCATGACCAGGGAGTATCTACGCTGCCGTGATACAGAGCCGTCCAAGGTGTTCTTTGAAGAGCCTGTTTTGGCTGCGTGCCAGCTACGTGCGGTTGTTCAGGCAAGGCAGGCGTACCGTCTTTGCCAAAAGTAACCAGGCTGCATGCTTTGCTTCTCGCTTGTATTCTAAAGCCAACATGGATTTCCAGAGGACCACAACTTGTTAATAAGTGAGGACAGGAGCTCGACTTTACTTTGCATATATTTACAGCTTCAGAAATGGTACAAATTCTCAGCTTAGAAGCAGAACCCGCAGCCTGGTTACTTTTGGAAAAGACGGTACACGAAGGCTTGTACGGACGAAAGGCGAGCGGCGATGGCTCCGAAGTTCCGGGCGGGAACCTACGTGCGAGTTTGCACTCCAGCAAATTCAGGAGGGCGAGTCTATCCTATCCCAAGCATTTGGACCGAACGCGTTTCGCCTGTAGGATGGACACACCTGGAACGCGCCCAAGCTGGTGTCGGTTGCAGTAAAGTTACAGATCAAGAGGATCCCGCAGTCGACATGCTTCCTGCCAACTGCGGAGGATCCAGACCCGAATGATGAAGCCAGCTCCCAACCATTTCTGAAAGCCCCTACGAAGCCTGCGAGACCACCACATATTTCACTTCAATCCCCTGCAAACGACCGACGAATTCCCTCATGTTTTCACGACTTCAAACTATGACTTTTCTTCTTTTTTTTTTTTTGCGAAAGGAATGATGTAGTGCTTTAGTATATCATTTTTGTTTTACATTGCATGTTTTCAACCTTAAAACTCACTTAGTATGCTAATAACCATGTGCGTAATTTATATAAGCCCGCTACTGAAAATAAACACTCTTTTTTTTTGTGTTCGCCGTTAAGATTAAGGCTCTAGATCCGCCCGCTTTGTCCTTTTTTCCGCTCCCTTTGCATTGGCGCATCGCGATACAACAGTGAGGTATGACAGATAACTGCATTCCATGCGCTGCTGCTGCAACTGTAGCTTTGCCAATGTTCTGGCACTCGATTTTGGATCGGGCCGCTCGTAGATAACGTCTTTGCACTTCTGAAACAATGAGTGCGAAATAATTTTTGAATAAATGAATGAAGCCTTTATTTGAATGAATGGATGGAATTACTCCCTTATACCGTTACAGTACTCTTTTGTTAATTTTTTATTTATTTATTGATACTGCAATCCCAGTGTTGGGATTTTAGCAGGGTGGGAATACAAACTATGTAGTTTAACAAAACAGGCAAAAAATAAACAATAATTACAGTGCAAGTTGAAGCTCTTCTGAACAATTAATAATAAAACCAAACATATACAACACAGCAGTGAAATAACAAAAGCAATAAAAAGAAACTAGGTTATATGTTGCGAGAACAACGTCAGTGATGGCTGCAGCACTTCATTCTTAGTGAGGTTATTCCAATCGGAAATAGTTCGTGGAAGGAATGAGTATTTAAAGCAGTCATTTCGAACGCGAAAAGGAGTTAAAGTTAGCTGGTGTCGTTGTCGGGTTGCGTATCCGGACGAAAAAACAAGCAAATCGGTGAGTTCTGATCTGTAGTGTCCTTTAATTAATTTGTACAGAAATTTAAGTCGTGCACAACGATTTCGCTCAGTTATTGTCGGAAGGCCAGCTTGAATTAAAAGGTCTGTTACTGATGTACGCCGGTAATTATTATATATGTATCGTGCCGCCCTCTTTTGAACTTTCTCTAATTTATTCATGTTAGTTTGCGTGAATGGATCCCAAATGATTGAAGCATAATCTAAGGTAGGCAGAACAATAGATTTGTAAGCAAGCAGGCGTACAGATGGGGTAGACAACCGCAATGCCCGTCTCAAGAAAAAGAGTTTACGGAAAGCGTTACACGTTATGAGATCAACATGTTTATTCCAACTAAGATTGTTACTGACCCAGAGCCCTAGATATTTATATTCTACCACTTCAGTTAGTGTCATGCCGTTAATACAATAATCGAAGGGTAAGACTTTCTTTTTGTGAGTGATTCTCATTAGTACAGTTTTTTCAAAGTTAATGGACATTTGCCATGCTTCACACCATGCGAAAACTGTTTGTAACGCACTATTAAGTAGTTGTTGATCAGACACATTTCTCACTTCTGTATAAATAACACAGTCATCAGCGTAAAGTCTAATTTTTACAGGAATGTTAACAACAATATCATTAATATATATTAAAAATAGCAGAGGACCAAGAACAGAGCCCTGAGGGACGCCAGAGTTAACTGTAAGCCTGTCAGAAGAAGAACCTCAATTATTAAGGCGCCTAGGTGAGGAACTCATCTTTACCTGTGGTATCCGATTCCAAATTTGAAGCGATCTCCTCAAATGATCTGTCTTTGAGCGTTAACTAATATTACATTCCGTACAGCATACAGCCACATTCATACCGGCGCGCGACTGCTTCACGACAACCCTCTCTCCAAAGCAGATTTGAACGACGAGCATTCGCGCCATTTTGGCCACTGCTATCGCGCTCGAAGTAGACCAGTTGGACTAATTTCAGGCAATGTGCAATTATCAGCGAGCAAGAAGATCTTAAGGTTATGCCCACGTCTAGCGCTGTTTCAGTAGCCAAAAGTGGTCTAGTTCGACGAAGCAGCGGTGGTGTGCGCTCCGTTGTTTGCGGTCGCGTGAAGTAGCTGACCACAAAATCGCCTCATGCCCGAGCGTCGACTGCGGCGGCCCCACTCCGCGGGTGGTGTTGTGGGGAAAGGCCATGACGGCACGGAGTCACTTTCATGAAAACAAACGGCGAAACTGTATTGTACATTTAGATTTTCAAGTGGGCGGCCAACCAAAGGTACAGAACACATGTCTTCTGCCTTTCTGTTCGCGAAGCACTGTGAATGCGATCTGCAGGCGAACCTCTATGTCTCGGCAGGCGAGTTCCTTCCCCTTTGTGCCTAGACTGCCGGGCGCCGGTCATTCTCGAATGGCTCGCACGCCGCGCACAGGTGGAAGTAACACCCCCTTCACAAACACACAATGCGAATGGAGGGGGAGGCACACTTGTCGATCAGTGCACCGGTGCAAAACTTTCAATCCGGAAAGAAAAGAAAACAAAATACGTGTCTACAGATCCCTGCCGGGTTGTTTGCAAGACACTCGAAGTGGCTACTTTGCACACAAAAAATTAGGCCCTAATTCCTCACCCAGACAACCTCGCAAAACAGCTAGTCTCCGGAAACGCACCTTTGGTGCGAAGCCTTGCAGTGTTCAACGGTACAGAACATATGCCTGTCGCTTTTCGTTTGCACGACATGGGTGAAGTGCCTGTGAATGCAGTCTGGATTGTAAAAAAAGAAAACGCATTTTAAAGGGCAACTCCGAAGGTTTATTGACATTCGAATATTCTAATAAAAATTTTACTGTAGATTCTCCTCTCCGTCCTGACGCATTCTGCAAAATTTGGCCGCCGTACGATAATCCGTTCGCGCGCAACACGACTTTAAAATATGCTGTTTTCATGGCTTAAGTTGAGACGATTTCTGCCGGCAACACTGAGTTTCTGACGTCACAAATAGTATACCGGCGTTACTGTCCACTTCCCGCGTGATTATGAAATTATGAGGCTTATATTGAACTACCTCAGACATTTTATGCAGTGCTTCATGATTTCCATACGTTATTTTCACCATCTAACGCACGTACGAGCGTTTTTGTAATACTGAGTGTGACGTCACCATTTCGTCAAGTGGGACGTCGTTACTGGCCGTGAAAGCAGTTTCGGTTTCGATTTGCTGTTTTTCCTTTTTAAATATACTTCTAATTGGAATTTCGAAAAACGGTTTTTTGTGTTGAAGTCAGAACGTGCCGAGGAATGTAATTCAACCAAAAACACAAAATGATGGAAAAACCACCGGAGTTGACCTTTAAGGTCACCGCAATCTGGGTTTGGCCCAAACAATGCCCGAAATCCGTATCCCGTAAGTACAGTCGCGATCAATATGGAGGTGATCGCTTGACCAGCAACCGAGACAAAAAGCAGCGCCACGTTACGTCATCACCTTCCGTGGCGAGAGAAGTATCTTCGTAGCCCCTGTCTCTCTTTTTGCTGTTCCTGTAACAGCTGACACTTCCCGCCAGCTAGTAACATTATTTTTTTCACGTATCGTCAAGCAGGGCGCGGTGACACACGAAAGCGTTACTTGGCTATTTCACAGATTTCTGTCCGCAGCAGCGTCCGCGCAGACCGCGTCAGCAAAATCGTGTCCGCAGCAGTTGTGAGTAGAAAAAAAAGTCGGCGAATTAGTCAGGAGGGTAATGCTTGTAGCTCGGAAGAGCGTAGCAGGGCAAGAAGGCAGTGCAATTTTAAAATCAGCCGCTATGCAGCTTGAAAGGCCCACCGGTCGAAGCTCCCGCGATCACCTTCATATTGATTGCGACTGTACATGAGTCCACGCCAGTGCTGCCGACCACATAGTGCGTGCACAAGTTTTCAGTTGCGTACGTCGTGCGTGTGCTATCAGTATTGCACAAGTATCCACCGAAAAATATTGTGCTGCGTTTCATATACGAAGCAGCCACACGTAAAGGCGAGTTCCAACCTTCTTATCTCTGGCTGACGCAGGTTTCACAATTATGGGCAGCATACCGATTTCCAAACCTCGCACTGGTTGCGGAAAAAAGCCGAACTGGTTCACGTACCATACAAAATAAAGAACAGCGCCGCGCCCATTCGGCGGACGCGAAATATTTTCCGGTTTGCGGATATTTCACGCTTACGTACGGCACACACAGATGAGCGTAACCAAAAGTGTTGCGTCACTCACGTAGGGAGCGGGACACTTGTTTTGGAGAAAGGCCCTGCAGACTCCACTTTAGACGTCGAGCAACAAATCGTCGGCGCTAAAGAAGAAAGGGCCAAGCTGACGAGCACTAGCCGGAATGTGCGCACTACATAAGGCATCCCATGCCTGGGAGCTTAGTTGCCGCCAAAGCCGCTTGCGGCGAAACCCGACCATCGCCTTCTGTCCGTCCTGTCCGACTCCCGAGCGCAACTGCGAAGTGTTCCCGCCTCGCTCTGTACTTTCTCGGCTGAGATGTGGAAAGAGAGAAAAGGTGAAAGACGAGGAGTGAATAGAAGGTACTTGCAGACGTTTCAGACGCAGCTTGCCACGTAGAATGCTTTCAATGGCCTCCGCCAATAGGGCAGGGAAGGGTCAGTGAACACTCATTCCTCCCTACCGCCAGCTTTGCTCACTGACGGCTCTCCCCATTCCTTTGGCTTTTTTTTTCTCCCTACCCTATGTGAACACAGGGCAGAGGACTAAGCCTCTTTTTTCCATGTTTCTTTGAAATGGCCAACTTGAAGACGCCGAAAGTGAAAAGCCGGAGACAGCGGGCAGGCTCTTTTTCGTTGTTTTTTCTACAGAGCCTTTACTTTTTTTTGCACACGGTGCGGTTTGAGCTGTTCTAAAGCGTCCGCAAAAACAAAAAAGAAAGAAAAGGAAAGGTTCCTGGAGCACTGCAGAATCTGCACTGGTAAAAAATAGAGGGTCTCTCCCATCGCTAGCATCTTGTCGGCACTCGTTGCAGTGCTACATATAATTATAATTGGTTTACAGGAAGGGAAAGGCGCAGTATCTTTCACACTTTCTCCGACAAGTGTGCGCTTGGACGGTACACCATCGCTCCTGTCGCGTGGCGTTCCTTGGCGCGCGTTCAAGTGTGTGATTGCAGGTGGCAGGAACGCTAGACAAGATGAGGCTTCTCAGGCTTGCGCCTTTCACTAATTTAGTCGCTAAATTACCTCGTAATTATTGACACAGCCACAGGTTCACGCATGCGTAAAAGCCCACAGTGTAGGTTAAACTGAATATGCAGTTGCCGTGTATAAACTTGCTGTCTTTCGCAGCACTCGAATTGCGCAGCCAAAGACGACGTGAACATGAATACATATTTTTCCTCAAAATCGTAATCTCAAGAAGGAGTGGAATTGCAAATGTCCATAACATTAAAAGCAACCTGAAAAGGAACGGGAACGTAAAATAGACACGTAGACGAGCTGCCTGGTGTTTCTGTATTTTTTTATTCATCACTCTTCGCCTGCGCTACTTCCGATTTCTTGGGTAATCAATGCTAGCATGGAAAAACTTCGGAGCTACGCTGTGACAGTTTTTGGCATGCGTTTTTGCTACGAATGGGCGAAGCCTCCTGGCCGTCATTTTCGCCGGGAGGTCAGGCGAAAATGTGGGGAGGAGTTCGCTGCACGTGCTTTTCTACGAAGCGACGTCCCTCGCCTCATCGACGCGATGAACTGCTGCTTCCGATAGCACTTTCTAGGATCTCGGAAATGCATAGGTTATATTGCCCTGCCTCCCCTAGCTCGCCTGATAAGACAAATCCGTGTTGGCCAGGGTCTTGTGGCCATAAAAAAGTGACAGGGGGGGGGGGGGGGGGGGGGGGAGGTGTTGTGTCAGGGTAAAATCAGTAAAAGCCTGCGATGATAAAAGCAATTCATCCACAATAAGCAGGGCGCCAGGCCAGGTGAAGCTTTTTGTTACAGCACGTTTGATTGCACCCTCTTGGGGACATTTTTATGGCGAAAGCAATACTACTCTAGGTTTCGAGCCTTCACCGTAGCGCGGCCGGTAACCACGTCTTACCCACCTGATGCTGTGATGTCACACCCCACGTGACACTAGACTGAGAGCGGGGCTACCAACTCGAGCGGTCGGCAGGAGCTGCCAGCTTGGATCTCTCGTTTCACATGGACGGTTATCTCATAATCAGCCTGCCTAGGACCCTGGCATTCACGTTACCCCTATAGGCCCCTAAGGCACGTTCATACGGCTGGGTTAAAGAGGGGCTTTATATGTGGCTGAGGAAGAAGAAAAAGAGAAGAAGAACGCTCGGTCACCCGCAGCTAATGCTTTCGCTCAATATTTGGTTCAGAAGCGTTGAAACATTGTAAATTCTTTTTTTTTTCTACGTTACAAACGGGGACGTTTCTGCAGGGACGTTTTTACCGGATCCCGTCCCCAGGTGACTCACGCGTCTCTGCCCAGGCTAGGCGAGACCAGCCCTGCATTCAGCTACTGATCGCAGAATAGGCCCAACCATATTATTATTAAGGGAGCCATTAATGAAGTTGGCAAAGAAGGCGGCACCGGAAGGGAGCGAACCAGCACCTCTTCGGAAAGGACGAGCTCAGCCGGCTCAGCGCACTTATTACGTACCACATGTAGAGCGGTGGTGTAACCGCGCAATTCGCAATAGGCAACCTGCACTGCATAGGTAGCGCTGCAATTGTACAACAGCGACACTCAAAAATGCTGCTGTTAGCCGCTTGGTTCGCGATAAACTACCGAGCATGTTCAGCAGCATTATAGATACACGTGTGACATAACATCCTTGCCTAGGCGCTCTCGATGTAGCCCAGTTATCTGACACGCCACGCAAAGCTTCCACAGAGCGTGCAGTATGCTCCCTGTAAGGTCCTGCAAGTGGCGTGAAATCGCCCTACGAAAGCGCATTAAAAGTATTTTCTGTTCTCGCTAGGATATATGTTACGGCGCGGCGATCGACACAGCAAACTTCATTGCAAATTGCCTATATAGCGTCGAACAAGTACGGTTCGTATGTATCGGTGTTTTATTATATCAATCACACGAATGCGATGATCAAGCATACTAGCAAAATGTACAAAACAGCCGAGCAACATATATGTGACCAATGCGCATACGTAAAGCCGACAACGCATGAAGACGGGAGCTCACGTGCGAAAGTTCGGCAGGAAATAATGTAGTTCGGCACCGATAGTGAAGTCCTCCATGTTTCACTGCACATCAGTCGTTTGCATGCCCTCAGCTCAGTTTTAGTAGCACTCTGAAAGGAATGAAAAGCATGCCATAACAGCGCGACAAGACGGCGGTGGCCACACGTAGAAATACAAGAAGGCGGATTTACAAAACTAGGAAGCATCCTACCAAACAGTAACGCCTGAGAGGTAACTTGCATGTTAGCCGATAACCTTGCAGTCGGCACATTTGAAACAAGAGAACTAACTTTGTACCATTCCTGGGAGCACCATAGCAGACAGCGTCACCTTGCCTTCTTCGCAAACACCTAACAAAGCCTGCAAAGCCTCACCAAGGTCTATGTAACATTAGGAGAGGGCGCAATAAGAGTGTTACAGATTTAAAGAAAAAGAAACGAAGCGTTTATTAAAAGCCTAATTATTTCATAAAACAATTTATCAAAATATTTATTATTCGTGTGATGTAACATAGCTTTTTAATTCGTAGTTTTATAATTTAGTGTTTGGCCGCCCAGACTGTGGCGGGTGTGCTGCAGTCTCACTACACTGTTTTCGGTCTCAGCCTTTGCCATCAGCTGAATTCCGTCTTTACCTACCCTTGGAGGCAACATTTTTAATAGGCAACCACTGCTCCAAAGACGAAGACCATGCTGATATGTCCAAGCTAACTTTGGCTAAGGGTTAAAAAATAAATTACTTGAGGTAGACCAGGAAGACCAGTTCCACAGAGCGGCCAGCTGTCTTGCGCACCACATACAAATTTTTCTTTTGCAATTAATAATTAGTAATCAAGTCTTTCTAAAAGACTAATATTGACTTTAGAAAATAAATGTGATTTGCGAAGTTGGAGATTAAGAAACCCCAATTCCATTTATTTTCGATAAAGTAAGCCTCAAGTGTTTATATATTTTTTTCAATCTCCTAATAGAGCCCGCGAAAAATAAAATCACGTGACGCGCATTCTCACGCCATAACTGTGCTGCTCTCAACCGTCGTGGTTTGAGCGAATGAAACCTGCGGCTGCGGTGGACCCGTTACAGCGACAGGCCGCCATGTCTGCGTTGGTTTCTTTGACAGCGTCACCCAGTCAGGTCACCTGAAGGAGCAAGTTGCAGTGAGCCGTTAGAATATCGGTGGTGACGAGCGAGCTCGCCACGCTCGCTGCAGCAATCGCCAACATAACAGCGTACCGCTTGAGCTGTATCGCTGAATTACGGCCGCAGCTTATTTCGTTCACTGTGGGAGCACCACAATCGTGACGCGCGAATGCGCTAGCTACGTGATAGCTTTCGGTTTTTCACGGGCTTTCTTTGAAGCTCTGAAAAAGGGTTCATGTGAGGCTTTCTTTAACGGACATAAGCGGAATGGGGGTTCAGGAAGTGATATTGAATTTGCAAATTACATTCATTGTCTACAAACAATAGTTAGCAAAATTATTTTAATTGCTAGCCAGTTCATTGAAAAACAAAATGCCGTAGTGCGCCAGACTGCTGGCAGCTGTATGCAAGTGGTTTCCCTTGCATACCTCAATTTCGTAATTTAATTTTGTAACTCCTAGTTAAAGTTAGCTTGCACACCCTGTGTATACTTTGAAAGAAATCAATTACCAAGCGATCACGGTAATGAAAAATTCTATCGCAAGAGCTTGTTAACAATGTACTTAATTAAAAATCGATGCCCACGATTGTTGTTCTAAAAAATAAAATGAACATAAGCTTCTGTGAAATTACCCCCTTCCGAAGCATAATTCTCTGCATTCAGTTTGTCTAAGCGGCCATGTGCGACCACGTATATGGTTAAATTAGGCGAAAAGCGGGACCACTGAACACCAGGTAGGCGCAGATCTACAATGGCGTGAGCGTCCACTTCATGTTAAAATTCTGAGAACCGAAATTTTTCTTTTGGTTGCTCTCGGCGCGCGTCTCTTCCGCCGTTCGTGCCGAAATGCTACAAGTCGCAGTTGCAGCTGCACGCCCCGGCTAAGTAGACGAATGCTTTGCATAGCAAATCAGTCACCCCTGCGACCAGTAATTTCTACCGCGCACAGCGTGCTTGGTCGTGAAACACACCAGCGCCTACATTGAGAGCTTTCTCGACAAAATTGCACATACGCATACAACTTTGATGCAGCCTGTGCCAGCGCAGAGCTGACTAGCCGGACCAAAATTTCGACAGCCATATTAGACTTTCAGTGGAACCTGCGAATACTGCCAGCGCTGTTCTCCGATAACATCGCGGATTTACGCATAACAAGCAAAAAGTTTTTACCAGTAGCAAAATCCATTTCCTTTTTCGCCAAAGAACCACATTCGTTTCAATCCCTGTAAAATTTATGCTTGAGTGAAAGGAAACAGTACCGCGTGCAAGGTGAACAGAGCAGCGCTTGCTTAAAATTTTTTATGTTCGCACAGCACGAAAACAGCATAAAAAAGCACTGAAAAGAAAATATGAACAAGCTCTGTTGCGGTTTGGAATGGCCACTCGATCCGCATCTGTTTTCCTGTGTTCATCCCTCGTGATCGGCTTTAATCCGGACCGATGACTACGGCAAGCAAAGCAGAGCGTGGAACGCGCACACACGCGATGCTCTAAATTGGATTATACACACTGTGAAGAAATGATCCATCGCAAACGAATAAAACTCACGTCCAGCCTCACGTCGTACACAACGCCTTTAATTTCGACCACGCACTTCCCGCATGCATCGCTCAATTCAATAGCAATCTGCTCGCTGTTCGTCTCATGGAGAGAGAAAACTGTTGCAAGAATGGGATGCCTCGGCTCCTTGTCTATGACTTAGGTCCTTGAAACCCCTTTTCATTAAATGCAATAGGTTATTTTTTGTTTCCGGACAGCAGCGCCGCTGCAGAGAACTAACCTCCCGTGGCCGCTGTTGGTATGAACCAAAGGGTAAGGCGGCATTTTTTTTGGCATTGTAGGGAAGACGTTCAAGGACAGGCACCCCGGCGCCAGTAACATCCTGTGTACAGTAGTCCTCACTGAACTGAAGCGGATGGTTAGTTTCGTTGACCAGGGTGAAAAGAAAGGCAAGGGAGGGGGGGGGGGGGGGCATGAAACGTCTTTAGTAAAAGGGTTGGCTGGGCCCTTTCCAAGTGAGAGGTCACAAAGGGAAGAAAAGCTCGCTCCTCAGCCGGCGCCTGAAGGAGCCGTCTCTATGTACACACATATCAATGATTCTCTCCAAGAGACTGCACCTTTCCTGTCTCTTGAACAACAGGGACAGAGACATCAGGGCTTCCGCATTATTCTTTGCACTCTAAACAACACAAGATGTGCTACCTCGGGTCCCTCAAGCTATCTGTCACTTGTCTCTCGCCTTCGAGTAATGATTCCGTGTTCGTGTTTTTTTTTTTTTTTATGTTTCAGAGGTTGCCATAAGCGCTGTTTGAAAATGATGTCTGCTGCTCGTTTTTTAGGACCTAAAGCGGGGCGTAGTGCTACAGTCTATCACTTAATAATAATTTAACGCTTTCGAAAGCACCGATTAAAAACATGTTTACAACCGTCCACTGTGTCAGCCGACGAAGCGAAAAATGAAAAAAAAAAAAATGAGTAGCCCCACTGGAGATAGACGTGGGCTTTACGCGCGACTCTATGCGACATTTACTCCTCCACCTCCTTTTAATGCTCTAAAAGAGAGAGCAATGCTGCCGCGTCCACCCATGTCTTGTACCTGGGTCCTCAGAGCAGATCTTGCGATACCGAGTGTTACTAGGAGTGCGTGGTCAGCTCACTGACGTGAAGCTTTATTGCGAAAGCAATACTACTCTACGTTTCGAGCCTTCAGCGTAGCGCGGCCGCTAGCCACGTATTACCCACGTGACACTAGGGTGAGAGCTGGGCTACCGACTCAAGCGGTCGGCTCCTGCCGACAACTTGGGTCTCTCGTTTCACATGGGACGGTTATGTCAGAATCAGCCTGCTGGGACCCTGGCATTCACGTTACCCCTATAGGCCACTAAGGCACGTTCATACGGCTTGGTTAAAGCGGGGCTTCATATGTGGGCTGAGAGAGAAGAAAAAGAGGAAAAGAAAAACGCTCGGTCACCCGCAGCTAATGCTTTCGCTCAATATTTGTTTCAGCAGCTTTGAACCCTCGTAATTTTTTTTCCCTGACAGCTTTCCCTATGACAGCTTCCCCCGCGCTTGTCGGCTCACTGCCACGGGTAGCAAAGCTGAGCGTACGCTTGCTTTCCTTATTTTCACACAACAGGCCAAAAGCAACTCCGTTCTAACACGCTTGCGCCATCGGAAAGCAGGCATTTCAGTTTCTTCTGACTCCACGAGAACCAAGCGACCGCTTCTCACGCGTTACCCCCGAATGCAGAGATCTAACTTGACTTCGACTTGACTTACGGCGGCCTCAAGTCAGCCGCAACGCGTGCCATAAACCGAACTTGACTTCAACGGCAACTTGCACTAGACTTGACTTGCTCGAAGTCAAGACCCACCTTGGCGAAAACGGGCCATTTTCCAAGTCAGCCCCAGGGCTGTCTTCAAGCTGACTTCGTTCGTTTTTTCAACATGTCCGCCACCCGAAGAGACGTCGCTCGCCGCATTGCTGCCTTCGAGTTTGCGTGTCATTCCATGAATGTCGCGTTCTCGGAGGCATATCGTATGCCTGCGATACCTCGGCCACCTATTCGTGACCGGGGAAACCCGATGGAGCTTTAGAACGATCAAGAGTTTCTTGCACGGTACCGCTTCACGAAGACGACGGTGCGAAGGCTGCTCGCTATGCTGCCCGTGAGGGAAAGCGCCGACAACAGGGGCCAGCCAGTGCCTCCTATGCTCCAGCTGCTGTTGGCACTGAGGTTTTACGGCGCGGGAACATTTCAGACCGTGACTGGGGATCTCGTCCGAATCCCGCAGTCTACTGTGTGCCGCGCCGTCGGGAAAATGACATTCCTGATTGGAAAGCATCTGCGCCCCTTGCTTGTTTGCTTCCCTCATGTGTCGCAGTTTCGGCAGGTGATGAGGGACTTCTACAGTGTAGGCGAGTTCCCCGGCGTCTCGGGGTCCATCGACTGCAGTCACGTACGCATCAAGAGCCCCGGTGGTCTAAACGCGGAAGTATTCCGGAACCGAAAGGGCTACTTCTCGATCAACGTGCAGGTAAGCAGTGAAGCCCTCCGTACAACTGCGCATACGCGCATTTTCTTTTACAACGCACGTCCGCTCGTCTCGAGCGCTACAGTGGGGGATCAAATATAAAGTTAAATAACAGCGCAGCGCTTCTTTAGGGCTCCTTTGCAGCGGAGCTTTGGACATGTTTACTTCTGCATGCGTTTACGTTCTTGCAATCCAATACATAGTTTCCCCGGTGTTTCCGTAGCTAAACTGTTATATCGGCGTTAACTGACGTAGAAAAAAAAAAAAAAAAAAAAAAAAACCCTACTACAGACGCTAGTTCACGAGCTTAGGAATGCACAGCTACCGCGAGTTGTGCTGACTAGCGTTTGCCCATTTGATGCAGGCGGTCACCGGGCCACAGCTGCAGTTTTTCGACATTGTAGCCAGCTGGCCCGGGTCGGTGCACGACAGCCGCATCTTTGACAACTCCCGTGTGCGGGTGTTGTTTGAGGAGCGGCGTGTGCCAGGAGTGCTGCTGGGGGATGCTGGTTATGCCTGCCACCCGTTCCTGATGACGCCTCTGGCAGACCCTGGGCCAGCTAACACACCCAGAGGAAGGTAAGTCAACATGAATACAGTGATGCTGATATTGTAAACTTGGAGCGCAAAAAGAAAAAAAAAAAAACAGCAATTGTGCTCGCTACCAACTTCACCCTTGCTGTGTGTTGTTACTCTGTCTGTGTGTGTGTTTTGAGCTCTATCTTTATAATGAACAATATGCACCAATGTACCCAGAAAGAAGTGAGGTGTACTGATGTTAACTTGTTCACTGTGCTAGTGCATTTTTTGCAGTCTTGCTGTCAACTGATAAGGTAGGAATTAACACTGCATATTATGTTTTGAAAGCAAGAACACCATCAGAAATTTTAAAAGGCTCAGTGAAAATTACTTTCCTAGCATAGTGACACATTACGCAGCCATAGAAGCTTGCTTACATCCCCGCTCACAAAGGTCAAGTTCTAATTTCACCTTCCTTGTGCAGGTACAACAAGTCCCATATAAAGACTCGCAACACCGTTGAACGGGCCTTCGGTGTGTGGAAGCGACGGTTTCCTTGTCTGGACATGGGGCTACAGCACAAGCCCGAGAAAGCCACCATGATCATCACGGCGTGTGCAGCCTTGCACAATCTAGCCTGCCTGATGAAGGATCCGCAGCCTCCAGGTTGCCCTTGTGTTGTCCCTCCAAGCAGCTCCACCAGTGCTGCTCGACCACCCTACCTGCCACCTGCCAATTCTCAGACTGACAGTTTAACAGGCATGCAAGCACGGGAGCTTCTCATAAAGAAGAGCTTCTCGTGAGCAAAACTGCACGATAGACTATCAGTGATGCACCTCCAATAGTGTACGCATGGAGGCAAGGTAGACAAAATATCAGAACAGCACCTTCGAAAAGTACAGAACACTGCAAAGAGCACCTAAAACTTAAAATAAATGCTTACAATAATTTCTTCATTGCTTTGGTGAAAAACCAAAACCACCTGTGATTACCATGCACTGACATCGCACAGTTCTGCACAGAGCATCTGAAACTTAAAATAAATGCTAACATTAATTTCTTCATTGCTTTGGTTAAAAACCACAACCTGCGGTTCTTACCATGCACTGGCATAGCACAGTTCGGCACAGAGCATCTGAAACTTAAAATAAATGCTAACATTAATGTTTTCATTGGTTTGGTTACTTGCTTTTTGCCATTCACTGGCATCGCACAGCATACAGGTATCTCGCCTTTTGCCTCCACCAAAAAGTGGCCGGTGCGGCCAGGATTCGATCCCGCATCTTTGTGTACAGTGGTCGACCACCCTAACCACAGCAGCACCGTCGCAGGGTTCATATTTGAGGAAAATATAGTAGGTATGTCGGGTTTAACGTCAAGAAGCAACATGGGTTATGAGGAAAACTGTATTGAACAGCTCCAAATTAATTTATGTTACATGTGCACAGTTATTCTTCTGTAATGGAATCTCACACTAGACCAATCAATCAGTTTAGGGTGTTGCTCGCAGTGTGTCATGCATTTCCAAGCAGCTCTTCTGATATATATATACATATATATATATATATACAGGTTCTGAAACCTGTATATATATATACTACCTGTATCATCTGTAAGCTGCACATGCAAGATGGGGTGCCACATTGGTGTTTATACAACTCAAGATGCCAGTCTTGCAAAAAAATCTGTTGAAAATTTCTGTAGAGCTTTTGTAATGCACTGCCACAAACAGTACCATTCTTGTAACCATTATTACAATTCACTGCTCAAGGATTTTGTTTTTTGAAGGACTGGTGTTGAAAATAAAGCATGCTCAGCCAAAACTATTGTAGCAGGGTTGCTTTGTAACTAAATGGAGGAACCAATAAAAATATTGTCACAACATTTTGCTTCAGCTGTTTACTGATCTTTTTGTTTGCGATGATACTGTCTGCACCCAATTTCCCATTGTGAAAAAGCTGTGTCATCAATGGTGCCATCCTCGCAAGTCCAGACATATTCTAGTAGGTATGTAGTAGCACACAGCCTACACCGCAAAAAGTATCTTCTGGCCCACAGCATACTCAAAACAGCAGTCAGGTTAATATTTATTAGGCCCAGTGTGAGGTGCATTGTATATTTCTGCATTAAGATGCTCTTCCAATGGTTCACCTATGCCAGCCCGGATGCAACTGAACTTGCCACCAACCTGCAGAGTCTGTCACAGTCCCTTTTGTATTTACTCAAGATATGACCCTCCAAAATTGCTAAGCCAAAAAAAAAAAAAAAAAAAAAAACTCAAATGCAAGCAGACAGAAAAAAGTTCCACCCTGAATCAGACGACATTTATTGAAAAAGTACAAGGCAGTGCAAGTTCTATTGCTACAGGAGAGTCTTTAGTCAGGAGCATCTCTGGATAACTTCAGCATAGTCGTTCTTCCACACAGCGTCCAAACATTCTTGTAGTATTGAGACAGCTTCGGCTGGCACCCGTAAAACTACGCAGCACGAACATGCCGACAAGAACATGTCGCAGAGACCAAAAGGCATAATTATAACTTAGTTTGCACAGGCCAGGAGTAGTATGATCGGTTGAGCCGGAAGTTGTTCAAAAAGATGCAAACTAAAAGCAGGAGACCTGTGTACGTAGCAAAGTCACTGCCCGTTAAAGAGCCTCGGGTGATGGAAATACTTGGTTGAGCCGGAAGTTGTTCAAAAAGATGCAAACTAAAAGCAGGAGACCTGTGTACGTAGCAAAGTCACTGCCCGTAAAAGAGCCTCGGGTGATGGAAATACTTGGTTGAGCCGGAAGTTGTTCAAAAAGACGCAAACTAAAAGCAGGAGACCTGTGTACGTAGCAAAGTCACTGCCCGTTAAAGAGCCTCGGGTGATGGAAATACTTGGTTGAGCCGGAAGTTGTTCAAAAAGATGCAAACTAAAAGCAGGAGACCTGTGTACATAGCAAAGTCTCTGCCCGTTAAAGAGCCTCGGGTGATGGAAATACTTGGTTGAGCCGGAAGTTGTTCAAAAAGACGCAAACTAAAAGCAGGAGACCTGTGTACGTAGCAAAGTCACTGCCCGTAAAAGAGCCTCGGGTGATGGAAATACTTGGTTGAGCCGGAAGTTGTTCAAAAAGATGCAAACTAAAAGCAGGAGACCTGTGTACGTAGCAAAGTCACTGCCCGTAAAAGAGCCTCGGGTGATGGAAATACTTGGTTGAGCCGGAAGTTGTTCAAAAAGATGCAAACTAAAAGCAGGAGACCTGTGTACGTAGCAAAGTCACTGCCCGTAAAAGAGCCTCGGGTGATGGAAATACTTGGTTGAGCCGGAAGTTGTTCAAAAAGATGCAAACTAAAAGCAGGAGACCTGTGTACGTAGCAAAGTCACTGCCCGTAAAAGAGCCTCGGGTGATGGAAATACTTGGTTGAGCCGGAAGTTGTTCAAAAAGATGCAAACTAAAAGCAGGAGACCTGTGTACGTAGCAAAGTCACTGCCCGTAAAAGAGCCTCGGGTGATGGAAATACTTGGTTGAGCCGGAAGTTGTTCAAAAAGATGCAAACTAAAAGCAGGAGACCTGTGTACGTAGCAAAGTCACTGCCCGTAAAAGAGCCTCGGGTGATGGAAATACTTGGTTGAGCCGGAAGTTGTTCAAAAAGATGCAAACTAAAAGCAGGAGACCTGTGTACGTAGCAAAGTCACTGCCCGTAAAAGAGCCTCGGGTGATGGAAATACTTGGTTGAGCCGGAAGTTGTTCAAAAAGATGCAAACTAAAAGCAGGAGACCTGTGTACGTAGCAAAGTCACTGCCCGTTAAAGAGCCTCGGGTGATGGAAATACTTGGTTGAGCCGGAAGTTGTTCAAAAAGATGCAAACTAAAAGCAGGAGACCTGTGTACGTAGCAAAGTCACTGCCCGTAAAAGAGCCTCGGGTGATGGAAATACTTGGTTGAGCCGGAAGTTGTTCAAAAAGATGCAAACTAAAAGCAGGAGACCTGTGTACGTAGCAAAGTCACTGCCCGTTAAAGAGCCTCGGGTGATGGAAATACTTGGTTGAGCCGGAAGTTGTTCAAAAAGATGCAAACTAAAAGCAGGAGACCTGTGTACGTAGCAAAGTCTCTGCCCGTTAAAGAGCCTCGGGTGATGGAAATACTTGGTTGAGCCGGAAGTTGTTCAAAAAGATGCAAACTAAAAGCAGGAGACCTGTGTACGTAGCAAAGTCACTGCCCGTTAAAGAGTTTCGGGTGATGGAAATACTTGGTTGAGCCGGAAGTTGTTCAAAAAGATGCAAACTAAAAGCAGGAGACCTGTGTACGTAGCAAAGTCACTGCCCGTAAAAGAGCCTCGGGTGATGGAAATACTTGGTTGAGCCGGAAGTTGTTCAAAAAGATGCAAACTAAAAGCAGGAGACCTGTGTACGTAGCAAAGTCACTGCCCGTTAAAGAGCCTCGGGTGATGGAAATACTTGGTTGAGCCGGAAGTTGTTCAAAAAGATGCAAACTAAAAGCAGGAGACCTGTGTACGTAGCAAAGTCACTGCCCGTTAAAGAGCCTCGGGTGATGGAAATACTTGGTTGAGCCGGAAGTTGTTCAAAAAGATGCAAACTAAAAGCAGGAGACCTGTGTACGTAGCAAAGTCTCTGCCCGTTAAAGAGCCTCGGGTGATGGAAATACTTGGTTGAGCCGGAAGTTGTTCAAAAAGATGCAAACTAAAAGCAGGAGACCTGTGTACGTAGCAAAGTCTCTGCCCGTTAAAGAGCCTCGGGTGATGGAAATACTTGGTTGAGCCGGAAGTTGTTCAAAAAGATGCAAACTAAAAGCAGGAGACCTGTGTACGTAGCAAAGTCACTGCCCGTTAAAGAGCCTCGGGTGATGGAAATACTTGGTTGAGCCGGAAGTTGTTCAAAAAGATGCAAACTAAAAGCAGGAGACCTGTGTATGCAGCAAAGTCTCTGCATGTTAAAGAACATCAGGTGATGGAAATATTAGGAGTTCTCTGCTTCCATGTGCCTCATTGCCCAGGTTTCTTTGAGAAATCAAATTAAACAAAATGAACAGATCAGTTTTCGTCATCTTCTAATTTACGAAGCTTGTGCTTCAGAATTTGCACCTCAAGCTTGCGTCTCTCCAATTCGACTGCTTGCAGCTGCTCCTCAAACTTGATTTTCTGCTGCCGTTCTTGCAGGTCGAGTTGACGCTGCTGCAGTTCCATTTCACACATTTGTTCTTCAAATTTCCTCTTCTTGCGCCTCTCTTCAAGCATGTCGTTGCGATCATCTTTCAAAAGCTGCAGTCTGGCTGCGGACTCCTTTTCTTCTAGTTTGGTCTTGGATTCTCGCTGTTTGAGCACACTTTGGTGGTCCTCGCCCATTAATTGAAGACGGACAGTGTGCTCTTCTTGGAGAAGACTTGCTCTTTTTTCATTTTCTTCTGTCAATGACTTCTCTAAAAGGGCCATCCGCCCTCTTGGTGCTCTGTTGCCACAGGCAGCAGCTTCCGGGGCAGGGGGACAGCTGGCATCAGCTCCAGAATCAACTGTGCTGGCAACGGCAGCATCAGGTCGCACAACGGGTGGCAAGTTGCTGTCGCCGTCCACAGTAGGTTCTGGAGCTGAACTAGCCGCACTCACTGCTAGGTCACAGTGGCCTCCAGGTTCCACGAGGCTGCTGGATTCCCACTCGTCTGTAACAGACAAAAAGGCAAAATATGAAAAACAAGGCAATCCTAAGGTCAAGAAACGCTACCGTTTTCATTTCTTAGCTCCACGCACAAGCTACTGTGCAATGTTGTTTCTCCAGACTTCCACCAAATGTACACAAGGCTATGGCTCCATTTCTGCATTAAAAAGCAACTGAGTAGTGATCCAGTGTCATGTAATACCACCCCAGACTGCGACATTCCTGTAACAGTGACCCAACTTTCTACATAGGGATCGGGCTTTTGTACTTATACATGAAAAGAATGTTCTCGCATGTATACTGTTCTTCATGCATCCTTGCCTAGGTGCAAAGGCAGCATTTTTCACAGGTACCAAAAAGGCCAAACTTCCACGTTGGTGAACATTTATACAGTGTCATTACCAATGAGAAGCAACTCGCTCTGTTCTGCACAGCTGCAACCCTCGGCACAGCGTCGGCTCTCAAAGTACATGCCGTCAGTGATACTAAAATAGTGCAGAGGAAAAGGAACATTTTTCTTGACACTCCAGTACACACTGATGCAAAATAACCTACCTGTGTAATCGAAGTCTGCCTCATCAGCAGCACCGTCCACCATAGGCTGAAGCAGCCTCGCGACAGGCAAACTGTCGACGGGGGGCTGGTACAGTGCTGCATCACTGTCGAATTCGTTGCGAATTTGGGTGGCCATGTGGCCCACCACTGCTCCCACCCGCTCAATGAGAGGGTCCAAAGCAGCAGGTGCTGATCCTCCCCCTGGAAAATAATATTGCTTTCAGTCCAGAGTGATGAGAACGCTCAACAACAAAATATTTCTATTTGCAATTACCTTCCGCCACTTCCTCTTGCTGTTGATTGGAAACCATTTGCGTAATCCAGCCCCATACAAAATATTTATTCATTATTTATTTTACTCATGTTTTGCATTGAAGAGGGGAGTGCAAAAAATACAAAAAGATACACTCGGACTTCAATACAAGAAATTAAACAAGGGAACAGAAAAAGAAATAACGCGTATTCAAAACGCTAAAAAATACTGCAAAATTCGCAGTTGGCTACAACAGGTCAGTGCATATCAAGCAAAATGAAAAAAAAAAAAAAAAAGGAACGGTCGAAGGCAAACAGGCTGAATGCCAAGATAAAAAGAACAGTCGAAGGCGGACTGAACAAGCGGAAGCTAGAAATAGAGTAAAAATGATATTTGTAAGCGCTGCACGAAAGCGAGAGTTCGCCGATAATGACAAGGGCAGCAGGCAAGCAGTTCCGGGCGGCTTGTTCTTGGAAGAAATGAACGTGCATATGTGTTTTGCCGAGGTATGGCAACTTTACCGACACATGCAGAAACGTAAATGTAGCGTGTGTGTGAGACAGAGCGTTATACATCAGGTTGTGTTGGTATGCGATGTTTTCGTGCCTACTCGAAAGCATCAGGCAGTGGAGGTCAGGAAAGCATGGCACGTGCAGATAACGAAAGCAGTAAACAGTAAATTTGGTGGAAAGCGTAATTATCTATGAATACAAAACATGCTTGCAAAAAGCGCTTACCGGTCTTGTGACGCTCCCGCCTCTCCGTTGATGAGCCCTCCTTCCATTTTTGCTTCAGGTTAGCCCAGCACTTCTTCAACTGAAGGTGGTCCCGCCGGGTAACCCCGTGGTGCGAATTGAACATCTTCGCCACCTCCTTCCAAACCTCGTTTTTTTTCGCCAAGGAGGCCACATCGGTTCGCTTACATTCCAAATATTTCACACGCTCGTTTACAAGCTCGGCTAATAAACTTTTCTCTTCTGCAGAGAAACGAGGCGCTGCCCTGCGTGGCGAAGGCGTGTTTTCAAACGACGACGCGGACAGTTGCGACAGGGGCAGTTGCGACATCGTCTTGCCTTGACAGATGGAACGAAGGACTAGAAAGCGACTTGACTCAACGGGTGCAAAAGACGAAAAGACTGCATGCATGGCGTGTTTGGCGCAGCTGATCAGCCGTGCAAGTTGCCAACCGAAAACATGATTCGTGCAAAAGAAGCAGAGAGCACTGATCTACAGTGCCCGTTGGAAGCGTTTATCTGCAAAAAGCTCTCAAATTATTTACGCGCCTGCTTATATTTACCAAATTATATACTTTTCTTGCCTGCAACATGCGTTACGGAAACAAATTTATTGTTAATCTCGGTCACAGACGAGCAATGTGTTCTCAAGTCGAAGCACGACCTCGACTTGACGAAGCATGTGCTTGACTTGGCAAAGCAAGTCGGCGTGAGCGTCTATGAAACGCGCTGGCCGACTTGGGCGTTTTGAAGTCGGCTTGATGCTTCAAGCTGACTTGCCCAAGTCAAGTCCAAGCGCGTTTCAAGTTAGATCTCTGCATTCGGGGGTTAGTGTGGCCCACTTGTTCTGGAGCAGTGCAGGCATTTGTGGACAGTGCTCGGACACTTGCGCGCGAGCGATGCGAACTCGTTGACAGTCTTTACTTTGTAAATAATGTACAAAGCTCCCCCTGTCCTTTCTTCCTATCCCTCCCCTCTCTACTTCCCCTCGCTATTCTCTCCCTATCCCCTTTTCCTTCCCGCCGGCCGCAGTTCAAGTGCTTCAGTTTTTTAGATAGCAGTTGCCGCGGCCGGCAATACTCTTTTCCTTCTTTTTGATTATTTAAAAAAAAAAATAAATCAGCCACTACCACCACCACCAACAACAAACTAATAATATAGAATGTCTGTGTGTGAGAACAGGGGCTCACTCTTGGAGGTCAGTCTCCTCTTACAGACCCCGCGTTCCCGCCGCCAGAGAGCGAATCCCCCCCCCCCCCCCCCCCAAAAAAAAAGAAAAAAAGACAGTGAAGAAGACTTAAGAAATCCCAGCGCATTTCTGGCACCACAGAAATGTGCGGGGAGGGTGAGGAATATGGCAAGCATCCGCCACAAACCTTCCAGTCTCTTGGATATCTGAGCATCTCTCAACGCCACAGCTGGAGGCGCTTGCAGGTGCGGCTGGTGTGGGGTGCCTCAATGCGCCCGTTTCCCCGCCACTCTGTGAATTGTGTTGCCTTCCTTTGCAGAGGTCATGTCGCCTCTGTGAAGAGGGTAGACATATCTGAGCTAGGTGGCGTTCATTTGAGCCCTCTCCTACAGTATCTCTGCCCACTCCGCGCTTACACCCTGTGCCGTTGCACGTGCCAGGTTAGCCAGGTCCCGCATCAGCAGTCACAGTTTTTTCGGCCACAAAACTGTCAGCATGCATGCTTGCTGCCTGCCACTCTGCACAAACCACTCAAGAAATAGCTGGACGATTTTCCCTTTCCCAATAGATTCTAACCGCCGTATTCACAAACACGCCTTCACTCGAACTTCTACTCCAAGTGGCCCTCGAGGCCTGTTTTTCGTTTCACAAAGCAAACTCCACTCGAATCGCTCCTCCAACGGCGGAGAAAACTCAAGTTTTCTCGGGAATCTCGAGTCGGCGACGACGCTACCTTGAGCCACCTCACTTGTAAACATGGCGGACATCGCAGTGTTTGCGCGCTTCGTAGACTATTTTCCGAGTTGATGAAACCTTTCACGGCAACATCCAGGTTCATCGTGTGCCAAAACGTCGCCTGCGGGATCGACTTAATCCTTTGGAACATTTTAGCGACCGTGAATTCCTCTCTAGTTACCGGTTCACAAAGGAATGCAGCGGTGGCGTAGCGGTAGAACATCCGCCTCGCATGCAAGAGGACCGGGGTTCAAATCCCGGTGCCGCGCAATTCTCCACCGGATGACAAAAAAAAAAATCCGCGTGTCGATGGAATTGCATATACAGGTTTGGGGTGCGAATTGATGCCGGTGAACACCTCCGGCAACGCACTCCCTCACCAGAACAGGAGTTGGCCACCCTGGTGCAGTAATTGGCCACAACCTCCTATGATAAGCTCCAGAAAACCCCGGCCCTCAGTCACCAGCGGCTACGGAACAACTGACCACGGCGGCGGTCAGACCTGTGACGCAGCAGGGGGTGCTAAGAAAGACTGGCTCCGCTGGACAGGCCGCCATTGGAAACTGACCCTGGCAACGTTTAATGCTAGAACCCTAGCTAGTGAAGCTAGTTTAGCAGTGCTGTTAGAGGAACTAGAGGGCATGAAATGGGATGTCATAGGGCTTAGTGAGGTTAGGAGGCCGAATGAGGCATATACTGTACTGAAGGATGGGCATGTACTGTGTTATCGAGGTTTACCAGAGAGGCGACAACTAGGAGTAGGTTTCCTTGTCAATAAGTATATAGCGGGTAATATAGATGAATTCTATAGTATTAATGAGAGGGTTGCAGGCATCGTAATTAGGCTTAATAAGCGGTATAAACTGAAGGTTGTACAGGCCTATGCACCTACATGTAGTTATGATGACCAGGCAGTGGAAAGCTTCTATGAAGATGTAGAATCGGCAATGCGAAAAGTAAAGACGCAGTATACTGTACTAATGGGCGACTTCAATGCCAAAGTAGGGAAAAAACAGGCAGGAGGCAAGGCAGTAGGTGACTATGGCATTGGTTCTAGGAATAGCAGGGGGGAGTTACTAGTTGAGTTTGCAGAGCGCAATAACTTACGAATCATGAATACCTTCTTCAGCAAACGGAAGAACCGAAAATGGACATGGAAAAGTCCTAACGGAGAGACTAAAATGAAATCGACTTCATAATGTGTTCAACCCCCGCCATTGTGCAGGATGTAGAGGTAATCGGGAAAGTTCGATGTAGTGACCACAGGATGGTGAGGTCCCGAATTAGCCTAAATCTGAAGAAGGAACGCAATAGATTAGTAAGAAACAAACCCATCAACGAATTAGCGGTGAGGGGGAGGGCAGAAGAGTTCAGGATCTCGCTACAGAATAGGTATTCAGCTCTAACTGAAGATGGCGACATTACCCTAGAGGCAAGGAACAATAATTTCAGAGATATCATTACTGAGTGCGCGGTAGAAGTAGGCGGTAGGATAGTTAGAGAGGATACCGGTAAGCTGTCTAAGGAGACGAAAGATTTGATTAAGAAACGGCAGAGTATGAAAGCTTCCAATCCAACAGACCAGATCGAATTGGCCGACATATCAAAGCTAATCAATAAGCGCAAGGTGGCCGATATAAGGAAGTATAACATGGAGAAAATTGAGCATGCTGTAAAGAACGGGGGAAGCCTCAAAGCGGTAAAGAAGAAATTGGGCATAGGCAAAAACCAGATGTATGCGATAAGGGACAAGGCGGGCAACGTCATCACTAATATGGACAAGATAGTCAAAGTAGCCGAGGAGTTCTATACAGATCTCTACAGTAGCCAAAGTAGTCAGGACCGTAATGAGATTGGCGGTAGGGAAAAACAGTCAGACGTTCCACCAGTGACGAAGGACGAGGTCAAGAAAGCACTAGAAACTATGAAAAGGGGGAAATCAGCTGGAGAGGATCAGATAACTACAGATTTGCTGAAGGACGGGGGGGATATCGTGCTAGAAAAACTGGCCACCCTGTATACGCAGTGCCTGGTGTCATCGACGGTACCGGAAGCATGGAAGAATGCAAACATTATCCTCATTCACAAGAAAGGGGACTCTAAGGACCTTAAAAATTACAGACCAATCAGCTTACTATCTGTTACGTATAAGGTATTTACTAAGGTAATCGCTAATAGAATCAGGACAACCTTAGACTGCAATCAAGCAAAGGATCAAGCAGGGTTTCGGAAACGGTACTCTACTATCGATCATATCCATACCATCAATCAGGTGATAGAAAAATGCTCGGAATATAACCAGCCCTTATACATAGCATTCATTGATTACGAAAAAGCATTTGACTCAGTTGAAACCTCGGCGGTGATGCAGGCATTGCGAAATCAGGGGGTAGACGAGCCGTACGTGAAAGTGCTGGAAGATATATATAGTGGCTGCACAGCAACCATAGTTCTGCATAAAGAAAGTAACAAAATTCCCATAAAGAAAGGTGTTAGGCAAGGAGACACAATCTCCCCAGTACTATTCACAGCTTGTTTACAGGAAGTATTCAGAGACTTGGAATGGGAGCAGTTAGGGATAAGGGTAGATGGAGAATACCTCCGTAATCTGCGATTTGCTGATGACATTGCCTTGCTAAGCAACTCGGGAGATGAACTGCAAATAATGATTGATGACCTAGACAGGAAAAGTAGAAAGGTAGGCTTGAAAATCAATATGCAGAAGACTAAGGTAATGTTCAACAGCCTCGGGAAGGAACAGGAGTTTACATTAGGTAGCGAAATACTGGAAGTAGTAGGCGAATATATCTACTTAGGACAGGTAGTAACCGCAGATCCGGACCATGAAAAGGAAATAACAAGAAGAATAAGATTGGGATGGAGCGCATTTGGCAAGCACTCGCAGATTATGACTAGCAGCTTACCGGTATCGCTCAAGAGGAAAGTATACAACAGTTGCATCTTGCCTGTACCCACCTATGGGGCTGAAACGTGGAGGCTAACCAAGAGAGTTCTGCTTAAGTTGAGGACAACCCAGAGGGCTATGGAACGAAAAATGGTAGGGGTAACATTAAGAGATAGAAAGCGTGCAGAGTGGGTCAGAGAAATAACTCAAGTTAACGACATTCTAGTGGAAATTAAGAAGAAGAAATGGACATGGGCAGGACATGTAGTGCGAAGAGAGGATAACCGATGGTCGCTGAGGGTAACAAACTGGATTCCAAGGGAAGGAAAGCGTAGCAGGGGGCGGCAGAAAGTTAGGTGGGCGGATGAGATTAAGTTCGCAGGGGTCAAGTGGATGCAGCTAGCACGGAACCGGGTTAAGTGGAGAGATATGGGAGAGGCCTTCGCCCTGCAGTGGGTATAATCAGGCTGATGATGATGATGATGAAAGGTGACCGTGGCCTACCTCTTGACAAGGCAGCCGCTGATGCCGAGCGCCGACAATCGTGGCCTGCGGCTCTCGCCGATGCTGCAGCTGCTGGTCGTGCTCCGGTTCTACGGCGCCGGAACGTTCCAAGTGGTCGCTGGTGACCTAGTGAATGTGTCACAGCCCACCGTGTGCCGCGTTGTCAAACGAATTTCAGAGCTCATAGCGAGCACCTTGTTTGCTCGCGTGGTGAAGTTCCCGCAGGCGGCTTCCGAATTCGATGCCGCGATGAAAGACTTTTACAAAATTGCAAACTTTCCGGGAGTGACAGGGTGCATTGACTGTATTCATGTGCGTATTAAAAACCCTGGAGATTCCAACGGAGAAGTTTACCGCAACCGGAAGGGGTACTTCTCTATAAATGCGCAGGTGAGCGTTCAATTTTAATTGGCAGTGTTAAATTTGGCATATTATGTGCATTCGCGTTGAAACGATATTTGTAATGTACAGTTTATTTCGCTAACCATCAGCCATAATGCTGTCCCAGCACAAATTGATTCTATTTTCATTCATTTCTATATTTCCCGCTCCTCATAATATTCTGAACAGCGTCAGACAGCGATTTTGTTTTCAGTTTTAAGTTTCAATTCAGTGATATGTATTGCAATTCGGCATAAATCCAACAGCGTGAAAACATTTTTTTTCCCCGCAGGCGGTCGAAGTGCAATAAAAAAAAAAAGCATTTCTACGCATTCTGTGGTGACGGTGGCGACAGCAGTAAACCAGTTTGCTTGGTTAACGCTGGCAAGAACAAGGCACAAAACATGAATTCCTCTGTAGAGCAGATAAATAACCCCAATCATGTGTCGGCATAAAATTGCAATTTTTTTTGGAGGGGGGTGGGGGGCATTTCATTTAGTTTTTTCTTCCACTTCCTCGTTGGGTGCTACAATGCGCGTTCGCTCTTCACTTTCAGTTTACAAGCTGTTAATATAGTGTGACATCAGACAACCAGCAATAGTAGTACAGATTAGGGCACTAAAGTCAGATTTGAATGGGACCCAGAGATAACGGGCTTTCTGGCATCGCTTAGGCAATTAATGGTGTACTGAAATAAAGAGATGAAAGTATATATATTAGACCGTGCCAGCAGCAAGCGCGCTGCTCGCGACCATGCAAATTCACGCAATATTTCTATTGGATCATATTTTATTGAACCATCAAGACACTTCACTGAGCATTTAAATACATATTGGTGGGGCAATGTTAGAAGGAAAAATAATGTGTGGCCAAAATTTTAACATTTCGAAGCACACAGTATGATACATTGATTGCAGAAGTGTAGGAAAAAAGATCACATTCTCCCAGTTGACATGAAAACTCTGCTGCATGCAAAAATTGACATGCCAGGATTCTGCTTGCACGTCTATATATGTAGAAACCAATGGCAAAAACAATATGTGATACTTAAACTCGAGATTTCAGTTTATAGTTATGCACATCGCAATTTTAGATTCTTATTTCAAATGCAGCTTCAATCAATTGCTGCCCATTGCCAATATGTATTGATGCTTATACAGATTTCAGCACTTTCGAATTCAATTGACCTCACCAAAGGATAACTTACGAAATACTTTGGAATGACTCAAGTGCATGCTTACAAGGAACAATCATGTTGCACTTGTAGAAACTTCTAGCAGCACTCATTACTTTTTTCATTGCTGCAATCTACTCAACCTATTTAAATTTGCCTCTCTTTCTAGGCCATCACGGGACCCAAGCTGCAATTTTATGACGATGTTGTTGGCTGGCCTGGCTCCGTGCATGACAGTCGAATCTTCGACAATAGTCGTGCACGGGTCCTATATGAAACCGAGAGACTTCCTGGAATGCTGCTCGGAGATGCAGTATATGCCTGCATGTCATTCCTGATGACAACACTGGCAAATCCCGGAGCCACAAACAGCCCAGAATCGAGGTAAGTAAAATTGTGAAACAACAGACAGCAACAAGCTTACTTCGTGAGTTTCAAATCCATTATTGTCATATGTTGTGTTTAAGATGTCTTTAAGACCTGTTCTTCTCATGCAGGTATCAGGCTGCCCACATCAAAACGAGAAATACAGTGGAGCGGGCGTTTGGTGTGCGGAAAAGGCGGTTTCCATGCCTTGACATGCGGCTGCAGCGCAAGTTGGAGCATTCAGTGCTTACAACCACAGCTTGTGCTGCACTGCATAATATCGCCTGCATGCGGAACGAACCTTGCCCACCTGCTGTGCCCATTCCTGCTGTCCATCTACCCAGAAGGACAAAGCAGCAACCCCATTTGCCACACCCTGCACCTGTTGATACAATCAATGGCAGTCGTGTACGTGCTCGTCTGATGGCGAGGTGCTTTCAGTAACTTCATTTTCGCGTCCCTGTCGTGCTTATCTTTTGTGTCGTCCGTGCTGTCATCATGCCAATAATAATGGCCTGAATAATCTATACTACCCACATTTTGATTTTCTACTTTAAGCTAATGCGATGAAAAATTTGGAAAATTTAAAGACTGCCATATCCATCCCCACGTCCTTTTATGATGCCGATGCTGCTCCGGTAATTCCTGCTCGTTACCACGGTTCCTGCTTGCTAATATCTGAACTGCAACATCCAATTGGCATGCTATATCTACCTTCACAAACTACTAGCAGAATGTTATATAAAAATAATACTTAGAATACAGAATACAAATTCATCATTTTGTGGTACCCTTACAACAAGTTTTCCACACAATAACAAAGGAAAGGGCTGTACATTGACTCAAATGGACTGTACATGATTTGTCACATAATTGATTAGATAATGAAAAACACAGTAGTATGAAAAACGACAGGCACTTTTTAAAACGTACTTATGAAAGGCACAAAGAGGAACTGGAATGAAAGGGAACAAGAAGCATTCATTTAAATTATCCTGTCTTGATTCTTACGGCAAATAATCTAGATATTTGTATATTTAAAAATAATCACTCAGAGTGGAAGAGAGGCCTACATGCAAGAGCTGGATGTTATTTCCTTTACATTGATTTAAAAAAAAGATTATAAAAGACCTAAGCAATCAAGAGCACTGACAAAAGCCGGGTTCCAAATACTCATTTTGCATCATTATGCAGAACCATAAAAAAATAGGTGCCCCTCTATCATTGCTGTTGCGAATCGCTGCGTGATGCTAACATTGCAAGTTGCTGCTCCTTTACTTTTTTCTCCATTTCGAGCAGCTCAATCTCTAATTTGCTCTTTTTTTTTGGTGTTCCAGTTCCATTTTTCTTTTCTGTCTTTCGAATTCTAGATCCATTTTGTTTTTTTTATCTTCATGTTTCCATTGCCGAGTCTGAATTATTAATTTTCCCCGCAGCAATTTCCTTCGCAGTGTGTGTAACTGACGCTTTCTTTCTTCCGCTTCCTCAAAGCTTTTGTAGCGGGCTTCGGTCTCGGGAGCTAACATGCTTTTTATAGCTGCAATCCGGCCCCCAGCTTGACTGCCTTCTACAGATGTTACCCCATTGGTGCTTGTGGTCCCCACACTGGCAGAAGGTGGTGTTTCCGGCCTTCGAGCTGGTGACATGGGCATCACAGGGGATGGCGTCCTGTTTCGGCATGATGGGCCTAATAAAAGAGTTCAAACTTGCACATAAATATCAACAAAAAGTAAAGTGTGACTACAAGAACACTTCAAAACATTACAAATACTGATTTCCAGCTTCACTTAATGCATAGCAAGCAAAAAATAGAGGAAGCTTTTTTATATAGTTTGTTCATTCAACATATGCTGTCTAATAGTTGATTACCTGTGCCTGCGAACGAATATATATCAGGCATTGCTTCACCAGGATCCTCAAGAATGGCTACAGCACAACTGTTTAGTCATCGTAGCACGATACTGTACATAGATTGCTTAAAGGACATGTGATTGCAGGATAGCTCTGTTTGCTTATCTGGTATATTGCTCTAGCACCACGCATCTTTTTTTTTTTTCTAGCAAAACTTTCTGCAGCTGTTAATGAAACAATTCCCATAAACAAGTCCACAGCAGAGCTTCACACTTGCAGGCAGTTTTGCGTGCTTTGAATACAACGGTTCTCATTAGGAATTTACATCATTTTTAGTTATTTGATTTAGAATTATTTTTTTTTTCTGTTGTGTTATGAGAGAAAAATGTTGAATAAAGATGAATTATTAAACGAATATAAAAGCAGCAGCAATCAGCAACACCACAGATATTCAATATCATATATCACAGGAGCGAAGCTGCAAGGCATGTGCTAGAAATTTAGTGAGTACATGGTATTGAAAATAATAGCCAAGATGCAACCACCTATATGAAATCACTTAATATCATTGGATATATTCACAGCTGATTCAACATCTTTAAGGACGTCTGCATAGAAACATTGTTCAGTGAATGAATGTCATGTATGCTAGGGTATAGTGTTTTTCTTGGCTGAAAGATAAAATTAAAGCTTGAATGAAAACTGGCCAATAGATAGGCAAAATGATGCATCCATTCTTCGATATCACCTGTGTATTTAGAAATAAAGAAAGAGCTGAGTTGTTAATTCCTTTTGTTTGCCTCTTCGTCCTGCACTTTATGCTGCCTTGCTTATTAAGGGATGAGTATGCAAAAGGCGGCCGCCACTCCAGGGTGAACACACGAGTGTGAGTCGTTTCATTCGGCATATTAAGTATCCCAGGTAAACAATGACATGGCGTCATCATGCAGCCATTTTGCTTTCATCTATGGCCCTGAAAATTGCACTGACGCTACATAAGAATACAGCCGCAAGGTCGCTCTGTCATGCACAAGCAACTGTATAATATATATTTTCAGCCTTTTATACAGATTACTCTGTCTGCTATACAAAACAACGTCTCTCAAAAGGATGCTTGAAAGCAATTGCTGCAAGTCTGTAGAAACAACAAAAAAGGCTAATTACCAGGCATGTCAGTCCAGTCAAGATCTGGGTCCACCATCGCGTTGAGCATGGCAGCCGGTGGAAGTGCTCAAACTGGCTCGCCCATGTGAATGCCATCGCTGTCGTATGGATTTTCCACCCGCGTTGACATATGTGATGCCAATGCTCCTACAAGCTCCAATGATGGGCTCATTGGACGGCATCCTCGTGATCCACCTCCTGAAATCAAAATGGTGCATATGCGAAACCTGCATGTATAACAACTTAATGTATGCACAGTCAGTGAAAGGGTAGATCTGACCCTTTATGCCCAACGTTTGGATCAAAAGGGAATAATTTCTTCCCCAGTGTGCCAGCCCGTATGTATGCCTTTTGAATGTGCATAGTTTTCAGCTTAACATAATAATTAAGCCATCAATAAAAATTGCTGTTAGTGCAATTAAACTTCGAGAAGCTGGTGTGTATATTTTACATTCTGAGTGGTGTGGACCATATAATATCTCAAAACGATTCGTTGGCCTTAATACATATTCCTGTATTTAGGCCCACAAATATTCTAAAAAATAAAATAAAAAAAAGAGAGATGAGGAATTGTCTGACAGAAGTCGCACACCTTTACACACCAAACATTTTTAGTTGCATATAGATCAAGCTTCTCCTTGGAGTCAGTTTTTTTCCACTTGGACTTTTCATTATCCCAGAGTTTGCGGAGCTGCTTCGCATTTCTTGGCCGCATGTTGGGCTGGCTGTTGTATTCCAGGCACAACTTCTCCCATGCCTTGTTTTTCGTTTCTATCGAAGCGCTATTTGTGCGCTTATTTTCAATGGTCCTTGTATACTTCCCGACAAGCGCTCTCAGCACTCCGCGTTCCTCCTTCGTATAAATAAACCGCGTAGCCTCTTGGGAGGGCTGAATACTTTGGCTCTCGGCTGACGATGACATTTCGATAGAGCACCGACGTAGAGACGTCCGAAGCGATCGACTACGGTACCAAACTCTTCGGCTGTGGTTCTCGGCGGCATGGCGTAGAATTTTTTTTTTTTTTGCTTTCTTATCTTTCCGCGCATCCCTCTTTTCCTTGCACTCATAGTTCTGTTCAAAAGACAGTGAAAAAAGAAAAGCAATCACTTTGCTATTCCATATGCGCGAACGACGACCAAAGTGGGTGCTCGCGCACCAAGTACGCGGCCAGCCATCTGTGTCGTACGCATATCAGTGCGTAGCCCAGCGCCTCAGGGTGCGCGTTCGAACCGCATTCTGCGTTTCCGGGCATGCTTCGCGCATTTCTGAATACAGCTCCCAGCTGTTCTTCCAAACGCAAGCAGCGTTTGCTTCAGCGGAGTGTTGCACGAACGACCACCCGAAAGTAACAGAGCAGTGTACGCTCTGCTAGATTTTTCTATTTTCGCTTCACCATTCACTCGCTGCTAGCCGAACCTCTGAAACGAAACGGCGCTAAAAAATGAAGAAACTTGTTAGATAGGAAGAGGACTTATTGGTCCCTGAAAGTGCCGCGCGAGAGCTGTGGGCATGCCGCCCAAGGTGCCGGCTAATGAAACGCAGTCGCGACTGCTTGGCCGAGACCGACCAGCGTTTTTACTTTTTTTTTTCTTTAGATACGTAGGCAGAAAAGAAGCGCCATAGCAAGTACGCCTTTGAATGCCTTGTTTGCTTGTCCAGGCATTACAAAGCGCCGAGAAGCACTGACAGCAGACGACGTCTTTACAGCGCATCCGCCGCTCGCCCCTCGCAGATGTTTCGCTGCGCATGTTGCATGTTGTTCGCGCGAGTGTTGCCAGATGCGAACGCGTTTCCGGCCGCGCCATTACTCGCAGTGCGGAAAGCGCGTTTTTTTTTTTATTGTAACCGTCGATCTTCCTTCAGAAGTTAATTCAGAAGGACGCCTTCCTAGAAATTGCGCATGTTACACATTTCAGCACGCAGTTTATACGAATAAATTTGCTCTTAATCTCGTCCCCATACTTCCTTTTCGCCAGCTCGGTGGAGGTGAGTGGAGGATGGTTTCTTGAGGGTGCCTCGTCGGAGTGAAAGCCGAGCGGGGTTCTTGAAACCGAAATGCCTCTTGAGTGGAGGAGCGGCTGTATTCTCCGCTCCGACGAGTGGAGGTGTAGCGTCGAGTCGAGGCGCATTTGTGAATACGGGCGTAAAGAAAGCTCCTAAGGACGGTGAAGGTAAAAAGACGCAAATAGGAGCCTGCAAACTCTTCTCGTATAAGCAGTGTAGGCACAGTGAAGGTTTGAACCCTTAAGATTTTTAACAGTTATGCTAGTCGCTTCGGGTTGTTCATGCAGTCTGTGTGCCAGAAGTGACGTAAATATTTTTAGAAAGGTTGTAGCCGCGCATGTTACAGTGGATATATTTTTGTAGATTATATAATAGACGGCGCGCAGGTCCATGGCGGAGAAACATTTTCATAACTCGTATGTGTGGACAGGCATTTGTTATTCTGGGCCGACCTAAATATATTTATTTTTTTATTTATTCAACATACCCCTAAAGGCCCTCATTTGAGGGTATTACATAAGGAGGGTCCGTGTAAAAAGAACATGTAACAGGAACATTATTAAAAAGCAAATGAACAATAAACAGGCTAAATTTAACATGGGAAAATAATTAGCACCAGAGGATAAAGAAACAGGCTATAGAAAGCAATAGAATACAAAGTATATATTTAAGAAAGCAATAAAAGGCATGACAGAAATGAACCTACTGCAGCGTTTACGCATTGCAAAAAAAAAAGTACATTTCAAATGTCAACTTCGCTGCGGACGAGATCGTGAAATGTGGAGGCGTTGGATTCAATGGCTATGTGTGCTGGTAGATCGTTCCACTCTATGATAGTGCGTGGTATGAATGACTTCGCAAATGTAGATCAACGACACGCGATTCGCTTAACTTCGTGCGGATGGTCGAGCCGTGGAAAGAAGGCTGATGGTGTTAAAAAATAATCGTGGTGAAGCGATGTATGGTGATATAGTTTATGGAAAACGGCTAGCCGTGATAGTTTGCGGCGGAAAGACAAATCTTCTAATTCGGCGCGATTTTTTAGGGCAGTGACACTGGTAGTGTGTGAGTAGTCAGAATAAATAAAACGCGCAGCACGGTTCTGCAAGGACTCAATGTTAGCTATGAGGTAGGCTTGTTCAGGATCCCAGATGGCTGATGCATATTCAATCTTCGGACGAATGAGCGTGAGGAACGCTATTTTTTTCAGGTGGGGAGGGGGGGGGGGGCTGTCTCAGGTTGTGCTTTAGAAGGCCGAGTGAACGGCTGGCGGATGCTAAAGTTATATTAATGTGGTTGTGCTATGTTAAATCAGATTGCAGATGAACTCCAAGATACTTGTAGGTAGTAGCAAGTTCGACAGAGTTGTTATTTAGAAAATAGGTTGTGGGAATGCGAGCGCTGCGAGTGAAAGACAAAAGCTTAGTTTTGGAAGTACTAAGTGGCATAAGCCAAGCTGTGCACCATGCGGTTACTGCATCAAGGTCAGTTTGGAAACATTATTGGTCAGTGATAGAAGAAATATTTCGGTATATTACGCAGTCATCGGCAAAGAGCCTAATTCGAGAAGACACAGAGTTGAGTAGATCATTAATATATATTAAAAAAAGGAGTGGGCCAAAGGACGCTCCCCTGTGGTACCACAGAAGTGACTTTAGAGTCAGTGGAGTTGTAGTTATTATTGGAGTAAAGTGAAGTCTAGCGCTGAGGAAGTCCGCAATCCAAGTAACAACAATAGGGTGAATATTCAACTGAGTTAGTTTGAGTATTAGCCTATGATGAGAAACACGGTCGAAAGCTTTTGAAAACTCGAGAAAAACGGCATCAATTTGACCACCAGCATCAATGGATGAATGCAAATCATAAACGAAACCGCCGAGTTGTGTGTCACAAGAGAAGCCCTTTCGAAAACCGTGCTGGTATTTGAAAATTATGTTATTGTTTTCCAAGTAGTTAAAAATTTGACTGTGAATGACGTGTTCAAGAAGTTTGCAGAAAGTATTCGTTAGTGAGATAGGGCGATAATTAAGCGGAGAAGAAAGATCACCGGTTTTGGAGATCGGTATTACTTTGGCAACACGCCAGTCATGAGGTATGAGACCCGATGATAATGATTGAGAGAACAAGGGCAGTTATTATTGAGCAAATGGAGCGCGATGTGCTTTTAAGTATTTTATGATTAAAGCCATTTGGTCAGAACTGGTAGAAATCTTAAGATTATTAAGTAGGCATAATATATCAGTTTGACTGACTAATATTTCGGACATTGATATGTTAGGAAAATTATTTAAGCTGGGCGCTGACGAGGTGTCTTCATTAGTGAAAACGCAAGAGAACGCGTCGTTAAATAGCTGAACGCAGTGGGCTTCAGGAACTGGAATCCCATCATTATCAGTAAGAATTATATCGGGATTGCTATTTGGGTTTATCACTTTCAAGAAACGGCGAGGGTTATTTGCAAGTCCTTAATGAAAAAGTGGTGCCCGGTTGACTTGAGAGACGTTTGGTAAAGCTTATCGCATTCCTTGAATTTTTAGCACGCACTCGAAATATGGTTCTCATCTGCTTGCCTGTAAAGGCGCTTCTTTTTATTACTTAGTCGACGAAGCTGTTGGTTGAACCAAGGTGCACATTTATTATCCGATTTTAACTACTGGGATGAAGTTATTGATAAGGTCAGTGAGGGTATCTTTGAAAAGTGTCCAATTTTCTTCAACAGAGCGAGATAACAAATCATTCAGGAACTCCAGAGAAAAGAGATGCAGTTTGTTATTAATAGACACATAGTCGCCTTTATTGTAGCATCGGATTTGTTTTGTTCTTATGTTCTTTTCATTGAAAGAGCCAGAAAGATTGCCAGTTATAATGGCATGGTCACAAAGCCCGTCCTGCTGATTTAAGTCTGAGCAGATGTTGGGATCGGTTGACAACACAAGGTCCAAAATGTTAGCAGAACTAGTTGAGGGTCGCGTAGGCAAATGAACGAGCTGCGTTAACGAAAAATCAAGACAGGAGTGGAGAAAAGCATGAGCTTCAGTGTTACTGGGAGGGACGGCTAATGAGTTCCAGTTAATGCTTGGAAAGTCAAAGTCGCCGAAGATGATCAACTTAACGTTGGGAAAACGCGTACATATCTCACTCAGAATTCGAGAAAATTCTTGCGAAAATTAAGCCAGTCACTAGGTCAGGGGGACGATAACACCGATTATTATGTTAGTTGCTCCGCACCGCACTGAGACTAAAACGCACTGAGAAATGAAGTAACAGTGACTGGAATAACAATAAATTGCTTTCTGATAGCGAGAAGGACGCCGCCTCCCCTACGAGAGTTCCTATTGTGTAGAACAGCGCGAAAAAACGACAGGGACGAAGAAGACAAGACGAGCGCTGACTTTCAACTGACAAGTTTATTGCATGCCTGCATCCATATATATGAACACGTTCACACAATAAAAGAAACAAGAACAACTAAACAAACACCGGAAAGTGTAAGAATGCAATCGAACCATGTGTCATCCAGAATTTCACAACGCATCATTTTCTCGTGTTCATAAGTCTTACTTCACGTTCCGATAAAGCTATAGACGGGCTGCTGATACAAGTTTCCTTTATCCTGTTGATTTCTTTTGTCTCTAAAATCTCCCGAACTGTCTGGTCATTATGCCGATTGATTATTTTTGATTCCTCTAGAAATGGCTGGCAAGCGTCGCTTTTACAGTCCCTGCAGTGTATGCCCATAGTTTCTTTTACCGTACAAAAAACATTATTGTGATGCTCCATTAGTCTTTCGTTAATACAACGCCCCGTCTGTCCGATATAATGTTTTCCACAAGACAGTGGAACAGAGTATACAACCCCCTTCTGGCAAACCACATAAGGGTCTTTGTGTTTTATGGTACAGCCCTGACCTATGCCTTTCGTATACCATTAACGTTTTTGCACATTTTCCCTAATTTATCGGGAGCCGAAATGACAACTTTTACACCTGCCCGATTTCTTATACGTTTGAGTCTATGCGAGAGGTTATGAATATACGGAATGACCGCTATCTTTTCTTTCGTCCGCTGGTTCGTGGATAAGCTCTCCAGGCTCGCCTGAGAAGATTTTATACTTGATAAAATAGTCTCCGCTACCGATACCAACAGCTGCTTGGGATATCCTGCGTTTTGAAGCCGTCGAGTTTGATACATGAAGCTATCTCTAATAGAATGGATGCATGATTTTCTTAAAGCATTAATATAGCATGATTTCACTACGCTACGTTTCACTAATTTCGAATGTGAAGATTCGAAGGAAAGCAACGGCTTGCTAGCGCGTGGCTCATATGTCCAACACGTGTGATTAGGCTCAATTTTCAGAGTAAGATCTAGAAACCTGATCATATTGTCCTGCGGCAATTCCTATCCTATCGCACCTAAAAAAATTAAAGAATGACCCCTGTACTAAAATGCAGTCATCATGAACGGTATCATTAAGCCACGTTTCGGTAAGAGTTACCAGTGATGCAGAGCATGAATCAATGAGTGATGAGAGAGCAACGCTTTTCGGCAAGACACTTCGAATGTTAGTGTGCAGAAAGCATAGTGTTCACACGTGTAGGTGGACGTTGGCTTGAAGACTGTAATGAACTGCCGAGCGACTGACTACGTGAACAATGTCCATCCGCACTGCGCCGCGAGACGCACACAGCATGATTAGCATCAGCGTCCCATTCAGACATGTCATCATTGATAAAAACTTTGTTGAAACTTCTTTAACCATTTTACAAAACTGCAGTAGCTTGCGACGTTTGACACGGACGGCCTCGGAATAGTCCCGCGAAATGCTGAAATTTTTGCCTTTTAGTTTGAAGCCCATACTTATGACTGCTTCTACATCCTTGTTATAATATTTAGCAGTTATAGGACGACATTTGTCAGTCGAAAAACGACCCAGCCGATGAGCTCTAGCAATGGAAGAAGCAGTGACACCAAGCATCTCGGTACAAAAGACGCTAACGAGACGTTCCGAGGCTTCCCAATTTTCAGACTCATCGGAATCCTCGATATCAAAGAAAAGTACGTTTGACCTACGAGAGCGGTTTTCAAGGTCAATTTTGTCTTGTATTTTACAAATTAATTGATCTACATTCCTGGCGGCATGAACATTTTACGACGATTCGACCTTTGAGTTCCTGGACTCGCTTGCTTAGGGCTTCCATCTCGGTTTTAGGTGTAATATGAATACTTAGAGCTTTGTTAACAGTTTCGAGGATGCTTGCATGACCAGCGTCTATGCGCGTAGCGTAACTACCTCCGCCAGATATTCAAGCTTGTCGTCCTGAGCTTTGGTCATAGGTCCGGGGTTATCTTCAATATCGCTGCCAAGTAGCAAGAAACGCCGAAGGTACCCAAGTACAGCACGGAAGCGCTTGAGACAAGGGGGGGGGGGGGGGGGGGCACGACACCCTCTACAAGACAAACGTCGTCGTCTCGATAACACTGAGCATCATTGTAACTAACCTGGAAGTACAGTCGAGCGCGATTTGAAGTTTATCACGCGAGCATCGACCGGGAACATGAACAGCGCCATGGCCCAGAATTCTCTGCCGAGGCGAGGGAGGTATCAAGCTAGCTTCCCTCACTCTTTTTGCTGTTCCTTGAGCAGCCGCCACTCCCTGCTGGGACAACTTCCTTTTTTTTTTCCTTTTGGTTCTGCGAACAGGCAGTGATCGTTGTGCGCATTACGTATTTTTCGGTATTATCTGAAATTGGACACTTTATCGCAACAAATTGAAAGCTTAGAATAGAGTGAAAGGATGGTGTTTGTCGCGGGGGTGATGGCTGTTGTATGGAACAGCGAACGAGGGAGAGAAGATTGCGAAATCATGATTTTTTCTGTTCCAAACCTGACCGCCAGGTGCCTGGAGTGCTAGGCTGGTCGAAGCTCGCTTGATAACCTTCAAATCGCGCTCAACTGTACATGACGGTTGACCGTAATTGTGCCACGAAGACGGTGCCGTGACCCGAAGGGGTGTTGAAGTGAGCGCGCTTATATGGAGGCGGGAAAGGGCGCGCCGATGCTTTCCCCAGTTGCCAGCCGAAAGCGAGCAGTTTGGCCAGACTTGGCGAGAGCTGTGGCGGCGCGCTTGATGGGGGGCTGTAGTTCGCTGATAGCCGGTCCAGAAAGGCAGCCGGTTCTTCGGGAGGTGGCTCGGCGAGCCAGAAAGGGTCAGCAGGCGACAGGCCACCCAGGACAGTGGTCAGCAAAACCTGGAAGTACATGACGGTTGAGCGTTGTTCCACGAAGACGGTGCCGTGACCCGCGATTATACCGATTATACAGGTGAGTGGAGGGGCGCTGGACAGCCTTTGTGGATGATACGCCCATCCTCCGCCTAATCCGGTTGGCGACGTGCCACCCTGTGCTGACCGACGGCAGCAAGCTCAGGAACATCTCCACATGCATTGGACCCATTATTCTGGAGCCTACTGCCTGCTGTCCATTTCTTCATCCGGTACCATTAGACGTCACACGTGGCAAACATTTTTCTGAGATACAATACAGCTGCCAATTTCTTTTACTCTTCGATCGCATAAGTCACTGCTCGAGCGCTCCAGACAAGCGGGATGCTGACTGCAAGTATAGTCTGTAGAGCAGGGGTGACGGAATGAAGGGAAATAAATTCCAGAAGAGGGCAAATAGGGGCTACTTCTGAAGGGAAATATTAGCCCATTTGTTCTGTAGCGAACTCAATGCTTAATTCGTCTTTGTCATCTTATATACTATGTGGTGACTCCGGAGCGCCAACATTACAGTTTAAAGCCAATAACAGCAACAAAACATTGCACCTCTTGCAACCACAGCCAGCACCGCTCGAATGCTCTCGACTAGCCTAATCATGCCTGTACTTCGCAGCTCCCCAAATGAACTCGGTGTTTTGGCACTTTTCATTAAAAAACCAGGAGTCAATGTACATTTTAAATTTGCTGCAATGTTACAAACTACATTCGTTGTCGCAGCTGCTAAATGTAGAAAAAAGATAAGCACGATTTTACATACCTTTTTTCCTCGCAGGCTCCTCAGTGCGTTTCCGGCTAGGCCTCCTGTGCTTTCGCCTCCACACCTCCATTTCGTCTTCTTCCGCTTCTGTACCAGCATCACGAATCATATCTCGGTTCTGAAGCCAAATCAAGACACTTCGTAGCAAAGAGAAGCTTACTTGTCGTGTGAATTATGTGCGCATTGTAGTAGCCGTCTCGTGCACTCTCTTCGTCGTCCAAGAATACTTCGTACAACTTTGTACGGTTTGAGGTCTTCTGTGTCTCGCGGCGAGAAGTTGCGGACTGTTTCCTCACGGACAACACAGCGCTTATGCTCATTCTCATAGTGAATAAGTGCTAACATAACTTATCGTCGCTGCAACAGCACGAACACACAGAAACACAAAGGCGACTGCACTGCCGTAATGCGTGAGCCGAACAAAGTAGCGTCCATCATGGCAAACGGCTTTTTCGTAGAGACAGAGAGAGAGAAAGAGGAAAAGGAACAGAGTGAGGAAGAAGAAGGAGAGGAGAAGTGGTAGCTTTGCGGCCACGGACGAAGACAAGTTCATCGTCCCACCCTGCGGTATTGGACATCGTAGGGAGCCGGGCGGCGGCACAGCATGTATGCCCCCTATAGCCCGTAGTATTCCATTAAGGCACGAATGTCGGGAAATGTGATTACTTGAACCATTGTGTGGAGCACTACAGAGTCGCTGAGGGAAAACGCCAAGTTTCCGGATACATCATATCGTATACAAACCCTATTTCCTAGATCTAAATTGTATTCATCCTTGCAGTCATAATGCAGTAAACAAATAAGCAATATTTTAGGCAGTTGATTATATTTATGCATGCAACCAAAGAAATGCAAATTGACGTTTGTCGGTGATATATGTGAACTGCCTTAAAAACATGAAACGTGCACAATAAGCCATGTATTAATAAACTAATTTCTGCAATCAATTCTCTTGGCTTAATCGATGTATTTAAAAATAGGAGTTTTCATTTTATTAAGGTTTAACGTCCCAAAGCGACTCAGGCTATGAGAGACGCCGTAGTGGAGGACTCTGGTAACTTGGACCACTTGGGGTTCTTTAATGTGCACTGACATCGCACAGCACACGGGCGCCTAGCTTCTCGCCTCCATCGAAAAGCGGCCGCCGAGGCGGGAATCGATCCCGCGTCCTTGGGCACAGTAGTCGAGAATAGAAGTTTTCAAACTTTAGTGGATTTTATTACGCCCACATGTGAGGGAAGTCTTCCCTTTTACAAACGAGGTGTAGATTTTTTTCAGGTAGCGCCATGTCTAGATGCACCACAGATAAAAGCATTCCGTACTAGTGCTTTAACTTTCTTCTGTTTAGCAATGGTCTTCAACACCCAACAAAGTTTTTTGAGACCAGTTTTACTATTTGGGCGAGTTCGAATCTGTCATCAGAACTTGTAAATTCTGTCGCTGGTATTGCGGTGGGTGGAGTCACTAAACATTCGAGATGGCAGGTGCACATCCCAGAATTAAATGAAATTCAGCCACGCTTTTCCAACTCTTGTACGCAAACCATGGACAGGCGCTAAAGCGCCTGTGCATGGTGCTGGCGCACATGCGTCTTGAGAATTGTCCTCACCTTTCATGACGTACACATCCATCTGATCGCTGCCGACACCTAGCCATTCACCATTGTAAATGGGGTCTCGATTCCTGTGTACTTTTAAGGACTGCAGGTCATAGAGCACCACAGCGTGCATAGATTTTAAGCTCTTTCTGGTGTGATAATTATTACTCGCTTGTCCGACGAGCGAGAAAAGGTTCCTTCCTCTGATATTTCCAGGGGCAAACGATAGTCTGCCGTCTGCTTTATCTCGCCTCTTCAACATAACCAAAAGCCTCTGCATCCCTGCGCACAGGAGTCGAATACCCTAGCCACTGCAGCATGGGAAAGGAAATTCAATGGAAGGTTCAGAGAGATCGAGTAATCTATTCAGGTGCAGTTCCTGCCCATATACTTTACTAAAAGCATTAATAAATGCCTTGCAGCAGTTGACTACTAGCAAAGGGTTGCCTGTCATTCATATATCTAAATGTGATAACCTTGTCTTGGTACATTGATTAGTTCTATGAGACCATGACAGTGAAATAACAAATTTGTACTTAGCATATCTTTCATTACAATTTTCCACCTTTTCATTCCTTCGAATGCTTTCTTTACTTCCTTTTTAGTTACCGGCAGAAAGTCTGATTTCTCTGCATTACTGCTAGTGCCATTATTCTCCTGATTGCATAGCCTACTATGTTGACCAGAGCGGCACTCCTTGGCAACTTTCACCACCCTATCAATTTATGGAAATGACAATGCTTACCTTGCCTTTCAGCTCATCGTTCCGATTTTTACCTATACCTAGGCCATGTATTATTCGTTGTTTATTTAAAATTTGGTAGATTTTTTTTTTAATTTATATACTTTTTGAAGTCTGTGTTCTTTTTTGGCTAGCTGTGTAGTGCAAACTAACATGCAGTGATTATCGGTGATAAAATTTCTCAAACCAAAAAAGATTAGAGAAGCAAAAAGGCACAGACTTCATTGACCTTGCAGCATATGCTATTTACAGTTGATTGTAATTACTACTAGCATACTTAAACTGACTCTCATAAAACATTCCAGCACGCTTTTTAGCGTTGACAGCATGCAATTTCGAGAATTCTTGCTCAACATTAGCGCTTGACATAGGAAAATCAATAATGTGCAAAGAAGCTTGGGCTAATATTGGCCAGCCAGATGCATGCAGTTTACAAAACAAAGAAGGCTAGGAAACAGCACTCACACTGTACTAGTGGTAACTGTGGAACTCTGACTCAAGCTCCTTCATTTGGCAGTTCTCTCAGGAGGGCTTTTGCTGCTACTTCCATGAGGAATACTGGAGTGTTGTCTGCGAACAAGTAATTTCGGTTGGAAGAATTCTATGCGAGGGAAGTGGTCCATGCCTACAGCAGTGACGCTGTTAGCGTGTGCGGCTTGGCAGCCGGAGCAGCAGAGCCTCGAGCTCCCTCCTCCCGACATTTTTTCCAAGTGGCCGCTGAGCCATTTTTCTACACTAAAGAAATGGAAAAGGGAATTTTTTTCGTGAAGAGTGGGTCTTAGGCTATCACAAACGTATCAAAAACCATCTTTTTCAGTTTTATACAATGCTGCAGCATTTTTACCATCAGATGTTTATTAGCTTTTTTCGCTTAAAACAGGAGAGTATGTGGTCTAACTATACCTAGTTTCCTCATGACTGCTTCCAGGCTATTGCCTTGATTTAGAACATGCTCAATCTTTTCACTATTATGCTTCTTTCAATCAGTAACTGTATGCTTTATTGATTACCGCCAATAACTCTGCCAACTGTATTCTGTTGGTTGGATTAGAGGCTTTCATGCTTTACAGTTATTAATCAGTTCTTAAATATCCTATTGCTTGCTTCTACATTCACTGAGTAACAATATTTGTGACCCTGAATTCCTGTAGTTTAGTTGTAACCTTTATTTTGTTGATGGGCATCTTAATCACTAGTTCATTCTACTCTTTCTCTGAATGTAGACTAAGTTGAGACCTTAACCATTCTGTGGTATATGGATTGCTCCTTTGTGATGACCTCTGCATCATAACACATGGTTTTGAGCACATTATGAAGTCCGTAATATTTAGGCACCCCATTCCAACTTTTGCATATACGCTTCCGGTTTTGCTCAAGACAGTAATCATGATTCTTAAATTGTTTGAAACTGACAACTGTTGCCAATCAAACAGCTGTGCATAAAGAGCAATGTTTATGTCTGCCCCCTCCTTTTGTATGTCAGTCATTTCAGGCATTGTTTTCTTCACATGAAACAGTGCCTGGGCACTTTGGGTTAGTATCTCTTTTAGATGAAGCCACACGGATGATTGTCACAAGTTGTACGAAAAGTGCGCACTACATGTCTCGAGTGTCACCTCGTACTGTTCAGTCGGCAGAAGCCTAATAGTATCAGTAAAGTTAACACAAGGTTCATGTATTTTCAAGGCCAATACAAACCTACCCAGTCAGGATTTGAGCACCCTGAACACGGTTGATGTTTCATATCCATTTGTGGGAGTACGAAATCTGTTGCAGAGACATTGGGTGGCTCAACTTAATGCTGTTATTTCAGCACATGCCTGCTACATGAACCGTTTACTAGATAATATGTTCACGTAACATGCAACAGAACACAGGTGTCAATAAAGCGAGCCACAGCATGCAAGGCCACATGCACACAACAAAAATAAGACACGGAGGCAAGAAAGTGCTGTCTTCAATTCTGTGTTTATTGAAACTGTAAGTACAATGGGTTCCCCAAATTGCTGCTTGCAATGCTCCTTGTGGTGCGGTGCGAGCACCACTACTGTAGCATGTAGCTCATCAGAGCACGGCACTACAGTAGGCCCCCTATCTGCCACCTGGGGACCGCGCTCTCTAGCAGGCAGGTTCTGCCGAGAGGGTCACTGCAATGGTCTGGCTTCCCAGCCGTTCAAAGGGTGGCAAGGTAGGGACACAAAGCCCACAATCACTTAATAATGAGAATGCAGGCCAAGAATGTACTTGACACAGCCCAGGCATGAGTAGAAAGAATAAGAACTGGCAAGGGCAATGCAAGCGAAATCAGAAAAAGGATATGCACTGCAGGCTCCAATGCCCCTGTAAACTTCATAGATTCAATTTGCACAAGTCTTTTGTGGCTGTAGGAAGAAGAAAAAAAAATGCATGGGCCTGCTCGGGCACCTCCACTGCCTCACGCGGACAGATGAAAGTAGAGAAAGAAAAAGAAGAGGGAGAGAAAGACGCGCGCCGCGACAGCCGTCGTTCACCACCTAAGCGGTGGCGGGTGCAATGACGGCCTACAACAAATAAAAATTCGATGGTTGGCTAGCCCCCGCCACATGCGGCGTTGACCTACCGACCCAGCCCCATACGGCCAGGAAGAGCCACCCTTCACTACCTTCCTTGCACAAGTCTGAAGTCACCTAAAAAGAAACAGAATAAAAACAGAAAAACACAAGCACAAACAGACAAAGGAATGAAAAACACACAGAACAGTTTCAGGAGCCACTCATGGAGTGCTAGCTTTATTCATACACTCTTCCAGGTCTGCGAACAACCTGCGCATAATGCCTGGGTGCTTGTTTTCTGCAATGAGCTTGAGCACTCTGCCTGCCTTCAAAATCATTAGCTCATTCAAGCTTAAATTGCTTATAGAACCATGTGTGCACTTTTGTGTTGGCTTTTCAGCCATTTTGCATGCAGAGCAAGAAACACTTCTGCTGGCGTAGGCTCTGCAGCGCGCCGTTTCCTCCGGATGACTCTTGGTCGTTGCGCACTGCCATCTTCAGGTAGCCTCGTGCCATTTGGAGATGTGTGGGCACTGGGGGTGGGTTGCCAGAAGGTCCAGCTGGTGCTTGCGCCAGGTCCTGTTGGAATTTTTACTGCTATACGGCGATTTTGGAGCAAAGTATGATTACATGGGCGTAATTGTGAGTAAAAGTTGTTTGATCTGCCCGTGCAAACAGTTAAAGCACAATCCAAATTCTCTGATGGCATGGTTTTAGTATTTAGAACAAGCACTTGGTAGTAATGATTGAGTGATTTTTCTTTCTGGTTCGCCCACTTAAAGTTGAAAGAATTATGTGTTGCTACCGCAGAGCTTTACTTGCACTGAATCAAGCGTTTGTAAATGGTGAAGAAAATTCACTCACATTTTGAGAAGCTGGCAACGGGAACCTTTCTGTCCCATTTGGAACGAGGTCGCCAGAAGTCTCCTCCTCATCTTGGCTCATGTTGGGCCCAAAACTCTTTTCTTCTGCCTGCTCATTACTTTGGCTCCATGTTTGGCACTGAAAGAGGATATCTGCAAGAGATTTCACATAACATACAACCACGCCAACAATGCAGAGAGCAGCTGTACGAATATATTGTAATTCGAAGGAAGGAAGCAACAGAATTACCTTCTGCAGTCTGGTGCGCCTGCTCAACTGAGGCAGCTTCCAAATGGGAAGTGTCCTGCTGTATGCTTTTTTCATACAAGTTTCTGCTGAAGAAAATACGAGCGCGGTCATGTCAGAATAATTTCATTTCAACAAAGAGCATACTTGCAAAAGAGGTGCAGCATAGCCATGATAACAGTATGGTATGCTGAAAACCATTAACGTCTCGCTGATGCACTGAGAATCTGCATGTATGCCACAGATACACTTTAACCTTGTATACATGTGCATGTTGTCCCAGCTAAATTGAGGCAATGGCTAAAAAAAAAAAAACACTGTAAACCAGTGGCATACAGCTGCCTGCAGTATTGCATGCAAGGGAAATTTTAGTTTTTCACATAACTTCCCGAGTTAAATTTAAATAATTGCTAATAAGTACATGACTGCACAATATAATTTGCAAAGTTTGAGTGCACCGCCAGCATTTCCCTTGCATTATGTGTAGTAAGAAAAAAAAACCGTCACGTGAGTCATTTTTTCAGCTTATCAAGAAAACCTGCCCAAAATACAAAAAAAAAACTCCATGTGAGTAGCTCATTCACATGTCACAACCACGCTGCCTTCTCTGAGGGAAAGAAATCGGCTGCAGCAGTAGCTATGCAATGCACCGTTGCAGCGGTAGGCCGATGCGATAACTTGGCGATGGTTCCTTCGCCCGCGTCAATGAATTGGCCCGTGAAGATGCAAGCTGCAATTTACAAGCGCGGCGAGGTCACTACAACCATAGCTTAGAAAACGGCGCGCCGCCGTACCGCTCCAACGAATATGGTGACGCGGTAATAGTTTAAGTAACGGGATTTTAGTTTCGTATTTCACGGGCTTTCTTTTTTATCGCAAGTGGAGATTGGGGGGTTTATAGAGGTACACTGTGACCTTGCAAATCAAATCTATTGCCTCAAAATCAGCGTATAGATATGTACAATCATTGCATTTGCTTCTTAATTGCAAAACGCAAAAATCCCCAGCTGACAGATGTATGCACACGCGGATGTGAAATATGCCACTAAATTTCGACTTACGTACCTCCGACTCGAGGCGTGACCACGCAGGAACGACACCGTGTGAAAATACGGCCAACACCTGATGACCGTTCCGCCAGCTGTGCCACTCTCGGGCTTTTTATTCAGGTCTTTAAAAAACTTATCACGGAGGTAAGCCCATTTTTTTGCAGAGTTCCACTGAAAAGAAGTTAACAGAGAAGTATTACAATTAAATCCGACATCCACGCTTTCAAGTAACGAGACAAAGTAACAGTCAACCGCAAATGGAACAAATGAAATGACACAAACTCATGATAATGCTTTTGAAAATCCTGTTTTGTTTGTTTGATTTCTCCACCGTGCCAACACATTGCCCGCGAAATTCAAAGAAACATCAGTGAGCGCGCGATGTCATATCGCACGCAATATATTGGTTTCTCAGAAATTCCGTGTTGACGCGTCTAGGTCAGGCTATCCCTGCAAGCTGTGAAGCATGAGTTTTTAACGATGGTGTACTCACAGCGTAGCGACAGCGAGGACCAACAGAGTGCTATAAATTCTGAGCTCATTGCGTACGTGTTGATGCCTAACTCACAAGGATGTGCGATTTCCTCTTAATTGGTGCAGATGTGCGCCAGTACAGGTGCAAGTACATAAAGCACGCCGGACACTTTTTAATTGTATACAAAACGGTCAGCTGCGTGCACTGACATATGCTGATTGGTCACAGTTGTGAATGAATTCTCTACTAAACTTAAGGACAGAAGGATGCCGTCAGAAATTGCACTTACCATTGATGCCCAGTTCCTCTCCAATGGCTGCCCACACAAGGAACCTCCCCGACTTGTTTTTATAGTTTGATGATGTTAAATCATACAGAATGGGGTTCAAATTAACTATTTCAATAATTTCTGAATGGCCTCATCGGTCCATATCTGAGAGCCGGTCCCCGAAGACTCCTGTGAGAAACTTGCGGGAGCTGCCATCTCAACACCACCAGCTAGGATACGCAATAAAGTCGCTTCTGCGAAGTTCGAAGAGGGTGAAATCAATACAGAAGGATGGGTGCGCGCGTAATGCTCTCCCTCGCGCACGCCACGTGCTGCCTTTGTGCAGGAGCGAAGCACTACACACGAGCCAAAGAAAAATATCTTCCGCGGATTGTTCGCAAAACTTTCAGCTTCGCAGGGGGGCGCTGCAAGCGCCAGTGAAAAGCGCACTCTTCAGCGGCGTCCGGATAATTGACCGGGCAGGCCGCTTCCCCCTCCCATTGAACAGCTGCGCGAGTGGCTCTTGAAAGGGGTCAGTTCTGCGCGTGCTGGGCTGCTGCAGATCTGTTTGTGTAGTCGCGTGCTTTCTCCTTGATGCTTGAACGTTTACGCATGCGCATTCTTCAGAGAATTAGAAAAATGTTTCAGCCCAAACGCGAAAAAAAACTTTTGGATCCTGTACCCCCGGTGAGGCAAATTGACGAAAACGCCATTATGTTAACGGCGCTTTTTGGTGCCGCAAGTAATTAAGTGCCAAAACAGTTTACAATGTGGAAAGTAAATCTATTTTTTACATAGTCATCTTCCCAATGCAAAATTTTATTCGTTGGCTCAGTGAGGTGCACGAAACATCACTGACTTAATAGATTGGATTTTGATACTTTTTGTGCTAATAATAATGAAAATTACTTTATTTTAACGCAAATTAAGAGTCCTGAAGGCGATATGCCAGGCTGAAGAGAAAGACGAGACCATCCACCGAATATGGCTACCTACTGCTCGCTTATGGTTAAAAGAAAAATGTCGGTTGCTTATTTATTTCATGCTATCACAGCGCACGCGTACCCTCAAGACAACCAATCTGCAGAGCCATCGATCATAAGCGAATGCTCACTGATGTGGATGACAAACATTTTGACTTTTCAAAATTCTTTTTTCGAAACGGCAATCGGCAGCATGAACACTCGTCAGTATATAACGATAATGGAGAAATGCTTAACTAAATGCTACGATTCAGTGCAAAAGTTTGGTAAATAAATGTTTCTGCAATAAATAATGTCATACTTTTTCAACTGGATAGAAGTCTGGTCTAGTTGCAGGCTGTTCATGGCAAACAATTGCGGACGCGTCTCCTCTTTCTCTGTACTCGTAAATTTTGCGACAAGGAAGTTTCATCGCGAACATCTTTTTTAGCATTCATGGCTATGCTCTCCAAAGCAGCAGTTTACAAGCAGTGGCAAATGCACTTGCAGGGCTGGCATTCTGTGGCACTGCAAGCATGGTGCTGTTGTGTGCTTTAAATAAAAAGAACCAAGAGGGGTCATATTGCACCCCTGGACACAATAACTTTTTTTCCCTCTCTAAACGCCATGGAATGCCAGCCAGACTGGCAGCGACGAGCAACATCTCTTTTGTGCACCTGCGAGTGAGACAGCGCGTGCATACAATGACGGAGAGGGTGCCAACGGCGCGAGCATCGCGCGTGCCAGTCGGGACGTGCGGCGACGTCCCCGAACAGTAGCTCAGAAATGACCGCCAGAGGAAGGAGGCGGAGCTGTTGTAGTGGGAACAAACTAACCTCTTTCAACGCGGCTCGGAAACCTGCTGAATTCGCGAGAAATTCCTCTGTCCATTGTTGATGTCACAGTAATGATTGCATGGCTCCAAAAAACCCTTCTCCAGCTGAGGAATACTGATTCCGCCAGCGTTCCCCGGATATCCTGCCTGCCTTTCCCGACCTCTATAAAGAGAACGGAGAAGGGAAAAAGCGCACCTGTTCATGGACAGCTTGCTTGCAGTCTGAAAAAATAACGCAGTTTCTGATCGGTACATCACATCTCGGGCTCTCAAAAGACAGCAGTCCTCAATGCACCTTTTTCAGGTAGCGGTACTGCGCATGCGCGAAACCTCTTCAGCCACCATTCTTGCCAGGATGGCATACGAAAATTGGGAGAGAACTTCGCTTCACCTGCTTTTCCAGGGAACCAGGACCCTGGCTTCATGAGTGGGATGAACTGCTGCACAATACTTGTGTGCAGTGCTAGCATCTCCTGGCCTTCACGCATTGTATTGTCCCCGCATCTCCTAGCTTGCCTAGCGTGCCTCAACAAAGAAGACTCGGCCAGATTCTCCAGTTTCCGGTTGTCATTGTCATGGTTGAACAGGGAGTAAGCGGGCGGGGGGGGAGCGGCAGTGTGCCAAGGTATGTTCACGAATGAGTCACGCATCTACACACAGGTTAGTGGAGGCCACCTTGAACTCAACTACTGTTTGGAAAATAAGGCCACCGCACTACTAGGAACGAATTTTTGCACAAATTGCAGTACTGGAAAAAGGTCCATTAAATGCCCACATATATGCATGAAGCATTTAAAACCCCAAAATGATTGAAGGCATTTAAGAGGGACAATCGAGCAATTAAGTAATGCGAAATGGCAATACCAAGAACAAAAAGGCGGCGAAGGAAGTTGTCAAGCGGATCAAGGACTGATATATATATATATATATATTAGTTGCATGCACGCTAGATCATGAGAATTCATACAGCATATTGCCGCGAACTGTTTAAATCTTTATTTGTTCCTATTCGACAGCCGCTGGTATGCGGCCTTATCATTGTTATTCTGGTACGCTTATCAATCAAAAGCGAGAGCCACCTGTCGTCCAAAATGGGAAGCTTCGCCGGCACTTTTGGTTGGAAAGGGCTTCTCGAACTGGCATGCGCAAGGCAGCGTTCGGCGCTTCGCGTGCGCTTAAATCGTTGTTTCAGTGTTGCTCTTTTTGCTGAAAACGTGCATATGCTGAAGAAAGAGGATGACATAGAAGGAGAACGATGTAGAGCGCCGACTTTTCGGGTTTTAGCCAGAATAATGACCACGTATGAGCAATACGTGCAGTTTGCGTCCTCAACTGTTCGCCAGGCGCATCGTGGCCGATGCTTAAAGAAGGAAGGCCATGTCAGAAACTTGAATCTTCATACCACTAATCAGACCGCAGTGTTTATGCGACAATGCCATGGTTCGGTGTTGATTCGGGCCACATTGTTTGAACTCACTGCGATTGCCTTGCGGGGTGAGATATTTTGCTTAGAAAGATGTGTATCTCTCTTGTGCAGAATGCTGATACACAAAATGAACGTGTATTGCATGGGCGCTAATGGGCCGACGAGTGTTACAGTGACTTGGGATGCACTATTATGTAACACGCGCAAATGTTTGTCTGGGTTTTCTGATGTAGGACAAGAGTTCCTGCTGACTTTGTCCCTGCAGCTTCTGATGTAGGCCAGGCTTTACTGATTAGTAAACGACTCGTATTTTCTCAACTACACTCGCGCTCATACGCGAGAGCTTCGCTTCAGATATAGCGCACCTTGCTATTGTATTTTTGGATTTACGGTGGATGTTCATACAAGTATATAATATTCATTTCCCACCAAATCTGTCGATGCAAGAGCTCTTATAAAACCAATATGTGTTCATTTGGCAGCAAGCGCCAAATACAGCAAGAACGCCCAGCTACTTCGGAAAGGGCCGGATGGGCCCAACCGACCCCATCAACGGCTTCGTCTTTCGCGCTTTGTATGTCGTCGTGGTCCTCGTTATATATACGTACAAGTGTCGCTGCTGCATGGCGCATGCTTAGCTTAGATAGAAGGCGTTTCAATCAAATGGCTGTCTTTAGACTGCATGCAATAGTGAACAATGCTGCGTTTCTTTACTCCTTATTGAAGGCTCAGCGAAACCTGTCAGCATGTAAGCAGGGCTGCTGTTGAGTGTTTCTGTGAGGGCGCTAGGATGCTTCTTCTTGCGCGGGCGTACTTTGCAAGTCGATAGTTCTTGGTAAGGTATAGAACTCACTCCAGCAAAGCTCTACACTTCCTTGTCTCAAGGCAGAGATGGCCCCTTTTCAGTAAATGGGGTGGCTGTAGAAGGAAACAAAACTCATAACAATAGATTATGGCACCGACATAAAAAAAAAAACGGGGGAGAACAAAAGCGCCTCTGCAAAGCAGGAGCGGAAGAGGACACCGAGCACACTACTTCGTTAGCAGACGACGCGCGCTCGGGGACCAGTCATGAAATATCCAGACAGCCTTTTTTCCCGTGTCCGACGTTTTTTTAAATGCGTGATAAGTTTTCCCGAGCCACGGGCACACACATACGGTGAAAGTGAGACAAGCAACTCAAATCATCCACCGCTCTACAGCGCGAGAATGCACAGCTATAGGCAGCGCTGGCGCGTCATGTTTTCCAACCAAAACCAAATCGCCCACAGAGGGCGCTAGTTGCGCCTTTGTCGCGCATGCGCAGGAGCTTTTCCGCAAATGGTCCATTCTGTATACAGTGTTTATTCATGCTGGCTGTCGCGATATGACGTGTTATCCTTTACTTTGTCGCGAACGATGCGCCGAGATCTGTCTCGAAGATTCCGATCATATGTTTCTACAATGTTCCAGGTTGGGCTAATAGCAGTTTGCGAAGTTATCTAGATTGTTCTGAGCAGCCTTTAAATTGAGCGTTGACGAGCGTTGACACCGTCCCCTGCTTCAAACGAGGCGTGGCAGAAAAATAAATAGAAGGAATCATAAGGCACGCATAATTGAGCACTGGAGCCACCCCACAGCACCCCTACAGAAAGACTTCCTAAACTGGGGGTCTACAATAACACCACTAATACCCTAGTTGCACGGTCGTTTTAATCACGGTTGCGCTTAACCGCGGTTACCGAACTTAACCACGGTTAACCGCCAATCGCGGTACGCTGCTGTTACACAGCTCACCGCCGTTCTCGGTTATGGCGGCCATTACCCATTACGGTGATCGGCGGAACTAGGGTCCCTAGAAATATTCTAGGACTCTAGCGGAACGAAGTTGCACTCCGACGAGGCGTCAAAAGCGCGGTCAAGCACCGCACGATGGCAGCACCTCCTCGACCGCCGTAAACACCGCCGCGGCGGTGGCCCCTCCTCCCGCAAATCGTACGCGAACGACACGGCGTATCGTTAGCGCCGATATCAGAAATAAACGAGCTAAAATTTGTTGATGTCTGTAATACTGCGCAGAATATCAAGAATGAATCACTCTTGATAATGGCTGACCAGCGGCAAATTGCTGTTAAGAACGATAACCACGACACAAGCAAGTTTCTGCTCAAACTATAGCTGCCGCCGGTGCATCGGGCTGAACCGCTATACTTGTGCTAGCTTTGCAATTAATGTTTCGCCAAAGATAACCTTTTTGTGAATCCTATTCTGCCATAGTAAATAACGATATGATTGTTTTATGAGTAGACCATTTACGAAAGCGTCGATCAGTTTCAAAGCGCCGACCGCCGCGGCTTCGAAGCGAAACAAATTAGGCCTAGCGACGACTAGGAGGTTACGCACGGCGCCGTCGTTCGCCGCGCTAGCGCGCTCCATCGCCGCGGTAAAACTAAGCTCGGCCTGCTCGCAGCATCCAATGCTTCAAGCGTTGCGAACTTGTGCACTTGCAAGATACAGCTAAGGCCGCGCATATACATTTTTTTTTATGTTCCGCTCAGCGACAAGCCCCGCAAACGGTTCTGCAGAGACAGGACGGAGCTTCAGTACGCAGTCGCTGCGCTGTCGGCCGTAACCGATGACTTCGGGTGGCACAGTAGGCAACGGCCATTCTATACGCCGGTCTTTAAACGTGATATAGTAGGCAAATGAGTACAATGCTGAAGCAGACCCGCTCGTACGCTTCGCGCAATCGGGCGCCTACAAGCAGCCTCCGTGCACAGACTCCGCCATAACCTCGGTTAACGACGCAAACCGAAGTCGCCAAGCTCGGTTTGCGATAACCGCGGTTAGGGGTGTAACCGTGGTTTTGTCCGCCGTGTAACATGGGCTAACCACGGTTAGCGTAACCGCGGTTAACCCTGCCCGTGTAATACCCTAGTCAGACGGACTCGCTAACTGCGGCTATGCTTAACTACGGTTAGCCGGAAGAATCGTGGTTACAGGAAACCGTCTCGCCGCTGCCACACGGGGATTAGGCCCACCGTTCGGTGGTTTGACAGCGATCACGTGGTTTCCAAATAGACAACCAAATTGCCATTAATTTCTTACAATAAACGACTTAATAACACTACACGGTAATGTTTTTATCCACAAGGTATATGCACGTTGTGCAGCTACACGTGAATGCGCTACAGGGCCCTTCGTCCATGGCTTGCAGGCCAGCGTTGAGGTCGGCAGCAATCGCCGCATAAATGCGTGCGTTTCTCGTACAGGCCCGCAAAGCGTGGAGCCTCTCCTCCCACAGCCGTATTAAAATCATCGTTGCTTCATGCGACCACAGAAGTCTCGTAGCTGCAGCCGGAGATGCCAGAGATGCAGGAGGCACAGCGCACGTACCACTCAGAGACGCCGCCATCTTTACTCTGGTTCACGGTTTGAGCGATGAAACCGAGGTTGCCAAGCTCGGTTCGCGCCAACCGTAGTTAGCAGGCTAACCGCGTTCGGTTCCGCCGTGTGAGCAACCGTAACCGCGGTTACCGATAACTACGGTTATCGTAACCGCGGTTAAGCATGCCCGTGTGCCAAGGGTATAACAAGGGTATAAGACGAATGTGCGGAGAGAACGACATGCTAGATGTGAGGGTCGTAACAGCGGCACTTTACCACGTTGTCAAGACGGACGTTTTATCTCGGAGTAAGATCAAGGCAGCTTGCGTCGATGCCGACGAAATCATTTCTGCCCTGCCTCAGTCAGTAACCGCGAGGAAGTCAAGGAATTGTGGTGGCGTCTCCTGTCATCCATTATCCACAGTCACATATATGCCGGTTTAGCTTACGTCACTGGATATATTGGTAAGTTAATCAGTGACTTCGGGTGTGACGCTCGCGCTATTCTTCTTGAAACTAGCGAAAGAAGCAGATGCATGTACACTCTTCTACGAGGGCAAGAATTCTAGTGGATTACATTATCCGAAACCAGAGTTTATTGCCCTATTGGACAAGCTTTTTTTTTTAAGAAAGCTCTCGTCCACCTACCCACTTAAATGTTCTCGAAGTACTTCAAATCCTGATTCAACCAGCCCAATTGCGTATTCACCATTGCTCATTTGCCCTGAAGGATTTGACAACAACAAACTTGGGAAGAAGTTTCTCAATCAAAAACATAAAAAAATCTAAAAACAAGTTTGTTTTTTTTTTGGTGAACATTATGATTTAAACCCAGTGTCCCCCCTTAAGTGGTGTCGCTAACACCGAATATACTGGCGATTGAATATGATGCTCCTTCCGCCCCCTCTCAAATGAATGCACTCAAGCGTGTGAGCAAAAAATGAAGAGCAACAGTGACTTCGGGTGTGACGCTTGCGCTATTCTTCTTGAAACTAGCGAAAGAAGCAGATGCATGTACACTCCTCTACGAGGGCAAGGATTCTAGTGGATTACATTATCCGAAACCAGAGTTTATTGCCCTATTGGACAAGCTTTTTTTTTTAAAAAAAGGTCTCGTCCACCTACCCCACTTAAATGTTCTCGAAGTACTTCAAATCCTGATTCAACCAGCCCAATTGCGTATTCACCATTGCTCATTTGCCCGGAAGGATTTGACAACAACAAACTTGGGAAGAAGTTTCTCAATCAAAAACATAAAAAAATCTAAAAACAAGTTCGTTTTTTTGGTGAACATTATGATTTAAACCCAGTGTCCCCCCTTAAGTGGTGTCGCTAACACCGAATATACTGGCGATTGAATATGATGCTCCTTCCGCCCCCTCTCAAATGAATGCACTCAAGCGTGTGAGCAAAAAATGGAGAGCAACCTGCGACGGTTCTCCAGCATCCCTCATTCCGCTCGCATCTCTTGGGAGCATATAATGAGGGGTGAGGCCTGCACACGTGGATGCGTCACCATATTCGGCTGCAAGTGCTCACCAAAAAGTTTTTAAAATTATTTGTCAATTATAGGCTACACGAAGCTTTTAAATTTCACTTGAATGCTCGCAAAGATGACCTGTATGAATTTGTTGAAATAGAATATTACTACAAGCACTGTTTCACGGGCCCCTTAAAATGTAGTTCATACTGTAGTGATCCTTGCATGCTTTCCACTTTTACTACCTAATGCTTCTAACAACGATACGTATGGTGGAACGATAAAAGAACCATCTGCTAGCAACTATTGAATGATCATTATTTGTGGATTCAAATTAAATTCTGTCTATTATTTTGCACTTCTCTACTCACAGCATGTACACTGCATTATCCCGTTTTGTTTTATCAAAAGAAAGCTTTATTCTGTACATAAATGTCTTGGCACCCTTGTAAAGAAAGTGTACAGTATATGATACCTTAAATTTGGAGATAATCGCATGGTGTCCGGCGTGCGAACAGCTATGAGGCATTTAGCGTTTGGGCCCTATGGCCATAATTTTCACTTGAGTGTGAGGTGCGGATGGAGTTCCAGCAATTAGCCCTGTCAGCCCCGTGTCACACAGCCATATGTAGTTTTTCTTGAAGTTGCAATTAATCAAGAGGCAAAATAAAATGCAGGAGGTTGCCAGCTATAATACTCAATGATTACAACAAAAAATATAATTGTGTTTACTCTGATTCTATGACAAACTACGTTTTAGGGCATGGACATAGGTAGCTTCTGCAGCATTGTCTATTATCCTTTTAAGCTTTCCCACATCATACAACAGCCATCAGGTAGCTAATTTGTTGTCCTACTTTAATGAAGATCAGTTGTTCATCAATGATATTTGAGAGCAATCCAGTGTAATTAAGGAAGCTGTAAGAACACCTTTCAAAGAGTAATCGAGGGGAAATTGCACTTGAATATCCATTAAAGGAGTACAGATATCAAATTTTAGTTGTAGGTTGTCTCTGTAATTACACTTAAGACATCATTAACCGCAGATTACTATGTGGTACATGCTTACATTTGCAAAGTAATTTGCCATTGAATTTCTTCTTTCATGCAATTCTGGTTTCGGTTTCAACAGCCGAATGAGTGCTACAACATCAAATATAGTTTAGGTCATGTTAGGTGTGAAGGAACTGCTGTGAAATCACTGAATTATTCCTCGCTATTCCAGCTTTTCAGATAGCTGCCTGAAGTGTTGTGGTATATGAAAAAAAGGTAGAGCAGTGATTGTATAGCAAGATTTTTTTATGCGTCACATGACCTATACTGAAGTTTGATGTCCCTGCTGTCATTTCGCATGGACAAATGACACGACCCCGAGGGAATAAATTAAGTTATATTATTCACATTCATAAGTCATATTCAAACACTGTATCATGATTCAGGAATAGTAATGGTTTGCCCATGATCAGAAACAAGAAAACAAGCAACAAAGGGTATCGGTGTCTGCACTTCTTTAACTAGGACTGCTGAAAGGCAAAGCAGAGGTTGCAATTAGAATGCTTGAAGCAACCTCGTGTATGCAGTACCTAATAACTTCGGTTGTATGAGCATTGTGAACAAATGACAGCATCGTACTCATTCAGAAAGAAAGGCAGTCAGTGTACAGGAGTGAAAAAATAAACCCATCAGCTTGCTGTCTGCCGGTATGGGGCCTGCAGCCCTGTTCTGTAGTTAAAATTTTTTATTTGTAATGTTTTTGTTTCTGTAATTATGAATAAAATCCACAATATTCGTAGAAAATATCTGACACTGGTACGAAATGGTAAGTTTGCATAATTTTGCACCTGCTGTGATGCAACTTTCCAAGAGTTTGGCACTTACAGTTCGCGTGGTTTCATGCCTTAAGGGCTCAGTATCACAGAAAGAAACCCTCCGAATAGATGCTGAGCACTCCTTAAAGCTAAAGACATTTTTCCGCCACTGCAATATTCCTTTCAAAAGACACCAATATCATGACGATTCCCATAACTGTCAAAATTCATTCTTGCCTGAGCTGGGCACATTATAGCCTGATGCATGTAAAGTCTGAAGTGAAGCTCCATTCACATTCAGATCCACTGTACAGAATTCTTCCATGGCAAAGAGTTGGTTTGTTAAATAAGAACCTTAATGGAAAAAGAATCAAATGCTCTAAAATTTTGTGCCCTTTAGCTAGTTTAATCAAATCAAACATTAAAAAGCTGATTTTGTTTACTATAAGTTGCATAGATGAACTAACTTGCTCGAGTTGGTGAAGAAGCTAATGTGAATATTGTTTTTTGATTATTATATTCTTGCTTTTGACATAATTCGGGTGATAAATTTAACCAATTTCTTTTTTGTGGCTCGTATAGATGTCTGCAACAAAGCTTAAAAAATGGCACTGCTCACTGAGCATCACAGAAAATCTAAGTGTTGGAGCTGCGGCAATAAACAAGGCGCTGTAATACGCTTAAGCATTCATGTCCAGTGTTGCTGTTAGCCAGCAAGTCGGCAGGAAGATGAGATTGTTAATACAAATTAGAGTGAACATTTGGAAAGAGATGCACAGTCTGTTAGGCACCGTTTCAACAAACTGACTAGTTTTCATAATTGGATGAAAGGAAATCATCATTAAATGCTGGCTAGTGGATGGACACTCCGTTCACATATTTTGTTATGTGCTCATTGCTATGCCCTTTCGTGAAACTTATAAATTGGTAAACTTTGTAGTAACGAAGTGCACGAGCGTGTCACGCTGCTTTATTGCATAATACACTTCCTTTTCTTGTGTGTTTTACTTTCATATCCTTTTTTCGTTTCTCAGGATGCACAGAAGCCATCAAAAACATCCGGCTCCTGTATGAAGAGCTGCAGGCAGCTGGAAATGCAAGGTGTGGTGGAGGCGAAACACAGGTGCGTAATTGTTGCTGTGCATTTGTAAAGCAATGGGGAGGTTTGAAAAGTGTATAAAGAAAGATTTTGCTTTGACTGGAGCAGCTCCAGGAGCTTGTGGAATATAGCATTCATTCCACAAGCTTACTGCAGCAAGATTTTCACTCTTAAGCAGCATTTTGACCTGTGCACGGCGGTGTGTTATGAAATGTATGTGGCTTTTCAGAAGTGTGCAAAGTAAGGAAGATGCAGTGGCTCCATCCATTTAGGTTTGTATGGTAGCAGTGTGCCCAAGAGCCTGAATGCACAGCATACGTGATGACATTTTCTGGCAGTGGATTGTAAGATGCGCCGCCAAAATATGCCCCCGGTTATTACACACTGGAATATATACTCTCTTTGCAGTTCTCAGTTTTCTCCTATATTATGGCATGTTGACAACGTCTGTTATTCGAGACATATTTTGAATATAACTGTCAACCCCAAATGCTAGAGAGTTGAGGAAGCTTCCTTGATTACAAGGAATTTGCTCGGCATATCTGGTTGCAAGAGCCTACTATTGATTGTGCCAGCTACACCGGAGTGAGGCAGCTGTGAGGAGAACAGAATGCTTGGCGGCCAGGTGCACTGTTGTGCAGCCAAACTGTTTGGCCAAATGACAGTTATGGAGTGCCAATACCAGCTGTCGCAGAGTATATTGCCGCCAGTGTCATTTTTACTTGACTATAAAGCACTTCACTTTTTTGCGAAGTTTATTGACTTACTCGTAAAGTTTGAAAATGTTGCTGTGTTTTGCTGTGATTTACTTGGGTGGGGACCAGGACAAGTCGAGGAATATGGTAGCCTAGGTGCTACATGGGTTTAATGTTCTAAAGGTTATTAGGGTGGCAGTACAGTGCAGTTCACCTATAACGATATTAAAAAAACTGGTAAATCCGATCGCTAACCGATTATCATTATATCTGGACAGAAAAAAGGCTCCCACACCCACGTATCTATCTTTCCATGCATGTAGGCTTGCCTACTTACCAGCGATAAGTAAATCGGGTTGAATGACCCTAATCATCGTAAAGAGCACTGAACACTTAATACAACATACATAAATAGCCATAAAATAACTTAAGCATATTTAAAACAGTCGGAATTGACACTCACTTGAGCAGCAGCTGAAGCTTGACAATCGCTGTGAGCACTGCTTCCAGTAGCGCATGCGCTGGCAGCAGTAGATGCTGCGTGCGTGAAACCGATAGCGACTGGATAAGTAGCAGGACATCCCAATCCTTGATGCTCGTTAAAATTTTAGAGTACGAATGCAAGTATTTTTTCAAGAGGCTTCGAACTTTGAAACCCTGTCAGCAATCGCAATAAATCTGCCGTTTCATGTTGTATCATGCCGTGAATGCGGTCGGCGTCATCTTCCACGGATGTACAATTGGTGATGGCGATATAGCCACACCCTCTGCGCTGCAACAGGCAGCGATTGCAATGATGATAGTGCTCATTTCCTAACGACACGCAATGGCGCTCGCGGATTTTTCCACGACAGTCCGATTTCGCCGCATATGTCGAGGTGTCACGTCATTTTCATTAGTAGTTCATTTTTTATTAAACATCAAACAAATGTGCGTGGTAAACATCAACTGGGCGGCTATAAAGCTGTCGTTGTATCCGATGTACTGCCGATGATCATTATATTTGGTTTATTTTTACATTCGGCTAAAGTGAAAACTGATAAATCTCAAGAATTTGATCGTTATAAGTGATAGAGCATTATAAGTGGACTGCACAGTATTACAAATATCTGAATCAATTTTAATTGCCTGGGTTCCTTATTGTTCTCACATCGCAAATAAAAAGGTTTCTTTCATTTTGCCTTTATCGAAATGCAGCCACTGTGGTTAAGATTACATCCTGTGGTAGCAGTGTGCCAAGTGCTTTAACCATTGGGCACCTGCCTATTTTGGGTCTGATTGGCAGTAATGTTTACGCAGTCTTGTGCTGGGTGCAGTGACATGTGCTATGTGCGGTTAAAGTAAATTGACCGCAAGAATGGCTTCAAAGTGTTTTCTGTGAATTACAAAGACCAATTTAAAGGGCAATAGCATTAGGTGTTTATTTGTAATCGAGGAATTTTCATTAGCATCCACCAAAGTGCAGCCATGCAGTCATGGAGGGATGCTCACAGCTTGCACAGAAACTGCATACTTGGAAAAATATTTGTCATGGTCTACCACTTTTGTGAAGAAGTTGCTTTGCCAAATGAGTTAACATATAGTAGAGCGAGACTAAATAATCGGCAACTCGATACTAGGACACTCCCTACGTTTCATAGAACTTTAAAACTTTATAACCACTGCATGATGTCTCTCAATAAGCTGCCTCTGCCCATGAATGAATGGGTTTTGTGAAACCGGTAGCGTGAAACCTGCAGCTGCATCATGATCGTCCGTGTGACCATCACCTGCCACACTAGCACCGTTTGCATCATTGGCTCAAGCCAAAGTAGCTGTGTCTGGTTGTATTTGCGGTGCAAAGCGGAAAGTTTAATTCTCATGTCCTTGAAGTCATGGTGCTATCGAAGCCTAATGAGAGATACGTGCAGGTTTTGCAATCTTATGTCTGCATTTCTGTGCTTTATGACAGTGAGAAAAGGCAAACATTTTGCATTTAGCGCAGTATGTGGATGTGCCAGCATGTCTCAAGGCAGCAAAGGTGATTGCAAATTGAATGTAGAGCTTAATTTTACTCATAAATGTGCAACACAATCCTCCAATAGCTGCTGCTATAATGAAGGGCCATCAATCTCGGAACATGTGTTGAGTGGAACTACTCTGACAGATGTTTTGAAATGAGCAGTCTGCTACTGTAACATGTGTGCAAAAGGACTCATTCGACACTGCCTGAAAGTTTAGGGGAACTTTCTTTCACCTCATATTTGCAAGAATGAATTCTAAGGTTGCAAATAATCTTTATAATTCAATTATATATTTACTTGTATCCTATTAGAGCTGCTGCTTCACACACATCTTCATTGCCTTGTTCTATGACACTTTTGGTCAGGGAGTCCATTGATTGGCTTTTTTCTTTTCTACTGTTTTCTCAGTATTGCCTGCTTGAACAATAATGTCGATCTAAGCTGTAGTTTGAAGTTGGATGTCTCAGTTTTTTCCGTGTATAAGGTCTATTTTACTCAAAAGTCTCATTTTGGAATTATGTGAACCATGCTAGATATGTGTTGAAGGCCCCTTTAATGCTGCTGTCAGCAATAGTTTACCATTTTTAGCCTTTACCAATAGGATAAACCATTACTACTCTACTAGGTTTCAAGAGGTACAGTCGAACTTCGATATAACGAACCTCATTGTAACGAAATTCGCAATGTAAATAATTTTTATTTCCCAATCTCTGCTTTATTGAAAACCATTTTTCTTTTTTTCGCGATTTAACGAAGTACTTTCATGCCGCACTTTTGACTGAACAAAGTGCTCGAGTATTGCATGAATCAGAAATCACTTTGACAATCAGATGAGAACGTAAGCTTTAGCTGAGATACATCACATTTTGCATTTCCCCGACATCCGCGTCAGTTTGAGGAGAGGTTTCAATAGACGAGAATCAGTACACTTTTCTTTAAGACAGTTGTCTGTCCTTCCACCCTTCATTTTTCAAAAAAGCATGCAGTCAGCCACGATTATGACGCGGGCTTTTAGCATCGTTCGCTTTAAATGTTCCAATTATTTTATGGCAGCGGACAGCGCCCACCCCAATCGCCGCGTGATAAAGGGAAGGCATGGCCCATCCTGTGTGGCGGCGCGCATGGAATGGATAGACGCACTAACGATGAGCTTTTTTTTTTTGTTGGCGGCAAAAATTGGAAGCAAGTTCATTACGCATGTAAATATGATACGCATACGTGAGGCCTGAACAATTGCAGCGCGAAGGAAGCTGTTTTAGCATAGCTTTCACTATCTGCTCACATAAAAAAAAAATTATATTCGCATCAGTTTGCTACCACTCATTATCCTCCCGATGTACAAAACATCTGGTACCCTTGTTAGCGCTATTATCTCTAGAATATCTTACTTACTTCCTGAATTCGTAATTTAAAAGTTCCCATCTACTAGCAGTGTTCCAATAACCTGTTATTTTATTTGGGTAGCCAGGGACCAGGAACCTCGAGATAACAAAATTGGCGATTTAACGACATTTTCGGCTGCAAATAGGCCTTCGTTACATCAAGGTTCGACTGCACTTGAATTCAGTTCTGCAGTCCATGTACTCTTCTAGCTGAAGGTGCCGAATGTGCAGTGTTTAAATGAGTATTTTATATAGCCATGCTTTTATAGTCACTTTTCTATCTATTAAAATTCAATGAAGTGCAATCAGTATACTTCAGAAACAGAAAAGAAAATGTTTGTTAGATATTTAGAAAGTTGGCTAAAGAGAAGCAAAATAAATATGAAGCCTGACCTCGTTGATCAGAATGTTCAGGTGAGAGGTTTCAAAGTAATGCACTCGATACTTTCAAGGATTTTTTTTATAAATGCGTTTCTATACGAAATGCAGGACGTGGATACCGAAGACCTGGAAGATATTGGTGGATACATGGTGTCCAGGTCGGCGCTGAAAATGTTGGACATGGAGCCGTTAAAACTCCCAGCATCTATGCCCGGTACCTTCTGAGACGATTGTCTTCGCCAGCAGAGCTTGTGGGGAAGTCCATAAGCGGGAGGAAATCAAGCGCCCACAAGGATAAAGAGGCAAAGCCGTAGCTTGATTCGTTGCGCGTGGATGCTGCAATAAGTAAGTATTTGTGGAACTTTCCACAGTTATAAAGCTTGAGGTTGGCGGATACATGGTGTCCAGGTCGGCGCTGAAAATGTTGGACATGGGGCCGTTAAAAACTCCCAGCATCTATGACCGGTACCTGCCGAGACAATTGTTTTCGCCAGCAGAGCTTGTGGGGAAGTCCATAAGCGGGAGGCAATCAAGCGCCAACAAAGATAAAGAGGCAAAGCCGTAGCTTGATTCACTGCGTGGGAATGCTGTAATAAGTACGTTTTTGTGCAACTTTCCACAGTTATAAAGCTTGAGGTTGGTGGATACATGGTGTCCAGGTCGGCGCTGAAAATGTTGGACATGGGGCCGTTAAAAACTCCCAGCATCTATGCCCGGTACCTGCTGAGGCAATTGTTTTCGCCAGCAGAGCTTGTGGGGAAGTCCATAAGAGGGAGGCAATCAAGCGCCCACAAAGGTAAAGAGGCAAAGCCGTAGCTTGATTAGTTGAGCGCGAATGCTGTAATAATTGTAAGTATTTGTGCAGCTATAAAGCTTGAGTTTGATGGATACATGGTGTCCAGGTCGGCGCTGAAAATGTTGGACATGGGGCCGTTAAAAACGCCCAGCATCTTTGCCCGGTACCTGCCAAGACAATTGTTTTCGCCAGCAGAGCTTGTGGGGAAGTCCATAAGCGGGAGGCAATCAAGCGCCCACAAAGATAAAGAGGCAAAGCCGTAGCTTGATTTGTTGCGCGTGAATACTGTAATAAGTAAGTATTTGTGCAACTTTCCACAGTTATATAGCTTGAGGTTAGTGGATACATGGTGTCCAGGTCGGCACTGAAAATGTTGGACATGGGGCCATTAAAAACTCCCAGCATCTATGCCCGGTACCTGCGGAGACAATTGTTTTCGCCAGCAGAGCTTGTGGGGAAGTACATAAGCGGGAGGCAATCAAGCGCCCACAAAGATAAAGAGGCAAAGCCGTAGCTTAATTCGTTGCGCGTGAATGCTGCAATAATGTGCAAATTTCCACAGTTATAAAGCTTGAGGTTGATGGATACATGGTGTCCAGGTCGGCGCTGAAAATGTTGGACATGGCGCCGTTAAAAACTCCCAGCATCTATGCCCGGTACCTGCCAAGACAATTGTTTTCGCCAGCAGAGCTTGTGGGGAAGTCCATAAGCGGGAGGCAATGAAGCGCCCACAAAGGTAAAGAGGCAAAGCCGTAGATTGATTAGTTGCGCGTGAATGCTGTAATAGGTAAGTATTTGTGCAACTTTCCACAGTTATAAAGTTCGAGGTTGGTGGATACATGGTGTCCAGGTCGGCGCTGAAAATGTTGGACATGGGGCCGTTAAAAACTCCCAGCATCTATGCCCGGTACCTGCCGAGACAATTGTTTTCGCCAGCAGAGCTTGTGGGGAAGTCCATAAGCGGGAGGAAATCAAGCGCCCACAAGGATAAAGAGGCAAAGCCGTAGCTTGATTCGTTGCGCGTGGATGCTGCAATAAGTAAGTATTTGTGGAACTTTCCACAGTTATAAAGCTTGAGGTTGGCGGATACATGGTGTCCAGGTCGGCGCTGAAAATGTTGGACATGGGGCCGTTAAAAACTCCCAGCATCTATGACCGGTACCTGCCGAGACAATTGTTTTCGCCAGCAGAGCTTGTGGGGAAGTCCATAAGCGGGAGGCAATCAAGCGCCCACAAAGATAAAGAGGCAAAGCCGTAGCTTGATTCACTGCGCGGGAATGCTGTAATAAGTACGTTTTTGTGCAACTTTCCACAGTTATAAAGCTTGAGGTTGGTGGATACATGGTGTCCAGGTCGGCGCTGAAAATGTTGGACATGGGGCCGTTAAAAACTCCCAGCATCTATGCCCGGTACCTGCTGAGACAATTGTTTTCGCCAGCAGAGCTTGTGGGGAAGTCCATAAGGGGGAGGCAATCAAGCGCCCACAAAGGTAAAGAGGCAAAGCCGTAGCTTGATTAGTTGAGCGCGAATGCTGTAATAATTGTAAGTATTTGTGCAGCTTTCCGCAGCTATAAAGCTTGAGTTTGATGGATACATGGTGTCCAGGTCGGCGCTGAAAATGTTGGACATGGGGCCGTTAAAAACGCCCAGCATCTTTGCCCGGTACCTGCCAAGACAATTGTTTTCGCCAGCAGAGCTTGTGGGGAAGTCCATAAGCGGGAGGCAATCAAGCGCCCACAAAGATAAAGAGGCAAAGCCGTAGCTTGATTTGTTGCGCGTGAATACTGTAATAAGTAAGTATTTGTGCAACTTTCCACAGTTATATAGCTTGAGGTTATTGGATACATGGTGTCCAGGTCGGCACTGAAAATGTTGGACATGGGGCCATTAAAAACTCCCAGCATCTATGCCCGGTACCTGCGGAGACAATTGTTTTCGCCAGCAGAGCTTGTGGGGAAGTCCATAAGCGGGAGGCAATCAAGCGCCCACAAAGATAAAGAGGCAAAGCCGTAGCTTAATTCGTTGCGCGTGAATGCTGCAATAATGTGCAAATTTCCACAGTTATATAGCTTGAGGTTGATGGATACATGGTGTCCAGGTCGGCGCTGAAAATGTTGGACATGGGGCCGTTAAAAACTCCCAGCATCTATGCCCGGTACCTGCCAAGACAATTGTTTTCGCCAGCAGAGCTTGTGGGGAAGTCCATAAGCGGGAGGCAATGAAGCGCCCACAAAGGTAAAGAGGCAAAGCCGTAGATTGATTAGTTGCGCGTGAATGCTGTAATAGGTAAGTATTTGTGCAACTTTCCACAGTTATAAAGTTCGAGGTTGGTGGATACATGGTGTCCAGGTCGGCGCTGAAAATGTTGGACATGAGGCCGTTAAAAACTCCCAGCATCTATGCCCGGTACCTGCCGAGACAATTGTTTTCGCCAGCAGAGCTTGTGGGGAAGTCCATAAGCGGGAGGCAATCAAGCGCCCACAGAGATAAAGAGGCAAAGCCGTAGCTTGATTCGTTGCGCGTGAATGCTGCAATAAGTAAGTATTTGTGCAACTTTCCACAGTTATAAAGCTTGAGGTTGATGGATACGTGGTGTCCAGGTCGGCGCTGAAAATGTTGGACATGGGGCCGTTAAAAACTCCCAGCATCTATGCCCGGTACCTGCCGAGACAATTGTTTTCGCCAGCAGAGCTTGTGGGGAAGTCCATAAGCGGGAGGAAATCAAGCGCCCACAAGGATAAAGAGGCAAAGCCGTAGCTTGATTCGTTGCGCGTGGATGCTGCAATAAGTAAGTATTTGTGGAACTTTCCACAGTTATAAAGCTTGAGGTTGGCGGATACATGGTGTCCAGGTCGGCGCTGAAAATGTTGGACATGGGGCCGTTAAAAACTCCCAGCATCTATGACCGGTACCTGCCGAGACAATTGTTTTCGCCAGCAGAGCTTGTGGGGAAGTCCATAAGCGGGAGGCAATCAAGCGCCCACAAAGATAAAGAGGCAAAGCCGTAGCTTGATTCACTGCGCGGGAATGCTGTAATAAGTACGTTTTTGTGCAACTTTCCACAGTTATAAAGCTTGAGGTTGGTGGATACATGGTGTCCAGGTCGGCGCTGAAAATGTTGGACATGGGGCCGTTAAAAACTCCCAGCATCTATGCCCGGTACCTGCTGAGACAATTGTTTTCGCCAGCAGAGCTTGTGGGGAAGTCCATAAGGGGGAGGCAATCAAGCGCCCACAAAGGTAAAGAGGCAAAGCCGTAGCTTGATTAGTTGAGCGCGAATGCTGTAATAATTGTAAGTATTTGTGCAGCTTTCCGCAGCTATAAAGCTTGAGTTTGATGGATACATGGTGTCCAGGTCGGCGCTGAAAATGTTGGACATGGGGCCGTTAAAAACGCCCAGCATCTTTGCCCGGTACCTGCCAAGACAATTGTTTTCGCCAGCAGAGCTTGTGGGGAAGTCCATAAGCGGGAGGCAATCAATCGCCCACAAAGATAAAGAGGCAAAGCCGTAGCTTGATTTGTTGCGCGTGAATACTGTAATAAGTAAGTATTTGTGCATCTTTCCACAGTTATATAGCTTGAGGTTAGTGGATACATGGTGTCCAGGTCGGCACTGAAAATGTTGGACATGGGGCCATTAAAAACTCCCAGCATCTATGCCCGGTACCTGGGGAGACAATTGTTTTCGCCAGCAGAGCTTGTGGGGAAGTCCATAAGCGGGAGGCAATGAAGCGCCCACAAAGGTAAAGAGGCAAAGCCGTAGATTGATTAGTTGCGCGTGAATGCTGTAATAGGTAAGTATTTGTGCAACTTTCCACAGTTATAAAGTTTGAGGTTGGTGGATACATGGTGTCCAGGTCGGCGCTGAAAATGTTGGACATGAGGCCGTTAAAAACTCCCAGCATCTATGCCCGGTACCTGCCGAGACAATTGTTTTCGCCAGCAGAGCTTGTGGGGAAGTCCATAAGCGGGAGGAAATCAAGCGCCCACAAGGATAAAGAGGCAAAGCCGTAGCTTGATTCGTTGCGCGTGGATGCTGCAATAAGTAAGTATTTGTGCAACTTTCCACAGTTATAAAGCTTGAGGTTGGCGGATACATGGTGTCCAGATCGGCGCTGAAAATGTTGGACATGGGGCCGTTAAAAACTCCCAGCATCTATGACCGGTACCTGCCGAGACAATTGTTTTCGCCAGCAGAGCTTGTGGGGAAGTCCATAAGCGGGAGGCAATCAAGCGCCCACAAAGATAGAGGCAAAGCCGTAACTTGATTCACTGCGCGGGAATGCTGTAATAAGTACGTTTTTGTGCAACTTTCCACAGTTATAAAGCTTGAGGTTGGTGGATACATGGTGTCCAGGTCGGCGCTGAAAATGTTGGACATGGGGCCGTTAAAAACTCCCAGCATCTATGCCCGGTACCTGCTGAGACAATTGTTTTCGCCAGCAGAGCTTGTGGGGAAGTCCATAAGGGGGAGGCAATCAAGCGCCCACAAAGGTAAAGAGGCAAAGCCGTAGCTTGATTAGTTGAGCGCGAATGCTGTAATAATTGTAAGTATTTGTGCAGCTTTCCGCAGCTATAAAGCTTGAGTTTGATGGATACATGGTGTCCAGGTCGGCGCTGAAAATGTTGGACATGGGGCCGTTAAAAACGCCCAGCATCTTTGCCCGGTACCTGCCAAGACAATTGTTTTCGCCAGCAGAGCTTGTGGGGAAGTCCATAAGCGCGGAGGCAATCAAGCGCCCACAAAGATAAAGAGGCAAAGCCGTAGCTTGATTTGTTGCGTGTGAATACTGTAATAAGTAAGTATTTGTGCATCTTTCCACAGTTATATAGCTTGAGGTTAGTGGATACATGGTGTCCAGGTCGGCACTGAAAATGTTGGACATGGGGCCATTAAAAACTCCCAGCATCTATGCCCGGTACCTGCGGAGACAATTGTTTTCGCGAGCAGAGCTTGTGGGGAAGTCCATAAGCGGGAGGCAATCAAGCGCCCACAAAGATAAAGAGGCAAAGCCGTAGCTTAATTCGTTGCGCGTGAATGCTGGAATAATGTGCAAATTTCCACAGTTATAAAGCTTGAGGTTGATGGATACATGGTGTCCAGGTCGGCGCTGAAAATGTTGGACATGGGGCCGTTAAAAACTCCCAGCATCTATGCCCGGTACCTGCCAAGACAATTGTTTTCGCCAGCAGAGCTTGTGGGGAAGTCCATAAGCGGGAGGCAATGAAGCGCCCACAAAGGTAAAGAGGCAAAGCCGTAGATTGATTAGTTGCGCGTGAATGCTGTAATAGGTAAGTATTTGTGCAACTTTCCACAGTTATAAAATTTGAGGTTGGTGGATACATGGTGTCCAGGTCGGCGCTGAAAATGTTGGACATGAGGCCGTTAAAAACTCCCAGCATCTATGCCCGGTACCTTCCGAGACAATTGTTTTCGCCAGCAGAGCTTGTGGGGAAGTCCATAAGCGGGAGGAAATCAAGCGCCCACAAGGATAAAGAGGCAAAGCCGTAGCTTGATTCGTTGCGCGTGGATGCTGCAATAAGTAAGTATTTGTGGAACTTTCCACAGTTATAAAGCTTGAGGTTGGCGGATACATGGTGTCCAGGTCGGCGCTGAAAATGTTGGACATGGGGCCGTTAAAAACTCCCAGCATCTATGACCGGTACCTGCCGAGACAATTGTTTTCGCCAGCAGAGCTTGTGGGGAAGTCCATAAGCGGGAGGCAATCAAGCGCCCACAAAGATAGAGGCAAAGCCGTAGCTTGATTCACTGCGCGGGAATGCTGTAATAAGTACGTTTTTGTGCAACTTTCCACAGTTATAAAGCTTGAGGTTGGTGGATACATGGTGTCCAGGTCGGCGCTGAAAATGTTGGACATGGGGCCGTTAAAAACTCCCAGCATCTATGCCCGGTACCTGCTGAGACAATTGTTTTCGCCAGCAGAGCTTGTGGGGAAGTCCATAAGGGGGAGGCAATCAAGCGCCCACAAAGGTAAAGAGGCAAAGCCGTAGCTTGATTAGTTGAGCGCGAATGCTGTAATAATTGTAAGTATTTGTGCAGCTTTCCGCAGCTATAAAGCTTGAGTTTGATGGATACATGGTGTCCAGGTCGGCGCTGAAAATGTTGGACATGGGGCCGTTAAAAACGCCCAGCATCTTTGCCGGGTACCTGCCAAGACAATTGTTTTCGCCAGCAGAGCTTTTGGGGAAGTCCATAAGCGGGAGGCAATCAAGCGCCCACAAAGATAAAGAGGCAAAGCCGTAGCTTGATTTGTTGCGCGTGAATACTGTAATAAGTAAGTATTTGTGCATCTTTCCACAGTTATATAGCTTGAGGTTAGTGGATACATGGTGTCCAGGTCGGCACTGAAAATGTTGGACATGGCGCCATTAAAAACTCCCAGCATCTATGCCCGGTACCTGCGGAGACAATTGTTTTCGCCAGCAGAGCTTGTGGGGAAGTCCATAAGCGGGAGGCAATGAAGCGCCCACAAAGGTAAAGAGGCAAAGCCGTAGCTTGATTAGTTGCGCGTGAATGCTGTAATAGGTAAGTATTTGTGCAACTTTCCACAGTTATAAAATTTGAGGTTGGTGGATACATGGTGTCCAGGTCGGCGCTGAAAATGTTGGACATGAGGCCGTTAAAAACTCCCAGCATCTATGCCCGGTACCTGCCGAGACAATTGTTTTCTCCAGCAGAGCTTGTGGGGAAGTCCATAAGCGGGAGGCAATCAAGCGCCCACAGAGATAAAGAGGCAAAGCCGTAGCTTGATTCGTTGCGCGTGAAAGCTGCAATAAGTAAGTATTTGTGCAACTTTCCACAGTTATAAAGCTTGAGGTTGATGGTTACGTGGTGTCCAGGTCGGCGCTGAAAATGTTGGACATGGGGCCGTTAAAAACTCCCAGCATCTATGCCCGGTACCTGCCGAGACAATTGTTTTCGCCAGCAGAGCTTGTGGGGAAGTCCATAAGCGGGAGGAAATCAAGCGCCCACAAGGATAAAGAGGCAAAGCCGTAGCTTGATTCCTTGCGCGTGGATGCTGCAATAAGTAAGTATTTGTGGAACTTTCCACAGTTATAAAGCTTCAGGTTGGTGGATACATGGTGTCCAGGTCGGCGCTGAAAATGTTGGACATGGGGCCGTTAAAAACTCCCAGCATCTATGCCCGGTATCTACCAAGACAATTGTTTTCGCCAGCAGAGCTTGTGGGGAAGTCCATAAGGGGGAGGCAATCAAGCGCCCACAAAGGTAAAAAGGCAAAGCCGTAGCTTGATTCGTTGCGCGTGAACGCTGTAATAAGTAAGTATTTGTGCAACTTTTTTTTGTAGACAACAGAGCTCGTCGTCATAGGTAGTCATATTTTTCGCATTGAAGCCACTAGCCGATAAAATTATGAAATTTATCAGCGCTGTAGTAAACGGCCTGATTTAGAACTGATTTACTGTCAATCCCATTCTCTCATAATGAAAGAAGGAGAATATTAATTGTGGTGCCGCCTTAGCAGAGCAACATCTACAAGAATACTGGGACCAGCCTTGGTTTTATCACAGTTATCTCCCCTTTCAACTTCTTAGTACGGATCAGCAATCCTCCAATAGTTCATTTCTAACATTTTTTAAATCCCTTGGCCTATTATTTAGGCGCATAAAATTATAGCACGCTTTTTTGGCTCTGTCGCAAGGGCTACATGGACGGCTTGCAGGAAGTATGACGTGCGTGTCTGTGAAGGCCGTGCCGCCTTGGGATGATGCTTGAGCGCACTATTGCCAGACCCTGCATTATAATGACCTGTAAATTCAACTCCGTTCTGACAATAACAGCGTCATGCACTTCGTTTGCCTTAACCATTTGGTATAATCATTTCCCTGACAGAGAGTTGCGGCGAGCTGTGTAACAGTGATTTGTCGTTTTGTTTTCCTACATCTCTCCTCCTTATCTGCTTTCGCAATTGCTCCCCTTTATTTTCGGCTTCTTTTTTTCATTTGATTTTTTCTGTGTTCGCACTGAAGTTTTCTGCTGCAAGCATCACGTTGCTAGCTTGTGCGCTGTAACTGAGATGCCTTTAATCCTTTGGCCCTGTAACTCATTTTTCTCCTGTCTAATTTTTAATTTAAGGTTTACTTTGCGTTATGTTTTTGTACTGTGCTTTTTGGGACAGGTTGATCGCTGTCCCAGCTTCGAAATGGGCTCATTTGGAACTGCCCTCCTGCGAAGAGAGCAGTGAATATTGCAGGCAATATAAATTTTTTTTGCGAGTATTCAGTACAAGATAACGTCCTCTGATAAAGGTTGACCGCCACGCTACAGATACAAAAGAACTGTATATCTTTTAGAGTCTATATTCTTTATTTACTGACCGAGCTTAAAAGTTAGCCACTTTTGTTTTATGGTTCACGCTCTTTTTATTGCAATCGCATGGCTTGCAGTGTAAAATGGTTATTTACAGTCGAACCCGGATCTATCGAATTTGAAGGGGATCACGAAATAGTTCGATATATCGATAATTCGATATACAGAAATCGGCTTGAGACGCAGCTTGCAATCGAGAAAATTGATACCGTATTTGTCGCGTAATTAACCCACTCCCACTCCTCCACTTTTGCCGAAGATAATTTGAAAAAAAAAAAAGCGTTAGTCGGTGGCACGTCCCTGCATTTCGGCTGTCTCATCCGCAGTGCATTTATTGGCAGCGCGCCAAGGTGCTGTTGAGGGACAACGACACAGTGTTTATCTTTTGACTATACTTTTGGTGTTAGCTTATGCGGTGGCTGGAAGCGAACTTTGCAAAGTGCCCGTGATGGCTTGACTGCACAAGCGTGGTTCCTTTATCACGCCGCGCTTGGGGCGGCAGAGTCCACTGCCACAAAATTATTGGAAAGCCTGATAGCTGTAATGCCGTTTGAGGTAGACGATGCTGCTGACCGCGTGCGTTTGTTGATTCATGGCTACAAGAACGGACGACTGGCAAAAAAAAAAAAAAAATGAATGCACTTTCTAAAGTTCACATCAGCCATAGCTTAGGCTATACGCCGCACGTTCAACACGACTACAGGGATGGATGTCTCCCGCAAAAAAAAATTATACCTGCCGCTCCTTAACGTCCGCAACCGCCATAGGTTACACTGATGCACGTTCAGCACAACGAAACAAGACGCGCATCGCACATCACCCTCATCACAGAGGGCTCACAACACACTGTAGAAAGCGCCCGACATTGTCTGCGACGGGTTGAGCTGGCTTTTCGGCGCATGTGAAGAGTTTGATGCTGCGAACGAAGACCAAGAAAGAGAGGGGCAGAGGAGAAATTTCGGAAGAAGAATGGGGTGCACACCCTTGCGTTTCGTTTTATCTTATTGTTCCCCCTCTCCAGAAAACCACGGCTGCATCTGCTCCGTACCGGCCGTTGCCAAACCGGTTCTCTCTTGTTCTTTCACGCACAAGTCTTGCAAATGTCACATGCTGGCGCGCTGCAAATAACCGGAAACGCGCACGGCTTTGGGGAAAAGGTGCGGCGCTGCTCTAGATCAGCCAAGGTATTTGATCAGCCTTCGCTTTCCTTCCGCGCGTGGCCTGGACAACGGCCAAGTGTACTGCGATCGTCTCTAAAGGATTCGACATAGCCGCAGCGAAAAAAACACAATCACAGAAGGAAGACACGTACACAAGGACCAACGCTGCACTCACAACTCGCTGCGGCTATGTCGAATGTAAGCTACCAACTCGCCCAAAAGCTTGTTTTACTGAAGTCTCTTAAGGAGGCGCACCTTCTGGCGCGGAGTTCAATATATCGAAAGACCAGTGAAATTGGAGTTGCATATACGGCGCATCTTTCCTATGCTTTCACATTGGAATTTCAAGGGGATATTCCGTGAGTTCTATATAACCAAAACTCAAATTATCCGGGTTTGATATATCCAGGTTCGACTGTGTATGTAGAGGCCAAATTCCCAAAAGAATTCTAGCCAGAGCACCGGTGAATGTGACCTTTGCTAGATTTCTTTTGGCCCACATTCACATATATGGTCTGATATTCACATCTTTGCATTTTTATGCTGTAATGTTTTTTTGCTGATTAAAGTACTCTAGATCTGGATTTTACGTTTCTTGAACTGAGATTTTCATGATTCAAAAATTTGTCCAAATCCTACTTCAGATGTCTGAGTGGGTGTTTTCTTTGTGATGATGCATAAGGCATTATTATACATGGATTACCATGCCATATTATTCTACGACATCTTCTAAATAATTTTTTACAAAACTTCTTTCTCGTGCTGTTTAGATTCTAGCTTCCACAGCCATTCTATGACTGACGTCAACGTGTACATGCTAAAGCCAGCCCGTTCGTCCGCCTGGCGGCTGAGGCCGCGAAGAATCAATGTATCCTTTCGCGCTTCTAGTCGCGGAGTCCCAGCCCCCTATTCGGGTCTGCGTACCTGGGTTGGGGAGTAGGGGAACCTCCTGTATCAGCGGCAATAAAGTTTCAAATAATAATTAAGCCAGCCTATTTCCTTTTAAGAGATGGAATGACAACGAATGTAGAAGCAATCATAATATTGCAGTTTTTGTATGCCTCTTGTGACCTACAAGTGCACGATGATGTTGCAGTCGCCATTGGGCTTTTGAAACTGAAACGGTATAACTGAAGAATTCAATTATAAATGATTTAGCGGTCATTGTGCATACTACCAGGTAATTCGTGCATTGTAGGGCCTTCCGCATCCTCGCAGAGAAGAAAACCCTCCAAAAGTAGGTGTCTATACTCCTTCAACTAAACCTTGTACTCTACAAGGAAAGAGAGTTTTATATGAACATAATGTTACAGTGCCAGCTGGATCATTGCAACAGAATATGACAGTGTGGGATTCAGATAATCCTGGGAGTGAAATCTGTCTACTTGCATAATGAGAAAAGTGCTTCAATACCGCCCCTTTTGTTGTGCTGCAAAGAAATGGATTAGTATTCAAATCTTAACATTTTCGTGCAAATTGCAAGCATTTTTGTGTTTTCAGAGCACACATGCAAGTATGGGCTAATAAAAGGGGGGCCCATTCGCCAGTCGCTTTCATCTATGCTCAACAAGCAGAAGCCCGAGACACAAGCATACTTTTGATAAATCCCTTTGATTAAATAAAGTTGTGACCTACATCTTCCAATAGCCATTGTGCCTATAACATCAGCACTGATGCTCTTGTGAAAAAGCAAGCCATCATACCTAAAACTAGGGTTGTTCGGTTATATAAAGGCTATATAAAGGTTATATAAAGGCCTGGTTACTAAAGAAATGCATAGTCTCAGCCATAGGAAAGTCTGTAGAAAGCCCTACTGTTGCCTGTAGACTGCTAAATAAAATCAAAAATAAGATATAGCCTGCAATTGAAATAAATGCAGGCTCTCAGCTATATAAAAAAGGCTGAAAAATATTGAATAACTGGTTATAGAAAATGCTATATGACATAAAACCATAAGAAAAGCTAAAGACGCCCATAGCTGTGACTATAGCAAAAGCTAAAGGCAGCCATAAAAAATTATTTAGCTATTTGGGCGAGTCCTCTATAGCCAATCATAGGAAAAGCTCATAGCTGACCATAGAAAATGCTAAAGACTGCAGAACGTAAAAAACCATGTCCATAGAAAAAGTTGACTTCCATACCAAGGACTATAAAAAAAGCCAAAGATAGCCATAGGAACGGCTATAGATATTTGGGCCAATTTTCTATAGCCGATCACACAAAGATTATTGTATAGCTGACCTTAAGAAAAACATAGCTATACATACAAAAATGCTAAAGACGGCAGTACATAGAAAACCATAAGTCCATAAAAAAGGTTAACGACTTCCATACCAAGGACTATAGACAAAGCTAAAGACAGCCATAGGAACGGCTATAGATATTTGGGCCAATTTTCCAATTTTCTATAGCCGACCATACAAAGGATTTTCTATAGCTGACCAAAGGAAGTTTTTGTGTGGGCATTGCACTCTGATTAGTTGCAGGAGGTGGTCACGGAAGCACAAGGTGCCATACTTTGGATTTTTTTATTGGGAGCTCAAGTTCCTGGGCTGCGTGCCCGTAAATGACCGTTCTCTACTGAAGGAGATCAGCTGACCCTCTCGGTACATTTGAAAAGGTAACTTCCATGGAATAATGTGCATCTCCATCTGCATGGGCGGCATTTAAACCTTTAATACCTCAACAAATAAAAATGACAGATTAAATACACAAAGTAGAAAAGTGCTAATGAGAAAATTCAGTATTCATTATTCAAGCGAGAAATACAGCTTGGTTTCGGATCACATGGTTGGGTTAAAACGGCATTGTTCAAATCTAAAGCCCCGCTGCTCAACAAATAACTTCATGTCTGGGTCAGCAAATGCTTTGAATTTCTATTTCAGACGACAACTCTGCAGATGTAATATGACAAAAGCATATTTAACGTAAGGAGACAAGGTTGAGAAGTCACGTCAAGGACTAAGTTAAAACATTAGCAGGTGATCACAGCTGTTATATACTGAAGTCTTAGGCAGACAGACGATTCTGTAAATTCTTGTGGTGGCATAGAAGATGTCTTGCTGTTACACAAGAAGTAAACATGGTTTTCATGTTGAACACTTTTGTTCGTTTGGTTTGTGTGTTTAACGTTCCAAAGTGTCTCAGGCTATGAGAGACGTCGTAGTTTAGGACTCCGTAAATTTCGACCACCTGGGGTTCTTTAACGTGCAGTGACATCGCAGTACACGGACGCCACTCCGTGGGCACAGTAGTCGAGCGCCATAACCAGTGCACCACCTCGGCGGGGCTAGAACACTTTGAGGTCCTTGAGAATAAAAAGAGGACTGCTTGTTGGTTGAACTATTCAATTTCTTTGCCAGTCGTCTCTACCTAGATGTTTTTGCTATTTAAAGTGGTACTCTATTACATCGACAGTTTTGAATGCTTCTGACATCTCATCTTGCGTCACTGTTTTCATGCAGATCACTGCCATGAAAAGCGGCAGCGGAACGTTCCGAGTGGTCACTTCATCTCGACGGTGAGGAAGGTAGTGCACCTGCTGCTGCAGAAGTCCATATGCAGAAGATATTCAAACAAGCATGTCCCAAGCTGTGGTTGGCAGTAGCCAACAAACGCCACCTGCTGCTGTTGCCATTACCTAATAGCAGCAAAAGTGGAAGAGGCCGCTGACTACAGCAGAAGAAAATCAGCTCTCAATGATAGCAGAACAGCGAATACTACAGGACGCTAGAGCTCGTGCTTCGGGAGCGCCAAGTGAAGGCCGAAGAAGAGCTTGTCGATGTAATGAAATCATATTTCAGAAAGAAAAATGTGGAAAAGTCAGTTTATGTTACTGTTATGTACATGCTACCATTGATCCACATGCTGCATGAAAGGCTCAAGGAAGTTTTTTGCTACAATGCTGGCAGCTCGGTAAGGTATATAGCAGACAGAACTCGTCACATCTAGTCTGAAAATGAAAATGCTGCACGAATGCTGCCCGCTGTCAACTTCCATTTCTGTGAAGTGATCAGGCTGCTCAAAAGCTGTATCGTGTCGAGAAACTTCATATAACCATTGTTGTTGCAGTCGGGCACAGAAATGCTCACAGATGTTGTTTAGTGCACGTCAGACTCTGATGATCATTGGAACATGTCTTATGTTGCACTCCATTCTTTTCATAGTGTAGCGAATTCAAGCTTTCAACATCCCGAAAGCATTTTCTACAATCCTTCTTGTCTTCGACAGGTGATAGCTGAAGAGTTTACTTTCTTCGCGCAAATGTCCATTATGCGGGAAGGGCTTGATGAGATTCCCCGTCAAGGGAGTAGCCAGGCCGCAAAGGATTATTGGGGGCACGGCTGTGCCATTTAGAGCTATCACTGGAGACTTGAAAGACGTGGGAGTAGTGACAGCTCCCTGCCGTGTTTGCACTAGCTCATTATTGCGATAGAGTTTACATTGCAATATTTCTTTATTCTTTCAAAATAAAGAAACATCGAAAGAATGCTGAAACAGTGTAAGTAGCCATGAAGTTATATTTATGACACTTTACACTTATTCTAAAAACTTTTTAAACATTACTGTTACACCTACTACGAAGTGTACAACGTGAGCAGGCTTGTCTTGAGCACTTGAACTTTGGTCGGCGGCGAAAAGAATGACAAAATGTTATACATGTGGAAGCATTCACAGGCAATACTTGCACTCTAGCGTTGCCTCAAGGCTACACGAATGCCAAAACTACAAGTGCAGACTAATAGAGTAAGTGTGACAAAATTCCACGTCATTTGCTCAGCAGGAAACAGCTCCAGCATTCCAGACAGCTTCCTCACCTATGCACCAACGAAGATCAAGAGAAAAATAATTACTTGCCCGTGTAATTCCTGTAGTCCATTGCTGTCAGTTGTGTTGGGGAACCGGGAAATGGCAGGTATCCAACGCCCCCAGAGCTGTCGGGAATCCTGCCATAGAGTAAAACTCACGAATGTGCTCATCCATTTCATTCGATACCATCATTCGGAACCATTCCAATTCTAGCACATCTACCTCAGTCTGCAAATTCTCTACGAATAGTGTCCACAGTAGACCGCACAAAGACTATTGCGACCACCCGGCTTTCGGCAGCTGAGCACAGTTTGAAAAGGTCGATACTTACTCGCTTTTCAACACTAATGGCGTCCCGCATATTTGTGTCTTCATGCTGCATCGCCGGCCTGCACCGGTCCACAAGGTAGCGGAAGGTTGCAGGTCCAACGCGGAATGCTTGACGAAAATGCTCGTCTTCTGTGTTCGGCAGTGTGTCTTCAAACCACCGTTCATTGCGGGGATAGATCCACCTTCTGCGGTCCACAGTTTGCTGTGGGAACGCGACAGCGCCACAAAAGGAGATGTTTGCGATGAGGTCAACGTGTGCCTTTGCCGCGTCCGCCACCGCGCGCAAAGATGCCACAGCGACAATTCTCAAAGCAATTTCGCACTTTGCTTCCACCACCCGGTTCTCGTCGCTCATGGTTGTGGTTGTAATACCCACTTGATCGAACGCAATCTGTTACAACTTCTGCGAAAGTCGCCCAGCAATGTATGCCTCACACGCGAGCACACGGAACCAGGCGGAACGACGAGTGTGCATCCAAGTGGTCAGACTGGAAAGGAAAACAGATATATTTTTGTTACTAAACGTCCCCCCCCCCGCTTCAATCCCTCAGAATATTTCTTTATTAATAAGTTGGTTACTTTTTCTTGCGTAAACAAGGGTAGTCTTGTTCGCTTATCACTTAGGCTATGGATGAGTAGACCACTAAATATACATGGATAAACCACTCGGCAGCGAGTACCACCCAAGTGGTTGGGCCATGTGGGGGTAAGCGATAGCCCATGCATGACCCTAGCGCGGCAGTAGGCTGGCCAAGTCGGCCATACTCGTTGGCCCGAGGTCGATTGCCGATGATCGGCCATTCTTAAGCCAATGTCAATCCCCGACCTCGGGCTGAGGTGGGTGGCCTAGGTGGGCCCGATGAGTGTTAGTCGGCCATATTGGCAAGAGCCGAGCGCGGGCCGACCGCTTGAGTAGTTTACTTCAATTTTGGTTGCTGTTACCAGCGCCATTTCAAGCGCAGCGGTTGATAGCCGTTGTGATCGTCGTTCGACAGATGGCGCTCATAAAGAATGCCGGAATGATCGTCATCATCGTCGTCTAGCTCCTTCGCATTTGCCGTGTAACTGCGCCACTTCTCCTTTTATTGCATTAGCAATACTCCGCAAGGTTTCCAGCCGCCGCGTGGTCCCGGCGGAGGCCACGCTTGACCTTGGAAAGCCGAGGAGGAGGCGAAGAAGAAGACTGGTAACTCACGCTCTCGCATCATACTCTTAAAGGATGAGCTAAATGCCCCCAATAATGTAGCATTTTACACTGATGGGCGTGATAGGGGATTAATGTAGCAGGCAAAAGAAGCTTCGGCCGTTGGTTGCTATCGCAATTCAACTAGGGTTAACCAGAGTTTAACCACAACTAATTTTTTTAGTTTTGCTCCTTTAATGCAATAAACCCTCCTTTGGAGTAAAGACCTTCGAGAAGTACTGTGTGACCATCTCATTAGTTTGAAACCTATGATTACATTAGCGATGAGAGAGTCCTATCAGACGTGAAGGTTTGATGAAAAACAAATGTTACAAATATTTTTCTCCCAGACCAAGAACATCAGGCCATAAGTGCCCTATAAATGGGTAGTTTAGTCTCTAATATACGCCATTTGCGTCGGAAAGCATTTCTGGCTTTTAAATCGTGTTCAATAGTTTCGAAACAAACATACCAATCAAAATGTCTTAGACATCAATGCTGTCTGCGGGTTTCCACAGCTGCCGCGTGTTTTTCTTCGCTCGCCAATAATTGTGCAGTGCCTGTGTCGCAAACACAATATCTTATGTTCGCTCAGGCATTTGTCAAAGCAGGATAGGATAGGATAGGAAATACGTTAGTTTCTCTAGGAGGGTCTTGTGCTAGTAGCGGAAGAGTTCCATCTTCCGTCTTCTCACAGGGTCGGTGTCCCTATTCCAGGGCTCCGCTGAGCTTCGCTGCTCGCTGGGCGTGCTGGATTAAACCTAGTTGGCATCCAAATCGCCGCTGGAGAGCCGGCTCTCCCACTGTTCCGCACTCGGGTCTTTACGAAAGCTGTCGTTATTTTTACATTGCCACTTGATGTGGTATAGCGAAGGTTTGCTACCACACCATGGGCAGGTGTCTCGATATTGTGACGGATAAATTTTGCTCAGGGTATGCAGGTTAGGGAATGTTCCTGTCTGCAGTCTTCGCCAGTACACGGCCTCTTGTTGTTTTAGATCCCGATGAGGCGGCGGATAGCGGATCCGTACCCCCTTATAGTAGTTAAGAATGTCGGAGTACGTAGGGCCGACTCGCTCGGGTAGATCGTCCGATTGGGAGGAAGCTCGGCTCGTGTACCCTCGAGCTACCTGATCGGCGCGTTCGTTCCCCGTTATGTCGGTGTGTCCTGGCACCCAGTAGATGTTGTGTTTGACTTTTGATGGGGTCGTGCTATGGAGGAGCCTGAGGGCGGCGCGACCTATGCGGCCGTTCATGTAGTTACGGCACGCTTCTCTAGAATCTGTAAGAATGGTAAGGGACGTGTTGCATCGATACCCGGCTACCACCGCAAGAGCAACGGCCAGCTCCTCCCCTTCGGTTACCGTGCATTCCCTGACTGAGGCGCTAGCTAGTTCCTTTAGGTTGGAATCAATAGCTACCGCCACGGCGCTATTATGTGAGCTTCCTGTATACGGAGCCGCGTCCGTGTATACCGTGGTGGATCTTGTAGCTAAATTTAGTTGTACATACTTCGCCCGGGCTGCTGTACGGGCCACATGCAAGTTGGGGTCCATGTTCCGGGGAAGGGAGCTAACCTTTAGCGTCTGGCGAATTGCGTCCGGTATGCTCGCAGTACGGTTCTCGATTTCCGCAGTTGCACCTAGCCCCAGTCGCCTAAGAAGCGAGCGCCCCGTAGGAGTCTGCTGGAGCCTGGCTATCTGCGTGACCAGTTGGGCTTCTTTGATCTCTTCGAAGGTGTTGTGAAAGCCAAGAGCTAGCAGTTTTGCATTAGAGGTGTTCATTGGTAGGTGCAGGGCTGTCTTGTAAGCTTTGCGGATGATGATATCTGCACTTTCCACTTCTCCTTTGTTGAGGTTGAAATACGGGAGGGCGCAGCCTACGCGACTGAGTACCAGGCTCTGAACCAGGCGCAGGGTATCCCCCTCTCGCATACCGCTCCGCTTCTGCGACACACGCGTGATCATCCTGGCGACCTGAGTGGTCGATTGCTTGAGAAGGCCGAGCGTATGGCTGCATCGCTGATTGTTCTGAAGTCACATTCCTAAGACTCGTATCTTGTCTCGTTCGGGAAATAGCTTTCCTTCGAGGGAGACATTGAGGGTCCCTTCTTTGTGTTTCCCTTTGTGAACTCGCAAGAGTTCGGATTTTTCTGTGGAGCAGGCGAGACCTCGTGCATGGACATATTCTTCTACGCAGGTAGCCGCTGCTTGCAGCCGTTCTTCTTTCTGGCCGAGCGATCCGGAGGTAACCCAAACCGTGAAGTCGTCAGCGTACATGGCGTGCTGTATGCCTTCGATCTTCTCAAGTTGTCTAGCGAGTCCGATCATAGCCACATTAAAAAGTAGTGGCGAGATGACGGACCCTTGAGGTGTGCCTTTGTTGGGGGTCGAGAATTTATCGCTGCGAAGGTCTCCGAGCCCAACCGTTGCAGTTCGGTTGGAGAGAAAGGCCTTCACGTAGGTGTGAATCTTCTCGCCACAGTGGAGGTTGTCGAGTCCTTCCATTACAGCCGCGTGGCTAACGTTGTCAAAGGCCCCTTTAATATCAAGGGCCATGACCGCGTTCTCGCCAGCGCTCGGGACATTGGTGAGGACTTCCTCTTTGAGTTGTATGAGGACGTCCTGCGTGGAGAGGTGAGCTCGGAAGCCGAACATGCTGTGGGGGTAGAGGTCTTCATCCTCCATGTAATTTTGGAGCCTCCTAGTAACGACACGCTCTTAGAGCTTGCCTAGGCAGGAGGTGAGTGAGATAGGTCGGAGGTTTTCGATCTGGAGTTTCTTACCCGGTTTTGGGATCATTACGACCTCTGCATGCTTCCACTCTTCAGGAACCGTTCCTGCGGCCCAGTGCCCGTTGAGGAAGGTTGTCAATTGGTCGACTGCCCCGTCGCTGAGGTTGCGTATGAGTGCATTATGGATCTTGTCTGCACCCGCCGCCGTGTTGCGCGTGCATACCTTTATGGCAGCGAACACTTCTTCCCTGGTGATCGGTCTGTCCAGGTGGGTGTTCGGTCTTCCCAAGTATGGTTTCGGGTATGCTGCAGGCAAGGTCGTGCCGTAGCATTTCTCTTTTACTTTATCTAACAGTTCCTTCTCCGTACCCTCGAAGGTGTGGATGAGTCTGCGGATAGCTTTCCCGCTTTCGGCCCTGGTTTGGATAGGGTCGAGAAGGGTCTTGAGTATACGCCACGTTTTGAGCGAGCTACTGAACTGCTGCCAGCTCTGCCTGGCCAGTTGGGCTGCGTACTCCTCCGCTATCTTGGTGACTTCTGCAATCTTCAGCTTGAGTTTCCTGTTAAAGCGCTGCTTCTTCCAGCGCTTGGTGAGCCCTCGGCGTGCCTCCCATAGCCTGAGGAGCCGAGGGTCCACCTCTGGTGTTTGCTTGGTGCGATCCACTTCCTGAGTGTACTGCTTCTGGATGTCTTTGAGTTGTTGACACCAATCATCTATGGAAGTAATCCTCCCTTCCAGTTCCGTGCATGCCTTGCGGAAGGCCGGCCAGTTGGTGATCTTGGCCGTGCCGAGCTTGCGCTTGATGTTGGTGGCTGTTATCGTGATCTTCAAGATATAATGGTCACTGCCTAGATTCTCCAGCAGATTCTCCCACGTTGCATGTTTCGCCCCCCTGGCAAAAGTTAAGTCCGGACACGTATCCTGGCAGACAGAATTGCCAAGGCGCGTGGGTTGAGTTTCGTCTGTTAAGAGGGTACATTGGATCGCTTCCGCCGCATCCTTGACCTCTATACCTTTCTGATTATTTGTGGGGTATCCCCACTGCTGTCCGCGAGCGTTAAAGTCACCTACAATTAGCAGCGTGTTGCTTTTAGCAAGTTTGCTGGCCCCTAGAAAGAGTTTATGAAAATTCGCGTCCCGCTGGCGAGGCGGGCTATAGAGGTTTACGAGAAAGACACTCTTTTGCTTGTGCTTCTTTTTGAGAATAATTTCCGTCAATAAGTGCTCAATTTTCGTGTTGGGAATCGGGTCATGGGCTATGGTTACCAACTTTTTGCTCACCAGGGTTGCCGTGCGTCCGGTATCGTAGCACGTATATCCCCTGAGTGTCGGTGTCGTGTTAGTTTCCTGTAAAGCTATTATATCGGGTGTGGAGTCTTGCGTGAGTAGAAACTGCATTAGGAGTCCCTGTTTTTGGCGGTACCCCCTGCAGTTCCATTGCCAGATTTCTAGTGGTGTTTGTTTAGCCATGGCTTTGGGCGTTGTTCGGATTGGAGCCTTCAGTAACGAAATGGCGCTCTTGTATGAGCCTGTCCCGGGCCTCGTTTGTTATTCGTCGCGTATTTTGGCTTTTGACGTGGTCCTGCCACGCAACTTTTTGCTCTATTAGCGTGACTTTCTGTTCTAATAGGTTGGTTTTGACATACATAGCATCTAATCTTGCATGAGTTTGGCGAAACTCTTCTTTGATGCGAACCGTGAAATTCTCCACGTGCTGCATGAAAGCTCTTAATTCCTCGGGGCTCACGTCTAAGGCGGACGGGGGTCGTTGCACTTCTGCCGGCGGGATCGGGGGCCACGGTACCTGCCCTGTTCTTTGAGCCTGCATCTCTTTAATGAGGTCATTGACTTTTTTACGGAGATATGCATTCTCCTCTCTTAGAGCTTTAACCTCTTCCGAGTTACGCGTAATATTCTTTTGATCCGAGTGCAAAAACAGTGAGTTTGGAGGGCCCGCTCCCCAGCTCACCTTAACGCCGCTCTTCTTCTGTTGTTGCTTCTGCGACTGCTGCTGTCGCTGCTCCAGCTTGGCCGTTGACCGGTTTAGCGGCGGGAAAGAGTCCTCCCTGGATCGACTTTGGCTGCGATCTTGCACTATGCTACGGCCTTGGCTCGAGGAGCGGCCATGGTCCCGCTCCGAGCTCAGCCACCTGGTTCGGCGCTCTTGACTCAGGTTCCGGTTCCGCTGCTGCTGCTGCTGCTGCAATTGTTGCAATTGCTGCTGGGGCTCCCACTGCAGCTGCTGCAGTTGTTGCTGCTGTTGCTGCCGCTGCCAGTGTTGTTGCCTGGACTGCCGGACGCCGGTCGTGTTGCCCCGGAGCTCGTCAGTAGTTTTGAGGCGTCGACGGCACTGTCTGGTGACGTGGTCGCCTTGGCACACCATGCATTTCGCCTTGCACTGGTGCCCTTCTGGTGGGTCGTGTGTGCCGCACGTCCTACAGAGCTTGGTGTTCGGCGTTGGACAGACGTCCGAATGGTGGCCTTGCTTTCCGCATACGTAGCAGATCTGCCTCGTAGGACGATATGGGTAGGTCTTGAATTCTCCAGAACGGTAAACGACCCACTGCGGGATATACGGGCCGTCGAAAGTGATGAGCGCCGTTTCCGACCTGCCCAGCATTCTTGCTTCGCGAATCTCCACTCCTTGGGATCGAAGCCGGAGCCTAGATTTCAGTAGGGCCGGTGATTGCCCCGGCATAATGACGTGGATGACGGCACGCTTGAGGTCATCCGGTAGGGCTGGATAGGTGTTGGTTTCATAGGTTTGGTCATTTATAGTGAGCTTTTCGATCTTCCTGAGCACGTCGGCGATGTCCAGGTCGGGCGTGCTCGCAATCATGATGTTCGAACCGGGCCGGAGTCTCATGATGAAGTCTTGTTCCTTGATCTTTCCTCCGCTGGCCGCGACGAGGGCTTGCGTTGCCTGGTCGACACGGATTTCGCTGATTTTTATACCTCATTTGGAGCGGTAGATGATCTTGATATCATCCTTCGGCAGCGGCGGCGGACGTGGCCTTATTTGCCGCTGCGCTCCCGCCAGATGTTTTGATATAGAACGCGTCACACCATTCGCGTGCGCCACTGCTCTGCCAGCTGCGGCTTTCGGCGCTATCTTGTTTCTTGTTTCTTTCCGGGGCTCGCCTGGCTGCAAAATGACGTCGCTATGCGGCACAGCGAACTTCGAGCCTTTCTTTTTTGGGCGCCGTTTGGAAGAAACAAGCGTCCAACGCTCCGCATTTTCGTCTTGCAGTGGGTAGATATCGGCCTCGCAGTCCCGCTGCGGTGGTGAGGTCTCCATGGCTTCGTTCACTGCCTCCCCTAGTCCGGGGCTCATATTGACCGGCGACGCGGCAGGAAATTCGTTCGTCTCTTGAATATTCGCCAGACCTTGAGCCGATGTCTGATTAGGTCCACTCCTGGGTCTAACCGATCCTTCGGAGTCCGAGGACGTCGATGGACAGTCGTCTAAGTCCTCTGTCTGGTTGGTATTTGCCTCTTCGGCGTCGGTGAAGAACCCCCCGTCAGGGATCAAGAAATCATCGACGCCCGAAGCCTTCTTGATTTGATGTTGTTCTCCGCCTACGTCGAGTTTTATTTCCAGATGTTCCGCATAATTGTCCGACGGCCTTCCGCTGGCGACGGTGGACGATGTCTGGCCACGGCCACCTTCCGCCTCGTCACTACTGCCGCGACCGTGAGTGGATGGGCCCTTATTCATCTGCGTTGACTGCCCTTCCTCGTCAGTGGCTTCCGATAGCTGCTTGCGAAGAAGCATGGCATGACGCCGGACGCGACAGCGTGGCTGGCGCCGACCTCCGTGCTCCCCTTCATCACACTCTTGGTCATCGTGGTCATGACTAAGCGGCGTAAGGCTCATAAACCGGAGCTAGGGTTAGCTCCGCGATGTCCGCTTGGCAGTTCACAATCCACGGGCGGCCAAAGAAGGCACTCACGGACAACAGACTTGCCTCCACAGATCCTGCTCAGGGAGATCTTGCAGAATGCACCAACATATGCGGAATGGGGCAATGGTATCCGGTCAGAAGCTTATCTAAATTGGAGCCGAAGCGAAGCGCGTCCGCTCACATCGGCTTCGTCGGCCCAGAAAATCTGCCACCGGTTTGCGAGGATCTCAAAAGCGTTCTCCGGAATTCTTCGAGCTCGGGAGAGTCTAAGACGGACCACAAAAACACAAATAAGGAATCAATCTGGCATTCTGTAAGTAGTTTCTTTGCATTAAATTAAATACTTTATTTGTTTACTACTGCAGTGAATTTGTTGCCATACAAATCGACTTGAAATCAAAGCCAGCAAACATTTTATCACATCTCATTCTATAAAAGAATTTATTCTTTCCTAAATTCGGGGTACATATAGCTCACCAGTCATACCAGTAGCATCAGCTTATCGACAACATAATTTCAACAGATATCGCTTACCTATTGTTGAAAATTCTCTTTTCCCTTTTAACTTAAAAGCAGGATACGGCCTCATCAAGTAAGGCTTTAAGCCGAAGCCTTCATCCCCACCAATAACATAAGGGGCTGTCCTGTTAGAAAGTGGCAGAGCTCCATCATAGGGCTGGAGTAATGGCTGTGACTCTAATGCATATTTCATGTTGCACTCACTCCAAACCCCGCTATCAATGAGTCGCCCATTATGTTCAATATCAACATGTACAAAATTTAACTCAGCCTCTACAAGTGCCATAAGCACAATAACTGAAAAACCCCTTATAGTTCCGGTACTAAGTTCCCGAGTTGACAGGTGCAATTATAGCGATGTTTTCCATTCACAGCTTCGATGCAGTGTGGGAACTGCCATAAATGTGCTAAATTGCTTTTCATTGCTCGGTGCGGCTGGGTACCTCCAAGACATTTCATTGATGTTACGCATAATGGAAAGCACAATTCTGCTATGCTGTCTGACAGGGTGGCTGAAGTCTAGCTTTTTCAATTCTATTTCCTGGCCTTTGACAGGTCGATGATGAGCTGATAAAGATCAAAGCCCTTTCAGTTGATAAACCCGAATCGTTTTCTTACGTTTTTGATTTGCCTTATCATCAAACTGTAAAAGTAAGTATATCCGTCTGTAGGATTAGGTCACAATTTAGGAATAAAGTATTTTAAGGCTGTTGTAAAATAATCGGAAACGAAAACACGTGAATCGGTAAATCAAATTCCGCTCTAATTCTGTAATAAATTCTGCAATAAACTACAAAAGCAGCATTCACATACAGGTGCGGGCAGAAGTAAACGGAGCGCCCAGCCCAAGAAGAAACGGAGGGTCAGCGCCGCCTAGACGAGCCAGCCGAAAACAGAAAATTGTCACGCGCATCTCGCCGCCCCCTGCCGGCGCGACCCTCTTTTTGCTCTGTGCTGAAAAATGGGCCACGAGCACGCACTCAAAGACAGGTCTGGGACGGTGTCTAGAAAGACTGCATTTAATGCGCTCGCGTTATCAAGATGGCGACTCAACCACGTCCTCGCTCACGAGCTTACGCTTCCTTTTCGTCTTTTTCCTCCCGCTAGCTCGGTATCCTCTTCCTCCTCGTTGGTACGGAAAGAAAAGCGGTGCTAAAGATTTAACCCACTCCCGGCTGCGAAATGTCAGGTGTTGATTAACAAGGGCATTGGCTTCTGCATCGTTTGAGTATCGACAAATCCATCGCCGAACTTGACCTTGAAGAAGCCGTGTTGTCGTAAACTTTGTCCTTGTTTCGTGGTGCCTTATGTAGCCTCCAGTTGTCGAAGGCGAGTAGATGGGCACCATCAAGCCCAAGATAGCGTAAGGAAGAAGGATGGTATCAGAAATATTGGTGTCATGTTGGCACTGAATAGTTCTTGGGTAGTAGGATTCATCCAAACGCTATCATTGCACTCCTGGGACATGTATCTCAGCACCAGGTTGCTCATACTCACTCTCGCGTCCAGATCGGGCTGCCCCTCGCTGGACATCCAATACAGCTCGCTGCTATACTGCTGAATCAGTAGAAATGCTTGAAACGGCGACTTACTCGCCAGTAGCATGGCTATTCACGTGAAGTAGCGAATGAGTTCTATCATTTCAGCTTCCAGCTGGTACTCAGTGTGGACGCCATCATTGTAGAGCTCCGCAGTGATGTGTACAAGTACGGGCGGCAACATCCTGTCTTCTGTTATCAGTGATTTTTTTACTTTCCTGCTATTTAAGGCCACATCACCTAATACCCTTTGTAGTTCGTTCCTGAGTTGGGTTCCAATGCTCTCCTGGTTGGCCACAGAATCAAAGAACCACATTCCGTAAGGGTAGATGTTCTCAGGCGAATGTAGGTAGGCAAGGTACCTGGCCGGAACATTCTCTTGGTGGTGGGTGTGGCTCAAGGCAAGAAGGAACTGAAACTTCTCAGAGAGGAATGGCGCCACGAAAGTCAAGACGCGGTAGCGGAGGTAGCCGAAGATAGCGCATGTGTCAGTCTTCCCGATCACAGTCGAAAGCCGTTGAAACATCTCAAAGGGCCTGACAATCAGCTTAGAGATGCGAAAGTCTTTTCGATCCCGGAGGAGAACGGCAAAGTACTGGTCCCGTTTCCAGAAAGAGTGATATTCTTCCCAGATATTCAGAAGAGGTATGCCTTCTGTCTGCTGTTTGTGAACCCGCACCAGGCCCACGAAGGATTTCTCCGGCTTGCGCTCGAAGTAGTGCACGTTCTGAGCGTGCCTGTGCATTCGATGTCGGACTTTGGACGTCCCAGTGCTCGAGCCATGACTCTTGTGTAGCCTTCATAGGAGGGCCGCTCCCACGACAAGTAGCATCCTTCCAGCAGCGCAGCTGCTGTCATGACCTGAACTCGCGGCTTGTTGGGCGCCAGAGTGCTTCTAAGAGAAAGACTCGCAGTTCCCTGTCTAGATAACCCATTAGGCTGGTTCCAGCAGGCAGATGTCGCGCATGGCACCCTGCAAGTTCTCTAGATCGTTCTTTCCTTTGTACTCGATCATGCAGTCCATGCACAGATTCGATACCTGGTGGAGAAATCGTTTTTTTGTCTTGTCGTCGAGCTGCGGCCTAGAGGTATGATCGAAGTAGCGGTGTAGCTTGACCACCGTGGTTGCCACAACGAAGTGGCGGTAAGACCGCGCGTCGAACGGATACTCACTTCCGCTCTATTCGTGTCCATATGCGTGGTCATAAATGTCGACGCAGGGGTTCACAGGGTTCTGCTGGGCACAGTGCCATCAAGCGGCAGTCCAGTTGTCTAAATAGAGGAGTCTCTGTGGCCGTCTGATTGACTCTACCAGAATGTGGCCTAAGAATGTCGTTGAAATAGAACAGAAGGGCTTCGGAATTGCTCTGGCTGCTTATCTTCTGACTCGATAGGGCACTCTGCGGCACGGGTTAGTGGCCTCCTTGTAGACATTCTTCAGATTTTCAAATTTTAGAAAAGAGCAGAGCTATTCGTCGCTTCATGTTGTGTTCGTTCTTAGTACGGAAACGTTCCTGATGTCGATTGCTTCGTTCTCAAGCAAGTTGTCACAAACTGAAAGGTCCTTTCTAGCTTGGACTCCAAAGCAGTGAGTGGCGCCATCGTGTCGCATCTACGGTCCTGCCCCGTCAAAACTGTCCACATCTGGCCCGACCCAATTAGGATGCTGATTCCACTCCAGTTGCCAACGTTATGACATAATTCGTCTGCAGTATGTCGGCCACGCTGCTTAAGTGACGCCACAAAAGAAGAATCCATGGGCGTCTCCTCGATGTCCTTGCATATGTGAGGAATCACAATAGCGTGCAACGGGATCTCGTAACCCGAAAACTGGCTCTTTAACTGCAGCTTTAAAATGCGCCGTTTCTTGGCCGCTTGGTCAGAAACGTTTGCAAAGGTATTAAGGGCAATATTTATCGATCCCACGGACGTCGTTTGCAGCTGTCTTGCCAACGATTCTGTAATAAACGTGCGCTGACTGCCTCCATGAAAGACGCCTAGAACATAGCAGCAGGTGGCGGCACTCGCTGCCCAGGCCCGGAATGTTTGCAGCAGAATGCGAGAGGACAATTCAAGGGAGGTACATACAATTGTGTCGGTGGTCATTCTATCCTCTCCTTGAGTTTCCAGCATCGCGGCCGCGTTGCATATGCTAGTGGCGTGTCGACCCTCGCAGTTGGAGCATGTATCTTACGACGGCAGTCTAGCGCACAGTGTCCTTCGGTCCTGCACCGAAAACACCACATGCTCAGTGACAGGAGCTTCTTGTATGAAAGCAGCAGGTCAGCACGGCGACACGAAGTCAAATGGTCGCTAGACGAGTAGATAACACACGCCTTGGCTATCTTAGAAGATTGAGCATCGACGACGTCAGTCGTTGCGCAGTCGCTGTCTTACATTGTTTATGGTATTGCGTCCGAGTCTGACTGTATTACCGGGTCCCCACGGGCTTTGTAGTCGGTCTTCTTCAAACTCTCGACTCCAATCGCCAAAAACGTCAGCAAGCGATCTAGCTCCGATCCACTTGCTGCGGTGTCGTGCACTTCGGCTGCGGCACCATGTGCTTGAGAATGATGGTAATGAATGAAAAGAGCGCGCAAGAGCGTTCTTAGGAGGATGTCGCAAAGCATCGCAGAAAACGTTTTCCCGCTAACGCCCAAGAACTCCAAACCTTTGATGTTACTGAGCACTTGCTCGTAGGGCTTTCGGAGAGCCACGGGGTCGGTTGGAGAACGTATGGTTGGCAGCGTTCTAAGTCTGGAGAAATATTCTTGCTCCAAGTGTGCTTTATCCCCGAACCTTTTCTTAAGCATAAAAATGGCGTCCAAGTAGCACGCCTCGGTTGTAGGAAGGCCCGCGATGGCTGAAGCCGCGTCACCTATTAAGAAAAGTCGCAAATAGTGAAATTTGTCTGTCACAGTGAGACCATCGTTGCGATGAATAAGGTGGTAAAACGGCTCCGAAAACTCCGTCCAGCGGCTCAGGTCCCCAGAGAAAGGTGTTATAGTGATTTTTGGCAGCTTGACTCCGGGTTTTGCGGAAGAGGTGACTCGATCAGCTGCGTCCGAAGGCGAGGTCACCGTGGACATCAAATTACTGCGACGACTCAGAAGGTCTGTCAGCGTGCGCGTCGCGCTGTCTCCATACTCTAAGACCGTCGCATACTCTGCTTCGAAGTCTGCGTCATCACCGATGTGCTCTACGAGCTCGTCGCTGATCTTCTTCAGCTCGTCCTTATGAGCCTTGAGTTGTTCGTACAGGCACGTCAATTCGCTAAGCGTAATCGCATCGCATGATAAAAGAGCACTTGCCTCATTGATAAGTCCGCCGTTCTGAGCCCGTTGAGCCGTCCGCTTAGATCTCAGCCTATCCATGCGGATGCAGCACTCGCAGCTCTTCGTAATGTCCAGGCAAGACTCCCGGGTTTCGGCACCAAAATGTTCAAATATGGGCCACGAGCACGCACCCAAAGAATGGTCTGGGACGGTGTCTAGAAAGACTGCATTTATTGCTTTCGCGTTCTCAAGATGGCGACTCAACCACGTCCTCGCTCAGGAGGTCACGCTTCCTTTTCGTCTTTTTCCTCCCGCTGGCTCGGTATCCTCTTCCCCCTCGTTGGCGCGGCAAGAAAAGCGGCGCTAAAGATTTAACACTTCTTGCATGCCTTGTCACTGTCCCGGCGTCACTGTCGCGATAATTATGATCATGCCCTTATAAAAATGAGTTTTGAATGTCAGTTGACAAATCATTGAGGACTTGTTGAGATCACAGAAATTCAATGGAAAGTCAATGTTTGTTGTGCCAACACAACACTAACTCAATGGAATTTGTGTGCACAAAACTCAACATAATTTTTGTTGATCACTTTTGTTGAATTTTCAATGTTTTTAGAGTGCGCAGTCAAAAAGGGAAATGTTCAAGTCTAAATTTTTTTGCAATGATGGGTGCCACTTTTGTGAGTGAATTATTCAGACAAAACAATGTTATGTTACAAATTGCCGACTACTTTCACATAGTCTGTGCATTATTATTCAACCCCTTATGTACCTACCCAAATTTTTAATACAAAGACTATATAATGCAGGTAGTTACTAGTTTAACAGCTGTAACAATACAGAAAAAAATGGTAAAGATACAATCTTGTATTAACACGATGCTTCCATGATTGCATTATAACAGCTATCAGAGGCTAGAGTTGGTTCAGGAAACATATAATTAGTAAGATAGTATATGACATTGTACATTTGAGCACAAAAATAAATGTATTGACCTTGTGACAAATCCTTCATTTTTTGTCATTCATTAAAGTTAGTTGTATAGACCTTTGCATTGGGTGAGATTGCTGGTGCACCTCCTTTCCAGACTCGGAAATAAGTCTTCCAGTTGGCTGCTTCAACTGTGCCAACATGATGCGTACAATAGAGTGCACTGAAAACAATATGGCAGCACATAGGAAGCCCTTGTTGTAAACGTCTATACCAAGGAGGTTATATAAAAACTGCTGGAGCCTAGGGGGCGCCTGTCAAGTGAAGCCGCCGCGCCGCCATCTTGCGGGGGGCCGAAAGCACGCCTGTCGCCGCAGCGCGCGCCGAGTGTGTACACGGACAAGTGGTGCTGCTTCACTTGCGCGGCGTGTAGCACGGCCAGAACAAGCATGGTTGGCTCGTGCGTAGCTTACGGTTGCACAAACCGCGTGAAGACGACGCCAGGTGTCACATTTCACAAATAAGTTGAACTCGTGAAAGTTTATTCCGGACTGCTGTGGTTCTTGTATTGCGCCGCGCAGCACGTGCGTGCCCACAACCAACAATTTCTTTACTGCTAGTTTTCCGAAGGATGCTGAGGCGCGAAGACTTTGGGAACAAGCTGTTCGTCGCGAAGGCTGGCACGCAAAAGACGGTGACCGCTTGTGTTCGGTTCACTTTACTCCGGAATGCTTTGACGGGACCGGCCAGACTACGCGGCTGCGCCCAGGCACAGTGCCGGCAGTGTTCCCTGCATTCCCGGAGCGACTGCAAGCGCCGGTAAGCACGAAAAGATGTTCAAGACAGTTGCTGATTTGCATTAAAACATAGACGGCTGACGGAGCCGCGCGTGATTATTATTGTAATGTTGTATGCTGAACATTACTGAACTTGTCTCGACACTTCGTGCGTAGATCCTGATAGGTGTTCAGCGTCGTTAGCTTAGAAATTTCGGGTCATCGTATATTGCCGTGCTCTTGGCGAGGCGTGCTAGCGCGCGTGTGTGCTTTTAGGAAAGTTGACGTGCAAGCAGTCAAAGTGCTGGAATTATCCCTCTAATTTAAATCCGGTTGCTGACTTGTCTTTCCATGCACTTGAATAAACAAAATTTTATATTTCAGGCTAAAAGGAAGCGTCCGCCACCAAAGTCCCGAGACCCTCCATTTAATGAGGATGCTAAAGCACCAGAAACTCTTGCTAATTATGAGGAGGCTGCCTTACCTTCACCTAGCAAGGAATGGTATAAGAATAGACTCCACGCCACTGAAGAAGAAACAATGCACCTAATGAAAAAAATCAAAGTTCTACAGCAAACCAAGCGAAGGCTACAGAAAAGAAATGAGACAGCCCTAGAAATTATTAAAACAATAAAAGAAAGGAAGCTTCTATCCGATGAAGGAGCTGAAGTGTTTAGAGCAGCGTTCTCAGATGACATACAGCAGCTGCTGGAAAGGGCAGGAGCTGCAAAGGGAAATTCCCTCCAGCATTGCGCACCTTCGCTCTTACACTACATTTTTATTCACCAGCAGCCTATGAATACGTTCGCTCGAAGTTCAATGATGCTCTACCATCGCAACGCACAATCCGCGAGTGGTATCGATCCCTTGATGGACGTGCAGGTTTCACAGCTGAAGCATTTGCTTTTCTGGAGAATCTTGTGCAAACACGATCAGAAGTACTCTACTGTGCACTCATTGTGGTTGACATGGCGCTACGAAAGCATGTTGAGCTGGTCGGCGACAGGGTGGTCGGCTATGTGGATTTTGGCACAGGTTTGGAAGATGACAGCCTTCCTGAGGCAAGGAACGTTTGTGTCTACGTGCTCGTTGGAGTCAACATGCGGCTTAAAATTCCTGTAGGGTATTTTCTGATTGACTCTCTCACGGGCTCAGAGGGAGCTGAACTCACAAAGCAGTGCATCGAAAAATTGGCTTCTGTAGGAGTCGAGGTCATCTCACTGACATTTGATGGTGCATCGTCTAATTTTAGCATGGCTGCAAGTTTGGGGGCTGAGCTTCGCAGTGGAGGTGAAAACCTTTGCACATGCTTTGAAAAACCAAATGATTCCTCAAAAAAGTGCATATCATGTTAGATGCATGCCATATGATCAAGCTGATAAGAAGCTCATTAGCGACTGTAAGCCATCTTGTCGATGTTGACGGGCAATTTGTGAAGTGGTCTTACGTACAAGCGCTAGATGCCTTGCAGCGTGAGGAAGGTCTGAGCCTTGGAAATAAGCTAACAAAAATGCACATAGAGTGGGCAAAACAAAAAATGAAGGTCCGGCTGGCAGTCCAAGCACTGAGTTCTTCGGTAGCTGACGCTCTCGATTTTTGTGAGCAGGTATTGAAGCTCCCACAGTTCAGAGGCGCTGCTGCCAGATTTGTGAGGTTGTTCGACCATTTGTTCGACATTTTGAATTCAAGGAATCCTTTGGCGAAATCTTACCAGGCGCCTTTGCGAACACAAAATGAATCCTGCTGGAGGACATTTTTTACTGATGCTCGAGCGTATATAAGCGCTCTCAAGGAGCCAGCTGGACGGCCTGTTCTGGAAGGCGTCAAGAAAACAGGATTTCTGGGCTTTCTAATATGCATGCAAAGCACCGAGGAGATTTTTGATGAGCTTATTCACAGGGGCCCTTTGAAGTACTTGCTGACTCACAAGATGAGCCAAGATCATGCGGAGACATTTTTTGGCTGCATAAGAGGGCGAGGTGGATTCAATAATAATCCAACAGCAGCTCAGTTTATGGCTGCCTACAAGCGTCTGCTCGTGCAGATGGAGGTGAAGTCCTCCGAATCTGGAAACTGTTCACAAGACGTGGTGTCTGTCTTGGGCGCATCTATTATTGCTCCTGAGGAGAGCGCAACTACGGCTGTCACCACGATGCGAAGGTGTTCCATACTGCAAACTGAGGACCACGACTATACGCATAGAGTTGACTACCCAGAAAGCCTCTCTCCATTTGTTAGTTCTATTGTACCGTACGTTGCAGGATTTGTCGCTCGAAAAATTGCTGCAAAAAGTACCTTTGACCAGTGCGTTACAGCTGTTTATGCTGAAGAACAACCGGCATTGGTCAAACAAAAAACCCGAGGAGGACTTGTATCACCTTCAAAAGATGTGATTTCGCTGTGTGAAATGGCAGAGAAGGGACTCCGTCGGTTGCAAGCACAATATGAAAGCATTCAGACAGTTCATCTGAAAACAAAGCACCTAGTGCTGTTTTCAGATCTACATCGGCCGCTATCCCCCCTGGCACTTTCTTGGGTATTAATGTTGTCTGTATACGAACCTTCGCAATGTTCACCAGCGCCACCCTCAACCATCGCGGCTGACGTGGAACGCCCTGTGTTACCACCAGCGTCACGTAGAACGTGATCAAGAGTGAGGGCGAAAGCTGTACTAGAACCCTCTTATGCTACCTATGTCTTCAAGACTGCCAGAACCGAGACCCCCGTTAGCTACAAGAAGATAAATGAAGGGGAAATGAGGGCGCTCGTTATAATACATGAAGGAAAGAAGCCAACAGTCGGCGAGGCTCCTTGATCACGTTCTATGTGACGCTGGTGGTAACACAGGGCGTTCCACGTCAGCCGCGATGGTTGAGGGTGGCGCTGGTGAACACTCTCAAGGTTCGTATACAGACAACATTAATACCCAAGAAAGTAGCAGGGGGGACAGCGGCCGACGTAGTTCAGTTGGAAGAGCACCGGACGCGATATTGGGAGGTCGTGGGTTCGGTTCCCACCATCGGCATGTTTTTTCTTCTACTTTGCGTTTAATTATCTTTCCCCTGAACAGACTACGTTACTAATTTATGCGATTATAGAAGTAAAAATTAAAAAAAAAAGACAAATTACAATCCCCAATGCTTTCCTTGGCCTCGCCGACTGTTGGCTTCTTTCCTTCATACCCTTTAGCAGTTATATTTGAAAGGCCATCCTACATAGAAATAAAGCCCTGTTTAACCAACGCATACAAATGTGCCCGCATGGCCTAAGGGTAACATGTCTGATTCAGAATTCAAGAGTCCTGCAAGGTTGATTCTGATCTCACCCACCATTGTGAAAGGAAAGGCTCGAATTGACAGCTCCTGCCAAATCAGTCATGTCGGGGGCACATATCAGACGAGCCTGCGATTTATCAGTACCCAGACATGCCAGCCACCTGAAACCACAGAGCCATGCCCGGTAAGTGCTGGATTTGTTTTTTGAGAATAGGGAATTAATTCGCTATCGCATTAACATCTGAGTGGCAGTTGAACAAACGGGCACACCTTTCTGGTGGTGCACTTCTCACTGTGTAAGCTGGAGCCCCAGTACATGATGCTCTGTGGACCTTTGTTGCATATTGTGGGAATGAGTTTCTGGGAGTCTGTTAACCAACACGACATTCCACCATTTTAACGTGGTAGTGTCCCATTCTCCAGGAGATCTGGCATTGGTGCTGTGAGCAAAAAGCAATGGGCATGGCAGGTGGTAGCTGCAGCAGACATGGCTGAGCACTGATTGGTCATAGGGTTGTGTGACATGAAGGATTTGGCAGGAGCTGCCAACTCAAGCGGAATCGAACTCTTCAGGAACCTTGCAGATTGAGTCGGGCATGCTACTGCAGGCACGTTCATATGGCTTTGTTAAGCAGGGCCTTATATCCACGTTGGCTGGTCTGGAAAGCTCAATTTATTGCCTATTATTGAATTTGAGGCCGGAAAAAGTCATGAATGCTTTTCTGCACCACGCTGCGCTTCTGTGCTAACAGGTCCGCCTGAATTTCAGCGAGAGTCGTAGTGTCACCGTAAGCCGACGAAAGGGTTGAGACTGCTTACATCAGCTCAGCTTGCATCGGCTGTGCTGCTGCAGGTGAGTCGTCGTCATCGTCGCTCTCAAACTTCGCAGGTACTTCGTGAATAATTTCTGCATCTGTGAGTCCAGCGCACAGTTTCAACTCTTGGTACACGTCTGTGAACTCTGAAAACGAGGCGCTCAATGGAATTTTGACAGTACGAAGGCCGTCAATTAGCTGCTCACTGCCTGACAGCTGCTTGACGATGCTCTCCTCGTCCAAGGCAGCCGACTTGTCATTGAGCACAAATCCTGCATGACGGAAGCAATTGCGCAGCGTTGTGGGTGGCACCGACTTCCACGCACAGATGAACAGGCAGTCGAAGCGATCAAGCTAAAAGAAAAAAAAAGCCCTCCGGCAGCGAGCAGCGACGTTCTGGAAGCTGAAGCAGCTAGGCAAATAATGTAGCCTCAATCCAGCGTCAGTTTAGCTGAGGAGCGGCACACAAGGCCAGCATCAGTTTTTGAGGCTATCGGAGGAAAAGGGAAACAAACAAAATGTCGGCCACACCGCTCAAAATGTGTGGCAGTTGGCGCGGCTGATGCTTGGAATATCTGAAAAATCGAATAGTCCTCCCTAGAGCATCCGAAATTTTGAGCCGCACAGTACATTGACTTTATAAGGTATGTCCTGGGGACGGGAAAAAGACCCAAATAATCAAGCATGTCCGAAAAATTGGGTGTCTGAAAAATCAGTTGTCGACTGTGTGTGTATATATATATCGGGCATTAATAGTGAAGTTGAGCGTGCAAGGCAGTGCAAGTTGACTCAGATTGGTTGCCCCCCTTTCTTGGCTTGGAGATCTCATAAGGTAATATTTTGAAGGTAAAAACAGTGCAAATGGGGACAAAGCACGGTAAATGTAAGACACAAGCACCGTGTTTTATACACGAGTACTGAGTGTGCGTTGTAGCCTGCAACACTGAGCTCTGAAAGGCTGCTACCCAACACCTCTCTCCTCTGCTCATATAAACGGTACTTTCCCCTATCTGCTTTTGCTGTCCCTGCAGTTCCTACATTATTACACTTTCTCATTTGTTAATTTCAGAACAACACATGTGGCTGCGAAGGCAGGCTCAAAGAGCTTGAAGCTGAACTGCAGAGAGTCACAGCCGAAAGAGACGAACTACAAAAACGGCTTGAGGAAGCTGAAAAAGCTGCCGGTAAGCCAGAAAATGATACCTGTACCTTCAGTATGGTGTATGTGGTCATTTAGTATGCAGCATACATTGTACAGCATCACTCAGTATGAAAGGGACAAAGTTTGAGCATTCAACAAATTATTACAGGGTAATTGAGTGTGATAAGCAGACTTATCCTGGTTTGCTAGTTAGAATTTTTCTTGGTTCTTTTAGACTTTAATAGAGAAATAATGAATGATTTTGTTTTATTTTTGAACTGGTCACTCCCTTTCATGCGGAGCGATCCTGTGCATGTAGTAGTTTTTTGACTACATGATGAGTTGGTTACAGGGAAACAGCTACAGTAGACAAAGTTTAGACTGAGCATTGAACTGGCCACAAGACCTATCTATAGTCTGACACAACTCGAGTCAGGTAAAATTGCTTTTGGAGGAAAGGACATTCAGCCAATGGCATCAAGCATTTGTCGCGAGATTGACTTTATTCTTAATAAGCCGGGGTTAATCCTCTTGCACATGGGCTGCATGCAGCCAGTAGAGCGCTAATGTGGCCCGCTGATCTAAAAATTTCAGGCTTTCTTCTGAAAGCATGGGCCAGTTTCATCATTCAGATTTAAGAGCAGACTTATTTTTTATTTATTTATTTGAGTGCGTACAAATCGCCTCACTGGGCATTAGAGTACGAGGGTACGCAAAGGGAGAGGCAAAAGCACTGGAAACAGATGTGCAGTACATTCACATAAAAAAAAAGAGACCCAGCAACAATTCAGCTCAGAACAGTAAAACACACTTGGGAAAAGTTGTGCAAGCCATAAAAAAGTTAAAATACATATATAGCGGAAGAGTAGCATGCGAAAGCTCCCTGTTGAAAAGAAGAGCAGCCAATAGCTTATGGTGCATGGCACACTGACGCATCAGTCAGTCCCCGTAAATGTGTTTTAAGAGTGGCTGGAAACCTGTTGTCATCTAATGAAACTATTGCATTTGAGAGGCTGTTCCATTCACTTATTGTATGTGGGAAAAAAGCTGATTTAAATACAGATGTCCGACAGGCAATTTCGCATGTTTTACGGATATGGTCTCGTCTATGGGAAATGTATGTGGGGGTGCAAGGTAAGCATCACGGTCAATGCAAATTTTTTTGTTCATGATGTCGTTTAAGAAGACTAATCTGCAGAAGGTGCGACGGAGCTGAAGGGAATCCGATCCTAAATGCTTCTTTAACGCACCGGCACTGCTGTGACGATCATAAATGTTTAAAATGAAACGTGCTGCATGATTCTGTATCGCTTCAAGTTTCTTGATAAGGACTTTAGTAGCTCGATTCCACACTACCGTTGCATGTTCTAAAATTGAGCGCACGTTTGAGATATATAGAACTTCTTTCATGTCATTTGGAACGTTACGAAAATTTCTGTTAATGAAGTTGAGTACACGACCAGCCTTCATTGCTATGTAATCAACATGCTTGTTCCAGGTTAAATTATGAGAAAAATAAACGCCTAGGTACTTAACATCTTGATATGTGGCTTTTGATGACTATTTAAAAAGTAACTACTCAAGACATGTACCTTTTTTCGGCTAAAACGAATATGGCAGCATTTTTTAGGATTTAGAGTCATATTCCATTTACAACACCATGCTATGATCCGGTTGAGGTCTGTTTGTAGATCGTTTGTATCTTCCCTATTTTCAATATTTCTATACAATACGCAATCATCTGCATATAGTCTAATTGTGGAAGTTATACCTGAAGTCCGAAATCAACTAAAAGACCTCGTCCCCACATGCTATGCTTTATTTATGAAAATCAAAAGAGGCATTGGCCACTTAATCTGCATAAACTTAAAACGAATGTCAGCTGCCTTGACAACCCTGCCGTGACAACTTTACACATAATTGCAATCTTTATTGCATGCATGAAGTAAGACTAACCGGCCAAGAAGACGCACACAGGAAAAATCGACACAGAAAGAAAGAGGCTTGACTACCAACTGAACTTATTAGCAAGAACGGGGCTCAAATATATAGAGGCGCTCAGCCACATGACCTTTCCACAATCGCCTTCACATCCTTCCGTCGTGGAACCACAATTCACTTTCATCGTAACTCCTTTATCGTACCTACGCTTACCCAGTATCACTACGTACATATAAAACTATAAAACAACACTATCTATGCAAAGCTGCGTCAGAAGGAACTAAATTCATACACAATACAAACATTCACGGTTTTTTTGTTTTGCGCGCGGGTATTAAACCATGAATCAATGCCATGATAACGGGCACACACATATCTAACAAGGCCTGGTGATTACAAAACAGATTGAATGAACCTGATTTCCTTACTTCGTAAGGCAACAGAACAATCACTACAACATGCATCTCCTTTCTGTGTTATCATAAATGCTTCAAGAACTTCACGCGCTATTTTGTCGCGACTTCTGCCGAGAATCTTAATACCGTCAAGCACCGGCTCACATCTGCACTCTTTACAGTGAAGGGGCAAATTAGACCCGGTTCCATTCCTTAGGGAATTCGAGTGCTTCAGTGCTCTGTCATTAATACAACGACCCGTCTGGCCTATATAGACCTTGCCGCAGGTCAGTGGTACTTCATACACCACACCGACCGCACAATCCACAAAGGGTTGGCCATGCCTCTTTTCGCACTGGGGCTTCTTTTTCCACCCGATGCGTGCACACAAACCGCTCAGCTTTCTCGGGGCTGAGAATACGACAGGCACATCATACCTGTCTGCAACCTTTTTCAGGCTGTAGGCGACACGGTGCGTATAAGGGACCACCTGTGGTCTTCCTTTTCGAGGCTTAGCGGTGGAGCTTTTCTTGCCTTTCATTTTTTGTAACAGGGTCTCTGCTACTACAGACACAACAGAGCACGGGAAGCCTGCCTTTTGAAGTCTATTAATCTGATTATTAAAACTAACTTCCATCATATGAGCGCAGGACTTGATCAGCGCCGATTCCAAGCAAAGAGAAGCGATCGCCCTTTTTACTGTCTTAGAATGTGAAGAAGCGTAAGGCAGCAATTCTTTCTTAGCTCTGGGGAAATACATCCAACAGGCACGTCCTTTTGAAAAGCTGATGTTAATATCTAAAAATTGCAGGCAATTGTTTACCGGTATCTCATGGGTGAAAGTAAGGCCTTTTCGTTGTTGTCCAAACAGGCTTAAGATTCCTTCTACCCTACTGACATGCGTCAAGTTACGGTTAGTCTTTAAAATCACCAGAAAGTCGTCAACATACCTAAAAATTCGCAGGACAGAGCCGTTGTCAATCGAATGTGCTAAGGCACGGTCAATAGAAGACAAAAATATATTACATAGCACTGGGGCGACACAGGAACCTATGCAAATTCCCCTTTTTTGAATAAAAATCTTTGTTCCAAGAGACACAAAAGTGGAGCCAAGGTAAAACTAATACCTGATGAATTCTGAAAGGCTGTAACCCCAATAAAATCAATACACTCACGTACGGCCTCAAACAGTTCTGCATGCGGGACGGAATAAAATAAATCTTGAACATCAATGGAGAACATGAACCCGATGTCCTTCTGCTCTTTTAAATAGGCGGTCACATCTGTCGCATTCTTGGTAGCGAAGGGATCATTAGTAATAAGTTTAAGTTTACAAGAAGAAATCGGCTAATTTGCTGTTGCCATGAGCCGCGCTCGCTGACAATACATCTGAAAGGCATTTCGGGTTTGTGCGTTTTAAGTTGTGGAAAGTTTCCTGTCACTTTTAGAGTTTTACCTTGGCTCCACTTTTGTGTCTCTTGGAACAAAGATTTTTATTCAAAAAAGGGAATTTGCATAGGTTCCTGTGTCGCCCCAGTGCTATGTAATATATTTTTGTCTTCTATTGACCGTGCCTTAGCACATTCGATTGACAACGGCTCTGTCCTGCGAATTTTTAGGTATGTTGACGACTTTCTGGTGATTTTAAAGACTAACCGTAACTTGACGCATGTCAGTAGGGTAGAAGGAATCTTAAGCCTGTTTGGACAACAACGAAAAGGCCTTACTTTCACCCATGAGATACCGGTAAACAATTGCCTGCAATTTTTAGATATTAACATCAGCTTTTCAAAAGGACGTGCCTGTTGGATGTATTTCCCCAGAGCTAAGAAAGAATTGCTGCCTTACGCTTCTTCACATTCTAAGACAGTAAAAAGGGCGATCGCTTCTCTTTGCTTGGAATCGGCGCTGATCAAGGCCTGCGCTCACATGATGGAAGTTAGTTTTAATAATCAGATTAATAGACTTCAAAAGGCAGGCTTCCCGTGCTCTGTTGTGTCTGCAGTAGCAGAGACCCTGTTACAAAAAATGAAAGGCAAGAAAAGCTCCACCGCTAAGCCACGAAAAGGGAGACCACAGGTGGTCCCTTATACGCACCGTGTCGCCCACAGCCTGAAAAAGGTTGCAGACAGGTATGATGTGCCTGTCGTATTCTCAGCCCCGAGAAAGCTGAGCGGTTTGTGTGCACGCATCGGGCGGAAAAAGAAGCCCCAGTGCGAAAAGAGGCATGGCCAACCCTTTGTGGATTGTGCGGTCGGTGTGGTGTATGAAGTACCACTGACCTGCGGCAAGGTCTATATAGGCCAGACGGGTCGTTGTATTAATGACAGAGCACTGGAGCACTCGAATTCCCTAAGGAATGGAACCGGGTCTAATTTGCCCCTTCACTGTAAAGAGTGCAGATGTGAGCCGGTGCTTGACGGTATTAAGATTCTCGGCAGAAGTCGCGACAAAATAGCGCGTGAAGTTCTTGAAGCATTTATGATAACACAGAAAGGAGATGCATGTTGTAGTGATTGTTCTGTTGCCTTACGAAGTAAGGAAATCAGGTTCATTCAATCTGTTTTGTAATCACCAGGCCTTGTTAGATATGTGTGTGCCCGTTATCATGGCGTTGATTCATGGTTTAATACCCGCGCGCAAAACAAAAAACCGTGAATGTTTGTATTGTGTATGACCTTAGTTCCTTCTGACACAGCTTTGCATAGATAGTGTTGTTTTATAGTTTTATATGTACGTAGTGATACTGGGTAAGCGTAGGTACGATAAAGGAGTTACGATGAAAGTGAATTTGTGGTACCACGACGGAAGGATGTGATGGCGAATGTGGAAAGGTCATGTGACTGAGCGCCTCTATATATTTGAGCCCCGTTCTTGCTAATAAGTTCAGTTGGTAGTCCAGCCTCTTTCTTTCTGTGTCGATTTTTCCTGTGTGCGTCTTCTTGGCCGGTTAGTCTTACTTCATGCAATGCACCAACTAGCCCAACAACGTGTTTTACTGAATTATTGCATGCACTTTACACATGACACTGGCTATTTATTCCTTATGGCTTGTCACTCTAGATGGACAGTCAGCTGACATGCCAGAATCAGAAGACTTGACATCAATTTAATTGTTTTGCCATGCTGGCGCCAGCTGTCAGTCAGCTGTTAGCATCAAGTTGCTGAAAAAAACATTAACCTATGCATTTAATGAGTGAAAAAAAGGATGTGTATCATACCATCTTTTCTGTTCAAGCTCTTCCGTTATTTTGATTTATATAAACGCCTGGCGTAGACCGTCACTCATGTTTCCTTCACGTTTTGCAGAGCCAGGCCGTATGGTCAAGAAGCTTAAGAAGGCCTTAGCAGAATGCCATAAGACCAGTGAAGAGCCCCAGCCTCAGGTTGTACCAGCTGCAAAAGTATGTAACCTCGATTTGACTTGGCCACTCCTGGCTGCATGGCTGTGTTTCAGTGGAACTGAGATGCAAGATGTCCTTGTACTGTGTGATGTCAGTGAATATTCAAGGACCGATAGTTACCTAAGCTATTCCCAGCACTCTGCTATGCTATCCCTCATAATCCAGTAAAACCTCTTTACAAGAGACAATCAAGGGACACGTAAAAGATCTCTTTTAAGCAAGGTCTCTTGTAACCAAAAATTCTAAAGGCACTGTATTGATCACTTTATTGCACAAATGCATTCACATGCATTAACAGGAAATTGTTCAGGAAAGCTTAGTCTTTCATACTAGCGTATCTTTTTGTGAGTGCAGAGTGTATTCCTTCTTGTTCTTCTTATACTGGCTTTATGAATTAGTTGATAATGTACCATTAAAGGGGATATGTTCTATGCATTGCATATTTTTCCGAAGTCCATTTGCTCTTCAGAATTTCTGTTTTCAGTATCTTGAGATTGTTCATTATTTGCAGACTCATTTTGTCCATCAGTGTTACCCTCCTTCGATAGCCTCCTTAGTGGCCTCTAATCTTTCAGCTAGGGGTTATTTGTACCTGGTGATTTTTTGCTCAGTACAAGTTTACTTTCCTGCGCCTGTGCAGTGGTGAGCAGGCTTGCCTATAGTGCACTGACAGTACCGTGTGGAGCAAGTCAGTGACATGTAACTTTAGGCGCTCAGTTTCAGTTATGCATCCTGTGGTCATGCGTGGCAGACCAGAGGGATGCCTGCTCATCGCTTCCTCGTCCAGCCTCCATTTTTTGCAAGTACCTTTCGAGCTGCTAGGGCGTCACCATGCTGCTATGTTTCTTGAGTGCAACGAGGCGGCCAGGCAACCAAGCAAGCACGAGTGACAGTAGATTAACGTGCGTTCCTGCATAAGTACCACTCGCCGTTCCTGTGCTTTTGCGTGGAGGAAGTCATCTCTACAGATGCCAAATTCGCTGTCCCTTGTAGATAACTCAGAGTAAGGACACGCCATCAAATTGCCTATAACGGAGTGTATGGCGGAAACCTTTCATGGAACAAGACGAAAACAGAACCAAATAACCAATTAGACCCATTTTTCGCACTCTTAGCCTGGTGGATGTTCTTAAATCTCTCGATCATCCGCTATCACTTGCATTTGCTTTTTAAGCTAGTGATCACCCAACACCAGTTGCACTTGCTTGCCTAGCTGCTTCGGGATTTGCGCAAAACGCTGGCTTTCAGGCCACTGTTACAATCGTTAAGCATGTACCTGGCGGCATGAAGTGCAAGCACTGAGTGGAAATGAGGCGCCGAGAACCCACGAGCAGGCACTGCTTTAATTTGGCTACGCATGCACATGGGGCGCATAACTCAAACACAGGGCCTCATGTTGGGTGGCACTGACCTCCGCAGAGCACCGTCGGCACGCTGTAAACAAGGCTGCTCACCGTCATATACTCTGGGTGATAACAGCTATGTGAGAAATACATAAAAATTTCTTGTAGATGTGCTAATCTTGCATAGCCATGTGTACAGCCTTTCTCTAAAGAATAGGTTCTAAAACCTGGTTCCACAGGCTGCTCTCTTGAGTTTCTGTGACCTCCCGCTAAACTTCCCCTCCTCCCCAGTGCCCCTGTCCGATTTGTTGCTATGCTGGCACACTAGACACAGTGCATGGTGTGTTGAAACCCATTTCAGAGAATTAGATCTTATACTAGCGCATTCCTTAGTTTCATGCTGTCAGCATAGGCATCATCCTCAGCACAGACCTTGGCATCACCACAAGATGCTGCATGCCAGCAGCAGCGGTGGCCTGGCAAACTGTGGAGCATACTAAGTCGCTCAGTCTTTTTGATATATATATATATCAAAAAGTTTGCCATTAGGCATAGTGAAAAGGGAGTAGGGAGTAGGAGGAAGCTAGAAGAAAGAGTGTAGACAGGTCTTCCTTAAATCGCTTAAGTTACCGATAAACTGGCTGTTTAGCATCTACTTCCTGTAGTCATAGTCAAGGTCCCACCGCAGGCCTACTTTCCGTAGGTAACACTGTCTAACGGATGCCTTAGCTGGGCAGGTCCACAATAGATGCTTCACATTGCACAGTTCTGGTGAAGCACCACAATGCGGGCACTTTTCGGTCACTTGAAAGCATTCGTCACGCCACCGATGACGCACAAAAGGGGTCAGAGCCGCTCCTGCCCGAATCCGGTGCACAGATACCGCCTCTTCTAGAGTGAGATTACGGGGTAGAGGGTATGAACACGGGGTAATTAGAGCGCGTGTTTGCTGGCGCAAAGGTTCTTTCTCGGAAACATGGGACATGATTGGATCTGGGGGAAGAGGGGAAGGTGGCGGGATGTCTGATGTGCCAAGGTGTGTCATTTTATCCACATGGATATTATGTAGATCGTGAGCATGGCCACGATTCCAGTGTATACACACAGGACAGGGGTATTTTTGCAGAGCTGGTGAACCGATTGTGTAATTTTGAATGTGCGCTGAACAGCCTTGAACTGCTTATGGGTGGCTAGGAAGTCAGTGTAAATACGAACAGTATCAAATGTGGTTTGAGTGGGAGGGAACTAATTGTGTTGTGTATCGCCTGAAGCTCGCTCCAATGCAAGGAGGGTGCATGTATCCATGCTATACGTTGCGCGAGAGTTAGGATGGGGATGGGAGGCACTACGCTGTGAGTGATGCATCGGTGTATATTACGCACCCTGGAGGCAAATTCGCGGCTGTGGAGCGTCTGTAAGTTGACAGTACTACGACCAAGGAGGAAGAGTGTGTAAGCGATGGAGCTGAAGCGACATTTTTCGTGCTCTGCTTGTCTTACACTGGTTGATGAGTTCAGCTAATGTATTAAGTTGGATGTACTCTTGCTATCTTGTCTTACACCAATACCCATTCTGCAAGTCGCTCAGTTACCATACATATATCTGGAATGGTGACGCAAAGGTGCAGAGGGTCATATGGCTCATCAAGAGACACTTGTTTGGGTAGGTTCCCTGGTGTGCACATGGGGACTGAAGATATTTGAAGGCACAAACCCCATAGCAGAGTTAATTTAGTCAAGGTGAGACAGAAATGTGTGCACGTGTAGTTTAAGTGAGAACCAGGCATATAATAAAAAGCAGGTTTCTAAACTTAAGAAAACGAAAAGAAGTCACAAAATTATATCATTAGGTGTTGATGCACAAGCAACATCACCTGATTGTGATAATCGTGCATAGACACCAACTAGCCCAACTTTATACCTGATTGTGACATTGGAAGCAGCAGGGAGGGGAGGGAGGTCCTTGGCACGTATTAATGGCTGTTAGTGTTCCTTGAGGTAAGAAGGTTAATAGTTTGAGAGCCCCTGCTCTAAAACTTGCCGACAAGAGGTTAGACTGTAAGCTATTTAGTGACTTAGTAATACTTTTGCAGCCTTTGTGGAAGTCGCAAGCTGGGGAGGGAGAGGACCAGAGTTCCTTTATGCTTCAAAATATTTGGACTGTACCTAGTCAGATGAGCCACAAGGCTTGTGTTGCCATCGTGTCAGCGACAGAAAGCAAGTTTTTTTTTTTTTAACCTGTCTTCAGCTTTGTGTCATTTGCCATTAAGGCACTCGTAAGATATGCAGGGCAGATAACCGTCACTGTTTTCTGTACTGATGGCAGCTTTTTTGTGAATTGCTGTGCTTGCAGGTAGACATTGGAAACGGAGTTGTTGTGGATAAAACACTCCTGGAGCGCCTGGAGCGCAGCTCTGGACACACCAGTGCTGGCAAATTTGCCAAGACACTTTTGCGCCAGGTGTTCGCACCTGATGAACTCAAAGGAAAGTCTCTGTATGGTATTCGAAACAATGTACAGAAAGACCGTCCGTGTAAAGAGGCCCTGGACCCGGTGCCTCTGGAAGCTGTCATATGTAAGTTACTGCATGATTATGCCTCGTACACAAATATAATAAAAACATGAATAAAGAGGGGGGAAATGCTGGCAACTAACTGTTGAAATCTATTTATAGATCTGCTTATGCACTTAATTTGCAAAGTAGCCAATTAGCTTGCATAAATGAGTGCTCTTTGGCATTGTTATGACCGACATCCTTGGCAATGTTGTGGTGGAGGCCGCTGTGTTTATAGCTGAGTGTGTGGCAGCAGAACCTTGAAGGGACACTGCGATGGTTTTCAAATGTGCTAGTAATCTATATTTTTGAAGTAGGTTATTTGTTGATCATGTCTGTGAAATTATTTTTTCGATTACACAAAAAACACCTCCACAATCGCGGACTGAAAACGCGCAATTCAAATCTTTCGCGACTGCTACAGAGAAAAGCAGAGAGGGAAACCTGGCTCCTCCGTCCGTTGTGATGTCGCTTTGCAGAGGCATTCAGAGTCACCCGAGGGAGCTTTTGGCATTCGCTGTTGTCTGGCAGGCTTTGTGGGCATACCAAACTTGTCAACTGAGTGTTGTGTGCCTGATGCAACACTGCTCTGCATGCGTTCGGATGCACAAGCAGCTGTGGCCGCGACGAGGTCGTCTTTCATCATTTCTTGCAATGTCAAATGCTTGCTGCGCTATGTGATGCTGCTGAGAAGAGATAAATTTAAGGTGACTAAGAAAACATTCTACTCGAAGCATTTTCGTGACTGTGACTACATACAGTTTGTTCCTAATGCAATTTCTATAGGGCTTTGTCAAAAAGGCATGGCTGAACCATGACGTAGTTCCTTCCATTTCCTCACACAAAAGAGTTGTGCTAGTCATCATTTCCTAGAACCACGCTTATTGAAGGAAGAAAAGGCAGACAAGGCATGCACTTCTGACTGTAGTTCCATTACTTTCTGAATATTCAGGTCTCATTCGTATGTGAACCATTACGTTTAGTGTTGATTGCGATCTGTTCAGAGTGCAATCTCATGGTGGGATGGGCAGGCAGCACATGCGTGTGGTTGTAACTGTGTGTTTTGTTTGTTTTTTTTTTTTTTGCTCAAAGGTGTGCTTAGCGGCTTCTTCGCTAAACATCGGACAGCTAACTAGCCGCACGCGCTTTTTTAAACATCAGACAAATCATCAGCCACACGTGCTGATAATCCTTTGCAAACGAGCAGATGATTAAGGAGAGCCCACTGTTGTGTCGCAGCTAGGTAGTGACAGCTTTAAGAGATCGTTTCCAGCATGGCACGTGCTTGATATGTTTGTGGGACACCTATGGGAGTGTTATTAGAAGGTAAAATGTGTACCACTAAGCTGAGTATGGGTGCATTTAAGTATGGAGTGCCCTGAGCGACGTTTCCTTCAATGCTCAAGCAGCAATAATTGAAGTTGTTCATATATTGCCTCGTGATTTTGCACCCGTTGCTGCCTCATTTTACATAGTTCTGTCTTGTTTGGGAATGCAAATGAAGTTAGAAAGGAAACCGATGAGGCTCTTGTAAGAAAACATTTAACATGGTCTCCAGCACAAAAGCTCCGTCAATGCCTCGCGTGCATCGCAGAGCTGGGCAACAGCACTCTGCTTACAGTTCATTTGTCTGGTGGAAGCTGTGTACTGCTTTACCCTTTTTTCACAACAATGACTTCTGGAGGGGCGGGAGGCCTGAGACGGAAGTAGTCTGCTACTGCATTGTTTGCTTCCCTTCTTAGAAATATGCACGCCGAGGTTTTCTTGAGGGCTATGTACCCTATTGCAAAAACCAGTGCCACTGGACCCAGTGTGCCAGTGCTATACCTGATTATGGGCCCAGTGACACACACTGGACACTGGCATGCTGGAACACTGGCATGCTGGGACACTGGCATGCTGGGACACTGGCATGCTGGGACACTGGCATGCTGGGACACTGGCATGCTGGGACACTGGCATACTGGGACACTGGCATGCTGGGACACTGGCATGCTGGGACACTGGCATGCGGGACGAGCACCCAGGCTAGAATGCCACAATGGAGGGCATGCATATGGCAGCACTGGGTGCTCGAAAGATGGCAATTTCTGATTTTTTTGCACCAGTTTATTCATTCGGCAACTTTAGTTCTTTTTCCTTCTCTGGCTGTTTCTGCGAAAAGGTCACGGACAGCTTTCCGCGCACAAGACTTTCTTTTTGCTGGCAGCTGCTCACTTTCAAAATCTTCTATGGCTTTGCCAACAACACCTGAAATAAAAAGCATATGCCCATTAAAACCTCTGAAGAAACACAGCAAAGACAACAATGCAGACAAATGCTATCACTGCATTTTTTGAACTGCCTTTTAATATAAAGGGTGTCCTAGCTAACTTTAGCCAAGGGTTAAAAAATAGAAGATTTGATGTAGTCCAGGAAAACGAGTCGCAGAGATGCCATTCACTTTGCATATCACGGGCAATTTGTTTATTTTGCAAGTAACTAAATGTAAATTAGTAACTATTGCATATAGACAACAAATGTGATTTGCAAAGATGACGAGTGCCTTCTGAAACCCCCATTTCATTTATTTTCAATAAAGAAAGCCGCATGTGTATTTTTTTTTTCCAAGCTCTAAAGAAAGCCCATAAAATACCAAAAATATCACGCGACTAGTGCATTCGCGCCACGACTGTGTTGCTTTCAACCAGGGTGCATTGAACAATATCAGCTGTGGCTCCATGGTCCCACTGCAGCGGCAGGCCAATGTCTGCGATGGTTTCTTTGTCCACTTCAGGCAGTTGGCACATGTGACAGTGCAAATCGCAGTTATCTCACACCACGCTCACTGCAACCATTGCAACATATCAACCAACAGCTGGAACTGGGCTGTCATCACGACCGCAACTAATTTCGTTTGCTCAAGCCACGATTGAGAGAAGCACAATCACTGCGCGCGAATGTGTCACATATTTTGTGTATTTATTGGGTTTTCTATAGCTTGAAAAATAGATACACGCTAGTCTTTATAGGAAATAAATGAAATGAGGGTTTGAGAAGGTGCTCTTCAACCTAGCAAATCATATTTATTGTCTGAAAACAATTTAGTTAGTAAATAAAAAAAAATAACTATTAGTTGATCGCAATAAAAAAATAGCCTGTGGTGCACCAGATGGCTGGAAGCTGTATACTAGTGGTTTTTCTGGCCTACCTCTAGTGTCCTACATTTTAACTTTTGGTTAGCGGAACACCCTGTACAGTTGCCAACAATTTTTCTGACTCCAATAATTTGGACTAGTGTGATATTCCGGATTTCATTCAGGTAGTCACACACCCCATAGGAGTGTATACATTTTCATGACCGATATTTCGGACCCTATGTCTAAATGATAGATTTTTCGGACCAAATTTGGTGCCATGGCGCCAAATTTGATGCCAAACAATCTTCACAGTATTGCTGTGATTGTTTTTTGGCCGAAGGCCTTTTTTTTTTTTCGGAATGATACGAGTGGACATCGTTGTCGCAAACAGCTCGGTTTTCTGCGGCCGTAAAAGCTTAGGTGCAGAGAGTCATTTCGGACGAACTGGCTTGGCTCTGTGTGCATACTAGTTGGCATCAGAGACAGTAACAGTAAGGGAATCCTCAGCCTTGTCATCGCGGTAGCCTAGAACGTGCAGTCAGACGGAAAAATGGAGCGTGAGCACCATCCACCGCGGCGCGCTGTTACTCCGCCACCCGGCATGGGAAAAAGAGAGGGGGGGGAAGTCGGGCAGCATATTTTGTAGGCTTTCATTCCGCTTTTTTTTTTTTGTTCTTCTGAGTTCTACCTCACAATCTTTGCAACCGTCGTTATACATGAAAACGGAATCTGAATGCTATCGCGATTATTGCTTTGCACGGCGCATGCATGGACATGATGAAAGTGGCATGGACATGGCAAAAGCATGACTGGCCAAGATATTGTTATGTGGTGTACCATACTGGCATTCAGCAAGTGAAGAACGAAGTGTCTGGGTGTGTGGACGAAGACGACGCTGAGTGTTGAGTTGAGCGGTTAAACGGTGCCCATCGATTCCAGAGTGGTGTTGACCACCGGTGCACGATTTCCACTCGTAACAATCTTCTAACTGGAGGGCTACAGTGGTGACAGCTTAGCACGACCAGCTTCTGCAGGGTACCACTGCACATGCAGTGACCACTTTGGGCGAGTTAGATGCTTCCCGGTGGCGCGCACACCTACAGTGTTGGGACTAGTTAGCGTGCCCGCACTAGATGGACCCACCATATCAGATTGCGCTATCGCGTGCACATGAGTGGCGCGCAGAAGCTGATCATAGTAACGAATTGTGCTATGCCATAACTCGATCCCATTATTGACTTATAAACGAAATATATAGGGAGCGGCAAAGTTCGTGATTTTTGTAAAGCTGATTTTTCGCCAAAAAGATTTTTTTTTTTTAACATTTCCCGGGTCCCGCAGAGTCTGAAAAAATGGTTGGCGACTGTATAATGCTGAACGTGGTCTCCCCATCTTAAGTTCAAGAACAAGTCAAAACTTTTTTTTTCACATCAACTATAAACAAAGCAGCAATACTACTTGCCCACTTCTACTTTCTCTCTACTTCTACTTCTACTTTCTCAGGCGTTGCCTGAAGCTTTGCACCATTGTCAGGCATACGGCGGCAGGGCTGCCCAGTGAGGCATCTCTCTTTCATTTCTTTAACCGTCCACAAATAGCGCGCCATTTCACGGGCCACTTTCACCTCATTTTTTGTTTTCATTATGAATGCAAACTTTTTTTCTGGGATCTTAAATCCATTTCCAAGATCCACCTGGAAGTGAAATGCAGAACAGAAAAGGTAAGTTGCTGGTATCCAAGAGCCACGTAAATCTGATAAATTCAAGTTACAATATCACACGTGCAAAAGGTTAGACTAGTTTCAAGCTGCAGTCTTTTGAGCTATGATACTTGCTTTGCATGCTGTTTGGTTTATGATGTTGACATCCCAAAAGCTCACGCTATAAGGGATGTCACACTGGAAGGTTTCGGGTAAATTCGAGCAAGAGGTTCATATACGTGGACAAATATTTCAGTGTACAACTGCCAAATAAGTCCACTCCATCGAAACGTGGCCAGGCTCCAACCAGAGTACCAGAATCTCAGCAGCAGCACAGCAGTCAAGCACCACCACCAAAATGGGGCCTTGCATGACATGATTTTGTACTAAACAGGGTAGCAAAGAGCACCCAGTCAATGATGCTGAGACGCTTTATTTCTATATTTTAGCGCACTATTGCGACATTTCTTAGAACGTAGCTCACACACCCGTTCAAAGCTTGAGCTATGCCACCAGCAGTGCAGTGTAACCAAGCAAAAGAGAGTCACTAGCCAAAGAACTTATCAGCAGCATGCGAACGTTTGCACGACACATTGTCCGCGTTGGTCACGCCCTTACCAGTACAGCCTGCCAAGCAGAGCAATGCAACTAATGGTGATACATCTGTTGCTTCTGCTAAACGAGCTGCCCAAGCAGAAGCTCACTGGCACTGATGCTAGAATCCAGATGTGTGCGCCGCCAAAGCAGCAGCTAGCTAAATGCTGCTGCTGAGAGAACATTGCCGTTCATTTCACTGAAGCACAAGCTAGTCCCCGCCTGCAAGAGAACCATCAAGGAGAGTAGCCAGGCCAGTTCGTACATGATCACAAAAAAAAGAGCGCACTTTCGACAGGACACAGGGAGTAAGACAGTGCACTGCGCTTCACTAACAACTGAAGAAAATTTATTGCATGCTTGCAATAAATAGGAAAAAACGAAGCCATGGAACTGTCCTCTTGTCACCCCTTACCGTTATTGGTGGTCCAGATAGCTGATTTCCTTTTTTATTAGCATCAATGATGGAAAGCATATTATGGGGGTGATTATTATAATCACCCCCATATATAAACACCCCATCAATGACGCTAATAAAAAAGGAAATCAGCTATCTGGACCAGCAACGACGGTAAGGAGTGTCAAGAGGATGGTTTCATGGCTTCGGTTTCAGGGCCTTTTTCCTATTTATTGCAAGCATGCAATAAATTTTCTTCAGTTGTTAGTGAAGCGCTGTGTGTTTCTTACTCCCTGTGTCTTGTCGAAAGTGCGCTCTTCTTTAGTGGGTGTAGTAACCATGCTTGCGCCGCCGAGACAGCCTTCTGTTTTTATTTCTTTATTTACTTTTAGCCAAACCCCGTTAACTTACACTTGATTAATTTGAAATCCCAGGTACTATGAAGAACTTGTAGTCCCATAATTTGTAATTAGATTTGACCGATAATTCAATGCGGCGGCCTGCATTGACCCGGCTAATTCAAAGATGAAAATTTTGCTGCAAAGCAATGCGAATTGTGACCACAAATAAATATACCCATCTTGACATGTAGCACCTCAACCCCAGAATTCTCAGCATAGGAAAAAAACTATGGTATGGCTTGTGGACTGCTGAAGTGCGTGCCTGCAGAGATGTCCTTCACTACAATGCAGCCATGCATACCAGTTTCTAATGTGCTCTCAGTGCTTCGTCAAAACTCGGCTGAACAAGAGGAAGGGTACATGCATTCATTGCTCCTCTGGGCACGGGTTAGGCAGTAACACCAAATCTCCTCCCACCTACAGCAGTGGCACTGTTTCACAAACCAATCGTTCTTGCTCTACACTCTCAGTAGGCTGGCAGCCACATCAACCTGTGCTCTTTCTTTTAAAGGCATGCCATGCATAGAGAGCAAGATTACTGGCATCTTGATTATTTCGGCACTGCAGTGAAGTCAACCTTCATTCAAATAAGCTACCATCCGAAATCTGGCAAACTTGTTTGCGAGGTGTAAACTAGGTTTGGACAAGTGACAAGTAGTAGGTGCCATGCGGTGATGTTCATTTTCCCACTGGACAAAAGCGTGAAAAAGTTCATTTGTATGCAAATTGGCTAGGCTATAAGAGATTTGACTTGCACGTGCTGCTTGCTCATTTCATTCCCGCTAGCAGTTGCTCCTTCAGACAAATGACACATAGCGTGAAGGCAACTTGCAATAATCTGGATAGCATGCATATGTGACCGAATCCAAAACCACCTGCCCATGCTAACTTGCCGGCAGGCTAAGAATTGCTGGCATCTTGACGTGCTTGTTACTTTACTACTTTAAAGGTGCACACTCACTGCAATGCAACCGCATGGGAAAAAACACCAAGTACAGCAGCAGACTGAAGGGTTGTACACAGAGTTTCGCAATAAAATTGTATGCCTGAGCTCATTTTTTGCTGTGTTCAGTTAATTTGAAAATCCAATTACTTTCAGCGTTTTCATGGTTTCAATAATATCAAATTATTGAGGTTTTACTGTACTTCTGCTTACCACATTATACATGTTTTACTGGTCAAGCCTCCAGAGTTGCCTAGAAAGGTTATGGCCAGGCACTGATTGGCCAACAGGTAATATAATGTCCTAAAACAAAACCATAGCACGGGTGTTTGGCAAGGACAGCCTATTGAGCAGCTCATTTGAGATGGGAGGGTCAAGGGAATTGACCCCACTGGGACCCTTGGTTCTCAAGTCAGGCATACTAACCCTATGCCACGCAGACATGTTCGTACACTTTAATTCAGCAGTGCTTTTATCCATGTCATTAGTTTGTTTATAGCATTTAAGGTCCCAAAGAAACTCGGGCTATGGATCAACACAATATGGAGGGCTCCAGAAGTTTTCACCACTAAGGATTCTTTAACGTGCACTGACATCACTCAGTACATTGGCGCCTTGCTTTTTAAACACAAACACTGCCGCCACAGCTGAGATTTCACCACATGTCCTTGGGTTCAGTGATAGGCACCCTAACCATACAACTACTGTGGCGGCTACCATGTCGTGCGGTCCTTCACATAATGCTGTAATATACAAGTGTATGCTAAAAAGTATGTGACGTAAAACCAGAAATTCATGAGTTAGTAATTAAGCAATTTGCAAAATGCATGTATGTGGACGAACATTAGCAATTAAAGCTGCAGACAGACACCACTGAGACGGTCACATCACACTGTTAAAAGTGGAGTTTAAGTGTCCCTTGAGTACTCGAGTATTTCGCTTTTTCAGCTATACTTTGAGTAACAACTTCCGTGATAAGCTGGTGACTGAAGCCACAAAATGATTTTTATAAAGGCATGAAATTATCCTGAAAAGTTTCGAGCTGCACTTACATTTCAGTACAAGCCCAGTTTCAAAATTAACTTACGAGGCAGCATACGTGCCTTTTAGCAGTAAAAGGCCTATTGGTAAGCAATGCAGACTGCAAGAAAGTGACTATATTCAAAAATTTGTGCACATTCTGAATTCACATATATCATAAGGCAAGCCCGCAATGCCATATTGAAACTTACATTTCCATCCGACAGCTGAAATAGCTGCGGCGCAGGCTGCTCTTGATTCACACCTGAAGGCAGAGTGGCATTGTCTAAAGCAGCAGAAACAACTTATATTAGTAAAGCCATCAACAGCAGTAATTCAGCAAATGTAATGATTTGTTTTCTGACGTGACACTAGCTGCCACTCCTGATGAAGCAGACAGGACAGTTTATACTGTATTCTGGAACTTTGTTTCGTAACAAGACAAACATACCTCATATGTGTTGATAAGTAGGAGCTAGACGCTCAGAAAATGCAAATTACAGTGCAGTCCACTTATAACCATATTGGAAAAAAAATAAAGTCCAATCGTTTTAACCAATTAGTTATATCTGAACCGGTGAAAAAAAAAAGAAAAAAAAAGCACACGCCCACATATTTTTCCACACATGTAATCTTGCCTACTTACCAGCTGGGTTTAATCACGCTAATCATTATAAACAGCACTAGACACTATTATAGGAATAGCCATAAAATAACATGGGCATACTTAAAAACGTTGGAATTCACGTTCACTTGAGCCGCAGCTGAAGCTTGACAATCACTATAAGCATCACTTTCAGTAGCGCACACGCTGGTGGCAGTACTTTTTGCGTGCGCAAAACATTGGCGATTTGGTGAACTGCAGGACATCCCCAGCCTTGACGATCATTAAAATCGTAGATTGCAAATGCCTGAAATTTTTTCACGAGGCTTTAAACCTTGAAAGCCTGCCATCTTCCACGGAGGCACAATCGGCGATGGCGATACGACCGCACCCTCTGCGCAGCAACAGGCAGCGACTGCGATGATGATAGGGCTCATTGTTCTCGTGCGATTTCTCCCCAACAGTTCCAATTTCGCCCCATATGTTGAGTTTTCGAGCCATTTTCTTCTTAGTAGTTTATTCTTTAGTAAACAATCAGAAAATTTTCGTGGTAAACATTTAGTGGGCGGCGATGAAGCTATCGTATCCGATGTACCACCAGTAATCTATCGTTATACAGTCGAACCCGGATATATTGAACTCAGATATTTCGAATTTTGGTTATATCGAACTGACGGAATACCCCCTTGAAAATCCCAAGTAAAAGAATAGGAAAGCCGAGTCATATACAGTTGAACTCAGATATATCGAACTCGAAGGGGATCGCGAAAGTTTGATATATCGATAATTCGATATACAGAAATCTGCTTGAGACGCCACTTGCGATCGTGAAAAATACTGTATTTGCCACTGTAAACAACGAACTTGCATAATAAACCCACTCCTCACTTTTGCCTCCGAGAATTTGAAAAAGAAAAAAAGCGTTCTGTGGCGTGTCCCTCCGTTTCGACCGTTGCATTCACAGTTCATTTATTGGCAGCACGCCAAGATGCTACGCAGCAGTAACATCTCAGCGTGTTTATTTTTTTACTATATAGATTGTGCGGTGGCAGAGTGCCTGTAATGGCTTGATTGCACAAGCCTGGTTCGATTTATCACGCCGCGCTTGGGGCGGGCGGAGTCCACTGCCACAAAATTATTGAAAAGCGCGACAGCTGCAAATGCCGTTTGAAACGATCAATGCCAAAAGCCAAAAGACTGTGTAATAATTCCAGCCAACCGCGTGCTTCCGTTGATATATAGAAGAATGGACAACTCTCGCAAACCTGGGTCCCTGGTGCGACGGGTCGTTGGCTGCGCGAGCTACAAAAGATTTACAGTCGAACCCGGATATATCGAACTCAAAGGGGATCGCGAAATAGTTCGATATATCGGTAATTCAATATACAGAAATCGCCTTGTGACGGCACTTACGATGCGAAAAAAGGATACCATAGTTGTCGCATAATCGACCCACTCGCATAATGAACCCACCCTCCACTTTTGCAACAGACAGTTGGAAAAAAAAGAAAAATGCGCTAAGGCCAGCTCGCTCACATGCAAGCGACTGAATCTCAGCGACGAGCGGCAGCGACAGAGCGAAAATTTTCAAACTTGTTGGAACTGCGTCCCTCTTGCCGCTCGAGCCACCGCGGCAGCTCAAAACAAGGTTTCTGTGTCGCCGCGGCGGCAAAAATCGCGAGTATGTCGATGGCGCGCGTCAGTCCGTTTCGGTCGTCTCATCCACAGCTCATAAGCAGCGTGCCAAGATGCTGCGCAGCGATAACGTCAGGGCGCGTTTATCTCTTGATAGCTCCAGCGGTGGCGGGGAGCGAACTTGGCAGAGTGCCCGTGATGGCTTGATTGCACAAGCCTGGTGCGATTTATCACGCCGCGCTTGGGGCGGGCGTCATGGTCACAGCAGCTGACCGCGTGCTTTCGTTGATGGATACATGCAAGGATAAACGATAAAAAAAAAGACTCCCGCAAAAAAAAAAAAAAAAATGCCGCTTTTTAACGTCCGCAGCCGCCATATCTTAAGCTACGCCACGCGTACAGCACAACAATAAGAATGACTCTCGCAAAAAAAAAAAAAAAACAGAGAGAGCTGCCGCTTCTTAACATCCGCAGGCACCATAGCCACGTCAGCCGCGAGGCGCGCAGAGGGTTCCCAACACACATTGGAGAAAGCTTCCGTCTGTCCGAAAACGGGCTGAACTGGCTTGGCGCATACGTAGCGCGTGCTGAAGGAGAGAGATAGCTAGGCAAAAGAATCGGCACACCCACGCACATGGCTTGCAAACGTCATGTGTTGGCGCGGGGGAAACTATAACTGCAGATGCGCACGCCTTTGGGGAATGGGCGCGGCGCTGCCCAGACCAGCCGTCGCCAAAATGTCCCCTTTCATTCCTTCTGCGCGTGGCTTGAAAACGTCACGCAGCAAACGGCCAAGGGTGATGCAATCGTCTTCGGGGAAGGCACACCATCCAGTGCGTGGTGCGGAGTTCGATATATCGAACGACCGGTGAAATTGCGTGCAATATACGACGCAGCTTTCCTTTACTTTTAAATGGGATTTTCAAAAAGATATTCTGTCAGTTCGATATAACCAAAATTCGAATTATCCCGGTTCGACTTTAACAAACTCAAATTTCACCGGTCGTTCGACATATGAAAATCTGCACCACGTACTGGAAGGTGCGCCTTCCCCAAAGACAATCACATCACCTTCGGCCGCTTGCTGCGTGATGTTTTCAAGCCATGTGCAGAAGGAATGAGAGAGAACAGTGTGGCGACTGTTGGTCTAGAGCAGTGCCGCGCCCTTTCCCCAGAGGCGCACGCATCTGAGGTGATCGTTTGCCGTGCGCCAGCACATGACGTTTGCAAGCCATGTGCGTGAAGAAACCAGAGGGAACAGATTTCGCAATTGCTGGTATGTAACAGACGCAGCCAATGCAGTTGTGATGTTTGGGAGATGGGAAACAACGCGACAGAGCAAAGTGCAAGGGTGCGCCCATTCAACTGCCGAGCTTTCTCTCCCCCTCTTCTCTCTTTCCCGATCTTCGTCCACAGTAGCACACACTATGCATGCGTCGACAAGCCGGCTCAGCACGTGGCAGACAGAACGTCGGATACTTTCTCCAGTGGTGTGTGTAGTGAATCCTTTGTGCATGGTGGGTGACATGTGACGCATGTCTTGTGTCATGCTAAATGTGCGACATATTGTAAGCAATGGCGGCTGCGAACATTAAGAAGTGGCAGATTCTTTTTTTTTTGCAAGTGTTATTCTTGTCGTCATTGACGGCTGTGAACGTTGAGAAGCGGTAATGTTTTTTTTTTTTTAGAGAGAGAGTTGGTCCATCCTTGGCGTCGTCCTGAACATGCGGCGTAGCGTAAGCTATGGTGGCTGTGAACATAAGCGGCAGATTTCTTTCTTTCTTCTTTTGCGACAGTCGCCCATCCTTGACAATGTGCTGAACGTGAGGCGTAGCATAAGCTATGGCGGCTGCAAACTTGAGAAGAGGCACATAAGGTTTTTTTCTTCATTTTTTTTTTGAGAGTCTTCTATGCTTGCCATCATGCCGAACATGTGGCGTAGCGCTGCGAGCGTTAAGAAGTGGCAGATTTTTTTCTTTTTTTTGCGAGAGTTGTTCATCCTTGCATCTATGAATCCACGAAAGCACATGGTCAGCTGCGATCATGATACCAGCTTCAAACGGCAGATTTCTGTATATCGAATTATCGCCACATCGAACTAGCATTTCGCGATCCCCTCCGAGTTTGATATGTCTGGGTTCGACTGTATCTGGTTTATTTTTACATTGGGCCAATTGAAAAAATGATAGATCCCAAGAATTTGTTATAAGTGATATGTCGTTATATCCGTTATCGTTATGTGGACTGCACTATGAATTAAAGAAATGTTCTTGTAAAAATTCATTACTTTCAACTAATAACAAATGAAAGCGTTGACATGCAAATTTTAGCGACCTGGGCATTCTAAACTACAACTATTAAAGAAAACGAAATAGCAACTGCTTCTTTTCAAAACAGCCAGTGCAACAGGTAAACAGCTGCACTTCCACCTTAATCACTGCTGAGTCACATCGAGTGTAGCGTCGCAAACACACTGCAGTGGTAGCATCATGAAACCGGCCAGTGCGGGTTTTCTATTGCAGAATCTATAGAAAAATCAGTTTATCGTAATAGTAACACAAGTAGTCTTTTTTTTCATGGCCATTACATAATTCCAAATTCAGATGATTCAAACTTCCTTTCCGGTTTCATAAAGTTCAAATTATTAAGCTTACTCCATTTGTGCAGATGCTGGACATAACTCTTTATAAATTGTGTCCTGCATGCTTGTGTGCTATAAGGCATTCCATTAAGCTCCTAAATTTTAGCCAACATGAGGCACAAGAGGATAAAAAGGCTATTTTAAGGGATTAATATTTATCTACACACTGTTGCAAAAATAAAAGCCCGTCAAAACAGCCATATACAGACAGATGCAGTCCCAACCACAAGATTTTAGACAGTAGTTTGATGTATTTACCAGCCTCTGATGTTTGCCCATGCATAATGGCTCTATACCAACATAGAGGTCCTGGATAGAGATGCCTTCACCTGAAAAATTCATACCACTTATAGCTTTCTTTGCAGAAAAACACCAAGTTAGCAAAGCCCGTGCAAGGTACATGCATGATAGTGTTTCCAGCTGCAGAAAAATTACAAAAAAAAATTAGGCTGCTCACAGGGCATGACTGCTTCTTGGAACACTCAATCCTACAGGCAAAATTCTTTTATCTCCGCAAGTGCAAGCCTGAAATCGAAAGTGGTCAGCAAAACAAAACGATGAGATCAATGTCTCCGCCTTCTCTCTTGATGTAGTACATTTGCCAGTGGCATAACTATGTCCTCTCCAGTACTTTCTTCTTGCAGTGGCAACTTTCAATGTTGGCATCTGTAGTCAGTGCCAGCAGTGCACGATAACTTGCTTGCCTTCCATGGCCACGGCAAAGTGCCATGTCGGGCCGATCATAAACCCTGCCTTCTCGAAGCCTTTCTAAAAATGTGCTAGCCGATACATTTATTCAAAGGTTATGGCTGAAGGCTCACAATTATGCAGAAGTGGCAGTCTGCTTGGCTGCCAAAGGAGCCTGTCTAATAGCACTGTGAGGTAAAGGAAAGATGGTCAGTTCTAGAAAAAAAGCCGATATGGTGATACAGAAAAATGCTTTTCTAGCTCTGCAACTCTATGCTTCTTGGCACCCCCATTGCTCCACTTCTGCCTACACTTAATTTAAGAATGTGTTTGACAAGTTCATATAAAGTGGCAAGGCAGTCAGCTATTGAAGAGTCCTGCATTCTGATCTTGGCCCTCCTTGAAACAGCCGCAGCATGGTTCCCACTGCAGCATTGTCTGCTTTTGCATCTGTGCTTTGTCCCATCACATGTGATCAACACTCTGCCAAGAAGTGCTGCCACTGAAAGCAGAGTTTGTGAACGTAGCCTCCACGCTGTGTTCATGATGTGTGCCAACATACAAGGTGGTGTCACTAGATGGAAGTGTGGGAGAGTGCATGAGAATATTAACACTGCTTCCAGCAGGTTATTTTCCTGACAAATTCAATACTCAAATATTTTATATTTTTTAATTTTGCTATCCGAAGCCCGAATTGAATACCACTCTATTCAGTTCAACATTGAAAATATTCAATGATCCCCAAAACCGTCCTCCAGAGGGATTATAAGCCTACTGAATCAAGGGTGTCAAAAACTGACCAATGCAATCAAGGAAAGATCCGTATTGGTAATCTTACCCTCTTGATAGGCAGCAGCTACAACATCATACAGCTCCTGGTCCGCAAATGGAAGTGGGTCCTGTTCACTGACCAGTGGGTCCTGTTCACTAGCCACTGCAAGGGGGGCCTGCCCGCTCGCTGTTGCAAGAGGGGCATGCCTGCTCTCCGTTGCAAGAGGGGCGTGCCCGCTAGCTGTTGCAAGAGGGGTGTGCCCACTCCCCGTTGCAAGAGTGGCCTGCCCACTCTGTCCAAGGGAGGACTGCAGACTTGTAACTGGAACTGAGCGACAGAAAGGTGATACAAATATATTCAAACATCTCTTGCCAAACAAAAAATTTGCCACCTGTGGTGATTCCATGCATGATCATAGCATAAAATAAGTAACAACAACGCTGAACTTGAGTAGTTGTCCCCCTAACTTGATATTTTAAATTAAATTTAGACTAGCAGCAGACTGATAACTGCACAATTCCTTCGACTGAACGCTTTGGTTTTCACACTCTGAATGACTAAAACTAGCACATGTCAACATATGATTTGTTTTTGGTTTGTGGGGTTTAACATCCCGAAGCGACTTGAGCTATGACAGACGCACATCAACGTATGTATTAAAAATTCCTGATCACACAAAAAGTCGTTACTAAACTAACACTTCAGCCTAGAACGGTTTAGCACCAAAGTCACAATGTGAGCTTTGCAATGTCAAGAATACACTGACATCAAATTAGAGCTACCAATATAAAGTATTCCAACAGTAGCTTTCACTGTTTCATGCCAAATAAATTTGCCACAATAAGAAAGGTTGCCAGTTATTTTGAGGTCAATCGCATAATTCTTTTTCTTGGCCCAATGCAGCTAAAATTAACGAGCCTTGACATGAACAAATGGCCACAACCAGCAGCAGTCTAATGTATATAACACATTCACCCTGCTCAATATGAGGTCCCTATTTCGATTTAGAAAACTAAGAGCACAGGGGATCAAGGCCGGCCTCCCTCCACTGACCAAAATGGTATAGTAAGCATAAGGTATGTTTGTTCAATCATTACTTCAAAGAAGGTGAGCTGCTGACAGTGCCTCTATATATAGTCATTTACAAATTCAACATAACTATCAAGTAGTATCAATCTGATAAACAATAAAGTGTAAGAACAAACCTGTGGGTACTTCTGAAAATGTGTTCTTTTCAGCAACATGGGTGCTACGAGCTATTTCTGCATAAAAAGCACATAAAAATTAGAAGGTTGTTAGCAAATAAATTATGGCTTTCACTATGGATCCCATATAACTCAAATGAACTTCAAGATATAACAAGCAAGCAAATGTCCCTAAAATTAACAATACGAGGAAATACACATATAAGCTTACCAAAAAAAGGAATATGTGGAAGCGTTAGTTGTAAAATAGGTAGGCATTACTTGGTTGAATATAATGATTCAGCTATCTCAAAACAGTACCACAGATGAGAGTAAAACTCAGCCTAAAATTTTTCTGCGGTAGGTTTGGCACATAAACGACAATCAACCTCGGTTGCAATTTCAATACTTGCCATAAGACAGAACTTTAGTCCTTTGCATACTGAGCCAAATGCTCGAAGCCCCTTTGCAGCAACAAAGCTGAAAACGTGTCTGCATGCATTTCTTTCTAGCCAGTTAAACTTGTCTGCAACTTCTTTATTTTCCACCATACAGTACACAAATTACCTGATGTGACCAAGCACATACCCAGAAGACCGAAATACAAGAGGGCAGTGTCTTTGTGAGCACAATATTTCAATGACTGAAAGGTGCAAATAGCATGCGTATGAATTTTCTCGCATATAACCTGCACCTAAAGCTGAAAAAAAAAGGAAGTGTTTAAAAACTAGGCATGTGAGTTATCTACGAATTCTTCATTGGGGAAGGGGGTCCCTCTTGGAGCCAGCTCAGCTACATGGCAATGTGCGGCCTTCTGTGTAGTTCACTGTCCACATCGTCATTGATGCGTGCACCAAAGAGCATAGGTAAATCTATGTCCATGGTCTGCTTATTCTACTATGCTATACTCAGCATGCTTAGTTAGAGCACTGTTGAAGAATTGGGAGCCCATGAGCATTGATTTTATGCAGTTCTGTGAAGTGCTTTCGTTGGCGAACTTTGTCACGAATGCCAGAAACAGAACTACTCAACAATGGCAAAGGTCTCTGTGGAGCCTTCAAGTGAACAGTGCAGTAGAGCTGGAGCTTCTTCGCATGTGGTGTCACACATGATAGCATTTCACAGCACAAGCAGCTAGCAGCATGTGATATGCATGGGAAATTTCAACATGCGTTGCAGACAAGCAACGGAAGCACGCATTACTGCCACTGTGGCATAATGCCTTCAAAAAATGATAAAATGAACAGACCATAGATTAGGCAATTATCGTTTTTAACGGCATGCAGCTACGAGCTCGGTGGCAGGCTGACCAGCATGGCCAATGGCCACTGTGGTGTGGGCTGGCTGGAAAGTCCTGCACCCACCCTCCCAAATCTATGCTGTGGGAGACTCAGTCAGCCTGTCTATTGTCAACATGCCTATGTTGCATGCCTACAGTTGCATGCATAGCAGTGAAGGCACAAGGAACACCAATATGTGTACAAGCCCAAGGACATATACCAAAAAATTATTTTCCAGCGTGTTCTACCCCGACACAGTGCCAATCGAAAGCCTGGCCAAATTAACCAACTCCAGCACGAAGCATGCAGATAAACGCAATTCCAACTTAAATGGGTGTCTGACGGCTCCTGAGGAAGTCGGAATTATCGAATTAGTGGGGTACCAAGTGACGAGGTTTTACTGTACACCTTTAAGTGCGGCTGGGAAACCTCGGGTGACAGCAGTGGGATCATTGCAATGTATCTTTAAAGCAACCTGATAATTCTGCGCAGTTGTAACTTCCTAGTTGTATTTCTTTCAGGTAAGTGTGCGAGCTATATGAGAGAATCTTCTGCTAAAGCAGGCGTGAACTATTCGCCCTAGGTGGCCAGCCTCCTCAGTCTAGGAAGCTGTGGACCCGAGCCACATCCTTAGTCTAGTCCGAGACTATACACATCATCACCATCATCATCATCAGCCCGATTATACCCACTGCAGGGCGAAGGCCTCTCCCATATTTCTCCACTTAACCCGGTTCTGTGCTAGCTGCATCCACTTGACCCCTGCGAACTTCTTAATCTCATCCGCCCACCTAACTTTCTGCCGCCCCCTGCTACGCTTTCCTTCCCTTGGAATCCAGTTTGTTACCCTCAGCGACCATCGGTTATCCTCTCTTCGCACTACATGTCCTGCCCATGTCCATTTCTTCTTCTTAATTTCTACTAGAATGTCGGTAACTTGAGTTATTTCTCTGACCCACTCTGCACGCTTTCCGAGACTATACACAGAGTTTTTTAATTTTCAAAGGTTTTATCTATGAAGTGTGGGTTATATGCAGGGGCTGGTTATACACAAGATACGGTAGAACACAACTAAAAGATTAGGATATAAAAAAAATAATAAACGTAACATAACATACTCACTCACCAATTTTGTCGAGCAATGCATTAGTAAGCCTTTTGTTCTGTGCTCTCTCTTCAATTAACTGCATCTCCAAATTTTCTATTTTTGCCAGAAGCTCTTTTTTTTCTTCTTCAAACATTACTTTTTCAGTTTCCAAAGTTTGGCAACACCAGTTATGTTCACCTTGTGAACTTTTCTCAACCTCCTCAGCTGCTGGCACCTCTGTGGCAGGGCTTTCCATAGCAGAAAGTCTTGCAGGGCGATTTTTTCCGTCCTCGTGCTGAAAGATCATCACAAAGCAAAGTAAATAATTGTGTATGAATATAAAGTCACAGAAAAGAATGCTTCAATTAGATTGCATTAGAATGCATGTTGTACTGTGCTGGGTTTAGGGCTGTCATGAATCAAACGTAAGGTTAAGGAAATGAAATGCAGGCTGTATACTGGAATATTGGTACTAAAGCAGTCCAAAGGTGCAGTAGTGAAAGCTAATCACGGAGTTTGCTCAATATATCCATGTTTCAAATTTTGCTTGGCAGTCTACCTATATATATATATATATATATATATATACACACACACACCGGGTGTCCCAGATTACTTGAACCAAGGGTTAAAAAATAAAATATGAGAGGTAGGCCAGGGAAACCGTTTGCATGCAACTGCCAGCCGCTTTGCGCATCACAGGCATTTTTTTGTTTTGCAATTACTTAATTAACTAATTATGTTAATTTTTCCAATTTACTAAACAATGACTTTAGACATAAATGTGAATTGCAAAGTCTGAGAGCACCTTCAGAAACCCCAATTCCATTAACTGCAATAAAAAAAGCGTCACGTGTATTTTTCCTTCCAAGCTCAAAAGAAAGCCCGCGAAATACAAATAAAATCATGTGACTAGCGCATTCGCACGCAGAGATTGTGGTGCTCTCAGTCGTGGTTTGAGTGAACGAAATCACCTGCGGCCATGCTTCATTGGCCACGTTGCAGTTGCAGGCCGATATGCTTGCGATGGTTTCTTCCCCTGCGTCAGCCAGCCGGCGCACGTGGCGGTGCAAGTAGCAACGAGTGCGGTGAGATTCTAACAAGGCATTTGCATCACCTTCTCTCCCATCAGCGAACGTCAAGACAAGCGGATGAGCTATGCATAAATTCAATCGAGCGTCTACTTCAGCAGCAGTAAGAGTAGTCACGTGATCCCACTTTCTCCCCTAGGTCAACGCTAGCACCGTTCGCTCCAGTGGTGGCGCTCGTGCCCAATAGCAAAAGAACCACTTGTTTACAGGCTGTTTAATGGGCCATTACAATTAGATAACAGACACTACTCACCATTTCAGTGCTCCCACAATTTTCAAAGGTATTAATTATATTGGTGAGCTCATTTCTTGCAGCCTGGCGCATCAGTTTTCTTTTTTCTCTCTCAGACAGTCCTGCAGGTGGCTTAATAAAATAAAAACCTCCATGAGTTACAAAAAAGAACAAAATTTACAAAATAAACATTCCATAATTGTCCTTTGACTTCATGAAACAGCTGGTCTTGCCCTGGTGCTTGAAAAAATTTTAGCCAAAACACAAATATAAATATTGCTTGCTTGGATGCACATTCAAGAATTTATAAATGTCTTGATATTAAACTTATCACAGCCGATGCTCTTGAGCTTCAAAGGGCCTTAAGTTAACCTGCATCATTAGAGACCTTATTCTAAAACAAAGGAGCTAATCATCCTGCAAATGGAGACTTCATTATCCAGAAGAGGCCAGAAATTGAACTTTGAGCAACACAATCACAGGCCAGTTTTGCAACCTTGCACCAGCGTTATTAGTGGTTTAGCATACTGGAGACATACAAGAGTTCTATGTATGCCAATTGTAAACATGCAATGGTCCAACCTAGCTGCTCACTTGTCGCTGTGCATGTGCAGCTTCTGTACATCACCTCGGTACATGTCTCCACCAATACTTCTCCAGTATGCTAAATCTCTCTACTCAGACAGCATTAGCTATAATAGCATACACTTTCATGGAGTCGTTTTCCAATTCACATCACAACTGAATCAATTGACAGGAATATTTTAAGCGCAGTTAATGCAAAAAGAGAAGTGTTTCAGGGTAGGGCAAACATCAATAAGGGCGAAACGAGCAAAAACAAATTTTCATCAAGGATAAAACTGGATGAAGTTGTCCTCAGTGTCCGTTATAGGTGGTTTTGTTTGGTACTATACTAATAATGCAAATATCCAGCCAAGGAGTTGCAGTGCAAAAATAACTTGAATAGCTGTAAGGAGGTTCTTCAAAGACAAAGTACAATCATGAGCAAAGGTAGAAAGACAACAGCTTCGATGGCAGGAGCGGCTGCGGGGCTGCATTGAGTCGCTGTTATCTTGCGCCGAGCACTCATGCCGAGAGTGCCGCATGAGACAAAACTTCATCCACACTCTCGTGCGGGTACTTATGCCTGACAAATTTCTAGTGCCACATTCCACTGCTCTGCTGATGACAGCTGCGATGAAAGAAAACTTTCACTGCACAGTGCTCCAGAAATAGCATCGTTGCGCATTGGCAAACCAATCTGACAGTAGCATGACGTCAAGCCACATGTGCTCCTGAGTGGTAAGTTATACTTTAGTTGCACTAATTTTTGGCTTTTCTTCACACTGAAGACTTCTCCTGCATGATATTTTAACTTCCCACTCAATACTGCAGCTTATTCCAGTTGGCGATTCAGAACAAGCTTTCTTGTTCCATGATTCCACATCATCCATATATGAAGTGCATATCAAAGTGTGATCTAGACTCAGATGGTAGATGCATTCAAGCTTGTTTGATTGCTAACTTAACTTGTTGCTTCACACCAAAGGTTAAGGAAAATTAGATTGCAGAACAATGACAGAAGTGGTTCTCAGGGCCATACGACCACAAGCCAGCATGCGCTCTTCCTAACACTGCTTGCCTGTTCACCCATGCATTTCTAGAAGACATAGATTTTGTTAAACAAAAACCACAAGCAGCTGCTCTTTTGCTCTGTATGCTTTCCCTGCTGCCTTGGAACACTATGCCTGCTGTTTATACTTTATTTTCCGCTCCTGTCAGAGCCTGAGAAAGGCTCACAGTATTGTAAAATAAATAAATAAATATAAATAAATAAATTATGACTAGATTGTGAGCCGCTGTCGAGCCGAATGCATTGAACGCATGAACAAGAGTAGTGCACAAATTTCTTTACCTGCTATGGAGTGCATGCTTGAGCAATGGGCTTGACATTTGTCACAAATGAAGTGCTGCTTGTACTTGAACTCTTTTGTTGAGATTATGTGTGCAGGCAGAACATGCACAGCAATTCCCTGCTTCAAACACCCCATAGAATAAGTGCTAAGTGTCGGGCGCAAACAGGCTCTTTATTCTGTATGAAATAATGATTGTAATATTTTGCGATATTGCCACAACGAAGTAGACTAGGGCACGGCTTTTCCACCTATACAGGCCAGCTCTGCACCTCGCGGCGTGGAAGAAGGCCGTCATGTGACACGTTATGCAGGCAGAATGGTCAGTCATGCGATTCAACCTAAAGCAGACACATTACGCCGGCCCACATTCACAAAATAGGGCCCCAGCCACAACTGCTGATTTCATCCCAGAAATTTACAGCGTGCTGGTCACTTGACAGGGTCCTTGTCCTACACAGCGCCATTGCAGTGCACACTCCCATTAGGTGAACTAGTCTGCAGCAGAGGAGTTGAATGCTGCACTAGAAATTTGAAAACATTGATAACCTCTCTTTCTAGGGGCACACTCACACCTAGCATGGCACAAGATAACAGCGACACGGTGTGACCTGCAGCTGCTCCTTCCGCCGAAGCCGTAGTATCTCCATTTTTGTTCATGATAGTAACAAAGGCACCATCACATGTATGGCACCAGATGACTACCACAGTCCTATAAGAATCTATTACAACTCTGCAGTTGTGTAAACTGAACGCATTTTGGCAATGGTGAAGGAACGCCGACCAAATAAAAATGAACAAAAACAAGGCGTTTCAACTCCCGTAGATATGGCGTGCTCAGCGATAGCATTTGAATACTCTTTTGTTTTTTTACGTCATAATTATGTTCTTTTAGGCACCTAACGAAGTTTACAGTTTTGCCAATGTATACGTGGTCACAGTCGGAACAAAGAACTTTGTACGCTAAGCCAGGGTGTTTTTTTCTTGGGAAGAGGGTCTTTCACGTTTACCAATGCATGTCACAGTTTTCTTGTCAGAACGTGGGTGACATGGGCTTTAAAGATGTGCATAATGCGCAACAAGGCTTCATTTATTCCGGAGATATAAGGCACGGCAGCACGTTTCGAGGGCAACAAGGAAGTTTCCCGTGCTGGGCGAGATAACTGTCCTTCGACAGATTGCACAAATTAGGTCGAGGAAGTTGTTGCTTGAAAGTTCTTGTCCTATATTGCAAGTCAATTGCCTGGCCTTCGCGGGAGCTACAGATGCGTTCTGATCGTTCAAACATAGACATAGCAACTGATTTCTTTCGTATGGCCAGGTGAACTGAATTAAAGTTGAGGTACCTTCCAACGGTTAGATGGCATCCTCAAAGTGCTGCAGATGAAGTTATGTGATGTTAAGAAGATAGTGAGAGACCAGAAAGCGTGGCGTGATATGGTCCATAGGGTCACGAAGAGTTGGACACGACTGAATGACTGTACTGAACTGAATCTTCCAATGTGGCAGTAAAGTTTGCTTTGCTGCTCTTAAAGCTGACAAAGCTCTACCTAAACGAACCCCCATTTGATGCCTTGGACCTCCGTAGGCTTCTACAGTTCTGCCTGGATAACACTTATTTCGTCTGCCAAGGACACTTTTACCATAAACTTCAGGTCACACCAATGGGTGCCTCTATATCTGTGACTGTTGCTAATCTTAGTATGGAATCTGTCGAATTCCAAGCCCTTGAGACATTCGCATCACCGCCAAGAATTTTCCTAACATATGTAGACGACTGCTTTTACATAAAGTGGACTTAATAGCCTTCTATCAAAATGTCCCTTCCTGGACTTTTTGATAAAACGGGACAGCAAGAAGCTCAGATTCAGCGTTTACAGAAAACAGACCCACACCGGAAGGTACCCCAACTTTAATTCAATTCACCCAGCTACAAAAAAAAAAAAAGAATCAGTCACTATGTCCTTGTTCAAACGATCGGAACGCATCTGCCGCTCCCATGATGATCAGCGTGCTGCTGTACCCTATGCCCCTGGAATAAGCAAAGCTTGGCATGCATTATGCGCACCTTCAATGCCCATGCCGCCCACGTTCTGACAAGAAAAACTGCGACATGCGTTGGTAAACCTCAAAGACCCCGTTCATAAAAGAAAAAAAAAAAGGGGGAAGCCTCGCATATTGTACAAGGTTCCTTGTTCTGACTGACTTAAGTATACATTGGCGAAACTGGTAACTTCGAAGCACCTAAAAAAACATTAACGACGTAAAAAAAACAAAAACAAAAAGTGGATGCTATCGTCGAGCACGCCGTATATACGGGAGCCAGGATACCTCGTGTTTGTTATTTGGTCGGCGGTCCTTTTTCATCATCAAAATGTTTGTCCCCGACCATACGAGCTTTCGTCCAACTCTCGACTTCATAAATTGAATGCAGCACGTTTTTCTTTTTTTAGAAGAAACGTTCAGCACCACTCAAAAACATGTCATAAAATTAACAGATAAACACTTACCATAGTGCTTTTCTGTATTTTTCCCAAAATGACGCGTGGTACTGAGGCCCTCGAAGTCCGGAACTGGCCTAACAGGCCTTCAAGTGATCCTAATAAGAAACGTCACAAAGACAAAAGAGAAAGTGCAGTGGTACAGAGTAGAAAATATAAATGACAAATGTAAATACAGTAATTCGTGAGATACTACTTCTACCTTCTGTTCAAGGATCTATTCTAAAGGTTATATATTTATCCCTGTATCCGCTATTTCACGAGCATTCAAGTATGCAGATTCGGGATGCGCACCCGTTGTCGATAACACATCTTGAAATTAGCACTTCATCCGTTACGTGAACGCTAAGTACGTGAAACATCGCAAGCAGAAAAACAATGCAGATATAATGAAATGACGCTTACCTGCCAACAAAGTGACTGTTGCAGGGTAAAAGTTTTCACTGCTGCCATCATCATCTACCCAATAAGCAGAAACAGTTTGGTCCTTCCTAAAGTCTTCCGCACTAGACGGACGGAACTGTTTGATTAGTTCAACCGGTAAGACTGCTCGTTCGCCGTCTTCGATATACTGCACGCATGCAAACATGCTGACTTTTCTTCGGAGCCTGCACACAACTCAGCATAACAAGCTTCCAGCCGGTGCTGTGCAAAACAGTGCGCTAAGCCTGCATGGGGGCATGCATGGCCTTCACCTAGTGTGTGTTCTTTTTTTTTTTCTTTTTTTTTTTGTCCATAGGCCTGTAGTTGCGTCAATATATGTGTACGTATTTTAAAACGCTAGAATCCTGTTTTTATTTGTGCATAACAGTTTTTTTTTTTCTTCGAAACGTACTGTGCACGATAAGTGCTAAGATATGGAGGCCATCTGCGGCCACTATTAAGTTATTTCGGTTTCGGAAACGAATATTGTGTTTTTTTAGCTAAATTAGTACGTGCACCAATGCACGTTTTATTTTTTATTTTTTTGCGATGCTTATTGCCTCGGGGCATAAGAGGAATGCTATAAAGATGAAGGATATGGTTAAATGAGAACAGAACATCTTTATTTTGTTCAGTCAGAAGGCGGGAACCCTCAGTCCAGGGTCCCGTTGGCCGATGATGCAGTACAAATAAATAAAAAAAAAAAGGTTGACTTATGTAATGAAGCCTAAAAGAGAACGATGGAGCGGTCACTTTTTTTCTCTACGCTAGTGCGATAGCTACGATGGGGTTAGCTGCAGTTGAAAATTTTCAGCTGTCAAGGACCAGCAGTGTCAATTAAATCAGCTGCAGAACGTGTTTTGGGAGTGTAATTATGGTGTTTCCATTTTAATATGTGGCTATCATATAATAGACACACATTCACGCATGTTTAATTTGTTTTCATCTTGTTTTGCACCTGTAACCATATGCCGCATGTAAAAAAAAAATAGCTTGGCGTTCACTTTCTCGCGCTCATTAACCAAATATAGTCATATTGTAAAGAAACCATCCGCGAGGATACAGCGCGGGAGGTCATTTCGGAACCTGGCCGCGGCTACAATCATGAATCAAAATCTTAGACAAAAATAATAATCATATACAATGGCGTCGCGAGGGGGGTGCGGTCCGCACCAGGCGCCGCGCTCAGAGGGGTGCAGCTGGACAGTGAGAGGGAGGAAGGGATGGGGAGCGAAATGAATTAATTATTGTGTAAAGACGCGATAAGGCGCGCATTGGTGCCGCTGAGACACTGACCGGCAAGTGTAGAACGATTACTATTTTTTTTTTTGTGATGATCGCGAGTACTTAACACATGCTTATGCCAGGGACTCCACGCCATTTTAACGTTGCATGGGCCCGTGTACGTACTATATAATGAGCAACATGAGCAGGAACATACGAGCGCATGGCAAATAGCCTGGAAACCCACTCTGCTACGAAACGGCTGCTGATTGCGAGGCGCTAGCGATGATAAGGCGCTTATGGAGCGCAGATTGCGGACAGTGACGTCTGTGTTAATTCTGCGCTTAATACCGCTGTTTACTATCTTTTTTTTTTTCTATGTGGGTGTGTGTGTGTCAAGCACGCTCTAAATGACTATTTTCTGGTCAACAGCCCACAAAGAAAATCAAGGGTTACCAGCTGTATTTGCCGCAGAACTACAGACAGCACGGTTCGCGATCTGCGCTCCATAATCGCCTTATCACAGCTAGCGGCCAGCGTCTTGCAATCAGCTGCCGCTTTGCAGCAACGCTAGCAAGGCGGGAATGTCAACAGGAACCGCGGCGCCTTTTCTACTTTGTTTCCAGCGTAACGCCACAAGTGGGTTTCGAGGGCAATGCGCTCGCGTGTTCCTGCTCATATTGCTCATGATAGTATACGTGCGTGTACCTACCAGCAAGCCGATACCCATGGGAAACCCTTGCGTAGACAGCACCCGTCGGCGGCCGCGCCGCCGCATCGCCTCTTTTTGTTTGCGCGTAGTTCACATCTCCTTTCCCAAGCGAGGCCCGCTGGCAGTATCTCTCTCCAGCAGTCTTTTGTCTTGTTTATTTATTTCGTGTCTTTCTCTCTTTTCGACCCAATCACACATCCACCTCACACTTTCGATGCGCCTAAAGGCACGGAATGCCTTTTGCTCAGTGGGATGGAAAAAGTCTGATCACTACAGAGGAAGTAAAAGGTAACTTGCGATCCGGTGCTTTAAAAGAAGAGGAGAGGGGGGGGGGGGGGGGGGGGCGTGCTTAAGTGAGGGTGACCGCCGATGATTAAACGGCAACAATTTAGCGGTTACCAAACCAGGCCCGAAATCTCTCATGCGCCGCAGAGAGCATAGAGCAATGAGAAACAGGTACAGAGCATAAGAAACAAATCACGAGAAGGGCTGCATGAAGGCTTATATAGAACCCTAGATTGAGGAGAAACCTCACATACCGATTCTCGCCAGTCATGCACAACCGCAAACGTTGCATGATTATAGAGGATGATTATTATATAGATCCTATACTATATATATGCGGGCAGAATAGAAAGGATTATCAAACCCGTCTGGGCGACCGCTCTTCAAAGCGAATTAAGCTTCGACAGGCTAAGGCTGCCGCCGAGACCCAAGAATAACTCCTCGGCCTGCGCCTATATGCTGACCAGACATATGTCCATGCCTAGTTTATCGATCCATCCATGCATCCTAACTATCTCTCTGTTGGAAGAAATAAAGTCCATTTCAACCTCTCTCTCTCTCTCTCGATATTTAACCGATTTAATCAATTAGACCTATATCGCGCGCGCAATTACCGCGACCGGTGCTCTCCAGACTTGAGTGGAACTGAGCTGTAGAACGGAGACTCACGTCTGTGATGCGATATTCTTGGAATTATAGTCACCGATTAAGTCCAATGCAGTTACAAATAGAGGTTTAACTCACAGCATGCCGCGCCATATCTATGAGGGCGGAAAATAGAAGAAAGCAGTTTTAGGTCATTTGTGTCCGCGTGGTCGGCCGCGTGGCACATAAGCTGCGCACAAACCCAGATGCACGCTGCCAATTAAGTGCGTGCTTCGATGAGTGCGACACTAACGCACGGCTATATATATGCAGACAATTGAAGGGAAATGAGGGGCTCGCTATTATATAATTTTTAAGAAGCTAACAGACTACGAGTCCAAGGCAAACGTTGGGGAAATATGAGGATATATATGGGGTAGGAAAGATGCGCCTTGCCAGGCTAAAATGGCGATTTATTATGGAACGAGAGCAAGCCCTCACTCGCGCCCGCAGGAAACGAGGTACTCACCGCCCGGCCGACGAAACCTCGGGCATATCGTGAGCCTTCTCGTTCCCGGGATTGCCCGAGTGGCCGGAACCCATACCAGTTCTATCGTCGTACCAGGGACTGGATCACGGTAGCTTTTAAGAATATTCCTGGCAGCAGCCGACAGACGGCCCATTCCGAAGTTCCGTATGGCTGCTTTGGAGTCACTATAACAATATCTGCTTCGGGCCCGCGCAAAACCCGTGACGCGAGCGGCTTAACCCGACGCGAGTTTACTACTTTTTGTCGGCGACAATGAAGTTCATACTTGAAAACCCCGATCAGTGCACTTAAAGATCAGGTGGCGAAATTAGTCCGGAGCCCTCCACTATATCTCTTTCCGCTTTCGCTTTCACTCCCACCGTCCGTCCCGCCGGGGTGGTGCAATGGTAAGACGCCCGACCACTGTGCCGGAATACCCGTGTTCGAACCCGACCTCGGCGGTTGCGTTTCGATGGAGGCGAAACCAGCGAAACGGAGTGGCATCCGTGTGCTGTGCGATGACAGTGCACGTTAAAGAACCCCAGGTGGTCGAAATTTCCGGAGTCCTCCACTACGGCGTCTCTCATAGCCTTAGTCGCTTTGGGACGTTTAACCCCACAAAACCATAAAAAGCACTCCCACCGTCCACCCTACCCTTCGGCACGGGTCAGTTGTCCACAGAACAAGCAAGTGTGACAATGCGCGCGCTTGAATCCTTGAATTCTTTTCCTGTGAAGAAATTAAAATTGATGCCTGAATACTTTACGACTCGAGCTTACCTGCCCATTTATTTTGTATTCTGTATGAGTTAATACCTATTTTATATTATTGTTATTTATATTATTATTATTATTATTGTTATTATTATTATTATTATCACTAGTAGTAGTAGTAGTAGTAGTAGTAGTAGTAGTAGTAGCAGTACAGCGGCGCTGGCTACTCTTTTACAGCCAAGAAACACGTCGTATCATGTCTCTACCACTGGACGAGCGTGAATGATCCAGCGTGCATGGCAGCCAGTGATCTGCCTTATAGCTTGTGTCTGCTCAGTTTTATATATCCTCCTTGTGTCTGCTTTGTGGCGTGCAAACAGTTCAAAAAGTTTTTGTTGCCGATAGTAGACGGTACGGGAAGCGCTGTCATACATCATGGCAAGCGTTGAAAAGAAACGACGCAAAGATTATTTGCATCGCAGCAAAGATGGCGAACAGTTCTGTGTGCCCAAAACGACATTTTACAGACGTGAAAGGAAGGCCGATTCGCCAACAGCGCAGACTTCGCAGCAAGGTCAGACCGCTACATTGCCCGGACCGTGTAACGATAGTGATAGCGCTCCATCGATTGCGGACTGCAACCAGGCCACTGACTCAGTAGGTGGCGACGACGAAGCGCCACGATCTTCGGACGTCGCAGCAGATAGCTCCGTGGATGAAGATGATCCGCGTATGGACAGCTTCACTGAAGAAGAATTGTTAGGAGCAGCGTTCGCTGCATTTAGCTCAGAAAAGGTGCCCAACCTCGGCACATCGAAGGCAGGGGCGATTGCAATGGCCATGTCGTTTGCAGTGGCTCATGGCCTTACTTGGGTGGCATTGGGCGACCTCTGCGCGCTTATCAACAATATCGCAGGAACTGACGTTTTGCCCCGCAACAAGTACGGGTTCAGGAAGCTGTGGTCGGCGAGAAAAAACGACCTGGTTCAGTCGTGGTATATTTGCAGCGTATGCAAAGTTCTTTTGACTACATGCGGTGGTGAAGCGATATGTTCACATTGTGGAATAAGAGAACCGGTGTCCAAAACACAGGCCCGAGGTTCTTACTTCGTTACATTGGACCCAGGAAAACAGTTAGCCTTACTTATAGAAAGAACCAAACAGAGCCTTGAAGAAGGGCTGCACACGAGAAGCAAAAGGTCTGATGTAGTGACTGACATCACAACTGGATTTTGTTTTGAAGAACTGTGCAAAGACGAAGATGTGCAACATGATGACTTGACACTGACAATAAACACAGACGGAAGTCCAGTGTTCAAATCCTCCAAAACGTCAGTGTGGCCACTGCAATTTGTGCTGAACGAACTGCCGCCAGCAGTTCGTTTTCAGAACCCTGTATTAGCTGGACTGTGGTTCGGTAACACACACCCTGACATGCAGAAGTTTTTAAACATATTTGTCAGTGGGCTTAATTCAATGCAACCTATTATTTGGAAGAATAGCACTTCGGTGCACCGCTCCAGAGCCTTTGTGTTGTGCTGCACAGTTGACGCACCAGCGCGTGCTGCTGTTTTGAACATGGTGCAGTTCAATGGGATTCATGGCTGCCCCTGGTGCCTTACCACAGCAACACATCACGAAGGTAGGTGTGAACTGTTCTGCACTAATATGGTGGAAATGCTAGCACGTATCTGTGATTTAACTTTTATAGAAACAATAATTATCTGAGGGACATATTTTAATATGAAGTGTATCAAGTAACATGAGCCTTATGCCACTGCAATATTGTTATGTATGGATGAAAACAGCATATGCATGCAGCTCCTCCGATACAATCGACATGCAAGGGCACGTTTACTGTGCGCAACCAACATTTTCGAGACTTGTACACCAAAATTCCTAAAATAGGCCATCAAGGTATTATACTCATTAGTTCCTTTTCAATCTCATGGTAGTGTTACTGACAATTTTAACTTTCATATAGATGTTCACTTCTAATGACATAAACCTGCAAGTGCAGTGCAATCCAGTGGCTTAACAAAATGGCATATGTACAGACACATAGTCGTAGATGTGGAAACTTTCCTTGCATGAACTAGGCCATTACTACCTTGTCTTTGATGGAAGTTTGGGTGTTTGGAACACAAAAGGGGGCAGCTTATATTGCCCCTCTTGGGATCGCCAACAGAACAGCAGTGTTAGCAAATGCTTTGAGTGCTGACCACTCATTACTTTGCTTTTACGGTGTGTGAGATTTGCAGCCATTGTTTTTTCTTGTTTCTGTTCAATCCTCAGGAAGTATGCGGTACATCAGCCTGGCAGGTGCACCACGAACGCACAATCTAGTGATGAGAGATATGTACCTTGCATATGGCTCACACAGCATTGTGAATGGTTATAAGGGACCATCTGCACTTATGAATCTGCAGGGTAAGTTGCGCGAAGATATTCTTGAAGTGGAGCATATTTAGCTACTGACATTTTTCACTCTACCTGGCTCAGAACTCTGATTGCATTCCCTCTGATAATTAGTTTGTTTAGTTTAGTTTTTCCTTATACTGCAGTTGAAAAGAATCGCTCATTTCTACCATTAGGCACGCAGCAGCCTATTCGGAACATGAATAGGAACTAGGCACTTATTGCTTGCCTAAGTTATCTTAATTAGCGTAATCTTCTGTATCAGTTACAACTATGGCAAGACCTAGCATTCAGTCTCTTTTTTTATGAGGGTAAGAAAATGCACGGCAGTTATTTGTAGGTTGCTTAAAACATCACCAGGGATCAATTCTGTGGAGCTTGCTGCGGCTTGATCTATTACATCGATGTCACCTACACTTTTGCAGTTTGATTCTGCGCTATTAAAGCGAGTCTTTTCTCGACCATAAAATTGCAATCACTTTTTCACATATTTCTTTATAGCAGAGATTTGAAACTTTTTTGCCTCAAGGAATCCCAAAGCAGGCATGCAGTGCCTTCACTGATGGCATGAAACTGAGGAACAAGCTATAATAAGAAAATCTAATGCTTTGAAATAGGTTTCAAGAAATGGGACAAGGGCGGTGGGCATGGGAGAGGGAGGAGGAAGCCCAGTGGGAGCTTGTGGAACCCAAGAGAGCAGCCCGCAGAAAGCAGTTCGAGAACCTTTGCTCTATGGCATTCATTCTTGCTACTGTGTAATCATTTACTTTGATATAATGTGCTGGTCAAGTGCTAAAAGTAGTATAATTGAGACTCCTCATGTTTGAAACCAGATTGAATGTGTGAAACTAAAAATGACATCACTTGCAAAAACTAGAAATTGTTAGTTTTATGGACATTGTTTATTGTTTATAATGATAGCTTATGAAGAATTTGTATCACTCTGCCAATGTGTGGATGATCATATCTGTATAAGTAATACATTAGTTGTCACACGGGCAGTTGCAGTGCCCATTGAGTCGGTAGACAGCAAACTTGATGGGGATTGACCGCTGCAACACAACAGTTTTCAGGTTCACGAATGACCATTGGAATCTGAAGGGCCATTGAGAACAATCCTACACTCGCTATGCACTGGTAAACCAAAACATAGCAACTCCAGATGAACAAAATGTATTTTTGATTTAATTAAGGAGTTTTAGACTATATTAACCAGCTCATAAACTATCAATGCTCTTAACTGGGCTAGTTGTGAACGAATTCAGGCATGGTGCTAGCGCACAAGAAGAACACACACTGCGGGTGGGCGGACAGTACACACGCTGGACTGGCAACTGAAATTTATTCCGGTGGCAGAAAAAAACACGCTCGCCAAGCACTGGAAAAAAAAAAAAGAATGTTGCTCTCATTGTAGCACTTGTGCGGCTCTTCTTGGTTTCAGTTGTTATAAAACACGTTCAAAGGGGAACATGAGCGAAGTACTGCAGCACACCGTAGAAGAACCTCGGTTTGTTTAAGCCTGATCACCACACGTTTTGTGAAGTGATCCTTCTGACTGCCAACAGAAACTAGTTTGAGTTCAGGTAGAGTGGTAGCGCACAAGAAGGACACACGCTGGACTTGCAACTGAAATTGATTCCGGAAAGGACACATTTATAAATGCCGTTTTTTTCCTTTCCCCCCTCCTCCTTCACTTGCTCCACTGGTACCGCCTTCAGTTGCAGTCACGTCAAATGTGATGAAAGCCACTTAAAAAATGTCACGTTTACAAAATGCACTGAAGTGATTAAATTCGATAACCCTGAAATGCAAAGGTGACAACGAATGTGAGGAATATGGTATGAAAAAAAACCTTACAAAACAAAAAATATAAACACGAAATAAAAACCGTAGTGGCGGAAGAAATCTTCAAAAGGCAATGTGAAGGCTAAAACCGACCTGTGTAAAGGCAGGCTGAGGTGACATTAGATGAAACAGACAATACAACCATGAGTTGATAAAAAAAAAACTACACCGTGACAAACTGAGCAACAATAAGGGCAAGAGTTCCAACACATGGAAAGAAGAACCACCAAAACCCTTGACGCAACCACAGGTACAAGCCTTAGGGCAGAGGAAATGAGGGATGGGAGAAAATTGCCCGCCAGATAGTAACAAGGGCTAAGACGAAACATCAGCTACTGTATGATGGGAAAAAACCTTCATAATTTTTTATAGCCACCATACCTTTCTAGAAATTCCCATTCTTTAGTACTGTCTGCGACAGTAATAAAGAATGGGAATCGTTTCTCTGTTATCATTCCACCATCACTGCCTGTGGGTTTTAGGAACTTGAAGTATTCCAGTATCATTTTCATAACAGTTTTCAATTAAGAACAGGTCTTGGTATGCCTTTCACCTCTTTTTAATCTGCTTCACATCAGATATTTTACTCCATGCTGACACCACTAGCATAATCTACTATCGGATTATACGCTCACAACTCAATGATAATTGAAATTCGCCATGTGGCAGCAGGTGCATCTGGATAGCCCTCGAAAGTTTCAATAGCCATTCACTCAAGGGACATTGAGATTGCCCATGTGACAGAGATATAAGCCATGTTGAAGTTGAACATGATTTCACCTTAGTGTTTACTTGTGTTGTAATTTATATTTCAGGTTTCAACCTTGTGGCAGGTGTGAGTGTGGAATACATGCACTGCGTGCTGCAAGCCGTCTCCAGGCAGATAACCGAGGCACTGTTCAACACAGCAAACTGCTCTGAAAGGTTTTATGTTGGTATGTTCTCATATTCTGACTATGCATTCTGTCACTCACTTATTTGCTTATAATACTGTCTTCAAGGACTGCAGATATTGAAAATAAGTATTGGTTTTAGAGCTATGAAATGTAGAAAAGTCAAAGAAATGCAATGAAAAAATGATGTTGGTTAAGCTAGGTTGTGTCCAAAACGAAAATTCGGTATTAGCTATTACTGGAGAATGTTGCTGTCTAGTAAAAGGGAGGCTTGTTTGGTTAGTTCGGTAATGATTTGGAAGAAAAACAGCGCGAAACCACGGGATGACAGAAAAGCACAGACACGCTCGTGTCTGTGCTTCTTTTCTGTCGTCCCATGGTTTTGCGCTGTGTTTATTCTAATGCTGTCTAGTAGTTTCAACTCTATGTAACAAAATATGCGTGCTCTTGATTATGCAATGACTAAGCAATCACAGGAGCCCCTTTTGCTGAATGCGTTAACCAAGCCACACTGCATGCAACCACCAGCAGCCTGGCTTGAACCATGAACATTCCACTGAAAGTTAGTTTGCATAGATCACTCACTTGTGTCCTATTGGACACAAGTGACACAAGCACACGCCTGCCACTCCCCCCCCCCCCCCCCCCCCCTGGGTTCAGTGGTTATGACTGCTGTGCCCAAAGATGCGGGATCGAATCCCGGCCGCGGCAGCCGCTTTTCAAAAGCGCCTCTGTGCTGCATGATATTAGCACATCTTAAAGGCTCCAGGTGACTGAGATTTCCGAAGCCCTCTCATACAGCATCTCTCATAGCCCGAGTCGCTTTGGAACATTAAACCGCACAAACCAACCAACCACACCATACATGGACAGGCTGTAGTGCTTGGATGCAGCAGATTGTAGCAGCATGATCTTGTGCGTTTCCTCCTGATTGCTCGAGATCACCTGTGCCTTTTGTTGTGCTGCAAACAGCTTGTGAAACAGCGTATAGGCATTTTGCTTTCCCAGCCGCTCGGAGAAGGAATCTTGTCTAAATTAGTTTCAGTGAGTAGTTTCAGTTCTGACATGGCGGTGCACTGCAAGATAACATCTCTATGTAATTAAAACTATTGCGACAAAAATGTAGAATGCAAATGAGATTCCATTACAGTTATGGAAACAGTGTCTTTTTAGCTAGATCATGAAAACTATGGTGCTTTTTTTATGTATGCAGGTAGCCCATCATGCATGAAGGAGGTCAATGAGCGGTTACTGAGTATCCAGCCGCCTCACTGCATTACTCGCCTTCCTCGCCGGATTGAGGACAGGATGCACTGGAAAGCATCGGTATGGAAGCACTGGATTTTGTTCTATGCCCTTCCCTGCCTTGAGGACCTCATTCCACCAGAGTACTGGTGACATCTTGCCAAGTTGTCAGAAGCTGTGCACATTCTGCTCAGAGAAGCATTGTCTGCCCAGCAGATAGATCATGCAGGTAATGTATTGATGACATTGTGATCATTTTAATCTTGTAGTCTGTCTACTTGTACCTTGCTTCTCACATCTTGTCAGTCTTTTCAGCGCTAAGCGCAAATAATTGAACCATACAGAGTAGTTTGTATGACTTGTAGGCTTACAGCTGTCTTCGGAACACAAAAGGCTTAGAAAATCTGGCTTACACAGTGCGTCAATGTTTCATGCTTTGTCATATGCAGTAAGAAAAAAATAATCAATTTTCCTTACTTCCCTTTTCAAAAACATCTTGGAACTAGCTCCCATGACCTACATAAATGTGTGAAATGACTGGTTTAACTCTTGTACTATTTTTCTAGCAAGGCTTTTTTTCATGATGCTGGGCCTTTAGGAATGGTGGATGCAAACGTGCTGCAGTTTCAGTACAGTGGCTCTTACAGGACATGTGTTTTTTAGAAATATATACGTTTGAAAAGAAGCAGGTTTCTCACTTCTTGGAGGCAGAGCCTTACATTGAGCAGTACATATGCCAGCTGGCATGTTAGAAAATTGAAGGGACAATGAGGGACTCATTATGATACAATGAAAGGAGCCAACAGTCTGCAAGCCCAAGATAAATGTAGGGAATATCGTTTTTTTAAATACTTTTTGTAGTTGATATTGATCAGAACTAGTCCTATAATAATTTTAGGGAGAAGGATATTTAAATACAAAGTGGAAGGAAAAACAATGCGTCAGTGGTGGGAGTTGGCCGCTTTCAATGTATTACAATGTGCCCCTCATTTTCCCTTCCATTTTCTGCTTAATAGCGTGCGAGGATCTCGGTTCTGGCAGTCTGGAGAAAAAAAAAAGGTGGCGTAAGAGGGTTCTCGTAGAGCTTCCGCCCTCCCGATTGATCACATGTCACACGCTCGCGGTATCACAGGGCGTTCCACGTCCGCCGCTATGGAAGAGGGTGGCACTGATAAACACTCTCATGGTTCGGCTACAGCCAACATAAATACCCAAGAAAGTGGAAGGTTGGACAGCTGTCAATGTAGTTCAGTTGGAAGAGCACTGGATGCGACATTCGGAGGTCATTGGTTCGTCTTGCACCATCAGCACATTGTTTTCCCTTCCACTTTGTATTTAATTATCTTTCTCTATAAAATTATTGCAGGGCTAATTCTGGTCAATATCAACTACAAAAAGATTAAAAGAAAAGATATCCCCTATGTTCACCTTGGAGGCGCAGACTGTTGGCTCCTTTCATTCTGGCATACCAGGTGGCACGTGAAGAGGGAGAATGTGTGTTTTTTGGTTTTGACCCTGGTGTGCTCTCTGATAAAGGCCAGTCGGTCTGCTTTCTATGGTAATAGGGAGGGAGATGCACTCTTCAGTTTTTGTCCGCATACTTAAGACTGCTAGCAAATACCTTTTATTGGTTTCTGTGTTCCATACATGTCTGTATGCTTCTGTGCTGTAGCTGACTAATCATAGCAATATTTTTGTACATATAAGCCAGTTAAAATATTTTGAAAGCTTTTGCTAGTGCAGGCCTTCCTGTGGGACAGCACATTTACAAAGTGGTGAATTGATGGGCTATGTTGTGCAGTCACAGTTATGAAGAAAATCATGGTTTCTTAAAATTTGATATATTTATTACCAAAAGCCTCGTGATGGCTCACAAGTGCATAGCCTGAAATTAACCGCCATTCAACGCATCTTGGCAGGTTTTGGAGGCAGTGCAGGCCAGCATAGCTTAGCTTTGTTTTTGGTGCCAGCTGTTAACAGCCATAATCGAAGTCGGAATAAGTCTGAAGAAGGCTGCAACAAGTTGAAGTTAAAGGAAACTGTAATCACGTTTGCTGAGGATATTTGCCAAGCATGTTTTCAAAATAAAATGGTATTTTTCACGCCTGTCTCGTCAAGGTATCGACGTAAGAAGAAAAAGAGGGGGGGGGGGGGTGCATTACAGATTTTTGTAATCTAAGCACCCTTGTCACTTGGAGCTTTGCGATTGTGAAAAAAAAATGGTGTGCTTTGAGTCGACTATGTACCATAATTTTTTACTTTTATCATATGAGACACTCTCAAGGATGGCAACGTGTTTTAACAACTTAACACCAGAAGGAGAAAAGCATATAATCCTCAATTTTGAACCAGTGATAAGTAATTGTAGTATACTGGCACATATAATTTAACTCTGGAAAGAAGTCTGTCCCTCAACTCGCAGCCCTTGATCACCAGAAAAAACTTTTACACTGCCTTCAACCACTCACATAAGCTGCCGGTAACATGGGGGGCAATAATATTGGCCCCCTAATTTCAGATTATTTTATTTGTAAAAAAAAGTTTACTTGTGTGCAGAAATTTAAGATATTATTCCTACAGTTTATTGAAGATTATTGAAGTAGTATACATGCTGGTGTATGCTTGCTTGCTTTTATTACAGTGTCACTCTCTATACTTTTTTTTTTTTTTCAGAGTCCCTCCTGTCCACATTTGTGGTACGTTGCCAGGCGTTGTATGGTGTAACAGCTGCAACGTTTAATGTGCATCAGCTCCTGCACTTGGCCAACAGTGTTCGGAATTTAGGACCTTTATGGGCCCATTCTGCCTTCGTTTTCGAAGGGGGCAATGGCAAACTAGTTAAATCTGTGACAGCTGCTCGTGGCCTTCCTCATCAAATTGTGGAGCGTGTGGTGATGACGCAGCAGCTGGAGAACTTGATTGCCATCGGAGGAATCACAGAAGAAGAGAAAGTGATCTGCAATCGGTTCCTCGGACATCCCCATGTTACAAATGCAGCAGAGGAGGATGGAGCAACACTTCTCAGTCAAAACAAGTGTGCGACCTTGACTGCTTCAGAAAAATTGGCTCTGAATCAGGTTGGCTGTGACCCCACACAAGCGGAGTGCTATGAAAGGTTGATTTATAGGAAACAAGTTTACCATAGCACATTGTACCAAAAGCCAGAAAAAAGTGACAGCACCTTTGTGAACACCTCAGACGGGTACTTTCGAATTGAAAAGGTGGTTCGTGCACCATTTGAGGCTGGACATGCTTGTTTCTTACTGTGTCGAGAAGTAATTGTTTCAGACTCCATCCATTATCCAGATTACATCAAACCGTGTTTTATGTCTGGAAGGTCTGAACTGAAAGTACTAAGACCGTGGCAGATCATAAGTAGCTGCATATACATAGAGTTATGCAGGTTGCAGAAAGCATTTGTGTGCTGCCTGCCTAATATGATTGAGCGAGATTAGGCCTGTAAGAGAGTGCTACTATTTAGGCTGTTCTTTTTCTTGCTTTACCTGATTGGAGATTTGGCATTTCTACATAAGTTTTAGTTATGATGTAGCCTTATTATGATTGGCAAGAGCTAATGGCTGTTTAAGTGAGGACACATGCCGCTTGGCTAATATGAAGCTGTATGCAAGAGGCTTAGACTGTTATTCCTGTTTGCGCATCTCCATGGTCAGATCTTATCTGTGAAGCACGTGCAACGAGCTGGAAACCAAAGAAAGATGTCTCACATAGTGGTGTAGCTGACAAATAAATCTTAAAGCTCAAAACCCTAATGACAGTTTATGTAATTCTGGAAATGCAGAAAGTTCCCGTGGTGTAGTGAAGCAGCTTTATCAGGCAAACATCTTTACTTGTCATAGAGATTATCTTTTGCTCTCACCATGTCTGCACTCCTTCTGACTGATGTAGTTACCTATGTTTTGCACTTTTCAGCTGCTCATTTGAAACAGTGGTATGTGTAGGCTGAAAGACATTGACTTTGCAGTGTGAAGAGCCCTATCGTTAACATAAACTAATGAACTATAGCCACATCATCTGTATGGATAGCTGGAATGTTTATGAAAAACTAGGTGTGTGGCTAACATTCGCGAATGAAATGGCTGCAGTGTTTATGAAAAACTAGGTGTGTGGCTAACGTTCACGAAGGAGAAGTATGCTTGCTGAAAGGTGTTATGATGTTCTGAATAAGGCATACTGTATATACTCGCATAATAGGCTCACTTTTTTTTTCAGAAAATTCGGCTCAAAGTTAGGGGTGCGCCTATTATGCGGGGTGAAAATTCCGCACATTTTTCGACTCGCATTCTCGCGCTTTAAATTTAACATATGTCAAGAACATGGCTACTCTCACATAAATGCCGATAAACCTAGCATAAAAATGAAAAAGAAAGCTACTTACGGTTCAATGAACAGACGAGAGATGTCGAGTGCACGCACACGAAAAATTTATTTACATACATACACTGATGCTCTACTCATCAGAATCAGATTCCGATTCAGAGTCCGAGAGCACACACTCATCACTGACCGGGGACTCGGTACCTTTGTCCGAATTCCACAGCATCTCATCTTCGCTCGCATCTAGTGCGTTGGAGATCCCCGTCTTCTTGAAGCTTTTTCTGATGACATCAGAGATCTCTCTCCAGGCTTCCACTATCCAATCGCACAACATTTCCACACGCGGCCTCTTAATTTTGCCACCTGCAGTTAGCTCATGCTGCCCTGCAGCCATCCGGTTAGTGTAGTTTCCGAACGTTGTCCTTAAAAGGCTTATTTAAGGACACGTCCAAAGGCTGCAGCACAGATGTGAGGCCGCCCGGAATCATGACAATATCCGTGCGCAGCTCTTTCAGCTTCGTTTTAACACTTTCCACGAGGTCTCCGCGAAAACTGTCCGGAACGAGCATGGCCGGATACAACAGGCCACCTGGCCGCCGGCCCCAGACCGTTTTTATCCAGTCCAGCATCAAATTTTCATTCATCCAGCCTTTCTCCTGGACCCTAATGTGTATATCTCGATGGAGAGTCCCCTTTGGAAGCGTCTTCCTTTTAAAAATAACGTACGGCGGCAGTTTGTGCCTATCCGCTGTCATCGCTAGCATAACAGTGCATCTTTGCTTGTCCGCGCCAGATGTTCTAATGAGCACACTTCGTGCACCTTTGTCCTCCACTGTGGTGTTTCTTGGCATGTCGAAACAAAGGGGCGTCTGATCTGCATTCCCGATCTGCGACAAAATAAGGTTTTTTGCTGTCGGAGTTTTTTGCTGTCGGAGCCGGATCACAAAACAGTGAAAATCCATCACCTTGTCCTCATATGCCGAGGGCAAGCGCTGGCACAACGTTGTCCGCCTCCTCAGGGTTAGCCCATGGCGTTGCATGAAGCGTGTTTCCACCCCGAACTTGCCTTAAAGTCTTTAGTTCGATGCCCTGCGCTCGGGCAATTCTATGCGCCTCCATCTGCACTATTTCGAGGGGCACGGCACAACAGTCTTGTCGGAGGCGCCGTATGTGCTGAACCAATTCCTCCTCCACTTGCGGATACTTTCCGGACTTCGCACCACGGAAGGCCCATCGTGACTTGTTGGTGGCTTGAAGTTTTTCCTGCTGACTTCTCCAGTAGCGAACGCTGGTTTCTCCGACACTGAAATGTCTGCTTGCAGCACGACTTTTGTGCTCCACTGCGTGCTGCACAGCTTTCAGTTTGAATCCGGCCGTGTAGCTCCTGTACTTCCCCATTGTAGCACACACGACAAACTAACCGCACGCTGCTTGCAAAATGGTGAAATGTGGCCCCTTAGCAGAATGGATAGATGGTAATGGGTCTACCCTTTGTGTCAGATGGCAGCTTGCGCCGCCTAGCGCCTTATCTAAAATGCGCATCGATGGCGATGACACTGCCGCTTGTGTCGCGTCGCCCCTGACCAACGTCATTCGTAGCATTGCGTCCGATTTTCCCCGAGAAAAACAAATAGACAACACACTTCTCCTCCTCCTCCTCCTCTCCTGGAATTCATTTCCCCGAGTCTTGCAGCTTTCAGAGCTGCCACAGAGAAGGTAGCGTAAAGTATACATTCTCCATGCGGCAGTTAGGGAGGCATTGGTAGTTGACAGAACTTTTTTAACGCGTTTTTTTTTTTTTGACAGTCCGCGTGTTGTACTTGGCCGTCACAACTGATACTGTCATGCATGGATAAAGCAAAAAACTATTTCCTTCCTCCAAGCTGTCGTACTTCACCGTCATCGTCATGAGTGTTCCTTGCCTGACCTTCCGGGCTCATTCACAGTAGGTTTTAGATGCAGCATCTCGCGTTGTGGAATGCAAGTGCGTGTTTTTCTTTTCTTTTTCTCACCTTAGTTTGAGGCAGGCGCGTCGGCTTTCAATCGTGTAAATACGGCATTGACCTCAGTGCCAAGTTCGGGGTGCGCCTATTATGTGCAGAAATAAAAAAAAAATTGATATTTCGCACCCAAACTGGGGGTGCGCCTATTATGCGAGTAAATACGGTATTTGTGACCAGGGTTTTGTATATATTGGAATGTTATTTCTGCCATGTTAAATATTTGTGTTTTTGTAACTGTGCTAAGCGAGTGTTCTTTAATTGTGTGACCTGTGTTTTTTTAGGGTAGAACAAAAGAGAGAGAGAGAATTAAAACTTTATTGTCTTGAGTAGTGTTACTGAGTCTTAGTGGAAGAGCCAAGTGGCCGTTAACTGGTGGCTTGCAGTGACTTCTTCAGTGCGGTTTATGGCACCCAATTGTATATCGGGGCTTCAGTACTACTTCTAATAGCGTATAATTGGCCTTGACAATATCCAATTTGTGCTGTATGGCTGTAATGCTTCTCTGTATTAAGGTTGCTGTGAGCTATTTCTTGTTGGTACCCGCGTCTTTCTGAAAGTTTTTACATCTGGCCAGGCTGGTATCTCCTTAATTCTCCTGGAACAAGAGAAAGATGGCTACACAGTATGAGAAAGGCACTGAACAAGGGTAGAGGGCGAGCCTCAATTCGCAAGTCGAGCCAACGTTTTGACAAGTGGACTTGTCTTGGTCTGGGCCAGACGAAGACAAGTGGAGCTGCACAAGAATGCTGAATTGGGCGAGTTGGTGCATTTGCATTTTAGGAAACATAGCGCAAAGAAGACAAGGACAAAATGGGGGATACACACACGATAAGTGCTCGGGTGTGTATCCCTCATTTTGTCGATCGTGTGTGTATCCCTCATTTTGTCCTTGTCTTCTTTGCGCTACGTTTCCTAAAATGCGAAGACAAGTGGGCTTGCGGAAACATTGTGGCTCAGCTTTCGAACTGAGGCTCCCCCTCTACCTTTCTTCAGTGCTCTTCATACTGTTACTGTTTTTTTTTAGTGTTGCATGGATTGCAGCCTACTTGTTTACAGTTTATAGACCTTGTGAATGTGAAGAGTTTTTTCAGAACAGTTGAATGCATATGATGATGCAATTTGTTTTATGCAGAATAAAAGATAACATTTTGTCTGCACACAAACATCTTGTTGAGCCCATTTTAAGAGTGTAATAAATATTTCTTGCTCACTCCAGGCACTGCTACATGGTGTGAGGAGCGAAAAAAGAGTATAGGAAACTACTGGTAGGCCTTGCCATGTTCAGTTCTTAATTTGCACAGAACTTGTCAATGATTGTGCCGATTCAGGTGGTAACATTGTTCTCGTAGGTGCTAACATATGGCGTGCCCCACTTGTGTTCAAGGACTCTCATACTGACTGGATTGCCACTAGTGTCTAGCTTCAGCCCAAAATAGGCAAGTAATCAGTGTCCGCCAAGCTTTACGGCAGTTGATGCCAAAATGAACCAGCACCTGCCTTGGCCGCCGTGACTGTGGTAGGGCCAGATGTCCGCACAAATGCTTAAAGCAAAAGTGCACACTCGGGGCTTTAAATAAAACGTAATTCAAACAATCTGTGACTATTCAGTGTTAGTATCGTCGTTAAACAGTGACATTTTTTGGGAAGCCGAAGGATTTGTCCGACGTTACGAGCCAGAGGAGCTTGCTTCAAAGGCAAGTAGTGGTAGCTTGTAGCACCCACAAAGTATAGGAGGTGGTTTAATGAAATATCGTTAGTTTTGAAAGGCTGGTGGTGCGTAATGAGCCACATGGCACCTTGACCTAACTACACTCGCTACATGTCAAATGCCTCCACCATACCACTCTATTTAACCTGGCCTTGGGCCAACTGCATTTGCTTGATCCCTGGAAGTTTCCAAATCTCATCTGCCCACCTGAGTTTCTGTCGCCCCTGCACACTTCCCTTCTTCCGTTGGAATCCAGTCTCCTGATAGACAGTATTCAAACAGTAACTGATGGTCGCTGAGGGCCCTTAGCAACTACTGGTTCTGCTTTGCATTATATGTGCCCTGCCCTACCCCCAATTCATCATTTCAGCTAGGATGCAAGTAACTTCCATTTTTCTAGCACTGTGCACTTCCTGTCTAAATTATTGGGCTACATACCATTTCCTGTTCTATTTACCTGTATGCTTGCCCACAGTTTTCATTAGCCTCCGCATTTCCTGCGCATAGGTAACGGCTGTTGATTCCCACATCGTGTGAGTGTAGTATACACCGGTATATAGCACCGCGGCATCGCCCTGGACTCTACAGGAAAGGATCGAACACGAAATTTGCAGCGAAAATAAGCCCAAAAAAACGACGACGGCAAGCGGTACCATTCGCTTCGTCGCTCGATTCTGCCTTTCAAAAAATTACTCGATCGTTACCCGGAAACGTACGCGTAATTGACCATTCTCAATTTTAGCAATCTCTAGCTCTGCGCGGACTTAATTGGTCGTTCGACTCGATCTGTCGATGCAGCGCGCCTAGAAAACCGACTTATTTCTTGAGCGGTTTCGACAAGTCCGATGAACGCGAAGAATATGATCGTCCGCCTGTTGGTAAACACGCACGGCCAATATTTGAAGCAGGCTGCATGACTTACGGAGGGCGAGCACGTACGTACAGTACACTGCATTCTACGATCAGCTCATGAAGACGAAGCACGAGCGGCGTTGTCCTTTTGCATATACAATTTCGCACATTCGATGTGACAGCTGGTTACGGGATGTGTTGTCGGAGAGCAGGCAACAAACGAAAGCACGTTCCGAGCAAACGACGAAAAAACAAACCGTGATTTTATAAATGTTGGTAACCAATGTCCAACACATACGTACGTATGTACGTGAATTGCGCGTTAAGGAAGTCAAAAACATTCGAGTAATCCATTTAGCTCTCTGCATGTAGAACGCGCGATGTTCCGAAAAGCCAGCGTCAGGGAAGCATGTGTGTTACTGGCGCACTGGCCCAGTGACCGTCGATTTTCAGCGCCCGAGCCAGTGACTCCAGTAAACTATTACTCGGTGTGAGCCTGCGACATCGGCAACGCTGCACAGCAGCCAGCACAATTTCCCAGCGCACACCAGTGTTTCCTTACTGGGACGAGTGAAACCCAGCGTTGCCAGTACCATTTGATTAGGACCCAGTGAGCGCAGTTTCAGTGCCAGCGTCAATCCAGTGCAGCCCAGTGTGCCCAGTGGCCTCCGAGTGCCACTGGCAGCGGCACCAGCGTCTTCGAGTGTAATACCAGCGTTACCAGCGTGAAAAATACGCTGGAAAAGCACTGGCAGTCGCTGGGACACGCTGGTTTTTGCAATAGGGTAGATTCTGATAATTACACACACTACTTTTCAAAATGCCTTACTCTATACCGCAGCAAGATTTCATGCAAAGCCTGTGCTCCCCACAATGGAAGTGCTGCATCGTTTATGGGCCCATCTGGTACGGATACATGTGGTGAAAAACCCGATGGTCATTCGAAGCTACTGATGCGGCCCGATGGTCATTTGAGCCGCATCAGTAGCTTCCCCGGTCCTCAAAATGTGCGATGTTTTGGCCAATCACAGGCGGCGGCACAACCCGTGGTGAGGCCCATTGCGAAGGCTCCGTATTTCTGCTGGAAAAAGGCTATTTCTGCTTTTTCTGGCCGATTTTAGTCTGATATTTGAGTTCGCAGCATGAAAAACTGTGGGTTTCTGCTTAAAGCCTGGTTTTTGCACAAAGCACTGCAGTGTCCTAACAACCTCTTCATCTGTTTACAGCTGCAGATCATTGGACTCTTGTGGACTGTGTCATCACATAATGAAAACATGCCGAGTTCTGAGCAGCCGTTTATTCATCTCTTGTGGGGGTGAATTTCGCACTGCATAACACAATAACAAACTTAGTCTTTGTAAGAAACAGGACTACAGTTCAAATGTGCATACATCTTCCTGGCGTTCTGCAGAGGAAAATGTTTAATGAGGCAAAGAGAAAGGTGTTCTGGTCTATGCTTTAGTAACATTTTTCGCGATGTATGCTGTTTGTTGAATTATAGACGTGTGAATCATGCACGTTGGTCATTCATGACTGTTTCATTGCTTGTTTAGCAAAATGCATCTGAGTAAAAACCACAACAGTCTGACCTAGCCATTATGCTACAGTTGTGTTTCGCCACTTGGGCCAGGATATTTTCAGCAGTAAGGTGTTACTTGGCATTCAGAGGGAGATGCACTGTATTTTAGCAATCCTTCTGTCTCCGAGAAGTTAGTTCGTTGCATGTGCAGAGTGCCACGTAGTATCGACGGTCTCACATCGGTTAAAGGACGTGTATGGCGCTACAAGTCCTGCGTTGATATCCTTACATTGTCTCATACATTTTCTGTGCATTTGCTCAAGGAAAGTAAGACATTTCTTTTTGCTATTTTTTTCAGCGTTCACATCGGCTGCTATCAGCCATATCAAGAACAGCTTGGCATCATTTCTGGCGCGAGAAGTTTGTGAATAAAGGTTGGTCAGTGCCGAAATTGTTTGCTTCACTCGCAGGTGCAGGTATTTCAGAAAGTACTAAGCGTACTAGATTGATTGCCAATGTGCACAACTAAAAGTCAACAGATGAATCACATGTTGCTTTTAACTTTGTATTCAGTCTATAATCAACAGGAAATCAACACAGAATGCATTGCCACGTGCACAACTGAAAGTCAACACATGAACCACATGTTGCTATTAGGTTTGTATTCAGTTTATAATCAACAAAAAATCAACACGAAATGGATTTCCCAGACGCAACTGAAAGTCAACACATGAACCAAATGTTGATTTTAAGTTTGTATTCAGTTTATAATCAACAGAAAATCAACACGAAATGACACAACTGAAAGTCAGCACATGAACCACATGTTGATTTTAAGTTTGTATTCAGTGTGTAATCAACAGAAAATCAACACAAAAATTTACAACGGTATTTCAACTGAAACACATAGGCCAATTTTCAACACATGCTCAATGTTCATCAACAAAAATGCCACAGAATATCCACAGCTTTTAAACAGTGCTTATTGAGGCAACTTCACAAAAATTCCACAGAATTTCAACACCAGTTTTTGTAAGGGTGATCAGATGGCCTGGCTCTTCAAAGCGAGCGGGCATTTTAGATGCGCGGACCACTGCCTTGATACATCACAGTCCGCGGGGGCGGCGCTAAGTCAGCCGCTTCGTTTAGAAAGCGGTAGATGCACTTCGACTACAGATGGCCGGTGTGTTTTGAACATTTGCTGGCGCCGCCACTCATTTGTATCTCGATGTCCACCTGCTCGAAATCTGTTAGGTGCCGCCGCAAATATGGGCCATTCGTCCATATTTGCGGGTAGCACCCTTAAACGTCGAGGGAACCACTGATCTGGACATTGTCAAATCAGATTGGATAGCAAATTTGAAGTTCAGACCAAGTCAAATTTTGAGGCTCCAGTTTGCCAAATTTTCCGGTTGACCACATGAATTTGGTGGTCGTTACTGAGTTTACCATAGTTAAGAATTAATATACCTATTATTAGTCGTCGAATAACTCCGTAGTGAGCTACTTTGGGCAGACAGCTGCGGCAATATTCGGTATACCGGCACTTTCCGCCCCCTGGTCATATTAATGTCCAAGCATTCACAGTAACTGTAATAAACGAACCGAATCTGCGCCGTCACATCGAGTTCGAGCATATTTCTTCGGCAGCGAGATAAAAATGAATCCCGGTAGCAACATAATTTCAAAACAAAAACTACGCTGGCATCTGCGGCGTAAATGCCTCTGCTGCTGTCTGAATGAAGCAGCCTAAATTTAGCGCCGCCCACGCGTGCTCTGCTATCAAAGAAGCAGTCGGCGCCCCTGAAATGCCCGCTCGGTTTGAAGAGCGCGACCGTCCAATCACGATCTTCATTATCGCGACAGTGATAGTGGGACATATGACAATGCATGCGGAACAAAGGGAGGGTAACGCAGGCAGAGGGTGTGCAGATGGGCGCCACAATTTCCTGCTTTCGGCCGGCTCAGCTAGGCGGAGCTGACCCTCATTTATTTTCTTGTCTGCACCTGTACATTCAGATAATCCTGCTTGAGTTCATTGTATGTGGCTTTGCATACATCCTTTACAGTCAGTGGGACTGTGTTATGTTTTCTTTGCACAAACAATTTAATGACAACTTGACTGTCTCCTGAAGAAAGGGGTTACAGACCCACAAAATAATTGATCTATTCAGAGAACAGCTAACAAGAGCAAGAAACAATACTATGGTTCAGAAAAAGGCTGTCGTCGCTCATGAAAACGATGGACACATAGACTCAGGGTTGTGTGCATTGGGGGTAGTTTACATCGGGTAAGTGCTACGCCGCACGAGGTAACATGAATTAATCTTTCGTGGCAGTTTTCTAGCCGCAGCCACTGCAGTAGGTTACTCATTTTATACCAGGAACTGAGCTGTAGCGATGTAGCGCAAGACAATGGCCAGTCGTTCTGCATCAAGAAAAGTCAGACGAAAATTCGTGTTTTTTTTTTTTCAATCACCGGTCTCACTCTAGCTGAAAGAACTTTAAAGGATTCAGTATCCACCCGTATCCATCGTCGATCTCCTTTTGCATCCTGTAGGGCCAACTCTGGCATTAAATTCTCAAAAGCACCTTGCTCAGGTGCCTTTCGCAACCAGTCCATTGTCGATTAGGACCGTGCCTTCTGCGATGGGGATTTCTCGTCCGAGTTAGAATCGACGGCGCAATATTGAAGCAATGCTGCGGCTGCAGCAGCCGCGCACTGCGATAGTTCATCCGCCATCCTGCCAAAACGCACGAGTGCTACGCAATGCAGAGGGCTCCCTTTTATAGGTATGCACAAGCAGCTGTCGCTAACTGAGGAGAGTAGTCAAGTGTCCATTCAAAGAGTCGACAGAGCAGCGGAGCAGCACCGGCGAAACTTGTTTTACCGAAGCATGACGCCAGCCAAAGCACGCGCTTTGCGGTGATTGATTGTCGGTGCCTGTAAAAATATTTGGAAAATAGTTTTTTTGTCGTATTGTCGCCCGCCGCGGAGAAATGGGTGTCTAGCAAGTGAGCGCTCGGATGCAGGTGAATAGCCGGTTGTCGAGGCCGTAGGCTGGTGTTGGTAAATGGGTGCGCATTTATCCAGTGTGCGGCTTTCAGAAAGGCCCCTTCTTTGACACTACACGTTTATCTCCCGTGTGTCTAGCGTCGGTACCGTATTCTGTGATCTCACTGGCGGCGGCCGATCTGTTAGCGCGATTGCAAGCACATATTCTGCACGGAGGCCGGCAAAGGATTTTGTGTACTACATGATGCCGTCCCCAGGAACGTCCGCTATCATGACGGGCGGTGAGAGGCCATCCTTGTGGTGTATGGAATGTGTCAGCGTGAGCTCACAGATATATCATTTCAAGAGATCGCTACAAAGTTGGGATTGGATTTCACCGGTGAGCATGTGTGTATGCGTCGTCCGAGCCAGAATCGACGGCGCAAAACTTCGGCAAAGCTTCTGCTGCAGCAGTGGCACACGGAAATAATTCAGTTATCATTGCGACAATTCAGTACCAAACGCACACATAGTTCGGCAGCGTGGGTGCCTCCTATTTCGGTGATTGATCGCTTTTTCAACAGGCATAAAAAAAGTTTCTCTTCATCGCTTTGTTGTATGCCACAGTACAGCGTCCTGCAAACAGTGGTGCAGGGTGCCTTTAATTGGCACCAGCTGTGGTGGGGCCGTTGTGGCTTCCCCCCTCTTTCGTGCGTCGAAGTCACCCACGGCTACGCTAGAGAGGCAGCAGAGGAACGTCGCCGAAGTTGTGTTTTCGGTGTGACAAAGAGTTCGCCAGGGGTTCCCGCAGAAGTTTCCGTTCAACGTAGCCGAGACAAGAGAAAGTTTTAGAATACGGGGAACGAGAATAGGGGGACTCTATCCACACGTGTATAGCGCTAGGGGAATGCGTCCCCTTCCTCTGCTTTTAGAATAGCGGCGATAGCGATCACTTAACGTTGCGCGCATGCAGCGCCATGATGGCTTAAAAGAAAAACTAGCAGAAAAAATATCTTGATATACATGCTGCTCTGTCTTCATTACATTAATAAACACTAAGTAAATCATATTAAGTACATATAAAGCTTAAATACATGTGCAAAGTAATACATATTTTCTTTTGAATTTTTAAACCGAGTCGAAATAGGTAGAGACTATCCACGCTGGGAATCGCCGCTAGCCGTTTCTTGCGTTCGTCTTGTCTGTGCAAGTCTGTGCGTTCGCCGTCTTCTGTACGCACACTTTTTTGTGGCTTTCCAACGATTCCCAAGTTTAGGCGATCGCAGGCAGATTTACTTTGCGACCAGCTGCTTTATCTAGACCTCAGCTGGAATGATTTAGACGACCTTTTTCTTCGGTACGGGGAGCCCGCGCCGCGACGCTATGCTTGGTACAACGGATTTCTGGACGTGGATTGCCTGGACGAAGAGTCGTATGGCGGATGTTCCGTTTCGACAAGGAGCATTTTGGCGCACTGAAGACATCGCTGCTTGTGCCTGATACCATCCTCAGTAGCCAAGGCGTCAAGGTGTCTGGTAAAGAAGCGTTGCTCATGGGTCTACGCCGGTTGGCATACCCGAATCGGTGGTGGGACTTAGAGCCCATCTTCGGCCGGCATTGCTCGACAACCGAATAGGGAAGACACATTGCTCGACAATGTCGAGCATTGTGTCCTCTCTATTCGGCCACAGTGAGGCCACCTTCGGTTATCTTCTGGACCTGATGAAACACGATTGGCTGCAACCGGCGGAATTGGCTCGTTTTTCTGAGGTGTATACACGTCAAGCAAGACGATTTTCATTCCGCAGCCCAATAAAAAAAAATGTTTTGGCTGATTTTTGATATCGCAGACAACTGCATAATAGCAGAGAGTGTCTGCTGATAAATAGGGGTTCAGTGCACACTGTGTCTCAAATCGTAACGGAACCAATTATTACTTTACGGACTTATAACTCGCACGATAGTCCGAAAGCAATGTTTTCAGAATATTGCATACCAGTGACGGCACGGAAGCGTTTTGTCATGTACCGTCTCTGCCAAAAGTAACCAGGCTGCAGGGTTTGCTCCTCAGCCGTGTTTATAGCCCTTGATTTACCTCAAAAGGCAGTAAATGGTCTTAAGAGATAAGATAGAGTGGCTTTCGCTCCGTACAGGTGACTAAGAACTTGGGATGTCCTAACGCTGAACTATAGGGCTAAGGAGCGAACCACGCAGCCTGGTTACTTTTGGCAAACACGGTACACACACACACACACACACACACACACACACACACACACACACACACACACACACACACACACACACACACACACACACACACACACACACACACACACACACACACACACACACACACACACACACACACACACACACACACACACACACACACACACACACACACACACACACACACAAAAGGAATGTTCTATTTTCATTGCAGGCAGTTCATTGCAGAGGTGCCCCTCTCACCAACTGTTGGGGGTTTGTGGATGGCACTGCCAGACCCATCTGCAGGCCTACCAAAAATCAGAAAATCAATTTTTCTGGACATAAACGACTGCATGTCGTTAAATAACAGGCCATTATGTGTGCAAATGGCATTGTGTGCGACCTGTATGGATCTTACTCTGGGCACAGGCGTGATGCTGGTGAGTGAAGCAGATCCAAGTTTTCGACATAATAAATTTTTATATACTCACTGCCAGGTATATCAAAGCTTGGAGCAAAATTTCGCATTACTGAGAAAAAATTATTTTGAAACAGTAAGAAAACTTGATGCAATGTTATATTAGGCAAAGCAAACAAGCCCATGGTATTCATCGCACACCAGTACACAGTGAAATAACCAAATTGCTAGCACAATTATAATGTACCAATGCAGGAGTATGCACTTAAAAAAGGGCGTGTTGTACATATTTGGTGCACCAGTCTGTCACAGGCTGTGCTCGCAGGCTCTGAAGACATTCAGCTTCTTAGCAGCATTGACCTGTAAGTCCCTACAATGGGCGGAATATATGAATTTTAAACATATACAAAAGACAGCGGTTGCTGTCGTTGAGAACACAATAGAAAATTCACTTTCCTTGACAGTGTCAGCTAAATAACTCTAGCATGCTTCATGACAGGTCTGCACGTTAACATGATAGTGTTAAAAATCTCCATTCCTCAGAAAATCTGGCATCGGTGTTGTTGGTGTTGCGAGTGAAAAAACACAGGCAAGGATTTTGGCAGGTATTGGCAGGTAACATGGCCATGCACTGACTGGGCGTTGGGTTGTGTGATGTCACAAGACCACACGACATGGGCCAGTTGGCAGGTACTGCCATCTCTGGTTTCACCTTCAAGATAAAAGGGTGAGATCAGAATTCAGTCTTCCAAGAATCTTGAGGTAGACACGCTACACCTGGGCCACACAGGCACATTTTTACGGCTTGGTTAAATTAGCAACATTTTTTTTTCAGGGCTAGTGAGTTCTTGTTTTCCAAGTGTCATTCTTTTTAGCGTGACACATAAGGGGGACAAGACATAGCGCCTGTCTTGTCCCCTTTATGTTTTGCGCTAAAAAGAATTCCACTTTGAGAAAGCTTGGCTACAATGCGGATTTATATTTACAGGGCTCCTTGATTTTGCTGCACTTTCTGCACTAGATCGCAAAAGTGTCATGCCGGTGCCGAGCCAGTTCTTCCGACGCGAGTGCAGCCTGGCACTAGCACTCTCGGTGGAGCGGCCAAATCGAGTGCAAAAGTTCAGAAACGTTAGTCTGTTCTGGGTGTGTGTGTTTGTCAAGATTCTGATAGTTCGATTGAATGATGTACATTTGTTCAAAATGACGCATCTCGCTTGTCAGCGGCCATATAAAACTTGTCAATTCCAAAGTGATAAGTTAAGAATTTGACTCCATCCTTTCTGTTGCATTGTGACGTGGTGCAGGCCAGCCGAGTCTTGGACTTAGAATTCAAGGTTATTTAGGCTGTCACTGTTTAACTCACGCTCACTGCTGGTGGGCGGGGGCCACGGAGTGACTATGACAGCCTGTGGTGTGGGCAGACTTAACAAGTGAAGGCATGGGCTAACTACACGATGACCTCAGAACCAGCCACTACTGTAAGCCGAGATGCCACTCAGGCTGCCACATGCTGAATGCTCAAGCATTCACGAAAAGAAGGAATGTGTCGCTGCCAAGTCATCACGGACGTTTTGATCGCCCATAAACAGTTGTGATGGCCAGTAAAGTTAAAGCTGGACAACTTTAACTTACGAGTACATTATCCCGGTCACAATTCTGCTTGAAATAATGTGATGCACCTTTATGAGTCTAGTGGTTATGGTGCACGTGATGGCCTGTCATGGATAAATGGCTGAACTTCTACTATACCACTGCTACATTTCAGCATTCAGTCGTAATAAAAACTACTGAATGCAGCTTTCTACGCTGCACAAGCTGCAGAGTGAGTTTTCATCGTAGCCATTCACTTCGAAGGATGAAACCACGAAACAAGAGTGCCATCACTCAGCCATTTGCACTTTTTCGTTATATTCTTGTAGTGTCCTACACTAAAATGCATAAAGTTGGACGTCTGGTTGGGGCAGTAGAGATTTTGTTCACGCGCCTATCCATGGTAACGGCACTAAAATGCATGGGCCCCAATCAGCGCATGTGCATTTTTCTCTTGTCCATCGTCCAGGTGAGTTTCCATATTAACGAGGCATAAATACATTTAAAAAGTTTGGTCCCCAGAAAAATTGTCCATAATTTAAGTAGTCTATATTAACGAGGGTTGTATTAATAAAGCAGGACTGCAGATGTCACGAAAAATAATTTGTTCATTGTATATTAAAGCTGGTATATTGTTGAATATATATCAGTTAGAGGGCATCATGCCAGGTTATGCAAAGATCACTTTTCTATCAACAAGACCATACTAGCGCAAAATCAGTACAACGTCTCTCGTAACCCGAGTTGCTTTGGGACGTTCAACCCGATAGACCAAACCAAACCTTATATTTTTGCTTGCTTACGTGCAACAGCAGCAAGTGCTACATGTTCATTACTACAAAACAGAAGCCTACTGCAGAATGTTGTGTCTGTTAGGCACCCACGTTGGTGATAGCAAATAAATGTCCTAGCAGAATGTTTTTTCTCGTGACTCGAGCTCGGCCAATGAAAATCAAATCTGTGCGCTTTGCTTCAACATTTCCCACATTTGTTGTTCAAACGCTTTGGTTATTCAGTACTGTTTTACATTTTGCAGGTATCCTGCGTGACAGTGGGCTCTATGAAAAGCCGTTGGATCTGGTCCAACGTTCGATTTTCACAATCTATGGGGACCCAGCCTACCCCCTGCGGCCCCTCCTTATGCGGCCATATGCAGGTGCTGCACTCAGCCAACAACAGCTGTTTAACAGTTCCATGAGCTCTGTTCGTCAAGTGGGGGTTTGGGAAAACTGTCAGTCTTTTTGCATTCTTGGATTACAAGAAAAATCAGAAGTTGTTACTGCAACCATACTTGCCAACTGTCGCACATGTTTGTATGACAGCCAAATCAGTGAGTTCTTTGGTTTTCGCCCGCAAACTCTGCAGGAGTATTTAAAGCCAGCTACCTGAGCATTTAGAGTTCCATCAGCATTATACATGAAATCTTTTGTTTGCAAACCTGACCGCAATTGGAGCATTACTGCTGGAGGATGTAAGAGCTGTTGGAAGCATACACCATCAATCCACAAGTTCAACTGTCCACTATTTCAACTAATCGCATGCTCACTAATGCCCCTCGACATTTTGAGAGAATTTGATCTTCTTATGAGACTTGTTACACAGAGTAATCATTAAGGTCAAACCTAGCTAGAGCTTTTCCTTGTGCTTTAGGCAATATTCTCAGTATGTATGGTTTGCTCCGTTGTTCTGGAAGTGTGTAGATTCTCTCAAAATAACATTAAAATAGGATTGGCTGTGTTGAGATTCTTTTCAATATCAAACTTGTTAGGGAAGTTTTTTTTACTGTGGCATACCATTTAGCACCCTGTGTTGCAGTTTGCATTTGACTTTGTGTTCTGTTGTGCTGTGTGTTTAGTGTGGAGTGGACACAGGAGTGCTTAGTTTTTTCAACCATGAGCTTGAAATATATTCCGGAAAATGCTGGAAAATCTTTGTGCTGCCTGTGTCACAGTGCACGCTAACAAATTAATTTTGTCTACTCTGCATGGCTCAGGATGTTGTTGTGTGTCAGCGCCATATGTTACCTCTGTTTCCTGGCAGCAGAGAACCTCACGGTGAATGAATTTTCACCATTTTGAGCACTGTAGCACTGTACCACAAGGAAAAGTAGTAAGGTAGGCTTTGAAATCAGTATGCAGAAGACTAAGGTAATGTTGAACAGCCTCTGGAAGGAACAGCAGTTTAGGTTAGGTAGGGACGCACTGGAAGCAGTAGGTGGATATGTTTACTTAGGACATGTAGGACAAAATTAATGATACGAAAATAGAGTAATTTGCTTGTACTGACTGTTAAAGTATATTGCTAAGTCATATATCATTGGATAGCTTATGCAGAGTATACAATTGCACTAAAGTAATCATAGGTCCTAATTACTAACTGGTAATTGGGTAATTGTGAATAAATCTCGGCTTGAAGCTACACCATCAAGTCATGTATTATTGGATAGCTAAAGTGAAATATATCTGCGCAGTGCCAATTGTAAGCCCTAATTAATTACTGTTATTTCGATAACTGATTAAAACTGAAATTTATGCTACATCAAGTCATTATTGTTCGAAAACTTGTTTGAGTATAATTTCACTGAAGTATTCTAGGTCTAGTTGCTATTAATTAGTTGCTTTAATGAATAATTGAACTTAATGCTAAATTTAAGCATCAAGTTTTATATCATTCGATAACTTATAGTCAGTATGAGCACTACAGTAATTGCTGGTTTCAGTTAACAAGCATTAAGCAAACCGGAAATCCGAACACCACAGAATGGAAATACTAGCACTTACTGCTGTGAATTCCCAGCCCGCAAAGAGACTTAAGTCCACATGGTAATTTATTTATCATTGGCTGTATGTTACACTTAATATCTAAAGTGAAATGTTTGCAATTTGCTTACAATAACTTACATTGAAGTTTACATGAAGTATTTTGGTAAATTCCTGTGCTGGTTTCCATTGGTGACGGTGTCTTGGTGGAAAAGTCTACTCTATCGGCTGCGTACCCACTGCAAAAGAGCACCGGCTTAATTTGCTAGGGGCCTGATGCGAGCACTGTTCACTGAAGATGAACTCAGAGGAAAATCTTTCTACGGCAAGGGAACCAACTCAAAAAAGGATGCACCATGCAAAGAAGCTCTGGACCCTGTTCGGGTAAATGCTATCATCGGTAAGCACGACACTGTAGCAAATTGAGCATATGACCAGCGAATGCCATCTATGTGAGACTGATTTAATTAATTGCAAATTCTCTATTTTCAGGTTACACTTGTGGCAGTTTTGACACCACAGTGGTGCAGCTTAAGAACAGCCTGTCGTCGATGCTTTCCCGTGAAATTAAATAAAATGCAAAGTTTTGCATTAGCTCAATGTGAGGCTCTGAAATCCTAGTTATTTCAAAGCATTCTGGGGCATTTCCAGTCTCAATGGCTATAACATTCTCCATATTAGCTCCGAGAGCGAACACTGGTGCCGCTTCGATCGCCGCAAAATGACGTCACGGCAAGGACTCCGCCAGCCGGGCTGCTGCTAGCCTCCCGGCCGATACCGGCTCCTTTCGTTCGTTTTCGCTCGCGAATAATCATGGTGACTTATTGCTCAGTGCGCAGTGAAAATCACGGAAGCCGGTGTAAGCTTTCACTTTACCCAAAGTTGTTCAAAATTAAGGAGGTTAGATTGATAAAGTTAAGAATGGGGAAGCAACCGTCGGCATTGCCACTAGTGTGCAGTAAGCACTTCAAAAAGGAAGACTGTGTAGCCGGTGTACACGATACTAGGTGAGCCGTACGTGTAGCGACGCTTTTACGGGCTGTTTGTCAACTAGTCTTTTTTTTAATTATCAGTGTACAAGAGCAGAAAGCTATTGCCAGACGCTGTTCCATCCGTCAACCTTCCCGTGCGTCCTAGCGATGCAAGGCGATCGCTCTCGGGATCGACGAAGCGGCGGCGTAAGTAAATGAGCCATTGCTCAAACTTTCGTTTCCTCGATCTTTGTGTCAGTGAGTGCTCAGACATTTTGCTCTGTAGCGGAATGTCTAAGCTGAATCACCTGGGACCGTGCTTAAGTTTTTGTTTAAAATGTGTCTCACGGCAGTGGTGTTCTGTTGTTCATTCATGCCGCGAAATTTGACACAGTCCGCACAGCTGTGCTGGTCTTTTTGTTTGAATGCTGATATTTTCCAAAATTTCAAGACAGTGGGCGCAGATTCAATGCAACGCGTCCCTAAAAACAGCACTTCAGTAAGGGTTGTGATAGGGAATTTTTTTTTCGGGCTCCATGAAGCCCTGCCTTAGTTACGTCTCAGACTTGTGTGCTATGCAACAAGGGTGGCTTTATTTAAAGTGCACGTGATGTGCAGCTGCTCTGCGCTTTTCTCAGGTAATGCCCAAAGTTCGTTAAGGCCTTGTTTTAGTGTTTTTTGAGGTTGTAGCCTGAATCACTCTATCTGATTCCAGGTGAAAGAGGCGTTCCCGCGAAGTCGTACCAGTTCTGCGCACACGCAGAGGCTTTGACAACACACAAGAATGGGGACAGTAGTGAAAATTCGAGCGCCGTTCCCATGGACGATGCTGCACGACTAGAAGAGGAGGTGGAAGTTATAGATTGAGACGGTATGTTTACCTATGGATACGCTATGTGGCCACTATTCCTTTGTGATGATTCACATTGACTTGAATGATTTTTATCAAGCATTCAGGAAAAAGAAAAACATTTATATATCCCGCATTGTCTTTAGTTCTGACCATAAAACTGAAATACATGAGTAAGCTAGAATCGTGATAAATTATCGGCTTTTGCTTCCTCAACACTACTGTTGACCAAAACAAACAATTAATACCTCAAAGAATCTCTATATTACTGCAGTAAATTCGAGTGCAGAGCTTGTTACAACATAAAAATAACATAAAGTAATGAAACCACAAGTCATCCGTAGATACACGAGGAATAATCTTTTATCTAGCCACGTCACCAAATGTACATGAAAATACTGCATTTCAACCTTATCACTCTAAGCATAATGTTACCCTAAGAGCAGAGAAGGACTGGCCTGTTTAAACAAGACCCATTTTTCATCCTCTTCACATATGGATTCAATCTGTTTGTTGTATTTAACAAAACGAAAAAGTTTTCAATGCGTGACGGAAATTTAGTGATATCTTTGTATCCGTAAAGAGTGGTTTAGATGGCATAATAATTCTGTATTTTTTTTCTCAAGGACCAACACACAGCGCTAACCAACGCACAGGAAGTTCTGAAGGTATGTAATACAGTTTTATACACTGTTTGCCTGTTTCACCTGCAGCTGTTTTTTTTTTTACAGAGCTTGCGCTTTTTCCTTTTCAGGAGTTACCGTGAAGGTTCAGAAGTTTTTCAAGGACGCTGGAATTCAGCTCAGCGCAAATGACATCTTCAATTAAAAACAGCTAATAACGGTTGCAAAAATCATTGATGAAAGTGGTTTCTCTGCTTCACTAAGGCAGCGACTTGTTTCGCACGCTTTGTCCACATAGGAATTTATGCTCCTCAGTGAAAGGGAGACTGGAAAGAAATTTGCAAATTAGCAGTGCCCCCAAGACATCCCATGCGCGCACGGCTTCGGCGCAATAGGCAGAGGCGAACAGAATGACAGAAATGTTTATGGCACGGTTAATAACTCATATTTCTGGCCTTCAAAATGCACGTTGCCCTCGGCAAATCATGCGTAATTGCTTCTCAAAAATGCTAGACAAGTACGATGATTCTCATAAAGTTTTAATCAGTAGCCTCTTTTAAATAAAAATCCGTGCACAAATTTCACAGCGCGCAGTCCATAATGCCCGTTCTAAGCAACGTCCACAGCAAAACGGTACACATTTATCGCGTCGCAGGCACATAGACCTAACTTCATGGTTGTATTACATTCGTAATACAATCATGAAGATAGTGACTCCACGCACATCATCAGTTTCAAGGGACGACACACGAAAGGCTCCTGCCGCGGCGACGGCACCAGCTGCGCCCGTCGCGGCGAGCGCTCGGACACACGCGAGACTTGCGCTCACCGCGACGAGCCCATGTTTCGTGTTTTGAAAGCAAGAGGAATCATGATTAAATACTTTTTTTTTTCCTGACACTCGATCGGTACTGTCTGCGCTGTTCATATAACGCTGTTGTTATGAGAACAACCGAGGCCGCAGACTCGAAGCTACGCGGCAACCCGGAGAAGCCAGAGCGATCGGCGCAGGCAGTCCTTGTCATGACGTCACATCGGGCTGACCGCCAGAGGGCACCACTCAAACTTCTCGGGGCTAATAGGTGCGCACAAGCATCTCTAGGAACATTAGAAGCACATCAAACAATATACATCATAATGACAATAGTCACTCGCGCATTAGGAGTTCAGTAAAAATTCATACATTAATAATGCATCAGAAACAATAGTCACTCGTGCATTAAGAGTTCAATAAAAATTCATGCACTAAGAGTGCATCAGAAACACGATGGCCAACTTTCTTATGAAACTCATTAAGAATGCATAAAGAAAATCTACAGAAATCTTAATGTGCATGATGAGAAATGTAATCAACATTTAATCAGAAACTAATTAGGCTTTTTTGTAAGGGCAGGTAGTAACCGCAGATCCGGACCATGAAAAGGAAATAAGAATAGGATTGGAACGCATTTGGCAAGCACTCACAGAGTATGACTAGCAGCTTACGGTATCGCTCAAGAGGAAAGTATACAACAGTTGCATCTTACCTGTACTCACCTATGGGGCTGAAACGTGGAGGCTCACCAAGAGGGTTCTACTTAAGTTGAGGACAACTCAGAGGGCTATGGAACGAAAAATGGTAGGGGTAACATTAAGAGATAGGAAACGTGCAGAGTGGGTCAGAGAAATAACTCAAGTTACTGACATTCTAGTGGAAATTAGAAGAAATGGACATGGGCAGGAGATGTGCGAAGAAAGGATAGCCGATTGTTGCTTAGTTTCAAACTGGATTCCAAGGGAAGGAAAGCGTAGCAGGGGGCGGCAGAAAGTTAGGTGGGCGGATGAGGTTAAGAAGTTCGCAGGGGTCAAGTGGATGTAGCTAGCACAGAACCGGGTTAATTGGAGAAATATGGGAGAGGCCTTCGCCCTGCGGTGGGTATAGTCAGGCTGCTGCTGATGATGATGACCACTGTAAATGTCACTTGCCACCACCAGAAAGTTTCTGCCTACTGTGTGTTGGTCTTCGGGCAGTTACTGGTTTCACATCAGCTTGCCAGCACTCGCCAATTTGCAGCTGGTAACATTGTTTGCTAGGGGACCATGCAGTTGCTTGTGCAGTAAATGTATACAAAATGTAAATGTATGTGCTGCGCAAGCTTCGCAAGGCGTCAAATTGTAAGTGAGAAGCCATGCGATCGCTAAGTTCTGCCAAGCGTGCGGGCCTAGCTCTACGTCACATACGTGGCACGCTCATATGAGCACGCTGCAGAGCTGAGAGCGTGGCTTGATGAAGTGTGTTTTGAAGCAACCGCATACACAACGGCCTTTTAAAAAAATACCGCTTTGGTCAGATTCTGCATTTTTGAGCTCAAATAGAGCAACTCCATTCACTATGAATTTCAGGTACAACAAACACAATCCACGGGATTGTCAAATTCTCATGAGCTCGATCATATTTAGAGTCCGGACACATTCGAGTAGTTTCTGGCTACCTCATACGTGATTTCTTCGTCATTGCTGTCCTTATTAATGTAACAAAAATACATGGATACCTATGGGAGGTGTACATATATAGTCACACAGTTCATTGTTTGAACGGTCTCCATACTAACAGAGCATATAACTGAATTAAAATGGTTGTTTCGTCTCGAAAACTTAATTTTATTCTTCCACATTTAGTGTCCACATTAGCTAGGCATGAGTACGTGTGTTTCGCATTCATTAAGGAAATATGCAATAGGATGTGTACTTAATGTGAGCCTAGTGGTTGATCAGTGCAGGACAGCAAAATGTTCTCCTCTTGGGTATGAACGTAAAGTGTTCAGCAAGAATAACTTGTGTCCACACATAATCATTCGCACGTATTGACACATGGAATTGGTGGGTACCAAATGAACATTTTGTTTCCATGACTTAGTCCTACCACATGACTATGAATCCCTAAACATAGGCCCTGAAAGGCAGAAGCAGCTGAGCTTGCCGATTTTCTTGTTGATCGTCTTTCCTGCTGCACAAAGACTGTGTGTATGACTAATGTGTGTTGATGTTTCACTGATGAACACAGCAATTACGGCATGTGGATAGGAAACAGTTTGTTGTGCAAAACATGATTTTGTGAAATGCACATAGGTACATGTCTGTGTGACCAGTGTTTGCAGAACTTTACACACAACCCTCATAGCACTAAAAAGTCATTCTTGTGTTTAAGGTGCAGAGAGTGTCTATTTGTATGTCATATGAAACACAATCTGCAATTCAGTGAAGTCTTTGCCAGGCTGCGTGAACACCTGTACAGGCATTCTGTTTCCCTTTTCAGTCCTGCTGTCAGTTATTAATATGTCAGTGTTTCTTGTTGTCATCTGTTTACATTTGGCTGCAGCACACACTAATGATTGTGAATACATTGAATAGTTCAAGGTAGTAATTTTTTTGACGATGTGGATGTGGAAAAGCAATATTAAGGGTGCTTGCAACTGTTTACTCAAGACAGAACTGAGCTTCACAGACTCCGAAACAGTGCACTGAAATGGCACTGATCACCACTTTGCAGATTTTAAGTGTCTTCTTTTGACAGCATCTTGGATACAAGTTTTATGAGTGCCTGCTGCTGCTCAATGAATATGCGGCGCTCTTCACTACGCTCCCGCAGCTCGACTTCCCTTTGATTTCGTCGTTCTGCAGCTTCCTGGGACCGTAGCTTCCTTTCCTTGGCCCTGTCTTGCAGGTCCATTTTATGAAGGCGCCGCTGTATGGCAGCTTCTTGGAGACGAAGCTCTCTGTCCTCAGCTCGCTCTTTGCAAGCTACCTCCCATTCTCTTGCATGCCGAAGCAGCTTTTCGCGCTCTAAAGTTAGGCGATCGCGTTCAAACGCCAACCGCCTCTCTTCAATGGTCCGCTCTTGTTCTTTTGTGGTCTTCTCAAACTGAAGCCTTTTTTGAAAAAGGCCAAGTTTCGAAGCTGTCGCCTTTTTGTACCTGCATGTAAAAAAGGATGCAACAACATTGATGCTGTTGATGTGTAGTATTCATAAATTAGTCACTGACTGCCAACAGCAAACATATTGCAAACAAGGAATGTAGGAGGATGCAATAATAGAGGAAGAAGTAACCAAAAACGATAGATGCACAATACTCGCTTCTTCCTGATGATCTTTGCACTTGACTCAGTAGGTACACATTGAACTAAACTGGTTCATACCACTTGTTAAAACTGTGCAGAGAGGTAGACAAGCTGGAGACAAATGAGTGCCTTGACTAGGGAAAAGTTTATTCCACATGCTCAAGATGGGAAGCATTCCTTTTTATGCTGAGGGACGATGTACAAAGTACTATATACGGAGAGCAGTGCGTGCGAAGCAATTGATCAGCGAGCGCAGTTCGAGTAGGTGCCATACCTACATGTTTCTTGCTTTTTGCAAGATTTTCCACTTTTCATTTACAATGCCATTGTTCAGGTTACCAAGTCGAGGTTCTGAAATGAAGCAGTGCCGAGCAAATTATTATTGAGGGTGGAGGGGGGTAATACTTCTGAGCAGAAGAAACGTCCACTAGTCGAAACGTTGGCTCGACCTGCAAACTGAGGCGTATCCCATTTACCCTTGTTCAGTGCTTATTCATTCTGTCACCAGCCACTTAAGATCTTTGCAGCCTGTCAAAGCTGCCCATACCGCAGTGGCCCATCTGTTGCAGCTAAGAAAGGAGGGCTAAAAATAAAGAAAAGCCTAAAGTGCAGTGAGGAACCACAGCACAGAATTGCTGGTCATCAGAAATAGGGAAAAAATTGCAAAACAAAAACTAGTCATAACGTAGGTTCTATGTCGCGCTTGTTGTCACGTGACCCTCTGCGTCTGATGTGCAAAGATTGAGTCTGACACAGGCATTGACAATTGGTCTGAAATTTGTGATCCTTCTCTTTACACTCAGAGGGCTTGCATGCTTTTTCATAGCACATTGCAGCAGATGCATCTTAACCACGAATTTGACTCTCCCGGCACTTGCAGTTTTCAAAAAATCTGGGAGCAGTAGTTGTAATCATGCTCCATGCCGACCGCGAGTATCCCTTCCAACGGTAGCAGTGCTATTATTACGAGATTTTCAAGGGAATTTTTAGTTTTTTCCTCTAATCCAGGATCAGTTTGAATGAAGTTGTGCTTCTGAAATGAAAAACAATCCTCGGAGGCTACTTGGAGTAGAAGCTCGAGTCTAGGTTTGGGTACGAATATAGTGGTCACTCTTGTAACATGTTTATAAAGGGCACTCAGACCTGCCTTGTTATAATTGCTACAAGCAGAGATTTGCAGACTGTAAGCAATGATGCAATGTTCATAAATATCTTTCAACTTGAACTTGTTATGTTTGTCTCCAGATTCCTACACTATGCTAAAGCGATCGCAAAAGCTAGTAAATAAATTGGAAGCTCTCCTGGAGGCTCCAAGACCTGAAGATGTGGCAACGGCAGAAACAGTAAGCATTTGCTCTTTGAAAAATATCTCTGATAGTTAAGAAAAAAGTAAGAACACTGCCACTATATTCTGTTTCACAAGCTGTTTGCAGCACTACAAAGGTTAGGCTGATCCGAGCCAATCAGGATAGCGTACACTTCTTCATTGTGTTCGTGCTCACCTGTGCCATCAACGGCGATAGGAGCACAGTCACGCAGTTCAAGCCAACCTGATTGGCCCAAATTGCCCTTACTTTTGTAATTCTGCAAACCGCCCAGTGTGGATCCTCAGTGATGTCAATGCTAGAGCAGGAAGCGGTCACAGAAAAGAAATGCGATTTGTGTGGATATATGTTTGGGTGCAAACAAAACTTTTCTAACATATGAGAGACCTTTCATGGTGATAGTTCCATGCACAAGTTATGCAGTCAGAAATGGTTTACTACGTTCAGTGCATATTAGTGCTAACTGTAGTTGGTAAAACTTGAGGCTGTAACAGAGAACTTGCCCCCCAGAGCCTTCTCGCTACCTTTCTGAATGCGACCGATAAGCTTCCTTTGAAAACGTCTGCTAGGCAAAAGAAATTGCTTGTTTGTTTGGAGCAAGATCTAATAGGCAACCTGCAATGGAGTTTGCTGAGACATGTGGCGCCACCTGGCGGCCGACGGGAGCTAATACTGAGGCGGCGCAGAAGCTAACGCTGTATATATTGCGGCCGCTGTGTTCCTTCTGCGTTCGCGTTTTGTTATCCCAGTGAGTGTGATTTACACATTTAGTGACTTCAGTGGTCTCGTGCGATGTTTCTACTACTACGGATGTGAACAAGAATAAAAATAAGCGCAAGGGCGGCGAGAAAGACTGCCACAATCACGAAGGAAACCTAAGCGTACCGCCTGCTGGGAGAACCTGGGGAGAATGATGAAAGAAGGAGATATTGGCTGCGAGAGAGTAATGTAACTGAAATTCGTTTTGTTATGGGGCCATTGGCGTACAGACACCAAGAAGCTAAAATAAGACGATTGCCCGTGAGCGGAAGAAACGGTATAAACTTCTGGCTCGGGGAGTCGCACGCTGGTTGGGGCACACTACTCAGTACGCGCTCCGCGCTGTAAAATTTGGCGTGTGCTGGTATATGCTGTGGAAGATCGAGTGGCATACGTCCAGAAAAGCAACAAAGCCGTGCAGCTAGCATAGTATTCCAGCCGGATTTCAACGGAGGCGAAATAAAAACAAAAAAGAAATGTTCGTGGATCTGTGAACCGGATTTCTAATGCGGTGTCTATTCGCAACCACAAAGCCAAAATATCTTCAATACTTGCAATTACAGATTTCAATAAGCATATTATCTGTAAATTAGTTCTTAAGGTGCTGAAAAAGTCGAAGTGGCGGAGTGTATAGAGGTCCGTGATACTGTGTACGCTTAACGACCTCCTTTACGCTTTGCCATTGAGTGCCAGCATTATACCCGTCGGCTTTCCCCAAGATTGAGGTACGGAGGTATGCCAGTTGTAGTTGTTGTTAAGAGCTTTATTTTATCAACGGTGTAGGAGGCCCCCTACTCCCCGCCCCCGGCACGCACAGTTTTCGTTGATGACGCACGCTACAACCGCGTAGTGCTTGCAATCGCCACATCCGTAGCGGGTACCGCACTATGCCTCCTTCCGCGGCACTGTCGAAAGGTGCACAACGAACAAAAGTGTTCGTCATGGTATTAAACTGTAAAGCAAAACCGCGAGGAAATTATTATGCTGCTGTAATCAAACAGCAAGAATAAAAAAAAAAACAGAAATGGCGATCAATCTCTTCTCAGGTTCTCTCTGCACTTTCAATGTTTGGGTATGAGGTGTGAACGCAATAGGTAAATGAAAAGCTTCGTTTACAACATTTTTCATTCACTTAATTATTTCTTAATTCATCATCACATATCCGACTGATGCCCTGAGAGAATAAACTTCGTTAAAAAAAAATCGTCTGCTCACGCGAAATTCAAAGCTGTGCGCGCGGGTGTTCCGTTGCGAGCGGCACGCACTTCGCGGTGACGTCGACACCGTTCACGTTTTAAACATGAGCATTCTCGAACAGGCGGTGTCCTTTCGTCAGTATTGGTTTTCGGAAGCCTTAAAACCGCAGAAAATGAGAGCCGAGATGCTTCCAGCCGTACCGCGCGAACGCAACCCGACCGCGCCGGCCTACTCAGATTACTCGGCGCCGCCGTTGGCGGCGCTGAACGCTGCGCTCCACTAGCGCCACCTGGCCACTGCAGGTTGCCTATAGAGCTTGAGCGAATGGGAACTAACCAAGGTTGTAAAATGCTTTAAGGAGCATATGTTGCTTGTAATGGGAATACAGTTTTGTTCTGTAAAGGTTTGTCATGGAACAGCTCAGTGTGATCGTCTTATGGTAAGCCCCCTTCTCATTTGACCTGAGTAAAATAAATTGCGAATTGTTAGGGAGAGTTCTGGATTGATTTAGGTTAGCATGCGGTGCCAGTCCCGAGAGTTGCAACATTTTCATGCAGGTCATTACTATTTTTGACATTGGTAATTACAGGATAGATAGCGCAGTGTGTTCATAAGCAACTTGGGAGGCTTGAAAATTGGCGTGTAAAATGGTTGTTAGGTCATTGTTAGCAAGCCAGCAAAGTACTGCATATTCAGGGTGCATTTAAGAAAGACTGTCTTGGAAAAAAAACGCTAAAAATGTAACTTTAGTTAATGATTTTTAGTTAACGAAGTGAGAGGTCCGGATCCCTTTTGACTCGGGGCACATGCACGTCAGAGCCGCAGAAAAAGTAAAAAGAGAGAAAGAACACTGCACAGTATTGTGACAGCCTTTAAAGACCTTGGTTCACTACAGTTCGGTTGAGCTGCTTCAGGTGTCACCAAGCCATGGTAATCCAATGTGCCAGCCATTCTGATTTCAGGACTAAACAGGTGTCTCAGCCAGTTACAGTCAGCTGTAGTAGGCTGTGACAGTATAATTAGGACAGTAGAGTGGCGAGCTACGCTTGGTGTTTCTGTGTGCGCCCCATGTGTGCCAAAATTGTGGCTGCTCTAGCTTGAATCAATGCCTGCAGGATTGCACCTGTTTCCACGGTACTAAAATTGTTTTGCCTATCTCTCAGGTACTCTGTGGGGGCGCTAATCGATTACCCATTGAAGTTTTATCTTTACCGATTGCTGTTAATAAATATTAATGCAGATAGTCTTCTGTAACTGTTGGAATACCAGTTTTAATAGGAAATGCACATATCCTTGCAAAATGTGTCTGTTAGAGGGTATTTTGGCATCGTGATAGCTAGGGGTGCTAAGCTGCTAGCTAGAGCCCGAAAAGAGCATAGGAAGGGATTGGCATGCAATTTGAAATTACCAAAGACTAAAATGGCTGAACAATAATTGAATTAATGTGAGCTAGAGGATGTGACGTCACGCAACCAGAAGTAGAGCCGAAAAAGGGCATATGAAGAAATTGTCGTGCAATTTGAAAGTATCAAAGACTAAAATGGGTGAAAAAGAAGTAAATTAAGCAACTAGAAGCAACCAGAAGCAACAAACAGCAGCATTCGTGCTTTCGCATTACGCCAATGCAGATTCTTCAGTGCTCTTTAATTTTATGCACATTTATTTATGTGCATTTAATTTTATTTATGTGTGCATGGAGGGTGGTGAACAGGTATAAGTCTCCTGTATGCTAAATCTCTTTATTGGGTTGCAGTGGATGTTACATATAGACAACAAGACATAGCTTTCGAAGCACTAAATGTCGACCTCTCTTTACTGGTGGCTGCACACCAAGTTGCAAAAAAAAAAGTGGCAAGAGCTATATTTATGACAGATTCTAGAAGCAGGCCAGTAATTGTGAATGAAAATGTGTCTGGCACTTGAGTTTTTTATTGAGCATGAGTCCAGACACATATTTGACAGCCAAAGGTAAATTGCCTCCTGTGTGTATGCTGTTTAGATACGCCAAATTTTTACTTTTCTTGTCAGTGCTTTGCTTTCACACCTATAAAAAATTGTGGCTGGTCAATGTCACCTTGATGTGTTTCCTTGCTTTAAGCATCGCCTCTAAGAGTGGAAGTGGTTCTACTCATACATTTGCAGTGTTATCATTTCTAGCCTATGACCGCATTTCACAAGCCCCTGTGCTGTCACTGTGTGCCACAGGTGGAGTGCTTCAGATGAAAACTTATTGATGTTCAACGAACTACGAGCCAGATTAAACCCTAAGGGTACTGAGTGATTTCTCGCCTATTAATAGCAGATGTGTAACTATGTAATTTTTTGTGCTTGTTTCTTTTTTATGCAGGTTGACATTGGGAATGGAGTAAAAGTTGAAAAGTCGACGATCGACCGCTTTGTTGTTCGTAGTCAAGGACTTCCGACAAAGTTTGCAAGAAGCCTTCTGAGGCAGGTCTTTACAGAGGAAGAGATGAAAGGAAAATCCTTGTTTGGGAAGGGCAGCAACGCCCATAAAGATGGCACTCATAAGGACCCTTTGGACCCTCTGCGGCTCAACGCTGTGCTAAGTATGCATTTGGGGGGCCTTTGTCATTCCTGACTTTTACTTTTCCTTCCGGAGTTCTGCACAGAACATTTAATGCATTGGTTAATGTATTAGTTCCCTATTGCAAGAACCAGCGTCTTCCAGTACGAAACCAGTAAGATTTTCGCCTCGGTTTTGCACTGGATCTTGGGGGGGGGGGGGGGTCTGCAATAATCAATGGAGCAGTGACGGGAAGACACTCGTTGCACCGGTACGATGGGAGAAAAGCGCTGGGATTAGCTTTTTGAAGCTGGGTGTGTCGCTGGCATCCGCGATGCACTGAGAGAAGCTCTTTATGTGTGCTGTAGACTGCAAAACAGGAAGTCCCAACGTTATAAATGCTATCATGACATCAAATGCAAAAATCTTGCAAAGGTTTTCAGTTCTTGGCATGGCCAAGTTAGCGAAGTGAGCAAGATTAAGAGGTGCAGAGTTATAAACGCGCTAGGTGCTACTCTTTTTTTTTTTTGCTTTTTAAGCTTTTTTTATTGTACTTGAGGTGCTTCGTTACTTTTTAGCTTTTAATTTTTATCCTAGGCCTTTTTTTCTCCGGGCGACCAGTGCCACCAGTGCGGAGCGTGCCATTATGCCGCGTCCCAGCGCGCCCAGTCTTCAGCGTCATACTGGGCCCATATTCAGGTATGGCGCTGGGGCACTGGGACCCAGTAGCGCTGGTTTTTGCAATAGGGTTGCGACTCCTGCAGGCATATATAACTTCACAAATTGAGTCGTCCTTGTTCTCAAAGCTAGGTCTGCAGTGCAAGCAATAAATGGATGCATTGAATGTACGTGTTCTTGCATTAAATGAATTTTTTAGTGTCCATTATTTAGTGCATTTACTTCTTTTTTAGGTATTGTGTAGCGACTGTGTATTCGTGTGTATTACCTCTCTTTAGCAGTATGTTGCTGGTATACAGTACCTGTGAAGTTTGGTACTGTAGAAGTCATCTTTGCATGGGTGCAGTTTTGATTATTGAATTTGTGCAGAGATCTATGATAATATGATGAAGTTTGTGAAGTGAATCGATGCGGCATGAATTTTTTTTTTTTGCTACAGCCCAAGCGGCAAACTTTTTTCTTTCTTGCAGGCTACACCTGCAGCCGATTCCCGACAGCAACAATGATACAGCTGAAGAACAGCCTGTCGTCGATGTTAAGTCGTGAAATTAAATAGAGGGCACGGACTATGTGTGGGTCTATCTCTGCTAGCCAGGCACCTTTTGTTTTGAAGGATTTATTATACATTTCCAAACAACACATGGGTATTTATATCTGCATGTTTGTTTGCAGCGACCAAAACATCGGTAGCCACTTTACACAACCCAAACAGTTAAACGTCCTGCTGCACTGGCAGTGTTTACAGGGAGCAAAATAGCCGTACAAAACATCATGATGGCAACAGGGGAGCATCAAGGATTCAAATGCATAAGCTCCGTCATGACAGAAAGCACACATTAGCCTGCCATCAGAAAAGCATGCATTAGGAACACACTAGACTCACGGTGGCCAATATGGTTTTGAATGCCATTAGGAATGCATGAGGAAAGCTCACAAGACAGTCATGAGACATACAAATGGGTCTAATGTATAAAGTCACCGGAGTTTCTAAAGACACACAGTGCATATTTTCTTAAGGGCTATAGCAATTCATGTCCTCGCGGCGCGCGTTTACCACAAAATGGTCTCACATGCGTTTTTCACTGAACGTGTCAGGTCTGCGGTGCAGGGATCTGCGTCCAGGGCTGCAGTGTAGGCTGTGGCAGCTGCATCCCTGGCCAATACCGCGGAGTTCCGCTCCGCAGCCCGTGTGGGCGCTGTCAGTGGACGGGCACAGGCAATCTTTCTGGTAGCTCTCGTTTTTACTATGTGGCCGTGTTCTTTGGCGATATCAGATATTTCTTGCAGCAGCTCCTTTTTCATGATACTGCTCTTCCGTGCCTGACCTGCACGTGTAAACACCATCCTTACGCACTGCTGTCAGCTGGCGATCATAAATACAAAGCTCATATCACGAAGGAAATATTATGCAAGGTTTGAAGAAAATGATGGCAGCGGTACGTACTTGCGCAGGTTTGCCCGGTCGTTGTGTTGAAATTGCCCCAGCAGCAGATCGCATCGGTCGCGTATTGCGCGCGGCGTAAATTTTGTTTTTCAGAGCCGCGTTAAGGTTATACGCAACTACGGACCATCGACACGACTATCCGAAGGGGTTTACTGCTATGACCTCGAGCAGCAAATACAGGTCATCCGTGATTGTGAACCGCAATCGCGAAGCCGCGGCCACCTTCGCTGCTGCCATGTCAAACACTGCTTGACCCTGGCTTGACCAGACTTGACTCTTCACGTTCCTTTTTTTGATTGTGTTTCAACAACTTCCGGTTCCTGACATTTCCGTGGCAACCGCAGAGACTCCTCTCGTTAAGCCTTTCCACGGCGAGTGTCGAGAAGCGATCTCAACAAAACGAGCATTTCATCGTTTAATCTTTACGGTCAAGGCACGCTGAAACGAAGCGAAATCAGGCTGCTTGGTTTATTTGCGATACATACAGCTTACAGGGATGAATCTACGGCGAATGCGATATGAGGCGAGAAGTCTCCGCTTCGACGGACGCCGCCATGTTGCCCGACCCTATCCGGCGATAGGGTCCACGCTATTTCGCCGAGATAGGGTCGCCGTCGTCCGCTGACCCAAAAACCCAAGGCACGCTTGGGTTCTGCGCATGCGCAATCGCGCCCCGCTATTACCCTATCCCCCTAACCGATAGGGTCCCCCTATTCTGAATCTCCCTGACGTGCTTCCGGACAGTTCTTGTTGAAGCGGTTCCCGCAGGAGCTGTTTTTTTAGTGCGTAGCACTACTAGCACTAGCCGCAATCACAGATTTCGCCGAGGTCTGTCCAAAGCCGCTCACTCTCTCTCTTTGTGAATTTGAAGTTGTTGTGTGTTGTGTTTTATGGCGCATAAGCATCTAAGGCTATCATGCGCCAAACACATGATGAGATCTGCTGTCCATGCAGCAGATGGTAATATGGTAGTTAAAACTCATAATTTGTTAAGAAGGTTGGCATCTTTTAAGAACATAAAAACACATGATATATTAACAAGAGCATTTTCTCCTATGAGTAAGCTAGGGTGAAGAGGAATATATTCTGAATAAAATATTGGAAAATGCTTCTTTCTTAGTTCTTCTAGCTTTGTACAGGAATATAAAATGTGATTAATTGTGATAGTTTCTCCGCAAAGGTCGCATGTTGGTATTTCCTCTTTTCTAAGAATATAACCATGTGTAAGGTGTGTATGTCCAATACGGAGGCGACATAAAATGACTTCAGTGAATCGTTCTTGGTGTGTGCATGACTTCCATTCAGATATGACAGGTTTTACTAGGTGTAGCTTATTATTTTCTTCATTATTCCATTTGGACTGCCATCTATCTCTTAGCTTAGACTGCATTAACTTGACTGCTTCTTTGTAGGGAACGTGCACTTCCTTAATTTCTATATGCCGAGCTTGTGCAGCGCATATATCAGCGTTTTCATTTCCATCAATTCCTATGTGACTTGGAACCCAACAAAGCTTTACAGTATGTCCCTGGGTAGTGGCTGTATTTATGCTGTGTATAATGTCACCAATAAGCGATTTGCCTGCATTTTTATGATTGTATGCTGTTAGTATGCTCAAAGAATCAGTGTAAATGACACTATTCTCTATGTTTTCAATTTTAATTTTTTCTAGGGCCATGAGGACTGCATAACACTCGGCAGTGAAAATGGATGCACACTGTGGTAGCCGTACTGTTCTATTCCAATTGTTTTGGACCACTGCGCTTCCGACGTATTGTGCAGATTTTGAACCATCTGTATAGAATGCCACATATTTTCTGTACTTTTCACTTAGGGCTAAAAATTCCTGCAATATGTGTTCATGTGGTGTTTGGTTTTTCTGGAATTGGTTTAATGTGAAGTCACATACAGACGGCAGGCAGTACCATGGTGGAAGTGGATCAGGTTTTCGGGTAATATTAGGTAATGAGTCTATTAAGTCTAAAACTTGACATTTCTCTTCAAAGCGGAGCAGAAGTGGTTTTATTTTTTGAGGTTTGTTTATGAACAGTGTTCGAGACTGGCATTTTGTAACTATTGGGTAACAGATATGGTTTGGCAGTGAACGGATCTTTAAAATGTATGAGCATGTGAGCATGTTTCTTCGGCTTGTAAGAGATGGTTCATTGGTTTCTACATATAAGCTGTTTATGGGGGATGTCCTGTATGCACCAGTTGAAATACGCAAGCCTGAATTGTGTACAGAGTCCAGTCGTTTTAAATATGACGGCCTTGCAGATCCATATATTATGCAGCCATAATCTAAACATGAGCGAACCACAGAGCGGTAAATTTTTAAAAGACATGTTCTGTCAGATCCCCAGTGTTTATGTGAAAGGACTTTTAATATATTGAGAGATTTCGAAGCTTTCTTTTTTAGGTTGTTTATGTGGGGAAGGAATGAAAGCTTTCTGTCAAAAGTTAGCCCTAGAAATTTATGTTCGTGCTTTACAGGTAGCTTAACATCATTAAGGTGGATGGTGGGATCAATGTGCAGTCCTCTTCTGAGAGAGAACAAAACAACTACAGACTTTTGAGTAGAAAACCTGAAGCCATTCCTATCTGCCCACGTTGCCAGTCTATTTACTGTGAGCTGTATTTGCCTCTCACATGTTGACACATTGGAGGATGTACATGCAATCTGGAGGTCGTCTACGTAGACAGAGTACATAACGGATTTTGGGATTATTTTTGCTATACTGTTAATTTTTACTATAAACAGAGTAGTACTTAAAATACATCCTTGAGGCACACCATTTTCTTGTATGAAGGTTTTAGAAAGGGTAGAACCGAGACGTACTTTAAACGAGCGTTGAGAGAGAAAGTCGCTTATACATTTTAGCATCCTGCCGCGAATGCCAAGCTCTCCCAAATCACGCAGGATCCCAAACCTCCACGTGGTGTCATAGGCTTTTTCGAGGTCAAAAAATACGGCAAGGCAATGCTGTTTATGGATAAAGGCTTCTCGGATAGTATTTTCCAGTCGGACAAGGTGATCAATAGTTGAACATGTTTTTTTGTAGCCGCACTGATGAGTATCAAGATGTTTCCGGGATTCAAGAACAAACATGAGCCTTGTATTTACAATGCTTTCAAAAACTTTTGCAAGGCAGCTCGTCAGGGCTATTGGCCTATAACTGCCTGGGGAGTCCGGGGGCTTCCCAGGCTTTAAGAGAGGTACTATAACGGCTGTCTTCCAGGCTTCTGGTATTGTTCCAGATATCCATATTTTATTAAAAAATTTCAATAATGCATCTACTGACAATGGAGTCAAATGAGCAAGCATTTTATAATGTATTTCATCTGGTCCTGGTGCAGTTTGTTTCCCGGCATTTAATACTCTAGTTATTTCTTCAAGTGTAATTAAACAGTTAAACGGTTCATTTGTGCCTCCAGCTATTGGGAGTCTGTTTTTCAGCTGCTGTTTTATACTTTATAAAGGAATTTGTATAGTGTGCCGAACTAGAGATTGTAGCGAAATGTTCCCCCAATATGTTTGCTTGTTCTTCTATACTCGTTTGTATACCAGGAGTTGTTAAAAGTGGAATCGTGAAAGGATAGTATTTGCCGTCTAGTTTATTAACCTGCTCCCACATTTTTTTAGATGTGGTTGAGCTATTTATTGATGACACATAATTTTGCCATGAGGCTTTTTCAGCTTCGCGGCGAATGCACCGTGCTTTAGCCCTGGCCTTTTTAAAAGTTATAAGGTGCTCATGTGTAGGATATCTCCGGAATATTCCCCAAGCTTTATTTTGTTTTCTTTTTGCCTCTTTGCACTCTTGTGTATACCACACTTTATGGTTTTGCTGTACAGTTCCCGAGGACTGTGGAATAGCTAGGTGTGCTGCAGCAATAATACAAGCTGTAATCTCTTCATTCAGCTCATCTATGCTGAGATTTTCTGAAAATATTTTTATGAGGTCAGCTTTGGACTGGAAAAGTGTCCAATCTGCCAGGTGAAGTTTCCATCGCCGTGGTTTGGTTAGAGTGATGGATGGTGAGGATGTTAGACTTATTATGACAGGTAAATGATCACTTCCATATGGGTTGTCGAGAACGTCCCATTTAAAATCGGTAAAAATTGATGGTGAACAAAATGATAGATCTAAACAGCTCATTTTTCCCGAGCTTGGGGAGCAATATGTTTGTTTACCTGTATTCAGGAGGCAGACGTTGTTGCACAGCAAAAAATCTTCTAAAATACGTCCTCTACTGTCTGTTTGCTCACTCCCCCAAAAGGAGGAGTGTGCATTAAAATCTCCAACTAAAATATATGGTTCAGGTAACTGTTGTAGAAGTTCCTCTAAATCGTGAAGGGTAACAATGACATGAGGTTGAAGGTAGACAGAACATACTGTGATTGTTTTATAATGAACAACAGTAACTGCAACAGCTTCGAAATTATTTTTGAGATGGACTTCTCGCGTTGCAATACTGCTCTGCACAACAATAGCAACGCCTCCGGAGAGGCGACCTGCTTGTTCTCTGTCACATCGAAACACTTTGTGCTTTTTTAAAAAATTTTTTTGTTGCGGTCCCAGATTGGTCTCTTGTAGGCATAGGACCACAGGGGACAGTGAATTTAAAAGGTCTGTTATATCATTGTAGTTTTTTAAAAGTCCTCTACAGTTCCAATGGACTAAGAACGCCATTTTATATGAGGAAGGTAGAGAGACTAAGTTTTTTCTGGCCCGGTGATTCGGGCCTTTTCTTTTCTGGTTCGCTCCAAGGAGCTCCGTCGCCTGTCAGATGTTGACGGCCCCGGACGGTCGTCGTTTGTTGTGTCCATTGCGTCCTCGGACGTGCTGGACGATTGTGCAGACTGCACAGACACATTTGTGGTAGATCTCTCCGTTACTGGAGAGACCTTGGGGCCAGCTGACCTAGAGGCCCGCGCAGCCTGCTTTGGGGGTGGTGGAGCAGCCCCAGCTACTTCCACCGGGGACGTAGAGGTCCCTGCCTTAGGTGCACCGTGTGTCACCTGGGCAGGTTCCAAGGACTGCTGTGACGCCGCCCCCTTTTGCGTCACAACAGAATAAGTCGGGGTGTGAGTGGACGTGAGTTTCTTACGTGCTTCCCTGTAAGTGAGGTTTTCTTTGACTTTTAGTGTGATGATATCTTTCTCTTGTTTCCATGTTGGACAGGTTCGTGAGTAAGCAGCGTGGCTGCCCTCACAGTTGATGCAAAGATGCGTTTCGGATTCACAGTTCTCAGCGGGATGCTCGTGGGAGGCACACTTCGCACATGTAAGTTGGCCTCGGCAAGTCTGTGAGCCGTGGCCATACCTTTGGCATTTGAAACAGCGGCGCGGGTTAGGTATGTATGGTTTCAGTTTTATCTTCGTGTACCCTACCTCCACAGCCTCGGGCAGTGTGCTCGATTCAAAGGTAAGGACTAAGTGCCTAGTCGGTATCTCTTTGTTATCCCGTCTGATTTTAATTCTGAACACATTGATGACATTTTGTTCTCTTAGTCCTTCAAGGAGTTCTTCTTCACTTAGGTACTTTAGGTCGTCATCTGAAATGACTCCCCTCACCATGTTTAGAGAGCGGTGTTTGGTGACATTAACTGGGCATTCCCCAAAGCTGGTTACTGTTGGGAGTTTTTCATTCTGATGATGGTACATAATTTCCAAGAGAAGGTCACCATTTGGAAGTTTTTTGACATTGTATCCTTGGCCTATTGCTTCAGTCAATGTCTTGGTCACGACAAAAGGAGATATTTGCCTAGCTGTTTTCTGAGGGTCTTCACTGTGCACCACGTGGAAGCGTGGGAATCTGTTTGCATTCTTTAGAAAGAAGTTTGCAGTTTCATCGGTCCGTCCCCTTTTTCGGGAGCGATCATTGGAGAGCAAAGAAGAAGCCATACAGTAAGTTTTTGTTCAGCCGGGGTGGCGGCCACCCACCATGGAGCCCAACGAGGGGACGGGACAGGAACTCGCAAAGCAGTCCTGCCCACGCCAGCCATACACCCCGACTATAACCAAATATGGCATAACGCAGGGTGGTTAGCCACACAAGGTTAACCCTCGCCGCCTGGAAGTAGGAAGAAACGAAGAAGGTAAGAGAAGACAGGACAGTTGTAAGAGAGGGGATAGGAAAGTGAAAGATGGAGGGGAGGACAGGAAAAGGCGACTGCCGATTTCCCCCGGGTGGGTCAGCCCGGAGGTGCCGTCTGTGGGAAGCGTGGGCCAAAGTGGTGTGTTGCCTCTGCCGAGGGGCCTTAAAGGTCCAAACACTCGGCATCGGCTCAACCACCAGGATCCCCTTTTCCCCAGACACGGCGATGCCACGCACGGCTAAGCGTGGGTGCTCGGGGTCCGTGGTGTCGCACAAAACACACAAACACCTGCTTTAACAGGTGCCCCCTGCGGGGTGAATTTGAAGTGGAGAAAGAGAAGGTGGCTTCGCGCGCATCTCGTGGCTCAGTTTTGAGGAGGTGGAGCGGCCGCAGAGCTGTAGTAGAAGCCGCTCTCTCTCTCTGTCCATCCATCTCTCCATGAACTTGAAGAGAAGGAAGGGAAAGTGCCTACGCCCACATCACGCGACTTAACAATGAGGGGGCGGAGCGACCGCATGGAGTAAGACAGTGAGAGAGGGGCGTGTCAGTTGCGGACGTGGCGGCCGTCGCTGGGCAACGTAGCACAAGCATGACTGCGTTTGTTTCGCGTCGTAATGGATGAAGCCGGGCCCTCTGGCACTGCGGCGCAGGTTCGCCGTGCTCGACCTGCTGAGTACAACGGCTACGAAGGCAGAACCTGAAAGCCGGAGGCCCATAAATCGACAGTTAAGTTCGCGAGCTTTTCCTAGAAACCAAGTGTTCACCGCGGGTCCACTGTCACGGGGGACATTCGAAGTGGCGGCCAAGGTTCAGTGGCAGCTTGACGCGAGTTTATTTATGATGGTCGCGCAGGCGGCCACTCTTCGGAAGTGGTATAGGAACAGATGGAAACAGGCGACGCCGTCGGTTCGGTCCGTTCCGATTCTCGGAAAAGTAGCGCTTCGACCGTGCCGCGAAGGAGGCAAACCAGAGCAGTTAAAAATCACAGCGTAACCGCAGTGGTTGTGGGTTCGGCGCTAACTGCTTTGTATATTGGTTTGAGGGGAAAGCGCGCGGAGGCCATAAATCGCGGCAAAACACGGGCTGGGGAGAATGCGCGGCAGAGGAAGCTGCTGTCGGTATCTTCTCAGGGAAGAGGCCTGGACTTACGTCCCTTTGAAACCGCCGCCCGCGCGCAACCGACCAAGGGCAGCGATCGGAATGTTTGCGCCTTAGGCTTGTGTGTTGTGTGTTTTGGAAGCGCAACCGTCGGCGCTGCTTGTCTTTGTGACTGCTGGCCACCTCTTGCGTGAGCTGAGGGAAGATATTGGAGAGAGTGTAAACCGCAGATGTGTGATAATGCATGAAAAGCTATAACTGAAATAAGCGGTGCTACGCACCAACTTCGTATTTGATTAATTATTCAAATCGGCCATATTTTGTTCCCTGCAAGCTGACTTGTTTGACGACCCGCGGAGCGGTGGGGTCGGGAGCTATTTTTCCCTTCCCACAGAACGGTCTAGGCAAGCGGAGCTAACCGCGCACCGTGACCTCAGTCAGAGTTCAATGACTTCCCTGCGGCGGCTGCGCGAGTGACGGGCAATATGAGGACTCGAGAAAAGCAAGTGCTTTCCCTTATTCTCTGGTGTCACATGACTACCCTTCTTGCTCCGTTCCCTTGCATTCCAAGAAAAACGCAGGGGGGAAACGCGCGTAGTGTGAGCGTCCTTCCGAGGAGCTGTAATGCAGAGGCGCCGTCAACCCTGGGCCGCTGCGGGAAGTTTCCCACTTGTATGAGTCGGGCTTGACAGGGTAGCTGAGAGTACACAAACACACTATTGCGAGACAGATTCGACCGAATGTTTCCGCAGTGTGGACCGGGCTTATAAACAAAAACGTCTGCCCAGTTTTTTATTTGGTACAATGTTACCGCAACATAAAATTAGCTGCAATGTACTCAAATAACAAGTAAAAAGTTGCACAATGACAGAATAAAACGTTATAGCATCAGACACCACCTCTCAGACACAAAACTGTTTTTGATGTCGACTTCTACTTTAATGCGCAAGCATCACTTACGAGATCCAAATCGATTTCGTCTTACAGGAGAAGCTTTGTTGACACCTGCCCAATTTGGCGGTACTGTTTTGAAAATTGACATTGCTCGAATCGAGAAAAGGGGCACAAGAGTCTTGAACGCACCTGCACCTTTTCACTTCCCTAACTACTGCAATACACCCCTATTTCATCAGTACTTTTAGTGCAAAAGCATTGCTGACCAGGTTAAACACATGCTTTTTCATGTCCACTCGGTTGAACTACATTGAAAACTCTACCTTTTTTTTGTGAAAAGCTATGTTTGTTGTTTTGTTATCAAGAAATGACCCTGTCATTCTGTGCAGTGAAAAGATGTTTGTACAGTCCCCAAAGCAAAGTACTTTTTTTCAAGCAGTTTGTTACAGAACAGCCACAGAAAGTCTTCTATTGTAAGACAGAAGAATGCATTTTTGGGGAAATTGCACGAAGATGACAAATAAATTCAATGCCCGTGTAATGCCCCATGTGCAAAGTAATGCATATCATTTGTGATCTGATTGAGGAGGGCTCCTGCTTGTATCTCGGCATAGAGTCGCAACTGTGGGACCTGTTACTTGATCCAACTCTCCATCCGAAACTCAAAAAAAAAAAAAAAGAAACCGAATCATTGATGACTGTGGCATCACTCAGAACAAAGAATACCATGAGCTTGGTCTTGGGAAGACGACGTCTCTCATTCATTTAATGTACCCCTTTTTAAATCCCCCAAATATTAAATTTGACCTATCCAACTACACAATAATGAGCTGCCTTTTGAAGAACGGCTCAAGCATATTCTTGTTGCTGGTTTGTGGTTTGACGAGAGCAATTGAGTGTTTTTTAAAACCATTTGTTGCGGAATTAAACGTCTTGTCACACATGGCTTTCTTGGCAAAATCAGGAAGTGGTCACTAAGTGAGCCCGTGTTTTCCCTGTGTCATGTATAATTGACACAGTTGCGAGTGCCATGTTGTTGAACATGAACCAGTTCAATGGGGAACATGAGTGTGGTTGGTGCACACAGAAAGGAGAAGTTGTTCGAAAAGGAGAGTGGCATGTTCGAGTGTACTTGATTGTGTCACTGAAAAGCAAAATGGGGAGTGACAGTGCAATGAGAAGGCATGTATAGGAGGCAGACAGCAAAGGCTTTCATGTAAATGGAATCAAGGGGAGCAGCATCCTCTTGAAACTGTCTTCATTTAAATTTCCCTTTAGTTTTGTGGTTGACTACATGCATGCAGTGTGCTCTGGCTTTGTAAGGGCCACTGCATGCACGTGGCTTGACCACAAAGCAACATTTCCTTACAGCTCGGGGGGCTGCATACAAGAGCTCGATATTCGCTTGAAAAAGGCGCTGCCTGTCTGTGAAATGTCACGCTTGCCCAGGTCACTCACTGTGAAAAAATACTGGAAGTCTGCCGAGTGGCGCAACTGGCTTCTATATATCTCACCGGTTGTCCTTCGCGGAATTCTTCAAGGTGTGTACTACAACAACTGGGCCTAGTTCGTGCGCCTTATGCACTTTCTCCTTAGTGACTCGGTAACATCGTTCAATTGAGGTTAGTGCGGAAGGAAATGACCTAGTTAAAATAATATCAAGAACTCTACAGAAGAGAACATCTGTCATTCAATCTTTACTAACCCCTTCATCTCGTAGACAGCGTTCAGGAGTAGGGTGCGTTGTGGAATTTTTCAGCGTACCCTTTTGAAGACATGAAAGGGCACCTTTCAAAGTTTGTGAATGGAACGAGACATGTACATTTGCAAATACTTGAAAAATTCCATATTTCTTCTGCAATGCCTAGGCTTTGTGCCCAGTACAGTCATTCGCCACTTGTGCAATATATTATGTCTACTATGTTGAAAGGATACAAGCCAAGGGTGCGCTGTAGTACTTTAGACAGATAACCATTTTTCGGCAAAGGTGTACAGTCTGATGAAGGCTGTCATTTCTCTAAAAGTTGCGGTAGAGGCATACACATCGTGTGCTGAGAAACTGGACAAGTATCGTCGGGCCAATTCATCCGTTCAGGCGGGCACAAGTTCCCCAACAGACGAAATCCCCTCAATTGTCCGCACAGTATGCAAGCTACATACGGGGCCTTGCAAGTGTATACCACATGTGTTTTTAATGCTCAACGAGCTGAGTGTGAAACAGTGTTTGTCAGAAAGACAGATGGTCCTCTAAATTGTATATATCGTGTTAAGGCAACCAATCCTATGCTGAAGGCTGATGCAGCTAAAGTCTGCAAGTGTACTGCCCTGAGCCTTAATAAGCTTTTTCTTTATCCGCTTAAGAGTAGCTATGCCACTGAAGCAGTCTAATAGAACTGTACGCACTGGTAGATTCATGCTGCTAAAACAGTAAGAGGCTACAACAAAACAAAAAGGAAATCTGAATAGAGTTGAAACAAAGGGACCTGATCATGGGTGGTCTGGAGGAAAATGCTGCCACATGATACAAATGGCACTACATTAAACCGTGTTCAGTAGCTGGTCTCTGTGCAAGTCACTTGAACTAGTCACATTTGTGTGACTTGATAGCTGGGTCGCTCAGACCTCCTGTGGTCTGATCCACTAATTTGCACACGCCTTATTAATGGGCCATTGCTTGGTTTTGTTTGATTTAGGGGGTTTAACGTCCCCAAAGCAACTCAGGCTGTAAAAGACAATGTATTTGAAGAGCTTCGGTTAATTTCAACTAACTGGGGTTCTTTGTCGTGAACAGATATTATGAGTAAATGAGACCTAATGTGTGCTAGCATTTCACCGTTGCTGAAATGCGACCAACACGGCCAGAATCAAGCACGTGTCTTTTGGGTGAGCAGCTGTGTGCTATAATGGCTGAGCCACTGCAGCATCTCCGTAGTTAGCAGCTTCCATTCTGAACAGTTGATAAAGAATACAACAATAAATTTCACATCGGAGTTCATTTTCACCGCAGCGGAACGTTGACAAACTGCCCACTGTTTGTGTTCTCCAACACCCGCAAACCCATAACAATCAACTATTGGTCAGAAAGTGTGATCCATTGTCTTCTTCATTTTCAATTATTTGAGGGATGTGTCGTTATAGTTATACCTTATAGTTATGTTTGATCTGCGGAAATGCACTGACCTTAGCTTCTGCGCCTTCCAGCTTTCCGTCATCGACAAGTTTCTCAAGTTCATCGATAACTGAGTTGGCTCAGCGTGCCCAGCGCTTACAACGAACTAATTGCCGGAAAACTGCAGTTTTCTATACTGGGCATTGGTGCAAGGTTATAGAAACAGCGCATATGTGTTTGGTAAAAATTGCACTGGCGTCGAATGATAGGATCATCTTTACGCACGATAAAATCAGTGAAGTTGACGCACATAATAGTATAAAAAGTACACTACAGCTTACATTTTACCACAAATGTCTGCCACATGCTCTGATCCTGATTCTCACAGAAGGGTTCCTTCAAGCACAATCTTTGCAAGGAAGCCTGCTTTTAAAGTAATTTAATGGAAATGTCCTCTTTAGCATCCATGTACCTGGTAACAAATTAACGACAGCTCAAACTTTGTGGCACAAGATTTCGCACACAGAACACACTAAAGGATGAGGCCATAGGAGATCACCTTCGAAGTGCTGGAGTATAACCACTTCACCATGGTCAGCTAGTTCATCAGCAGAATGATCTTGAGCGAAATTTCCTTTCCATCAAATTTTTGCTTCGCTGTCTTGACGCAGGTATCGTTCTGTAACGTCCGAAGATAGTGTCGCCTCAATTGTTCATATAACTAGGACGTCCATTCGTATCAATATGCATCCAAACAACCATTATTTGTCATAGTTCATGCAGCTTGTTTCGTCTCGTGGCTTTGAAGCATGCACTTACACCTGCTTTTTGCCAGCTTTTCAGGACTTCAGTCTCACGTCATATCTTATGTGAGACCCTCATGTTATTTTTATTCCATTTGTGGTTTCTACGTGGGCACGGGCCATGACCACCGCGGGTTCGAGCGTCACCCGAGCCGAGTCCCCGATCAACTGTCACCACGCCGACACTGAAACGCCGCAGTGCACACTCAACCTCCGCAGGGATGAGGGCGCTTCGCAATGACACAAGCCTTCAAGTTCACAAAAGAGACGTTTATTCCCCACCTTCCTCCAGTGACACACACATTCTGTCACTGCGTTCCAGAAGCACTCAAGGAGCAAGGCTCCGCTGCGCGCACGAGGAATGCGAGCCGTATGCACGCAGTGGCGTGCTGTGATCTCTCGCGTTGACCAAAGGGCTTCTTTGAAAGTGAGCAACCACCGCGCAAGGTACGACTGTCGCAGATCGTTGGATCATGATCGAGAGGCTGAGCTGCGCTCTAGGTACGACCTGGAGCGGGCGAACTCCAGTACACACTGGTCTGTGCGGACAACAGTAGTGTACGCACCTCGCAATGTCTAGGAGGGGTCACCGAGCCCTGCTTGGACGGTCGTGCTAACGCGGCCATCGAAGCGATGCTGTGTTCCCGCCAAAGGGCGCCGCCTTTTACTCGCCGCTGAACAATTACAGCGGAGGCGCCTGGCCTTCTTGGCATATCCACGTTGTCATGTCGCGCTTTTGTCGCTTCTGGGACTTCCGGACCGCGAGAACCACTCTGGTCGGTGGCGGTATCGGGCGTGCCTGGTGAGGACGGCGCATCCTTGTCTTCTGCTGGGCGCACTTCCAGCGTGAACCGTCTGCTCCAACATTCGTCCTGTTCCCCTTGTGTGTTGCTGGCATGCCGGCTGCGTATAAGCGTCCAAACACGCGGAAAGGGATTCATTTCCTCACGCACCACTCACGGCATATATGCACTACTCACCGCAGGGCTGGGCAAAATACTTCAAAATAGTATCTTCGATGCGATACTCGATACCTTTGAAAATTGTATTTCCGATACCGATACAATATACAGAACCGAAATCGATTTTCGATACACATACCCGATACTGTATCATCGATACATCACTAAAATATCAAATATAATATAGGTTATTACGACTAACGAAGTTTACATAACTGAAATCTATGTCTAATAAGGCCGCTAATATAATTGGCGAACTTAGGAAATGTTCGCGTGGTTTCTGTAACCTTTAGTGTATTTCTATGGAGCACTTTTCCTGAAAGGACTATAAACGAATCCGGCCGCATGGATATGTTGATGCTCCGCTGTCTGCGCAGTTGGCCTTGTTAGAACTTTAATTTGGACTAAAGCCTTATATATGTTGTAAGCAGCCTAGCGAAAAATCATTTAACCCACAGTTCGTTTACAAACCAATCTGTGAGCACTTGGTTATATGAATAAAACTGAAACGTTTTTCGTTTTCGGTTTGATGCTATAGAGTACTTACCCGATGGCCTGGGCCTTTGATCAAACTAAATGATGCAAGCTCCGTGCGCTTGGGAAGTGAACAGTTAGTTTGCCAGTACTGGATTAACAAACTTCTGAAGCTGAAAACTATTCTTGAAAAGCTAGAATGAAAACAACAAGTAAAATGGCTGAACGTTTTTATTAGGCAAAATGTATTCGTTACGTTTACTTGAAGGTATTAAGTAACATTTGTTCGAACCGCCGGTCCGAAAGAGCTCTGCGATGTGGGCGCGCTATAAGGGACGCAAATGAAAAAGTTTCTCTACAGGAGCAGACGAGCACGTCGCAGTATTATACTTGACGAAGCCCCCTCTTATCAGTGGATAAGAATGAAGCATAGCCAAATCAACTCGAGGACCTTGTAAATAATTGACAAACTGAAGCTTCACTTACATCGGAGAGCTATGGCTGGTTATACCGCTTGTCTCTTCAAATGAGAAGAATACGTCATTGACGCATTCGATGCTGCTGGTGCCGATGATGCTACTGCCTCGCGTGTGGAAAAATGCGCGGCTTGTGCTTTGCTGATGCAGTCGACAACAGCTTCTTCGGTAATCTGCTTAGCATGACGGCGGAAGTCTTCCACTTGTGCTGGCAACCACAACAACTTGAAATAGGGGTGTAGAACAGCAGCAACTGCTGCCTCTTTTGCAGTCGGTTTCATCTTCAAAAGATGGTCGAACCTGCAGGTGAATCCATTTCTAACTGCATCCAAAAGTGGCTTGCAATAAACATAGTCTGCAGCAGCTTTCTCGTGAAGCTTTAATTCCACTTGAAGAAGAGTTGGGAGCAGTTCTCCGAAGAAGCAGTCAGCTTCAGCTTGGAGGCTTGTTAAAGCAGACGCGATGGGCTGCAAGACATCGCAGTACTCAAGCAGAAAGGCGAATTCCCTTTCTTAGAATAATTGCAGCTTGAGATTGTTGCATAAGTCTCGAAATTTGTCCTACGATCGAAGAACGTGTTTGATGCTGTTGTATAAAGAATTCCATCGTGTTACACACGGCGTTTGTGAAGAATGCTTTAAGGCGCTCACGGTTATCTCAGACGACTTGGGCCTTCGGACGCAGTTCCAAAGTTTCGAACATTTTATCATGACAGATGAGTGAATGAGCTCAAAAGACACTGTCGACAAAGCTACTTTAAAGTCAGGAAATGCCACAAGGCCTAGCGTGTGACACGCTCACCGGACATGAGGAGGCAATGTAATTTCGGCATTTTCGAGGCCAAGAGGTTCTGTCACTGACTCGAATGACCAGTCGTCTGCGGCGCGGCACCACGGCCTGCAGAGGACGTTGGGAAGGGGCGATATGTCTACATTGGTATGCATGTCGCTAGAAGGGATTCGACTTCACCCAACACCGCACTGCTCGCTCATCGCACACCCGAGACCAGAGATCGTGCCCAAGACTGTTTGCATTGCAGCCCCATCCAGATAGTGCAGCCAGAGCTCGAGTTTCACCAACGTCGGCATTAACGAATGACGTAGAGGCCCTCTCCCTTTCTTTCGCCACTCCTTTTTTCATGAACTAAAGTCGCCTTTGAATCTCCTAGATTTTAACCCTGCAAAACTGTCTAACCAGACCAGAGCTATAGCGCACCTTCTTTTTTTGCGGCTGTGGGTTTCACGGACACTCAAAATCACATTGCGGGCCCTATTTGAGACACTGGCCTGTGATATGCCCTCACTATGTGGCGCGACATCTTGAAATTCTTTTGGTGAAGCGGTGACCACAAGCCGCTAAAAGGGTTTTCAAAGTTGCAGCCGAGGCTGGCTTTTTTGAGCGAGGTTGTGTACATATTTTTTGTCTTGAATCATTGCGTATGTTTGCAATTCTAACAATGCAAATATTTCTTAAAATATGCAATTTAAGATTAGAACGCTTTGTAATGCCTTTTGCAGATAGTTTTGGATTTTTATTTGCGAAACTGTAGCCTCAGCTACTTATGCGTCATAAAATGTAAGGACAGAAACACTGACAGCATTTATGGTGAAAAAATGTATTTGGGGTTTATTGGCAAAGTGAACATAGTTGAGAGAGTTTTGGAGAAAATAGACTGGTGCTATCTGAAATATGATACGGTACCAAATAAGTAACTTTCCTTCCTTCATCAGAACAGTAAGTATCTTGTCAATTAATTGCCAAGATTTTATCAGCTGATCTTCACATGACCAAGTTCCACTTGGAGTGGCAGTGTTCGTCACTATGTGCTGCATACAACATACATATCAGTTGATTACACCTAGCAGTTGTGTCCACTATAAGCGCGGGTGCCTTAGAAACTCTTCAAGTTGTCGTCTCCAAATATACGGCTGTCCCGTGAAGTTGGCCATTGCGATATTGCGGGTAATCAGCGCGTTCATGCGTAGCCCGCGGGCGATACGCGCGGGCTACTGGTGATACCCAGCCAAGGCAGCTACAAAATTAGTTATTGAAATGATGCACCTTTGTGAAGTCTGCTCGGTTCAGTAGCCTTTATCTCTCCTGCGTTCGGCCTGTCGACAAGTTTAGAATCCAGTCATAGCAGAAGAAAGCTCGAAATTCGTTTTCTCCGAGGGCTGGAACTGTCGCCACTGGTCGACGAAACGTAGAGCAGGGGCGTCGGTAACGCCAACTATTTACGAGTGCATTGCTATCTTTTACCAATTATTTTTTTAAAGAGCAAAGCCACAAAAGCACGAAGAATTTGAATACTTGAAGTTTGAGCTCTCAGCCAAACTTGGTAAGCTGGCTACTTTCCAAGGCAGTTACGAAATCTAAACTGCTAATGGGCTCAGTTCGGTGGATCTAAAAAAAAAGCACAACTGCAAATGAATCCTCTAGCATACAAATTAAACTAGCAAATGTATCCAGATGGGCGCAAAATATTACTAGAGTCAAGTTTCTGAGTTAATTATCGCCTAGCATCGAGCATAGTGCAACCCTTGTTTGCAGCCAGAAGTCGAGTCCAGTCCTCAAAACCTGTCTTTCGCAGCATCTTATGAGCTGCATATTCCGCCATGTATTAAACTAACAGTGTCGAGCTTTTCTTAATTATGCTCCTCCGCGGTCATAGCGGAATGAGCTAAGCTTCTGCGTCCTCTAGCTCTCCGCCATCAACAAATTTGTCGAGTTCGATCGAGAACTCTCGGATGGGCTCGAGCTTCTCTTGGCATTATAGTTATGTTTGCCCTGCGAAATTAAATTGACCTTAGCCTCTCCGCTTTCCAACTTTCCGTCATCGACACGTTTGTCAAGCTCATCGATAACTCAATTGGCTCAGCCTGCCCGGCTCTTACAACGAACTAATTAGCGGAAAAATGCAGTTTCCGATACTGGACATTGGTGCAAAGCTATAAAAACAGCGCATTTGTGGTTGTTAAAAAGTGCAACGGCGTCGGATAATAGGATCATCCTTATGCACGACAAAATCGGTGAAGTTGCCGCACATAATAGTATAAAAAATTACACTACTGCTTACATTTTACCACAAAATTCTGCCACATGCTCTGATCCTGATTCTCAAAGAAGGGTTCCTTGAAGTACAATCTTCGCAATCACGCCTGCTTTTAAAATAACCTTTAGCGGAAAGGTCCCCATTATTAGCATCCATCTACCTGGAAATAAATCAGACAGCTCCAATTTTATGGCACAAGATTTAGCTCAAAGAGCATACTACAGGATGAGGCCATAGGAAATCACCTTTGAAGTGCTTCACGATGGTAAGCTTACCACTTCACGATGGTAAGCTAGTTAATCAGTAGAACAATCTGGACTGAAATTTCCTTATTCATCAAATTTTGCTTTGCTTTCTTGACGCAGGTTTGGTTTGGTAACGTCCGAAAAGGGTGTTACCCAAGCGTTCATATAACCAGAGAAAATCCTCACCTATCAATATCCATCCCAGCAGCCATTTCTGTCATGCAGGAATTATTTCTTTCTGGCGGTTTTGAAGCATGCACTTACACCTGCTTGTTACCAGCTTTTGAGAACTTGGATTTCTTTTTAATATACTAGTTTGGCAAAGATTTACTTCACCAAACCTAATTTTTCGCGTTCAATTACCTCACGCCCTTATATATTTGTATTTTCATTTTCAATTTTCGTAGCCAGCAATGAATCATAGAGGTCATTTTCTTTTCTTAGCAACTTTATCACATGAAGGGGGTAAGGGCACCGAGACAAGGGACAAAGGAAGAAAGCAGGACCAGCACTATCACATGAATGTTTATTATAAAGAGCATCTCCTTTTAAAGGTGTGTTGCAACACTTTTAAAAATGTGTGTTATGCTCTGCAGCAATAATTCTGCCTTTAGCAGGTGGAGGTAATTACTCTACTGCGAAGCATTATATGTGTCCATTAAAAACACCTTCCACTGGATGACCTTGATTCTTTTGAAGATACTCTCTGATAGAAAGCCAACTTCTCTTTCCAAGGTCAAGATTTGCTTGATACCTGATGTTTCCAATATTGAGCGACAAACTGAGCACTGGTTCAGTGGTTTGGTATTTGACTGCGGTGCCCATAGAGGCGGGATTGAATCCCAGCTTCAGCGGCCACTTTTCGGTGGAGGCGAAAAGTAAGGTACCCGTGTGCTGTGCGTCATCAGCGCATGTTAAAGAACCCTGGAAATCTTGAGCCCTCCACTATGGTGTCTCTCATAGCTTGACTAGCTTTGGGACTTCACGTATCATAAACCTAAACCGCTAACCTAATTTCAAATTAGAATCGGTGGAATAAAATGCTTTCACAGGTTGATGAAGGAAAGAGCAACAGCAACATCAATAGAGGGAAGAAGTTTAGAACTGTTCGCAGGAGATGGTGTCACACTGTATATGAGAGTCAAATAGTTTTCTATGTTGTGGCATGAATAGAACTGTAATACTGCATTTCAGTAAAGGCTATACCGTACTCACATATCTATTGTGAGTATTTTCATTGGAAGCAGTGCAGTCACACAACCTCTACTACCCCATAACAATTTTTAGTGGCGTCTCAAAACAGCATGCAGATTACAGTTGGGAAGAGAATTGTGCTGTGTTTGTTTTCATCAGTGTTCAGTTTAAGTCACACATATGGTAACCTGAGTAAATTTTGTTTAAGGAGAGAGAAATATAAAGCTACCAATTAGGATTGTGGACATAATGCCCTTCGTTCAAATAATTCCATGGGGCATAAATATTTTAGGCGCACCTATCAAACAAGCAATTTGTGTTAACGTTGTTTGTAGTACAGCCTTAAGCAGCTTTACAAAGAGTACATCAAAGTGGGGTTATGGGGGAATACCTCATGGGCAGTTGGTACTGATGCAATATTTAATTGCCCCCTCAGGACTCAAGTGTTCCAGCTACCCTTTGCATCTTGTACTCTGGTGAAGACATTGAGGATGCCTACCAGCTGCATATGAGGGTTGACCGGGATAAGCTCTTCTCCGTGAAAAATGCAGAGGAGGGACTGGCAGCTGTTGCGTCTGCTTACTGGCTTTTCAACATCCATTACAACCGCAAGCTGTTCAACACGTTTATTGTGCTGGAGCGGCTCTTCCTTCGCCTTGACCGGTGACTACAAAATTTCTCAACAAAGTCTACCAAAGTATGCAATTTTAAAGAGGCTGAGTTGTATGTTGTGCTATTTTGTGTTTCGTTTACTTGTTTATTATTTGTAGACATGTATCAGGTGTTGGGACAGATGTGTAGTTGTGAAGAAAATAGTTTTCTGTGTCATGCTTTGCTGCAAGCATTAATTTGGCAAAAATTGTGTGAACTTACACTAAAAAAGCCAGGCAAGCGTGATATTTTCTCCCATATTTGGTGTCTTCCAGGGACATCCAAGCTTTCTAAATGTTTTGTGGTAGCAGCTGTTATTTCAAGTTGATGAAAGGTAAAAGTGCACAGGAAGACACACACGAGTGAAGACAACACAGGACACGCGCTAACTCTCATCCAATTTATTTGCAGGAACAGCAGTAAACATATGCTGAAAGGGAGACATGTGCAGTACACACATCAATAACAGAAAGACAGAGTCAAAACAAGGAAACAAAATATTACAAATCACGATCAAGAAAAATGGTCTCTGCCTTCCAGAGCCGCACCGACGTATCCCTCACGCACTTATCTCCACTTTTCCCGATGTGAAAAGCTTGCAAAAGTTCACAGGCTGTCTTATAGCGGCCTCTGCCCAGGATCTTAATGTCACTCAGTTGCGGCTCGCACACAGTGCAGTTTGCTCAATGTGCTTTAAAGCCCGCAAATGATCCCCTGTCCGGTCATTATTATAGCACCCGTGTGGCCTATGTATGTCTTCTCACAGGTGAACGGGATCTCATAAACGACCCCCATGGAGCAGTTGACAAACCGGTTAGCATGCTCCTTATATCCGCTCGGTTTTCCAAAACGCAAAATGCGTGAGCACCACTCGGCCATCTTCTTCCGAGTGGAGAACACCACCGGCATGCCGTGTCCTTTCGCTACTTTCTTAACGTGGTGGGCAACCTTATGCATATACGATACCACAACAGGTATAACCGTATTTTTATCCGGCGCAATCTTTTTCCCAAACATGGCTGGCTTGGTTTTCTGAAGAACGGCTTCCGTCACTGACACAATGACCGTGCAGGGGTAACCGACAGAGAGCAACCTGTGTAATTGCTTACTAACACTTGACTGCACAGCATGCAGGCAAGACTTTGTGAGCGCTGATCCAAAGCATTAGTTAGCGATAGCTCTCTTAATAGTTCTGATGTGCTGATAGGTAGGGCAAAAGTCTTTGCCGTGCCCACGGAGCGTACATACAACAAACATGAAACCTCTGCTCAAGGGCGTGGTCTCCAAAAGCTAAAAACACGCAAAGAACCGCGGCAACGCACGAACCAATGCATATTCCCTTTTTCTCTGGCGATAAAATCTGTTCTCGTCCCTTCCTTCCTTTCTCTCTCTGTTCCTTTTTCCTTCGTCCTTTCGTCAAGTTGCAATGCTCCATTTAGCCCATTTTCAAGTTCTGTTGAGCTGTTCATCGGCACTGCACTTGCGTGCATTCCATCATTGCTTATAATTAGAAACCAGGCAATATTTTGTGTCTAAATTTATGGCCACATTGCGGATTCCAATTGTGATGGGGCCATTTTTAAGTAGGTATTTCTACTGTGATGCAGTCCGAGGAGGGAATAGCAGAAGTCTTCATGGTTCAGTGAACATTTACATTGAGTGCATTCAGTCAAGGTACCCTGAACAACTGATATAGCTTTTTTGAAATTACATTTATGCTCCACAGCTGCTCCAGAATGCACATTTTGTATTGAAAGCTTATTTTTGCTGTCTCGCACCTGATAAAGTATTTCTTAGCCATTTCAATAGGAGGGCGGTGCATTTCACACGTCAGTGATGTGATATTTTGTTTTATTTACATCATGATTGTGATAAATTTCATTTTAAGTCATTTTGGGAAGTTCACTATGTAAACCAACAAAATATTTTGGTTATAGTGTTAATAAACTTTGCCACCAAAACTGATAGCTGTCACTCTATATGCATGCATGCAATGCTGCAGGTGTATATTATTTGCCTTTGCTGGGAAAAATAACATCACAGTTTCAGGGATCAGCCTGCACTATCTGATATGTTTGTATACTCTGTAGGCATGTTCGGATGGTGGACAAGCATCTGCGTGATATGTACAGAGAGAGGCCTTCAACTGAAGCCGTATATGTCTAAAACGGGATCGTAAAATTGCTTAGCTAGAGCATTACATCTGTGGGAAGCATTTTCTGTTACATTGTCATGCACTGAATATTGATTGCCATGCACTGACCTTTGTTAAGTGTACTCGCGCCTGCATTGGTCAAAACACGGGAAGAGATCAGTTGTGACCGAGCATTGACAGTAAGTTCCTCTGCTTGTAGCAATCGAGGGCCAGGATTATGAAGACTCGAAATGCAGGCCTACAGTATTTATATACATTTGTGGATGCATTTCTTGGCACGCATCATTCCGAGGCATCTGCTTCATGCGAGTCCATATGCATGTGGCGTACCCTTCGAGCACCCATTTCGTAAGGGTGTGAAGGAAATATTGCGCCCTCTAAAATTTTCAGTTAGTACCCTCCTTTAAGGGTGCGGTATCTGCACCCTATTTTCTGCACCCTACTGGTTGCACCCTTTCAGTAAAAAAGGGTAGGCGTCTGGGGACAAGCCAATTTCCAACCAAATTGTTTAGTGTGTATCTGTAATGCACGAGGTAAGCGGCAAATATTTAGGCTTACAGAATCCATATTTCAGACGATTATGCCGTAGTTATAGTACATTGTGTCAATATTAAAAATAAAACACGACATAACAAAGCCGCACTGAGTTCAGCTCTGTTGCAATAAGGCCTAGAGTTCGCCACGGCAGGTAATACGCGTTTTGCGATTCCTGCCCTGGGGTCTTAAAATAATGCACGAGGGAAGCAGCTATAAGCAGTACAGCAGCGTTATGCGCATGTTATATGAAATATATAATGTTACTTACTATCAATTGACGAATTCCTCTTTAAAAAAAAAAAGGCCTATCGTGACACTTTGTGCACAGCACGTCGAAGCGACGACACTGTAAGTGTGGTAAATACGCTGCCTACATTCCCCATGCTGTCGAAACGATCTTCGGACAGCACCGCGAAGAGAAGCTTCAAAATATGGATGGCTATATAAGAGAGAAAAAAAAAAAACACGACAGAAAGTCACACTGTGTGCACGATATATACTCCTGTCGCGAGGCCTAGGTGATCGTCAGGGCAGCGTTGAAATGAAAGACGCGGACGGCATGATGCTGCAGATGATGTCGCACGAGGCTCTATATCTGTAATGTACGAGGTAAGCGGCAATTATTTAGGCTGCACAGAATACATACTTCAGATAATTATACAGTTGTTATAGTTAATGGTGTTCATGTGAGAAAAAAAAAACACGCCGTAGCAAAGCCGTACTAAGCGCAGCCCTGTAGCAATAAGGCCTAGCGTTCGCCACGGCAGCTAACACGCGTTTTGCGATTCCTGCCCTGCACTGTAAAAACAAAAACACCTCTTTGGGCATTCTCGCTATTCAAAAAACCCTTACACCCTGAGCCTAGGGTGTTACGGTCATTGAAAATCACCTCTTGCATATCATAAGGGTGTTACGGTTGCAGAATATGCCTTAGGGTGTTATGGGGAGGGATAACACCTCATATGCTGGGTGTAAGGCAGCGTCACTTCGTAGCCTTTTATACATGGTCGGTATATACTTTTGAAGCTCCAGAAGGCGGCAAAACCTGATTTCCTGAAAGGTTTAGAGCAGCACGATTGTGGCTCGGGCTATATATGTATACCTTTGGAGCATGAGACCGGGGGAATTAATTTTTAGTAAATAATGTGAGTTTATGAAGTGGCTCGTCAGCCACTGCAAATTCCATTGTCTGAAGACAATATTAAATTTAGGTAAATAACCTTAAGTGCAAAACAGAAACTGTCTGTGCAGTGGCTGGAAATCTTGTGCTTGACTCAGCACGCAAAATCTGTGCGTGGTTATCAACCCGCACAGCGCGAGGATGTGCTCACTGCAAGGACTTTTGCACCCACGTACTGCGAGTCCGGCAAAGTCTCTGCATAGTTAACCTGCAGAGCGCATGGATATGCACACTCGCATAGCGCAAGAACTGAGTGCACTCGGAAGGTTCAAGACAGCAGTCTGATCTCAAAGGATGAGACATTGACACAGGAATGGTATACCATACTATGTTAATACTTCGCATGGTTGCAAGGCTCTATACATACTCCTCACGTTCGTGTTGCGCATAATACTAATTTTCCAGTTTTAGGCTTTGTGCAAGGCCTCAATCAGTGTCTGCTGCAGTTCTGACACAAAATGTTTTGCAGAAATGATGCCTTCCATGTGATGGGCTTCAAGTGTAAAGCATGCATGCTTGCAAAACCAATACTATGTGGTCACCTGGATTGGCTTTATTCATGCCATGTCTCAGCATGGGTGATACCTGGTGATTACAAAACTTCAGCTGCTTTCAGTTCGCCAGGTTGGAGCTTGGCTAGAGGTTTTCTTCTTCAGCTGCTCTTGGCCTGGCGGGTTCGGACTTGGATACAGGTTTTCAGTGTGACGTCTGCAAAGTGCAAAAAAGGCTAGACTATATCCCAAAAATGCAAAAATTCAGCTCATGTCTTTTCAAAACATTTTGAGAAAGGAACCAGTAGGTGCTCTACTATTATTTGATAACAATTCAAAACATTTCGATTTGAACTACAGAAATCTGAGGAACAGACAAGCATAGAGGCTGCTCGGCATCAGTCCACCACAAAATCTAATACCTGAGTCGAACAGATATTTTAAGGGTTTTCAAACCATACCGTATCAATCAATGACGTTTGAGCACTGCTTCGTGGAAAGGTACAAAAATTAGCGAGACAACAGAGCAGTGCAAAACTGGATATTAAACTGGCCTTTGAGAAGTAGAACTATGCACTCTTGGATATGGCTCAGCATATAGGGCTAGAAACAAAATCAAGCCTGCAAGATTATGCAATCCTAAATATACGATCATATGAAGAAAAAAAAAAAGGACACAGAACACTGCAGAAAGTACAATATCATTGTTACTTATACAAAAAAAGCTGATAAGACATTTCCAAAAGGGCATGAGTATTACATGAGCCTAGCAGCGAATTATCGATTGCAACAGTGGTGGTACAATAACTTCTAGTGAGATTATGGAATCTTTCAATGGTGATCAAGAATGCCATGTAAAAGTGGCACAACTCTATTCAAGTTTGAATGCAACTTAGAATCTTGATGGTCAATCTCCGACCGTAACTGTTACCTTCAAACGCATTTATTGTCCACAGACTGATAACAGAAGTTAGTGAAATTTGATGGATGTAGGTGCATTACATAATCCACAGCCATATCTGAGCCCTCAATGCTTCCTCCGGTCATAAAACTCTTGTCAAAGTTTTATATATGGCCAGCTCTGGGCGCTAGATGTGCCACTATGCACAAAAGTGCTTTGAACCCTCCTTGCTTGCCATTAATTCTGGTAATTATCTACATCTAACATTAAAAATATCTAGCGATTGTCTTATATGCTCTAGCATTAAGATTTCAAGTGAAATTTGTGCCTTGCATTAGGCGATTGCAAGACAAGGACAGCGCTAACGATGTATGAATGCATCACTGAAGCAAACATTTAATAATTCACAATCACATGAAAATATGCCTTGACTCAGCAATGTGCCTCTGCTCCATAGAGTGGTGGAAACAGCCATTCCTCTACTCAAGGCTTGGTTAAGATTCATGACCGCCCCTGAGCATTCCTTCTAACAAGGTCTTCTTGAGAAATCCCCTTCTACCCGATGCAGTGGAAACAGTGCATGGGGACCAGGTTAACTGCTATATTCACAAACATGCCTTGACTGAAACCTTTACTATAAGCAGTCCTCAAGGCCTTTTTTTTTTTTTAGAAATGAAGCTCCAATTGAATAGCTTCTCAAGTGTAGGAGAAAGTTTCCTCGCGAATCGCAAAATGGCAATGAAACTAGTATGGGAACACCTTGACCTCCTCTCCACTTGCAAACATAGGGGGCATAGCAACGTTCATATGCTGTGCAGACTTTATCCTACGGCATACCAAGCCTTTCATGAAATTGGATACAATAAGGATTCACTCACCCACTCTCTAAAGCATCAGCTCTGTGAGAACCTCAATCTGTTTGACTCTAAAATACAGGCACATCCTTTCAGATACGACCAAAAGAAGCCTCTTGATGTCCCTGCGGCTGATGCCGAGCATGAATAAATGTTGCCAATTGCAGGTTTCAATTGCTGTAGTTGATCATCGCATTATGCTGCTGTGGTGTAGGCACATTTCTAGTCGTCACCGGATACCTCAGCAGCATTTCAGAGTGTACGGAGTGCCGAGTTGCAGCAAGCATTTAAAGCCCAATAACAAATGAAGTATGAACAGTGGTTTCTCCGGACAGTGGTGCAATTGTGGGCAATATCATATTGTAAATAGAAAGATAGGGGGCACCGGATGCACAGTTTTGCACACAGAACATCTGTGCTGCACACACCAATGGTTTAATGATTTCCTGAGGGTATGTATGTCTTCAGACGCATGGCACTGTGGGGGGGGGGGGGGGGGTTGTCTCTTGAGCTGCGAAGGAATATTCGCAGTTGGTGAAAGGCACGGCTTTTCAGGTATGCTTAGAATTATGGCTCCCAGCTTGCTTGGACACCAAAAGCTATCACACCATTGTTGGGCATAGAGCAGCTTGGTAACGCGAGGCATGCGGCTGGAAGTTCAATACAGGAGGATTGGAAGGCGTGACATCTAGGCGAAGCCACACCAATGACCCTCTAATGTCAAGTGCACCAAGCAGCTGCCTTAGCCAAGATCAAAAGCAAAGCCAGCAAAGCATCTATATCTAATGTGCCTGCATTGGCTGTGTATCGCTGCCTACAAGCAATGCAGTACACCAACTGTTTTTGCAACCAGCCACACCTAATCTGGCTCAGCTAAATCGACTGATTGATTTCCTGCTTAGCCAATGATGCTAATAGTGCTAGTGTGGCCTCCAATAGCAATGCTGGCAATTATGATGTTAATTCCTCGGTGCCAGTTTCGAAAAGCCATTCTTTGCAGGAACAAGCCCCTTATCGGAAGATTTAGGGCAGTGATCATGCAATCAAAAATTAGCTGGGATTTAGATTTAGATTAATCCAGTAGGTTGCGTAAGCAAAGCCGACATAGCTTCTCTTTCTTTCTTCTTTTTCATCTCTAAAGGTCAAAGGTCAAACGTGGCTACAGGCAGGGTATACGCAATGGGCTGAAACCTCACGTGGTATTGCTTATGCAATAAAAATCGGAAGTCTTCTGGCAAAATCAGAAGGGTTGTCATGCAGGCATCTGCAACATGCCTTTCCCCACAAGAGTATCCTTGTCTGTGGAAGCCATCACGCAGAGCAAACTTGCTATTAGTCCTCAAATGTGTACCGCAGCTCAGCACTAAGTAGGTTCCGAAACACTGCTCATATATACAGTGATAACTTGAAATGTGCAGCACCACAGAAGTATGTGGTGATCAATTACAGCACTGGAGTTAATGACAGACCATGGTTATGCATACTTGGTGTCAGAAGCTGGGATATCAGGAGGGTAGCCAAAGCCATACCAATGAAACAATAATGTGGCAGAAGTTCTGGGTTTACCAGGGTTGGCCTGGGCTGTCACTCAGCGAATGCTTCAGAGAACAGATCTATGCATACTCACTGTATCCACTTTCGTGAAAAGCTTATTAAACCCGCACAACGAAATGCACATAGCGAGCAAATGATATGACGTCCACCGTACTTACAAATTGAGTGGTATGAGGAGCCCCCAGTGTCACATAATTCTAGAAACCTGGCTGAAACCGGGTGCAGAAACATAACACAACAAAATCTGTCTAATCAGCGTTCGCCACCTTCATCATTAAGGTATGACAGACACTAAGCACAGTTCACCATCATAGCACTTCTGATATATCCAAGCCATCTGCAGAAGCTACCTAGCTTGCCACATGAACATTTCAGCAGAGACATGACTTTTTAAGGGTCAAATTATGACAATTACCAAATTCTCATGAGAAAACTGAAGTTTACAACCAAATTAGCACCTTTTTCGGAGTTCACTGACTGAGAGTGAGATACGCTTTTAAACTTCTTTTCATCAACTACAACCGTTTAAGGAAAAGGTGTCATCAAGGTGTAAGTAACCCGAGTTGAAGTGCAAACAACGAAATTTCGGAGGTGAGGGGCAGACTTTGTGGCATAGCAAAGGTCACCTACTAATGCTAACAGTAGGCCGCCTTGATTTGATTCATATGGTTCAACATCACAAAGAAACTTCGGCAATGAGATTCAGCCATTGTAGGTTGCTCTGGACAATTTCGACCATCTAAGCTTCTTTAATGTGCACTGACACTGTACCGCACATGGGCGCCTAGCATTTTGCCTTGATCAAAATGTAACCACCCCGGCTGGGATCGAATCCAGGTCACCCAGCTCACTAGTCAAGTACCCTAAACACTGAAACCACCACGGCAGGGTGTAGGCAGCCTTGAGGCAGGGTTACATTTGCAGGCATGTTTTGTACAAGCCAAGCTGCGGCTCGTGAGTAGCACAAGGCTGCTTGCAAAGTCCAGGTGCGGCTCGTGGCTCCTTGGCATCCATTGCCTCACCATCTGCAGTATTTCTGCCTCTAAAGATGGCTTATTTGTTCTGTCCACTTTAAGTTCCAATTCACCTACTGTTTAGAATTCTTTTGAACAATGAAAGTGATGAAGCCAAAACAATGTGCCACCCTTACGGACACATCTAACAGAGCTGCTCAGGACTGTAACCATGCCCATTCGAGAACTTCAATCTGTTTGCTTTACGAATGGGGCAGCAGAGGCATATTAACAGACATTTCATGACTTCTTCACTGTGACCATCAGATTTGTTAAATGAAAAAAAAAAAAAGACATGCTCAGCATTTTACTTTGCACTTTGTGAAATGTTGCCTGTTTAGACAAGAGTTCTCATTAAAGGTATGACAGCCGTTGCTGTAGGCCTGTAGCTGCAGAGCTGTCTGAAATATGCCTGCATTCTACTAGCCTAATTGTGCATGGAGCTGAGCCTTAGCAACTTTCATGGTGATGCAAAGAGGTATTTGTCCATGTTAACAACTCTGCCTTTCCATAATGGCACAGATCAGCGTCTCCCCTCCCACTTGTGCTGTAAGCCTTCCTGACACTAGCACATACTGAAAGCAAAAGCGATGGCAGCAGGCAATGCGATATATGCCAACAGAGACTCACGTTCAGTTGCTTTTTCTCCGCACATATAGTGAATTACAATCCCAGAACTGAAATGGTCTACCCGCTCCGCAACAGAACCCGTGCATCCAGTCCATACTGTGTCCCGACTCCGCATTTGGAACTCGTGCACCAACCAACACAAGTAGGTGGTGCCCGTGGACTGACAGAGGAAGTACCCGTCATTCCGTGCACTAGCCTGTGCTTCATATACACGTGCCGTCTGTTTTTAAACCTGTAATAGGTCTGCATTTCTCCCGCTGCTTCTAGGGATGGCGTTGACATAAACAGTTTATGCCATTCTTTAGTACAGCCAAGTGTGGGCAAGCATAGTAAGATTTTTTTTGCACTACTATCAAATTAAACAAAGTTGCAGTCCACCATTTTCGCAGTTTCAGAGTAGAGGAATGACTTCGAGTTCACAAATAGCACATAAAGATGGTTTCTGCGCATAGTTTGAGTCGCACTCCGAGGTGAGGTTTATAAAAACATTATTACATACTACTGCTGCTCTAAGACTTGCTGTCCTCAAGAGTGAGCACAAGTTCATGACAGCAATCTGCATTCATAGAGGGTGCAGCTGAACAAATACTCAACTTCCAGCCGGTTCTGTAGGTTTCGGCAGAGCAATCCAGACTGCTCCATGGAGCGATCTTGGCTCAGCAATCGCTCCCCATCTGCATTTGGATGATGGGACCTGTGTTCCAGATTTGCATTTCGAATACAGTTGCTCCAAAAAAGAGCAGAAAACATTGTTCTGTAAGTAACCAAACTTTGCGATTGGGATTCACTATTAGTAAAGTATTGTTATCTGTCACCTTGATCTGCTCATAATTTAAGTAGCATTATAAAAGTCTGTGATCCTGCTAGGACCTCAGATCTCACACCAAGGATTCAGTGCCCGTAGCAGGCACAACATGCATCTAGAGGTGCCAGATAATGTAACCAGTAAGAAAAGTTACGTTAACTCTTTACCTGCTAACAGAGCGAACGGTATGTTCATCATCAAACCTTTTTTTTAGATTCTACCTTGTGGCAATGGCAAAAGGCATTTTGAGTCCACTGGAAGTCTAACCTAGTACAGTGGTGATGAACAGACCCCTGACCCTGCCATGTGCCAAGGCGTAAATGTGCTTCACCTGGAATGCACGAGTGAACAACTCGAAGGCTGGAAGCTTGAACAATCTGTTTCCAGTAAACAGTGACATTGTTTGGGTAGTTATGTTGGAATACTAAGCAAGCACTCTGCCTGTAGCTTCACCTACTAAATTTTCACCCAAAGGTATGTCCAGTAAACAATGTCTGCAATGTCTGTCCAGAAATAAAATCACGACATATTCTGAGGACTTCAATCATCACACTGACTTTTTGATGATGCCAGTCACCTTAACATGAAATGTGGCAGCTTATGGAACCCTCGCACATACGAAACACACAGAGATTTAAATACAAGCCAAAGGCAGCCTGTCATCAGCATATTGTCAATGGCTTTCACTGTGCCACCAAGTTTGTTCCCCAACCACCCTGTGAACATGCAATGATCGCACCCCAACTCGAGTTACGCACAATGGCTCCTTGAAGGAAGCAGGAGCAGTGCACCAAGAAAGGCAAAAGTTCGTCCTTAGCTCCCATTATGCCAACTCTGAAGAATGCGCAGAGTCAGACCAGAAATATGAATTTTCACAAGAGAATTTAGTCAAGCGCCTGTTTTCACCTTTCAACTTGTGCTCTGGCTGATCTAGGTGGAATTCATTTTGCATTCAATACTCAAGTTTTGCTTCAACAACTTCACCATATTTATCAGGACTGCAGTGAAACTGCCTCTATTATCCACAATTTTTTTTTTTTGCTGAAGCTGACGTGGTGAGTAGGTGGTCTAGTTATACAATAATTTTTTCGGGCTGCTAGAGCCGACCAGAAAAATCATTTCTGTGAGCTTTATATTTTATATGCACTTTGTAGGTTTTGTGGATTACTTCAGTCAAGACAGAAGGTATGAAAAAAAAAAAAAACTGCCAAGCCAATACTGCCGAAAAATAGCTCATAAACTTTTTTTGCTGTCCCTTCTACTACTAAAGGCTCGACAATGGAGCTTTAAGTACGGTTGAAGCTGAAACAGTGTCGTCGCGTGTTCGCCGGCTCCATATCTCATGATATGCAAAATTTAATCGAACATAAGAATAATGAACAAGCCCTGTCGTAATACAGGTAGGTTTTACCGCTTATTAAGTCCGTGTAGTTTCAACTGCGCAAGCGCTGGAACTTCAACTGCAGCGCAACATAAGGCCCGGGTCGAGGCACTACGAAGTGGCCCATTCTAAATTCTTGCCGAAGGCCGAATCGCAGTACGGAGTCTGCACCGTGCATCCCGCAATGGGCTTACGAGTGCTGATTTGTAAGGCATATGTTACTATGATCGGTTAGCTCCTGCCACTGTCTCCTTTCCAAGACCCTGCAAGCGCAGTCACCCCCCTTTTTGTACTGAAAACCAAATATTCGTTTGTTATAATGAAATGCGGGTCTTGGTGTTTACGAGCTAGGGCTGTGTTGGCATGCATGACGAGTTCTGCGCAAAGTTTTCGGGATAATGTAAAGGAAAGAAGGAAATTAACTTACCTCTGAGATGCCAAATGTTTCCCGGGTGGTGGCCGCCCTTCAATAGTCCCGTCAGCGTTGTTTCCAGTAAAAGCGCACGAAGATGCACTATCTGTCGGGTACGCGGGGACACTTTTTGCACACGTTTACAAAGAACCTGACCACGCCTCTGCACATCACACGGGCTATTTTATTGCACTCTGTGCCACTGTGCCTCGTATATCTCGAGAGCATGATGACCCCAGCAGCGCAATAAAAAGGCACGACCCAAACCCAAACACCCACTCATTTTGGTTATGGCTGGCACTTCGACCAGCTTCGGCTGCTTCGGCTGGTTCCGACTTGTTTCGGTTTCGGAAGCCGCTTACTCGAGGAGTAGATGAGGGGCTGTGTTGATAAGACATAAAGCTACGCAGGAGACGGGGCACAGAAAGGTCTGATCCATTCCAGTTTACCTCCTTTCTGTGTCCTGTCTCCTGCGTAGTTTTGTGTCTTCAATACTTTGCCACTCGCCTCGATTAACAGCGGCAAACACGGTATCGGGTGGTATCGGCATGTTTGTCATGTATGCGCGCCTGTTTGTTTGCGCATTCAGAAATGTGGCGGTGCTAGCGAAAGACCACCATGAACTTCGGTTCTTTTCTCGCGACGCTGGACAAACTGTCCACGTGCTTGTCATGAACGTCAGGTTGACCGCGGCATTGAGGTCAAAAATGCGATGCTGTGGTTTGGCGAGCCGGAGCCACCGGAGCTTTGGCCCACAGGCATCGCCAAGTTCCTTGCTAAAATTCCTGATCAGAAACAGCGGCAGTGGCCATTCTGTTGTGTGTTTAGATTAGAAGACTATGTATGGCCTTCTACAAATCGAGTGATTTGTTTAGAAACCGAAGACGCCGAAGTGCTGGAACACTGTTCCGTTATGGCTGGTAGTCATCTATGGCTGTCAGCTGAAACTGATTACCTGCGAGAGATACTTACTTTTGTGATGTGTGCCTCACTACTTCCAGTGTTTAACTCTTCAATGGTGACGAAATTCTTAATGCTAGCTTATAGCAAAAGCAAGGGCTGTTGCAAGAACTGTTGTGTGAAAACGTGACGTGTCAAGTCAGGCAAGATATGCGACATACAAAAATAGCTTACCGGTCAAGCTCCAAGTGAAGGAAGTGTAGGGTGTTTGCGTGCACGTTACTTCAATTAAGCCTTCATAAAACTAGCCATAGAAATATTTCGTCGTGTCTGTGTGGCCTACAGCATATAAAGAAGCTAAGGCAACCAAGCTGCCGTTTCCATGCAGCACTGCTGGTGGAAACTGCACTGCAAGAGTTGCACGTGCAGCTGAATTGTGCAGAAAAAGAGAGTCAGGCCGGTTGGTTCATAATGAGTGAACAGTGCTTTAAGACAGGATGGGAGAGAAAGAAGCAGAATTGTCATCTTATTTCCCATCCCATCTGTTATTGCTGTTCAGTCATTTGAGGATTGTCTTTCTGTGGTCTTTACAAGTGATATATGAGCTCGTAAAGTTCACTACTGGAGTCGACTGACATTTCTGCTGTCACATTTATTTTTCCTTCTACAGAAACTCCAAGCAAATACTTCAAACTTGTGATGCCTAACTGATAGTGGTAATATTGTGCAGTTTTACTGTGCCACCTCCATTCATATGCAACATAATATTAGGGCGATTTTCGTCGCCAGTTTGACTGTCAACTACATGGCAGGCAACACATCAACGCAGTGCACACAGCCTTTGTCATGCATCTATGGTATGCATGTAACTTTCAGAAACAAACAGTTGAAAAAGCAAATGATGATATTAGATGTATAGTTGCAGTAACTCACTTTTGACATTGTCTTACATTGAGCTTGATATGTTGACTAGTTCGTCAACATGCATGTTGTAATATAAAAATTTCAGCATAATGAAAGGAAGCAAGTAGTTTTCTACTAATGTTGAAAATATACTGTATTCCAAGACCAAAATTGCAAACCATGAAAAAGTGCCTGTCGCATATAATCATGAATTATTACATGAAAGCTCCCACTTTGATCTCTTCCATATTTGAAGGGTTTTCACTGTCTCGACAAGTAATTTTTTAGCACTCAAGCATGTAGATGACCACAAAGTTGGCATGCTCTTGCAGAGCATGCGTAGCCTCTGCGAACCCTCACTGGGTGCGCAGATGTGCACAAAGGTTTATGGCAGCTCACATTCGCTGGCTTTATGTGCCTCTACAAGCTCTCACAAATGCGTGTCCAGTCCCACAAAGGCTTGCATATTCTCATGCATTCCTGCACAGTGGCTGTACAGGCTCTCATAATTCATGTTCAAACTCACAAGAACACATTCTTATACATTCAGATTCTTACATCTTGTACAACTCATGCAGTTTTTTTCAGTAGAGAGCGATGTACAACTGCTTTCCCTCACCTGCCTTTCATGATTTACTTTATTTTGCAGAAATTGTTATATTTAGTATGTATGTGCAGCCCAAGATAATGCCACTGCACTAGTCTCCTGTTATTTATTACACAAATAGTTTGCATTTTAAGCACAGCAACAAAAAGGAGTCACAAGATCAGCCAAAGTTTGCAGTTAGATTTATTTTCAAGTTTGCAAGAGTACTATGGAATGCTGGTGCATGTGCAAGTGGGAGTAAAAGGAATAATGTCCAAACTGGCTACAAAAATCTAGATTAAAGCATGTCTTGTGAACACCAGACTTCTGTTTCCCACTACATACAAGGCTGCATCATCCACTGGAAGACCTACAGTTGCAGGCACAACTACACACTCTGAGAGTCTTCTTACCACATAAGCATGAAAATGTTCGTCAAACTCCACTGTTCCAAGCTTTTGAGTGTACATCAAAATGTTCCTGTTTACTGAATAAATATTCGTGATGATGACAAAGTCTGGCTGGTCAGCAGAAATGTCCATTACCATAACATTGCCAACTCTGTACACAGTGTTGCAAATGCAAGTGGATACCAGAGAAAAAATTTCTTGGGCAATCATCTCATTAGCAGAGATATAGACCTGTACATCTGCAGGAATGTGCTCAAAGAGTACTTGCTTGCATCCTGTTGTTTGCCAGGTCTCAAAGCTGCTGTTGCATGCCTGCAAGTACATCTCATGCCCTTGGTGACGCTTTGCAAGAGTCACACAGATGTCCTTGAAGTTCCTTAACTTCCTAGCTAAGTCCTTAAAATATTGATGCTTGGCTTCATATCGCATTGCCCAAAGCCTGCACAGTGGGCCATACATCAATATATACCTCGGATAGTGAATCAAGTAATGCATTTTGCATGGAATGGCAACTGATGGGAACATTTCCTTGAAATCAACACAAAAACATGTTATCAGGCGTTCAAGGTAGGCAACATGCTCAACTTTCACCTGCTTGCTCATTATAATGTCAACTATTTTTCTGAAGAGGAGATAGATTCCCCACACTTTGTGTCCTCTTGGCACACATTCACCAACATAAAGTGGCAGATAACGGAAGAAGCAGAAAATCTGTGAGGAGTTCCCCTTAAGGGCAGAACCCTTTTGCAGTATTGCATTAGACAGTTGTTCTGGTTTATTCCTTCTGTCATTTCCTAAGTAGACATGCTCAGCAATTGCACTGTTCAGGGATTCTAGAGTGAATACACTGTCTTTCACGAGTTGCCTAATTACATGCTGTAGCAAGAATGGAATTACACCTTCGTGTAGGTCACGCATAATGTCTGGAGGAAGGTGACGAGTAGGATGAAATCCAGAGAATTTCACACTGCATTCACCTCGTACACCATAGAGTGACAAGGAGCTAACGCCACGAGCAAGTAAGTTGAGGTGCTGGGTGTGTAGATCAGGAGTTCTCTCAGTAAAATCTGATGAACGGTGCTTGGCTGCAGTCTCACACCGAAGTGCCATGCAGTGTCGGCATATCCTGCCATGAGTGAAATTACATTTGAACCCTCCAAGCCGATGCAAGGATAGGTTATCCCCTGTGACAAAGAAAACCGATCCTCTTAGGATATAGCCATTGACAGTGATTCCTGTGCTTTCAAGACAGGCTATATCATGAACTAGGGGTTCAAGCACTTTTTTTAGCCCATATTTGTTCACATGATGTTCTTTTGCAAGAACAGCTAAATGAATTGATGAGAGCTTTGACCTATTGTCAACTGGACGGTTCAAAACTGTGTAGTAAACTGCCATTATCTTATTTTTACCTCGCCTACTTCCAAGGGGATCACACAGTTCAAATTCATCAGTATAAAGCTGCAGGCAAATCTTCGTGACATCTCCTTGAAAGTAGTCATGAATCTGGAATTCCGAGCCGTCAAAAACATCTAAAAGATAGTCTCCCGGTTCCTCCATATTTCTCAAGGGCAAATCAATGAAGGAACCCTCAAAAAACTGCTCTAGAACCTTGAGCACTGGTACATAGCAGTAAGTCTCTTTTTTTCCATTTGGCATAACACCAAGGCAGATGCTTTTTGGTTCAACAAAGGGGAAGGAGTATTTCCAATAGCTTTCACGCTCAAACTGACTTAGCAGCTTTGACAGGTCTTTCTCAACAAAGGAAATAGCATTGTCACTGGTGGCATCAGGTGAAAGAAAATGCCTTGAAAATTGCTCCAGATACATTAATACATCAGCTGATATGTCCTGAAGCATAGCATCTGGAAGCCGTTTCCCCTCCTTCCACTTCAACTGTAGGAGTGCAAACTGCTTCATCAAATTCGGTTGTAGGCTTGAAGAGAAGGGTTCACTTTGGTTGCCTCCTTCCAAGCTGTCAGGGTGATTAGATTGGGCATCATCAGTCATTTCAATGCTGTCTCCACACATTTGCACACTGAATGCAGACCCTGTGTTGTTGAAGATTTCAGAATGGCATCTAGAAACATGCTTGCGGTAGGTGCCGTAAGAAACAAATGTTTTCATACATCCACAAAGACCGCACAACCAGTTCTTTTCACAGCCATGGGCAGCATGTAAGTGACGAAATAAACATTTCAACGTCACAACTCTTTTCCCACATCTGTGGCACTGGAAGAAGCGGACCCCAGGCATCTGCAAAAACAAAATACACACATCATAGATGAGGAAGCTGATAATGGATGCAAACTATGTTCAACAGCATTGCAAATGTAGCACTAAAAAATAAGTATGTACAAAATAAGCCAGGAAAGTAAACAAAAATGAAAAAAAGGGTAAAAGTCAATCGGAATAAGTGAAAGCAGAGAGTATGCATACATTATCATTGGTAGCTTACACAGTGAAGCAATAATTAGGGGGGACCGTTGAGCTCTGCCGCTAAGGGAATACTGTGATAATGCTTTGCACACACAGTTGATGCTTTTCGCAGATATTTTTCGTCGTAGCTTTTCTTTTTCTCATTTTATTTTTACACCTATATTTAGCATCAGCAAACATTGCCTTTTCATTCTAAGCAGCTTGACATCCATTTTTCATTTTTTTTTCAGTTATATCAATTAAACAATCAATGTACACTATCGATTTTTCAATAACATCAAAGGGGCAACATTAACATAAGGGTCCTGGTGTATTTTGACACGTTTGAACATACTGGCATATAAAAAAAAATTAAAGAGCACTGCATAATCTGCATTGGAGTAATGTGAGCTGCTGTTGGTTGCTTTAGCTTAATTCAATTGTTTACTCATTTTAGTCTTTGGTACTTTCAAATTATGCGCCAATCCCTTCCTATGCTCTTTTTCAGTTCTACTTCCAGTTGCGTGATATCACATCCTTGACGCCACCGCAATTAACTGATTTAAGTATTTCAGTATTTGATACATTCGAATGTGGCACCAAGCCATTTACTAATGAGATCATTTTTGCCTTTACTTTTACCTTTTTCCACCTCTAATTAATTACCTAATTAACTTATTGGCCTAATTGTTTTTGGATACAACATTACGTCACCCATTATCGATTGATATCACTAATTAACCTGTACCACTTCTCAATTACAACTGCTGCAGGCAATTTTGCTGACGCGGTCTGCGGACAGAAATCTGTGAACATATAGCGAAGTAATGCTTTTGAATTAAAAAACTGAACCAGGCAAAAACCACATCATTCGTGTATGTGAAACGCTATCGCGTCATACCCCTAGCGGCAGAGCTTAATTGTCCCCCCATGCTTTTTTTTTTCTTTCTACTCGGCTCCCGATTGTTCCCGCACGAGGTGCCGACTTCTTTTCTACCGAACGAGGTGTATAACCTATCGCTTAAAACATTACTGCATCAATCGCGATGAACGTCTACAGCGCGAGTAGCGTGCGCACTCCTGTGTTTGAATGCTTCTGCTCGCTGCTTTGGAGTCGGGGTATCTTACCGTGATGCACGATGTTAAGCGTACCGGCCGAATTGACAAGACACGCACAAGTTCCTGCAACTGACAACTTATGATTCGGCACGAATACACATTGCCTAGCGCCGCACTACTATGTGAAAAATTTGCCTTTCGCGTGGCCGATGGAAATTGCCAGCGTAAATCCACAAGCCGCGAGTAGCATGTGAGCGCGTCGGTGGGTGCATCATGACGACCAATATATTGGCCACACTGCTTTCGACAAAGTTCTAGAAATACACCGACAAATGCATGCCAGAAAGCTCACTATTTGTGCCATCGGAGGCTACTTTTATTTCTGTTTTCACCAGCCCAACGCTCAGACGAGAGGAAAGTATGCTGAGCAACCCGTCCCTTTAAAGCACTGTTATAGTTGCACCAAAGCTGACTTACCTTCAGTTCGGCGAAGTGAGTCTGGTCCTTTCCTCCCTTCGCAACGTCATCACACGCCCGCTCTTACAGGAAAAGTGCGATAACCACAGAACTCCTTGTCGTACCTCGAAAACCCTATGCCGTGCCCTATGCTAGAGTGAACTCTAGTCTAGTTCACTCTACCTGTGCCTTCGTGCTCAGAGCAGCCATTCTCTCTCTGTAGCCACGATGAAACGACCACGTGATCCTTCTTGCTTGCTTGTACCGCGCAGAAGCCGAAGGGGTGGCGCTGTCGGCACCCGTATCAATGTATTAATTCTCATATTTTCGAACCACGCTGTTTCCAAACAGCTATATAAGAACAAAAAAAAAAAAAGCTAACAACAGCACGACATCACGCGGCACCCCTTCGCAAGCCAAGGGCTCACAATATATATCGGTTCCTGCCCCTTTTTATAGTTTCGAATTCGGTTTCTAATCACGTGACTTCATAGCATCTTCACTGGCAACCATGGCATTTCGCGCGCTTCGCGATTCATAGGGACCACGTGATACACCTCCATAACGGCATTGCAACGGTCAGAGCTGCGCTTGCGGGAACTTGTCTTTGTCTTTGTTAATTGTCTATTAACATTTACATAACTGCGTGCGGCGACACTGAGATGTCGTCCGCTCAGGCGTCAGCGGTTACCTGCCTGGTGACGGCGGGTGTGAACGGCGCTAAGCGAAAGTTATCGCTTGCGGAGCCGAACTTGCTAGGCCTACGAGCGTCCATAAGCAAATGTGCGCTCCTGTCATCGGAAGTTGACGCCTGGAGTGACAGAGTTCAGGTAAATTTCTTTCCTATAACTCTTGATAATTTGACAAGTCCTGCAGTGCGTTCGCGCATAGTGCATTGTCATGCGCGCGTTGTTTTTTTTTTGTTTGCCGAGTTTGACAGAACTTTTTTTTTTTTGTTAGGTAATCGGTGTGCTTCACACGAGCGCATAATTTCGATTCTGGTAGCGGAATCACAGTGCGCACTGTTGCTTGCTAGCAAATTAGCTCAGCATTTTGTTTTCTTGTCGTTATAGTTCGGCATGTTGTCTCCTAGAGCTGGGAGCATGACAAGCGGCTTTTATTTGTTATCACGCACCAGCAGGCTCACTGCCCGCCATTCGAGACAGTGAAGTGTAACAGCTGCTGTAATGATGGCAGCTTGCAGTTTACCCAATGCATGTCTGCTTGGCGCTAAACAATAAAAACTGAACTTTCTGCTGGGAATTATATATATCGTAGTAAATTTCGCCTAAGGATCGTTACGTCGCGTCCTTTTATCAGCACGACGTGCTGTGAATGGTCCTCCTGTTCGACATAAGGTCGCGGACAGTGCCGTCAAATTTTTAGACAGGGTTCAGTGCAAAGATATGGAATATTGACTTTATTTTTAGCTCGTAGAGGTTCTGTTTGCGGCTTGGTTCACGCGCGTTCATCGGTTAGTTGGCCTGGGTGAATTTTGAAGACCTTAAATATTGCAGATGTGTTTTGCCGTGCAGTCTCTCCTGCCAACACACTTTCAGTGGGTCTGAAATTCTGGGTGCGCAGAGTCATTCACGTAGACTAATGACGCTACGATAAGCTGAGTGGGAATTAAGCCTGGGGACACTATATATGTCCTTTCCACATATCATAGCACTTTGCCTCGTACTTCATGCCTGCAAAAATTCTGAAATGAAATAAGCATGGCACTGCAACATTTCTTAGTTTAGTTTGTTATCGAGTCAGGTTGTTGGGGAAAAAGCGGATGCTTAGTACAAGCTATGCTATAACACTGAAATGACAGTCAATCCCGTCCCGTCCTGTTTCTTCTTCTTTTTTTTTTTAATCAGGTGCAAACTGCATGAGTATTCGGGTCCGTAGTAATTTGGTGAACGAACTGACAAGTGGGTACACCGTGTGCTGAAGGTCCGTATTTAAACCGAGCGGGCTTTTCATGTGTGTCTGGAACCCCCAAAAGTGAGAGGGAGAACAAAGGGCGGAGGAGTAGCTGCACGTTGAATGCGGCGAGAAGGCGGGAGGGAAAGCTATTGTTGGCATAAATGGCAAAGAGGGAGGGGACGTGAGAGTGAGGAGATGAGCGCTGCTGGAGCAGCAGCGAGCAAGTGGAGAAAAGAATGCGGGCGGCTCGGCGCTTCGCGTACCACGCGTGCATGTGCGAGGCCAGCTTAGGATCTGTGAATGCCAGTTCGCGCTCAAGTAACGCAATAGATCCGAAGCACTTGCTGTCGGGCGATAAGCAAACCGATTAGCGGCAAAAGGCCAATGGATATATGCGACGCAAAATGCACGCGGCTGTCTCTGCGCCCTCAAGATGACTGCGTGGATTGCTACGCGCGAAACTCCGATAAAACGGCTGGAGAGGACAGGTTAAATATTGGTGCCATGGCTTTTCAACCACCTCATTGCAGTGCCTTATAATGATCCCGCCTGCACAGCGATCTGCTTTAAATGCGTGCAGGTCACTAAATGATTGAGCATTATAATTATTTTTATGTGCCTTGTGTAACAGAGAAAAATTTATGAAATAACCTATTTATTTGTTAGTTTAGGCCTTGTTTTAATACTTCACAACCCTGCCTGTGCTGTACATTATGAAATTTTAGATTGTGCTTCATCTTTTCTTTTTTATTTTGTGCAGATTCTGGACAATGACTTCAAGGAATATATAGATGTGTTAGATGGCGATGACATCCCAGACAAGTCTGTAATTCGTGTTCTAAAGCGGTCATGCTTTCCATCAACTGAGTACTTGGAGGTGTGTAATATTTCCTGCTGTGCTGGTAGAAAGTGTGCTAATGCATTGTGTTTTTCTTACTTGTTAAAGTATTTAATATCCCATACTCATAGAGCTGCATGTGATATTATGTTGCCACAGTATCAATGTTTTCTTCTTCCGATCTTCAGATGGTGTAAGGCTTATGCATTGCTATACACTTGTTACTGATGAATTCTTGTGAACATGACAAAAAGCGGGATCTGTATTATAACTAAAGGGGACCAAATATACAATGGCATGAAAGGAGAGATCAATATAGCAGGATAAGAAGAGGAGTCAAGTTGATATTGGTAGACCATGTTAGAACATTGCAAGATGAGCAAAGACTGCAGGTTCACCTATTGAAGAAATTACAGCATAAGAAAACAGAATTTATACCTACACTATTTTGCCAATGTATGAAGGAAGCAGCAACAGAAAAGTACCCAAAGGTGATGATAGTCCTTCCTTATGTCATGGTCCTTTTTGCACTGTTCTTGCATAATTAGCCGTAAACATGGGGCCTGTCGGTTGAGCTTTATTCTCTTTGTGGTTATTCAATATTAACTGAGGCTGTATTCATGTTGCTATTACTGAAATTTGCTTATACTGTTGTTGGTCTCCCCTTGTAATGCATAAGTACGAAGTTTTGTATAGCAATGTTGGAACAAAATGAAGCTTTCAAATTTCACAGTTTGGTATTCAATAATTTGATGTTCAAAAGTTGCTTTTCAACGTGAAATATGGTGAAGCTTGCCACTCACTTAGGCGAATAGTCTTGACGAACCATTTGTATGCTTGCTGGCAGTTTGATATTTTTGAACTTGGCTTCTCAGTGCTTTGTAATTGGTCTATGTGTCTTCTTGTCTTCTGTAATTGGCCATGCGACTATTAAGGCTTCTCTCAGCCACCATCATCAGGGTACATTTTCTCATCTGGTCGGCAAAACGTGCTGAACTGAGGAGCTTTAATCTAGAGACGAAACGAAGTGCGGAGTTCTCATTATAAGGAAAACTAGTCCTCTATGCCCCCGCTGTTATATGTGATTTGGGGTTCATATGAATTCATAATGAAACAGGGCAAAACAGGGTTCTGTGTCCTCGTTTCTCTTGTGTATTAAATTTTGTGCTGTATCATTATGAAACTCAAATAAGTAGTGTTTACTGCTATTCATGATGGCTGTGCAGGACATAACATTATAAGCCAACTGTCTCAGAGTAAATTTACTTTTCAGGAAACCTTGTCCATGGCCTCCAGCACTTCACAGCCTACTCCTGACCTGTCCTTCAACACTACTACAATGTAAGCAAGCATGATTATTGTGCTGCAAACCAAAATCCTTGCCATACATTTAACAGCAGCCATCCACCTAGAGCATTTCATGTGACTGATCTGAGATATTGTGAGCAGGATGTGCTACAGTGATTCAGTTTCTCCATTACAGACAATTCTTGTCCATCCTGAGCTCATAATCTTTTTACCAGAATGGCTGGAAAGCATTGTCTCGTAAACTCAGTGGCCGTCCATCTTTTATCCACTGCCGCACTTCTTTTACCGCTTGATTGCCTTTAGGTACTTTCGCATTTGCTTTAGACATTGCTAGCCTTTGCAGATTGAGATTGACTTGAACAATTCCTATGGTTTTGCTCGATCTGTGAGGCTACTTTCAGTTTAACCTGCTCATGGCACCTCTATTTCTTTTAAAGGATTCTGGCTGGTGTTCAGTGAGCAGTTTACTCCAAATGAGTAAACTTTAGCTTTAAGTTCGACTGAGCAATGCTGAAGCAGTCAGGGCTAGGACTCCTTTCTCTTCACTAAATATATGCTTGCCAGTGCTTGTCACCTATGATTGGGACAAAGCTTTAACATGGCAAGTAGTCTGTGAAGCATGTAACACTAAAAACTGGCTCATGTCAGTAGGTTTACCTAATGCATTGCAAGCAATCAATTACTTGTAATAAATTGTGTTTTATCATTTAGTCAATAATATATATTATAATGTTAACAGATACCTGATTATGGCTAACCTAATGCAGACTTTTTTCTTCATAACTTTCTTGTAACTGTCGAGCAAACCAGTGGCTTTAGAGGATACTGTTACGACCAAGCATCCGCAATTGCGCGCTCTATTGTTCGCCTGTGGGCATGGATAAGTTTTGTGAATATGTGGTGATGGTCCAATGGCTCTAAGTGAGCCTGTTTCCAGGAATCCTGTTTTGTAAGCATGTTTTGCTTTGTGGACAACCTGCAAATGCCAAATTGACCTTGTCAAGAGAACGTCTGGAAAAACACAAAGAAACGTCCCCCTGCGGGAAATAGCAGGAAGTGCTTTCTTTCTTTTGTTCACCCTTCCAGTCGAGAAGTGCTATCCTCCAGTGATGAATGCCTCCTATCCAAAGGAGACGACAGAGTGACATGTCCGCTGACGGGCAGGACAAGAAAGGAGCATGACTCATACGGCCATTAAGTGATTTCCCGGGAATGCAGGAAAGATTTGCAATTGTCGAAAAGGGACAATGTTGGGAGCCCTATGCGGCGCCACGTGCACTCGGGTTTCTGAGAAGTAAAACCCCTTTTCAGAACCAGCCTGTGGTTTCTTTGCTGAAGAATAGAAATGTACCTCCTCTCCTCGCCGTTCCCAAGCTTTTCCCGCCAACAAGTGATCACGCCCAACGAATGAATGCCGGACCAGTCAGTGCTTCAGACCATCAGTGCAGTGATGTGTTCGATTGGATGCCGATACCTGAGGGGCGTGCCCTGGATTTGGTTGGTCAGCATCTTCAGAGAGGGGCTGGACATAGGGGGTTTTTAAGGACGCTGCAGAGCACGAAATGTCGCTCTGGGCCCTGGGTAAACGGCTCATCCAGTCGCTTCTCGCTATGAACTCTTAACGCTTGTCATTTTGCTGATGTACCCTTCTTCTTCATGTAAATATTCTTGTAAATACGTTTTCTCAAAGTGCCAGTAAACCTGCTTGTACATATTTTACCAACTTCGAAGATTCAGTCCTTCTTCAACCCGGAGTCTCTGCACGCTACCAAGTGAAGGCCGGGTCGCCATAGCCCCAGCGTCACGACAATACCTTGAGAACTGTACAGTGAGCTAATAACGTATACAGCCTTCAGGCACATGGGTCGCATCTGATGCGATAAGATAAGAAGAGAGGTATGAGATCCTTTCACAATCATTGCACCCAACAAAGCATCTGCCTTAAATTTGAGAGGTGCTATGTTTGATCACCAGGTGCCCACAGGTACAGCGTACAGTGTTTTCCTCTGTGTGGTGCTTGGTTCAGGGGAGACTGCAAAAGTGCAGGTACTAACATGGCGTACCAGTTGACTGCACTACTTCTTTCCATTGTCACTGCAAAACAAGCTTTTCAAATAGCCTGTTCTAGTGCACTTTTAACACGTGTTGATGTGCTTGCATACGAGAGGTCTGTAATTGCCAGATCTGCAGCATACACATGATCTTTATTTCTACTGATGGCTGCTCCCAAATTTGCCTCCTGGCTTTGATTTGTACTTTCTGGCCATTTAGCCCTTTATTTTATTCTCCTTGTATGTGACTTACTTTGCAGGTGCTTTCGCTGGTTCAGAAAAAGTTAGGTCTAAATGGTCTTTTTAGCTGTTTGCCTACATTCATCATGGAATTGCAATGCTGGCAGACGAGGCCAAAGGGAGAATACACAAACACAACTGCGCGGAACTTTGAACTTTATTTTTGGGCATGTTTTCATTTACACTTTATATTTAACATAAAGGCATCAACACACAAGCACACCTACAAGGCAGATATGACAATCTCAGTAGCCACAAAAACCAGCCCAAAAAAAGCAGGAAGAAATGCCAAAGGCTGAGTCCACAGCACCAATGCCGCACAAAACATTAATGAGGTTAAAAACGATGCATAAAGACAAGAAAAAAGACAAGGCATGATAACCAGTGAAGAAAAGCAAGGATGAGCCAACAATTGACAAGGCAAAATTCATGAAGAGGTGAAGACGCATAAAAAGAATGTAGGCCAACAAACAACACTCCAAAAAACTTCAATAAAAGCAGGTAGAAGAAATTCATAAATGAGGCAATGATTAACAGCCAAAAAACATAATGAGTATAGCTAAAATCAGGTCAAGGGATGACGTAAGTAAGGCAACAATAAACAGGTCAAAAAGAATGAGAGGGGTACAGAAATATTTTTTAATATAGCTTGCAATGCAGAGCAATCATATTGGCCTGGGCAAGAATGTGATCTCTTTTTCCATGGGGGTGACTTGAGGCATGCTGATGCAACCTCCTTTCAGGTTATCATTATGCTTCAATTATTTCCAGCATCAGCTGGTTCATGCTTTTTGCCAAGATTCTGGTATTCACAAAGTTTGAAGGGTGGCTCTCGCAGGGTGAGCAGTCAAAAGTGTGGATGGGCGAGTTGCTTGATTTTTCTCTTTTACGTTCAAGCTATGCTCCTCTAGTCTTTTGTTTACACAGTGACCTGTCTGCCCAACATAACCTTTGCCGCAGGAAAGAGGAATAGAATAGACTGCTCCTCTGGTGTATGAGGCAAACAGTTCTTTATACCTCGTTGTGCATTTTTTACTTTGTTCGGCTCGTTTATCGTCACATTTAAACAGTCTGGAAAGGCAGTGAAGAACGGAAAAAACTGCTTCAACTCCTACTTTTTTCCCATTTGTTTTAATATTGTGGGTTACGTGGTGAATGTATGGAATGATGGTAAGTTTTTGTACCGATCACTTTCATTCGACAGTTACTTTTTTTTTTTTGCATGGCACTGAGTATTTTCTCGGCTATTGAAGAGACAAGTGTTGCCGAGTGTCTGGATTGAGGGCATGATTTCGAAATCTTGCCTCTGAGGAGTGCTCACAAGACTTTGCTAACGCGTTACTGAAGGCGGCTTGCACAACGGTGTAGTTCAAATGAAACCTTTGGCATTACGCGTGGGGAGGAACCACCAGGGGAGGGGGCATGTACATTAGCTTCTAGTATTCATTCTTCATAATCCGGCCCTGCTTGGAATGCGTGGAGTCATAAGATAAGAGAGGCTTGTTGGCTCTTGTACCTAAAGCCGAGTAAACATGTTCTGAAGAAAACTGCAACCTTTTGGGAAGTACTATCTACTTATCCCAAATCCAGCCACACAGAGTGGAATGGCTCACTCGTCATCCAAAAACAGGGTATCTGTATAGGGTCATGTACCACCCCATCTTGAGCAACTTGCACCTAGCCAGGCATGATTGAGCCCTCAACGCAAAGCAGAATAGTTTATCAGTTCTCAAAATCTTCAGATACGTGGATGATTATGTAGTTCTTTTAGACAGCCACGATGGATGATTTCTTGCACCAGGTTGACAGTGTTTTGACCGTCTACAATCAATGCTTATCACCCCCGATTTTAACACATGAGATCATGGAGGATGGCTTCATTCGCTTTCTTGAGCTCAGATTGTGGTTTTCTCCAGAACACGTTTTCTGGTTTTTTGAGCCAAGAGCCAAGAAGTTAGTCTTACCTTACGACTCTGCACATTCCAAGCTAATAAAGAGAAACATTGCACAAGGAGCTTTCAAATGCAGGTTAACCAAGTCTTGTGAGTACTCTTTAGAGGCAAGTTTTCGGAATCATGCCCTCAATCGAGACACTCAGCAACACTTGCCTCTTCAATAGCCGAGAAAATACTCGGTTTCATGCAAAAAAAAAAAAAAACAACTGTCGAATGAAAGAGATCGGAACAAAAACTTGCCATCATTTCATACATTCACCACGTATCCCACAATTTAAATACAGTTGAGAAAAAAGGAGTTAAATCAGTTTTTTCTGCTCTTCACCGCCTTTTCAAACTGAGTAAAAGCGACAATAAAGCTCAATGAAGTAGAGAATGCATAACAAGGCATAAAAAACTGTTTGCCTTATACACTACAGGAGCCGTGTATTCTATTCCTCTTTCTTGCGGCAAAGATTACGTTGGGCAGACAGGTATAAACAAGACTACAGGAGGATAACTTAAGCATAAAAGAGAAAAATCGAGCAACTTGTCCATCCATTCTTTTGCTGCTCACTCTGCGAGAGCCACCCTTCAAACTTTGCGAATACCAGAATCTTGGCAAAAAACATGAACCAGCTGACACTGGAAATAACTGAAGCATATTGACAACCTGAAAGCAGATTGCATCAGCATGCCTTAAGTCGCTCGCCTGGAAAAAGAGATCACATTCTTGTCTGGTCCAATATGATTGCTCTGCATTGCAAGCTATGTTAAAGAACCATTTCTGTGCCCCTGTCGTTCTTGTTGACCTGTTTATTGTTGCCTTACTTACATCATCCCTTTACCTGATTTTAGTTATACTCATTGAGCTTTAGCTGTTAATTGTTGCCTCATTTATTAATTTCTTTTACCTGCTTTTATGTATAGGCTATTGAAGTTTTTTGGCATGCTGTTTGTTCGCCTACATTCTTTTTACGTGTCTTCACCTCTTCATGAATTTCGCCTTGTCAGTTGTTAGCTCATCCTTGCCTTTCTTCACTGGTTATCATGCCTTGTCTTTTTTTCTTGTCTTATGTGTGGTTTTTAGCCTCATTAGTGTTTTGTGCGGCATTGGTATTGCGGGCCCAGCCTTTGCCATTTCTTCCTGCTTTTTTGGGCTGGTTTTTGTGGCTACTGAGATTGTCATATCTGCCTTGTAGGTGTGCTTGTGTGTTGATGCCTTTATGTTAAATATAAAGTGTAAATGAAAACATGCCCAAAAATAAAGTTCAAAGTGTGTTTATGTATCCTCTCTTTGCCCTCGCCTGCAAGCGCTGCGATTCCAAGATGTTCGACAAGCACCAACTAGCCCAGCAACACATCCTACCTACATTCAGTTTCACCACTTCGGTTCTTGTAGTCTTTAAAGCTGTCTAGGGCACAGGTTTTCTCAGTTAGGCACTGCTGCGACACAACTCTGCCACTAATTGCACCATTAAGTTCGGCTGTCAACGTGCAGTTCAGCTTTGTACATATGTTGGAAATGCCTGATACTGAAACTCAACAACAAACACCCTGTCACTTTCATTTTTTAGCTGTACTCTGGTATGGATGTGAAAGTACTCAGAGTTGCCATTAGTTCGAATTTCTTCTCATTTACTTTCAGGCATACCGCAAGGTGTTTCTGGCATTTTCTGGCCTTGACAAAAATTATTTACTTTTTTGTGGTTGTCCTTGATGCTATTTGCTCCAAATGCATCCAGTGCCCCCGTAGACGAGGACCGCAGCTTTTTGTTATTAATAGTTTTACTCGGCCACAGCGCTGGATTAAGGGTAGGGCTAAGGGTTACTAGCCCAGAGCCTTGTCTCTGAGAGCGTGAGAATTGGCCCATTTATTCTAACCTGCTTCATTATAGAATAACAGATTATGAAATTTTCGAGACAAATGGCAACATCTGAAGCAAGACAACCAGAATGGGGATGTGGGGGCCTGCCTAATGTGACTTTGTTTAGCATGGCTAGCTGACCAGGAAGACCTTGGTCTGCGAGCATGTGTTAACCACCAACTTCAGGGCTACTTTGCGAAGTGATATGCATTTGCTTACAATTTGTGCAAGTTTTTTTTTTTTTTCTTGTCCAGCCAGCCAGGGGGGAGGAGGGGGGGGGCATCAAAAGATTGCAGTGTGGACAATATATGGTGTGAACAGTAAAATGTCTCTTCAATTCTTCTCCATCTCTCCAATAGTTAAATTGATCCATATCTCCCACTGAGGGAGAGAGAAAAAAAATCCATACCACATTGCCTTATGGAAACGTCCCTCGTAATCTTGACTGTGGATTCATGGTTGCATTTGTGTTCTCTGTTCTAAAAGTAACCCTGACGCATTTCTGTTAGGAATCTCATCGATTTCACTTTTTTTTTTAATTTGGTGCAAGTTCAAATGAAAGCCTTGGGCATTACGCGTGTGGAGGGACCCCCAAATAAAAAGGGGGGGGGGGGGGGCTATGCACATCAGCCTCGAGCATCCATTCTTTATAATTCGGCCCTGCTCAGCCAAAGCAGCATGTTTGAATGGGTGCTTTGTTTCACTGTGTGGCTGAATAGTTGTGTATGAATAGTAAATCTGAACAGAATTCAATGTGAGTTCTACAGCTAAAATTGAGACGAATCCAAGTTGTATATTCATACAAAAAATTCCATTTAAATTTACAGCTTTATCAAAGCCTAATATCCACTTTGGGGGTGTTAACATGAATTCAGGAAATTAATTTCATGAACATCAAGTTATACATGTAGGAAAATTGTGTTTAGCTAATGATGCCAAAATGGATTAAAATACTATAAATTTCAAGGCATGATGTGCCAGTTTCATATGAACCATGGTCTCTTAGTTCAGACATTGTGCTTGCCAAACTTTGCTTGGCCTGTGATGTTGTCTAGTGTTACCATATGTCAGCATTATGACCACAGTCACATGAATGGGCTGCTAACAACTGGACTTTTCATCCTATGTAAACTAATGGCAGCAGAATGGTACATGGCATCAGCGCAAACCCTGCTTATATGAAGCTCATTCACAGACATCATAGGCATAACTGAAGCCTCTTGGCAATTATTTGAAGTGTGAAAAATGTTTCAGTACAATCAGTATGCTTCCTGTAGTTTACACCATATGCTATGGTTTCTTTTAATAATTGAAGAAATGAATAGACTGGCTATTCGAAATCGTTTAAAATTCACACATCTCTGTGGTTAAGTCCACCCACTTTCTTGCAGTTCATCTCAAACTGATGTTTTCATTTCAAATGCACTTTTTTCATGTCAGTCCTCTGAATCTCATGCTTGTTGCCAGATATCTGCATTTAATTACTAGAACAATGGTTTACCTTGGTACTGACTTAGTAGACGAGTGCATGTATCACTATGCAAACCATGTAGGGAGCGTCCTCCCAAACAAGTGATTATTGCTGCTGAAGTGCAAAGACTTATGGAAGCCAGTCAAGTTTCTAGGCTGGCGCTACCTTACAGTTGAAACAGTGCCAAGGGCAAGAATTAGTGTTGCATCAACTAGTACATGAGACTGCGAAATATTTTTGAGTTGCAGAGTAGTATACTTTGAACAAAATGCCTTTGAAGACGCACTGCAGCACTTTTCGCCAAAAAACTGGCTTTCAGCAGAAACATACAGTTTTTCATGCTGCGAACTCGGTTCAAATTGGGCAGAGAAAGCCCTTTTTCGGCAGATGTAGATGAACCTTGAATTTAAGACAAGCAAAAACCCAGAGCAAGAAAGAGTTTGAAGCATTTTTAATGCTGTGTGGTTGCCATAGTACATGCACAAGCATTTCTTATATCAGTTCTCAAGAAAGTTGCTAAGTAAATGCAGGAATTAGAGTTAACCGCATCTGGTTGGCAATTGTGTTTTACCTTGGTCACCATCTTTCAGGTTTTTTCACCTTTGTTCTTTATTACGATTTCATTAAAATTTAGCCTTTATTATACATATTTAAATATAGCCTTTCTCATCCCATTTTCTTGCTGTGTTTTATTGTCATAAATCATCAATGCAGCATTTTCCCCACCTCTGGCTTGCAAAACTACCGCATTGCCTTATACATCAGTGAACCTACACATGCTTTTCTTTCACTTTTTGTTTAGCTCGGAAGATGATGATGGCCGAGACTTTGTGCTGCCAGAGATCAGTTTCTTGGACTCAGCGATGATGGGAGAAAGCCCGCTTGGCTCATATGTGACTATCAGGGTCGTTGACATCCTCTTTCAAGAAATGGTGAAGCACACTATGTGAGTTTAATTTTACTTTGTTATTCATATGTGCTTTCTTAAACATGACACCAACTACATGGCCAGCAGTCTACTCAAGGTTCGAGCATTGTTCCATGCCTTGCAGATATAATGGTACCTAAACCTACCACTTTAAAAAATAGACAGGAGTGCAATGTAGGAGTGAATGCTTAGGTTTTGTGATGTCATTCGAAAAGAAGGCTGTTCAAATAGGAGACTGATGTACTATTATAATGTCGCATTTAGAAACTAGTTGTTTGGCCGTAATACCAGTTAACTCCTTTCTTATATTCAGTACTGTGTTCCAATGTGCAAAACTCTTTCAACAGCTACCCATCAAGAAAATTTTATCAGAAAGTCGGGTTGGAACTGATCAAGCGCTACCCACAAATTCGTGACAACTGTGGAAGTGGACATGTAAGTTTTCAAAAGGAACTGGCTGCTACCAGTTATGGTGATAACAGAGCACTTTAGCAGGATGTGATATCATACACAGTGTAAGAGAACTTTGCTTTGATTCAAATTTTCAGGATTCATGGGTTGTCCTTCTCAGACAAAAATTCAAGAATGAACGACGCAAGTTGACAACAGACCGGGTAACTCTCAGCAGGAAGAAGTTTGGACGAACAAAGCACAGAAGTGCAGAAGATGACGTGACTGATAACGTGCGTCGAGGAACTGTTGGCAAAGTTTTGGTATGTCTCTGTGGTAGTTGCCAACTTGGTTCATTTTGCATTACATAAATTTCTATTTTACAGGCACAGGGCCTAGTCTTAAACGCAGAAGATGAGTACAGCATCACTCAACATGAGGCTTGGTTGTGCGCGCAGTGGACGCGACCAAACATTGACCGGTTACAAATGCAATGTCGGCTGCAGCTAACCCATGCTGCCCGAATCAAAGACTTGGCGCAGATACCAGTAGCCATCGCTGTGGAGAAATTTCCATATATTCAGGATGTTGAATGGGTGCGTACTTTATTAAATTTTTCTTAGTGTGTGAGTTGTAGTCGCGTTTTCCTGATTTTAATGGCAACATTGTTTTGAAAAAAATAACATAACAATGTCATGCACAGTTATATTCAGTTCATATATGGAGCATTTTGTATTAGACATGTGATCTGCTTTATGAGACGATATTAATCATGCTTTCATGGTAGTGTAATTCTTTTTCAAAGTATAAGGGCATTTGGTGCAGTTAGTATATTTATACAAAAGCAGCAAAATCATACTGTTGATAGCAGCATAGTGGGTAATCTTTTTTAACTGTTTTACATATGCCTGTCTGCCCTGTACTGGTGGGTTTTACACCAAAGCAGACAGGCTCTGCATGACAAGAGCTTGATGGTTAATAAGTTATCTAAAATCACCTAGCCAATTTTATTTTTCGTTTTGATAAACAATACTGGGAAATATCAATCTATTAACATCAAAGGTGAGCCCTGTTTTAAATTTTCTTGATTGGCAGCATGGCTCAAGATACCAACTGTCAAAAATGTGCATTTGAAAGATTGTTGAATTTTCTCTGCAGCAGTGCATATTTATATAAATTTGATATATGTAATGTAAGCAAAACCATGATAACTAAATTAACTTCATCAATTATGCAAAAGAAATGCATAAGCAATACATGCACAGCTGCCATTTTATGAACGTACAATGCTGGCTAGCTGACTCGGTCAACTGTGAAAGGTGTATTTTTCGTGTTCAGTGATTTGAAACAGACTGCCAATTAAGGAAATTTAAAAATGCAGCTTAGGTTTGGTTTTAACAGCCTTCAATACTGCAATATTTTTCCTTACAAATAAATATTGATCAGTTATTTTAGTTAATTGTCTAAGCATCAAGCTTAAGTATTTACATTATCTGTCTTTGTGTAAAAACTGTGCACAAACTGCATAGACATAGTGTCTTTCATAATATTTGAAGCACTTTTCACAGTATCTAAAGTAAACCGCGCCCTAGACACAGCTCTAAAGACTGCAAGAACAGAAGTGGTGGAAGAGTAGGTAGCGTGTAAGCTCCGCCTTCAAGAATATGATGGAATATTTTTAATGCTTCCAGTCCACGGCTTTTTGGATCCTTATTTGCATATGTCCAGTTAGCTGTTTGCTTAATCTCTCGTCTTTTTATTATTTCCATTGTTGCACATATTTATCATGATGCAGGCATCCTGTGACATGAAAGAAAGACAATCCAACATAGATATCTATAAAGCCTCCATTTAACTAAGCCTTATGGATGTTCCTGTGTGGCCCATTAGTATCGTGTTTTACTCACTACTCGAGAATTCTGCAAGGTTCGATTTCCATACCACCTTCACATCTTGAAGGCGAAGCTCCTAGTTTGTGTTGGGAAAATTGACCTAATTGCGAAGACTGACAAGTAAATGTAATGCTGCTGTGTTGATTATTTGATGAGAGGACCGACTGGAATGATTTTAACCCATACTGCCATACATAAGATGTAGTCAATCTAGCAAAGGTATACGGATGGTTTTTCTGGGGAATGAATTTAGTATTTTAGATTTCAGAACTCCCGTGAATATATTTGCATAAGTCTGTGTCAATGGAGGGCTCATGCTGGTTCAAAATATCTGCAGGTAGTAACATCAATCAAACTCGAAATAATTTAAAGTGAGGACTAGTTTAAGGAGCGATAGACAAACTCTTTCAACTCGTGAGGTTGGGGGATGTTGATTAATACTTGAGAAAGGGCATCAATACTTTCCATAGAAATATTAGTGTAGAGGGTGCCATGACATCGTGTCAAGAATACATACATATGAAAAGTTGGACGTATTAATAATAAGCTTAATTATTTGGAGGATGTGAGGTTTGTCTTGCAAGAATGAAGAAAGCTGGTAGGAGGTCTACTACGTTTTTATTTGGGTATTCCAACAGGTATTCTGTGGCCCTATTGTTAGAAACAATGGGCCTTCTTGGGATGTTTATAGTAAACAATGCATCCTCTGTGGAAACCTTGTGAATCTCGGGCAGCAGGTAAAATCGACTTGCATGTTTGTTTGATGGCGTAAAGAATTTGTGATAAATCTAGATAATAAATTCTCTGGCTAATGATCTATTTTACTCGGGCACCTGGAGGCACAATGGGTAACACAGAAACAATAACACAAATCTCATATTCTAGTGTATTCTAAAGTCGTTAACAAGCCTCCAACACAACCACATCCTTGCTCTCCATCCAGATGTGAGATGTGCAATCATATGCAAAAGACACAGAAGTATTTGCAAGGGATTTTACTTTACCTGTAAAGTCAGGTTATAATTGAAGTTCGTCAAACATCAACCTTTTAGAATGTTATAAACAGTACATTGGAGAGACAGGCAATCAATGAACTTAAAGATAAATGGCAATCATGGCAGACAGGCTAAAACATCCCAAGAGCAGTTTCCCAGCACTTTAGTGGAATGGCCATGACTTTGATGAAATTAAATTTATTCTCCAGTCAGGCTTTAAATCTCTAAGGGACAGAAAATATAGGGAGGTATATAATCCATGAATTCAGAAAATTGGAATCAACAGTAATAAATAGCTAAAAAAAACATTCCAATCTTTTAAACATATTCCATCTGCACCATAACTAGTCGGGGGGAAAATCCTATATAGTGTTAATTGTACAGTTCACAGCAAATGTAGACTCCCCCCTCCGTCCACCTCAGTAATAACATAAGCTGCATGTGTTTTTCGAAACATCTTTCCATCTCATCACTTAATTTATTTCCCCCTTGAATCCTTTCCTTCAGATAATGTCCTACTTGGCAGTTATGGTTCACTCTGATTTGCTATTATTCCATTTCTCTTTCGTTCTCTTCTCCTGAAAAGCTCTTGATACCTATTCCCTTTTAGCTGTGTTGCTTATCAGGACCTTTTGGAATGCCTGTCCCCTTTCAAGTACTGTGCATCAGCATGAAACCTGCTTTGGGTGCTCACTCATCGTCCACCCTGCATTGCACGTTTTCTGTTGCTGCTTCCTTTTATTTTTTTCCAGTCAATGAATCACCGGTTCCAGGTTGATAGACATTCATACCAAAGGAAACATCCTTTCACTTCTTGCCCTGTTTCCTTCTCCCCCAGCTGCCTTTTTCTTCTTCAGAAGCAAAATGGAATTTAAACCCCACCAGTCCTGATTGCGCTGTCCAGAGAGACCCCTTGTCAAAATGTTGTCTCGGCTTGCAAACTAAGGCTCCTTTCAACCCTTGTTCAGGTTTTTCATTATCTGCAAGTAGAGAAGGCAACTGAATGCCTGTGTTACTGAAATATAGCCACTTTGGAAATATTAGTTTAATATTTTGTTGCACTTCATTAAGGGCAATGGTATACCCATTATTCGTTTTTGCATTTCTTGCACAATAGCCATCCTAAAGCTCTTTGTAATATTTGTGTTGAAAGCAGTTTATTGACTTAAAGGGCCCGGAAAAAAATTTGATTTTCATATGCTAACAATGCATGTCTGTACAGATTGCCTCTAAGAATTGAAGCCTGTTTTTTAAAGCTGAGTGTGGACCCTTTGTTTAGAGATATATTACATATTTTATTGCCATTCAGCTGTGTGCCGAGTTGAGGGAAGGAGGATCATCATTTTTGCTCTGTTATTGTTCATATTAGACCTGCCTTAATATTGCTTGCAGTCTGGTGACCAGTGGCAAAATACTGGTTTCTGCCGTTTTCTAACCTTTGTAAATATTTGAATTTGCTGTTTGCTAATGCCTGTTTGTTTTCAGATATGTACAAAGCATCAATCGCCTTAGCATTTGTACAATGATCTTTATACTTAGTTACATAATGCACTGAGTAAAATGAATTCTATATGGCTACCATTCACACAAACTTGCAGTTTTTACAAGACTTCAACTTGTTGATAAAAAAGGATGGCAAAGAAGCATTCGAAGTGGGCCTGAACACAGCACTTGGCTTGATTTTAAAAGGCTCCATTCGTGCAAAAAGAAAAGACATTGCCCGGGTGCTTGAAGTGCAGTCGGATGGAATCAGTGAAAGGCGAAAGAAGCGTAAGTGTTAAGCAATTTTTTTTAGTTAGATTGCACATGCAATGCTTGTGCTATCTTATCTGGCAGTTTTTTGCTGATGGCCTGTATTTTTTGCTATTTTTGCCTTGCCTTATATTTATACTAAAACATGGCTAAGCGTCAGAAAGAATAATAAAACCTTTTGACTAGCCTGTGCATTTCTTCATTACGTAACAGTTTTTGCACTAGCTAAATTTAAATTACCTATTGTTCCTCTCCATTGTAATGGTGCAGCCTTTTCTGAGTTTTTCAACTAGTAGTAGTGATTTAGACGATACCTAATTCAAATCTTCACAAACTTTGCCAATTTCTGCTGTAAGATGTTTGGCTTTCAGTTTCTGTGCCTTTGCATGTTTTCAATTTTGTTTATTTGCCTTCCTAAATTAGACAATAAATTATCGCCTTATTCTACCTGCTAAGAGGTACACCATTGTTGTGTTGCTTATTTCTATTGTAGATGTACAGACAGTACGCATTCTTCAGCTATTGGCAAATATTGGAAACCAGCCAGGAGCTGTGGACGTTATGTTTGTACCATTTGTAAGTTTTCTCTTTGTCATTTGAATATCCAGGAAGCCTACTTGAAACTGACATTAGCAAATTTCCTTTGTTTTTAAAATGGCTTATAGTTTAACTTTGAATTATGAATCACTATTCAAATAGAAATAATACACAGGTTTTCATCACAACTGTGAACTCTTTCCTGTGAAAAGATTATTTGCACCAAGTACAATCAAAAGTACTTGTAAGAGACCCCTGCCATCACATGGTTAACCACGTCATATTGCATACAAGAGTCACTTGATGAAGCACTGGTAATAATAATAATAATTGGCTCACAGGAAAGGAAAGGCGCAGTATCTGTCACACTTGCTCTATGGACACCTGAACGGCACCGTGAAGGAGGGTAGGAGGGTTGGAGTGAAAGTACAAAGAAAGAAAGGGGAGCTGTAGTGGAGGGCTATGGAGTAATTTTGACCACCTCGGGATCTTTAACGCGCGCTGACATCGCACAGCACACGGATGCCACTTCGTGCCTCCATCGAAACGCAGCTGCCGTGGTCGGGTTAGAACCCGGGAACTCCGGCACAGTAGTCTGGAATCTTACCACTGCACTACCCCGGTGGGGCAAGTCGAGATTGGTGCAGTGTGCCGTTTGACTAAGCATTCTGCAGCTGCAGTGGACGAGCAGTGCTTTATGAGATGGCTTTTGCAGGCAGCTTGGTGGGGTTCAGCATGTGCTGGCAAGGGGTCTCTAAACCTGCTCATGGATGCTAGTACCTAACATGTTGTTAATGTCTGAATATATAACTCTGAAACTGCTTCAAAAGAAAATTTTGTCGTATTGTCTTATCCTACAGGCTTCTGAAGGTGGGTAAGGCAGTTTAATAGTGCTTTAAAAAATTGCTGTATTTTGCTAGCCAAGTTTGAAATGATGTAATAATTTTAATGCTTCTGAGATTAGGTTTACCATGTTGGTGGGGAGAAAATACTGCTGTGTTTCAAGGTTCATGCAGTGTAAATGTAATGCCTTCAAGTGCAGATGCTAACATTTCATGCATTAATCATGTGGCACTCTCAGTAGACATTCTCAATAAATCCAAATTGTTATTTTTTCATTGCAAGTTAGTCAGCATATTTTTAGTATTCGGACCTTTAGCACTTCAAAGTGCTCAGACTGCCTGCCGCTATAACGATTACAACTTCTTGAAGACTGGAGCTTTCTGCCGCCTCTTGAGGCTCACCATGCACTGATGTTCTGGATGTCTATGCATACAATGTGCTAAGCGTGAAAAATGTTTTACCATGCCATATTTCAGTGTTGACATTTTTTGGAGCTTGTGCTGTTTGGTTGTTTGGGAATGCTCTGCTCTTGCACACATAAGCATAATTGTCTGTTAACTCACAGCTCAAGTGTACGCTTTCCACGAAAATATGTGATGATGTTTCAGAACTGCCACATAGAGCAGTGTCAACACGTTTTCCTTGTAACTAAAACTTACATGTAAACACTTCAGGAAGCATGGCTTAGGGCTCGGGTGGTTCATACTTAGCACAAGAAGGATTGTAAAAGTGCAGAAACGCATTATATGTTATATAATACATGCACTTTTTTTTGCAGTACCCCATCGCTATGTACGCTCTTGCTTTTTTTTTTTGTTTGGTTCTACAGTATCTACTTGGCCAGTGCAGGATATGCTGTAAGCCATGTGTGAAGCCTTCAGTTGAGCCAGCTGTTAATAGTTTAGTAGTAAACACCGTGTTCCAGTGCTGTCAACAAATCATTAGGAATTTTGAAGGTAGCCGATAACTTTTATTTCATTTTTCAGTTGCAAGCTGTTCACCAGTGGGTAATGTGAGCATCAAAACTGCACCGATCATGGTTGCTTAACAATGATGCTCTCCCATCAATGCTAGAAAAAAGAAACTGCCTTAATTTTATATTCAAGTGCACATTGAGTTCCAAGAAAACAGTGTTTACTGGGGCACTGTTATTCATTTGCCCTATTTCTCTGCCTGTTTCTAAAATGATACTGAGACCAGGGCAACCCCAGCATCCACTCAGCACCTATTTCAGTGCATTGTGGGATACCAGCAATGCACCTGCAGCAATTGTAAAGTAAATGTCAGTATTTTCTCTCATCATACAAGTATATGTAGTGTCTTTGCGTCACGACTTCGCTGAATCTCACAGGCCACCAATGTACTCAACAGAAGTGTGTGAAAAGCAATTGGTTTCGCACTGGAAGGTGCTGGTTTTTGTAATAGGGTAGTTCAATTTACAAATGCTGTTAAACTATCATAAAATACATGGCAGCATTTTTGCCTTTTGGCTTGCATTACCAGTTTAGAATAATTTAATTTGTTACCATTCTTGAAACAATTTTTTTTGGTTGAAATCATGCGAATGCTGTTAGGAGCGATAGAAATCCAGCTGGCATTTTTTCCCTCTGCATACTTTAACAAGCTATGAGTTATTTACATTTTTAAATAACATGTTAAACATTCCAGTTCATGTGAAATGAAAAGTTTGTGGGGCAGCACGAAAGTTCTCTAACCCGGGTGCTTTTGATGAGTCTAGCCATTTTTTTTTTTGACAAAATAGTTTGCATAATCTAAAAATGCCATTCAACAGCATGCTGCATGAATCAAAATGGGTTGATCTTACGTGCTCTCATTTATGACTTGATCAAGGATTGCCAGCTTTGTGCCTCCTGAACCAACCATGACAGTATACTCCACATTGTTAATTGTGCGTAACCACCAGTGATTTCCGATGGGGCCCTTTTCCAGCTCACTGCTGTACACTAAAGAGGCATTGGTGTAGTCTAATTATAGAGTAGAAAAATATGTTGAATTTGTCTTTTGACATGCCCAGTGCATATTTATATAGCTGTTTTCTTATGCACTTCTTTAACAATTTTTTCAAGGAACAGGAAGAAAAGCCTGCTACACCATGCATCGGCTACACTGGCCCCAGCATTGAAGAAGCTGAAGAGCTTTTTCTTTTCGTGGAACAGCGAAAGCTGCTGCGAGTTATTGATTCAACTGAGGGGATTGTTGCCATCATGGGTGGATTTTGGATTTTTAATCTTGCATACGGCAAGAATTCTGATAACTTGTGCTGCATGATAGAGCACCTGTTCTTAGGCGTCAGTGTTTCAAAGCCACGATGCGCTGCACGGCGTTTTATTTCGTTACACAAAGGCGACTTTTGTGCAAGTGCACACATTGTCGACGCGCAGGGTTAACGCTCAGATTGCTGCATTCTTATGAAAGTTTTGTTGTTTTTAAATCCACCATGCGCTGCATGGCGTTTTATTTCGTTACACAAAGGCGACTTTTGTGCAAGTGCACACATTATCAACGTCGACGTGCAGGGTTAATGCTCAGATTGCTGCATTCTTCTGAAAGTTTTGTTGTTTTTAAATCCACGATGCGCTGCACGGCGTTTTATTTCGTTACACAAAGGCGACTTTTGTGCAAGTGCGCACACTGTCAACGTCGACGCGCAGGGTTAATGCTCAAATTGCTGCATTCTTCTGAAAGTTTTGTTGTTTTTAAATAAATGTCACCATGCTGTTTTGTGCATTGCTTGGTTCTGTTTTTTACTAAAATTGTGTACATTGTTTGCATTTGTTGGAACTGTTTGGCTTCTCAAATTTTGATGTATTTACGTACATAACGTGTTTTTGCCCGTCTGCAATCCTCTCGGTTGAGAGCGGCAGTAATAAATAAATAAATGAGGTTCCATAGCACGCATCAAAGGGACAGAACACGAGCGCCCACACTGACCCCCCCCCCCCCCCCCCCACCTTCTAGCACCCGAGCACTCACTAGCCTGAACCCTGACCCTTCTATGTCGAATAAGACTTTCAGTTTCCTTCTGTGCGTGAAGCTGTGACATTTTTTCATAACATGCTCTAATCGAGAAAACAATTGTACTGGTATGGGCCATTCAAAATGACATGCCGCATTTCTTTACATGCTCATTTGGCATTACAGGTGATTACCAGGTATACCATTAATCTTTATTGCAAATGTGCACATAGGAAAACCATTAAAGAACGTGTAATGGCAAAAATAATTCCTAATTAGGGAATGCAATATATGCAGGCGATCCGCGCCGATTTTTTTAAAGGGGTGTAAGGGTGTAATGCCACTGCTCCCACCCTGCAATAGGGTGTAAAGGTGATGAAAACACCCCAGTGCATTGGCCCCATAGAAGGGTGTTATGACAACCCAAATCACCCTCTTAGAGGGTGTACTGGCACTCTGAAACCACTTTTTTTAAAGGGTGCATGGGTGTTAGTTATAGACATGCGAAAACACCTAATAGGGTGTTTTTGTTTTTACAGTGTGGGGTCTTCAAATAATGCACGAGGGAAGCAGCTATAAACAGTACAGCAGTATTATGCGCATGTTATATAAAATATGTCTTTATTTACTATCACTCGACGAATTCCTCTTAAAGAGAAGAAAGAGGCCTAGCATAACGCTTTGTGGCCCAGCATAGCGTTAACCGCAGCAACTACGCTTACACGTGTTTTGTAAGTTTTGGTGGCCTCGGCAGATTGATACGAAGAGCGAAGTAAGTATAACGACGTACCACGTGCAGGATATCTCAAGAGGGAACTGGAACACTGGAAACGCCCTGCATCGTCGACAGTGGTGGACCATGTACTATCAGCGTCAAATGAAATGCGAACCGCGGAAAGCTCGGCCTCTGACCCAGCTTATGCCTCAGCCTGTCGACAGGAAGCATAGGTGCGGCCATCCGGTTTGCGATACTTTTGCTTCTGTTTTATTTGACGATCGTTGTCGCGTTTCGCTACTGGGGCGCCACAATCATTCTTTCTGCGTATGGAAACTTCCGCAGCGTGGTTTCGCTGGCGGCAGCGGCTTGATTTTGCTTCCTTCATCTCAATGTTATCACCGTCCGTCTGCCATGCGAGGAATAAGCGTGGGCCGGTTCGTGGCAATTAAAACACGATGTTTATTACGCTTACAACAGCGTGCAACGTTGCTACCTTCCGCAGTATTTGTCCTTGAAAAGTGAAACTTGCGCGGACTACATAAAGGAAACTGGACGTCACTCCTTGACTTTTTTACCACCTGCAATTCTTTCACCCATTCTCAACTTATGTATCATGGCACAGTTGTCAAATAAAAAAGTTGCTATTCTCTCCGTACGCCATTGAAAAAAAGAAAACCCTTTATTCAGGGTAACTATATGATGAGCAAAACCTCGGCATCATACATACAAAGGACACTCAGGGAGGCTCCGTTAACGGGTCGGTGGCGTGCATCCGGTGAGGAGTGGGCAGCTGTCTCACAAAGAGTCAGTACTTCGTAAAATTGCCTCTAGCCGTGCTCACCGCTGCCATTCGCCGAGGGATACTCACATACAGCCGGGCCGCTAAGTTCGAGTCCGTAAGCGCTCCCACTCCATTTGCACAGCGGCCCACAAAGCATCCTGGGAGCCAGCCTGAAGTGGCCGCCGCGAACGGGTCTTCTTCATAGCACCCCACACATTCTCCTGTATGTTCATGTCAGCGCCTTGCGGAGGCCACTCCAGCAACATGATTCCGAGTTGTTCCAGAAGACAGGTAACTGACTTGGCTGTGTGTATTGGGCTGCGGTCCTGCTGAAAATAGTACAGCCCGTCGGGAAATGGGCCGTCCAGGTAGTAGGGCACCACCACGACATTCTGGATCACATCGCATTAAGCTCCGGCATCAAACTTTCCGTGCAGGCGAACCAACGGTCGAAGGCCGTCCTTACACACTGATGGAACGAAAAATGGCAGGGGTAACATTAAGAGATAGAAAGCGTGCAGAATGGGTCAGAGAAATAACTGAAGTTACCGACATTCTAGTAGAAATTAAGAAGAAGAAATGGAGATGGGCAGGACATGTAGTGCGAAGAGAGGATAACCGATGGCCGCTGAGGGTAACAAACTGGATTCCAAGGAAGGAAAGCGTAGCAGGGGGTGGCAGAAAGTTAGGTGGGCGGATGAGATTAAGAAGTTCGCAGGGGTTAAGTGGATGCAGCTAGCACAGAACCGGGTTAAGTGGAGAAATATGGGAGAGGCCTTCGCCCTGCAATGGGTATAATCAGGCTGATGATGATGATGATGACACACTGATGGAGCAGCGGGCGCTGCTTGCAACGCGATGAAAATTCTTGGGCTCGAACCTGAACAGAGAAAAAGAACCGAGGATTTCGTGGCTATGATGTAATTTTGCGATCACCAGAGACGGCGAAAATGCCTAAACAAAAACGTAGCACAAAGAGTATACACATACTGACGAAGTATCGATAGGTATCAGAATATAACAAAAATTTCTTTCTGCTTAGCCTTTTTAAACCTGACTGCTATCGCATTTGAGCCACTCTACCGCAAATGTTGCAGAATTTACATGCTCACATAGCAGCAAATACACACCTGGTGTTTGCAGCTCTCAAAATTCGCTGACGCTGGCACCAACGTGTTGAAAAAGTTGACTCGTCAGAAAACATCACGCAGTGCCAGTCCTCCACCGTCCATGATCAGTGGCGTTGCATATTTGTTTGCCTTTGAGAGCGCCGACTTCTGCGACGCTACTCGGCTTCGCAGAGAAGCCTCGTGCCGGTAATGTCTAATAGTACACGTGCTGGCACCCAACTGAAAAGTATCCCTTATCTGACGAGTGTGTGTCTGGGTGTGTCTGCTGCAGAGGCGACAATTATCTCGTCGTCTTCCTTGCTTGTCACCCGCTGTCTGTGCCCACGGGGCAAGTTACTGAGCCTTCCCTCAACTCGGTATGCCTTGCAAATTCTGTTGATTGTCGACAGTGGTCGACCCACTCCCTTTGCAATGGCACGTTGTTGCACACCGTGGAGGTAAAGGGAGACGATTGGCTATCTATCTACTGTCCGGACGGTTGGAATTGTCGCTTTCAAATGACGAGTTGAAGGTTCGTTCCCATTTTATGACAGTCTTCCCGCCTGCGATACAGATATGCTCACTAAAAGAACAGGATTCGTTGCTGGGCGGGCGAGCTGGTTCTATTCAGTCATCATGCGATTGATAACGCTTGCAGACGAAGGCAAGAAATCGAGAACGGCGCGCACAGCATAATGTATGTCGCTCTCGACTTCGTGCACTCGTTTGCAAGCATTGTGGATTTGATAATCACTCAGAACTCCGACCGTAATACGGTCAGGTATTTTATTGCTTGCTTTGCAGCCAAACACTGATAATACGACGCTGACGGAAGCTAAATCAAAGCGCTCGCTTCATCCACGCGGGCCCAAGCTGCTGCCGCCGGCGAAACCACGCTGCGCAAGTTTCCATATGCAGAAAGAATTATTTTGGCGCTCCAGTGGCAAAACGAGACAACGAACGTCAAATAAAACAGAAGCAAAAGTATCGCAAACCGTATGGCCGCACCTATGCTTCCTGTCGACAGGCTGAGGCATAAGCTGGGTCAGAGGCCCAGCTTTCCGCAGTTCGCATTTCATATGACGCTGATAGTACACCGCTCATAGAAAAAGAGATTGGTAAAGAGTGGACACTCGGCGAAAACTGGCCCCAGGAAATGACGCGCGACTTGTTGCGCTGCCGCCGATTGATGGATGGCGGCACCAGCGCGGACATGCGCGGACGCGCGCGCGACGGCACTCGCTGCAGCGGTAGCCCGCCGGAGCAGATGACAAAAAGCTGTCGAAGAGTACTACACTGCGTTTCATACATCAAGTGCAACACTACCAAAGCTACAGCTCTTGTTAGCGCTCTCCGCATCCGCGATAAAAAATAGTGCCTGCTCTTGACGAGAGAAAATAATAGTTGCTTTGTCTGCAAGCTTAGTACATTTTACATTTGCCATCAACTTCATAAAAAGCACCTTTTTTAAGGAGAAAAGGTCGGATTCGGCTAATTTGTATGTTTTCTTATGTCGTTTTTGTTCGTGCCACGTTTTGCTGCCCCGCAACCTTGCCAGCTGTGCCACCAGATGGCGCTGGCTGTGCCATCCGCGCATTTCTTTGGTGCGCATTTTTTCTATAAGATCCGCTCTGTGAAGATGTCTAAGCATGCGAAGCATGTTATTGCAAACGTGTATGCTCGGAATAGAGCCCGTTTCGGCAGGAACCACTCCCCTACAGAACGAGCGCGTAGTGATACGCCTCCTGTATTTTTCTTGCGCATATTTTATCTCTCGTGGGCTGCTGCGCGGAACGACTGCGGTTTGGAACGACGTCAAGGTGAGCAACGTTTTGTGCTGAACTACGCTGCATTTGAGGCAGTTTATACAATGACCACGCCGTCGGTGCCAATTAAGTTTCGCAGCTCGTTAACAGGCGCGCCGGCTGTTCAGGCGCAGTTCGTGACGCTCCGGCAGTTTCCAACCACGGCGAGGTTAATATGTTGTGTTCCTGCGAAACTGAGCAGCATTTAGAACAGTTTATCTCAGCACGCTGGACAGAGTGGCATGCGAAGCACCAAGGCACGCCGTTGCGCCAACATGGCGTAGCCGGCCGGTGCGGCCAGGCCTGACGCGGTTTAGAGAACGTTTTCTGAAGTGTCGCGTTTAACAGGGCGACGGTAAGGTGAGAAATGTTGCATTCTTGACTTGTCAAACTGTGGAGAATTTCAGGCGGTTTAGCGCAGTACGCCGGCGACTGCACTTCACAAAGTCGCGCGTGAAGGGCAAGCTAACAGGCATGACAAGGAGTACTTGCCGCCGCGGTGACGTGACATGGCGTGAGGCGGTTTTGCGTGGTGTGGCGTGTAACAGGGCAACCGCAAGGTGAGAAACGTTTCATTCTTGTCAAACTGCGAGGCATTTCGGGCAGTTTAGCTCAGCACGGCGGTCTGCGCTTCACAAAGTCGCGTATGAAGGGCAAGTCAACATGGCGTACTCGTCGGCCGCGGTTTTGCGAACGGCTAGTTTTGCGTGGTTGTCTGCCGTGCGGCTCGATCAGAAGCCTTCCTCTCCGCGTGTGCCGTGATATGGGCGCCCCCGCTGCACACCACAAAAGATGTACTTTCGAAGCACACAGCTCGGAGTCACGGACACATTTTAGTTAAGAAGTCACAGATGACAACGATTACTACTGTAAAGGGTGATGATACGGGAGAAAGGGCGTCTGGAGTCGTTTAGCTGCAAGTAAGAGGCAAGGAAAAGGGTGGAGATGAGGTTTTTTTTATTGTACATTTTCCTGGCCGTTGCCCTCTTCTCTACTTTCAAGGTGCCGTCGAATTAACAGGGATAGAAAAGTGTGATACAATCTACGGCAGCGGCGCGCAGCACAGTTGAGGAAGATAGCGACGTCGACAATTACGACGCAGGAAGTGAAACTGAAGGCCAAGAGGACGACAACCTTCGGGTCGATGCCATTACACAGCTAAAGTGGGAGAGGTTACCATGCTGTGCGTGAACTGCGCAATCAAGTCGGATGACGAAGCAGGCAAGCTCGTTGACAACATATCTGCAGTGGTCGCCATCTTCAGCCGCTCACCACACTGTCTATCAGTGCTGAAGGAGTCGCGTGAGAAAGGCCTCAAAATGCCTTGCGCGACGAGGTGGAATTCACTGCTCTACGCAGCGGAACGCCTTTCTGAGGTAAGGAGGCGAGAATCACTTCATGTGCGGGAATGTATACAGTCACCAGCCTTGTCAATAGGTTCCAAATTAAAATATTGAAGCAGGAGCGCAGAGTACTTTAGCACTTAGTGATACTCCATCAGGTATTTGACAACGCAAATAATAATGTAATCTTTTGTTACATCACCGAAAGCGCAGAGCACCAGATTTTCAGATTTCCTTCGCAAACTCCGCTGGAACAAGTGATCGACTGTTTAATGTATATTCTTATTTCCGAACTTTTTATTTTTTATATCGCACTGTTAACCTGTCAAGCACAAAGTATTTAATACGAAAATGCATAAATGCTGGCACAGGAACCAAAATCCGGCAATATATTATACACGGCCACCAGAACATCAATCAACATTTCATGAGCCAGTGTTCCAAAACATTCAGAGAAATATTCCTGTATACATGTGGGAAAAGATGCAACATCGCAACTACACACAAATATTAAAAAGCTTTATTGATTGAGATACTAAAACGTACAGGCATACTATACGGAAAGAGAAACGAAAAATAAAGAGAAAGTTAGAAATTATTGAAAGGATGAAAGGAAAGGTGCAGTAAGCAGCACCATTTGATATTGCGTTCCATTCCCTGTGTATTTGAGAGAAGAAAGAATACCTAAATTATATTACAGCGAAACAGTACTGTGGGGAACTGGCATGGCATCAAAAAAAAAAATTTATCGAGGCCAAGCGCAACAGTACACGTGAACCGTTGTCGAAAAGTCAACCGAAATTATTTACTGCATTAAAGTCGATAAGCATGCGTACTATTTATGGTTTCAGGCACCCTTTTCGGATGTGTTAATTTTGAGGTATCATCAGAACGTTGTGGTCGTAAGACTTCCTTTAAAACATTATTATTTGTCACAGTTCGCGGCAGACGGTGCCATTTCAGCTCATTTAGGACGCCCATTTCGGAACACAGCCACAAGAAGAAGCGCTACATGCCTGTATTTTTGCTTAGTTTGGTCCGTAGTTTTTAATGTCCGTCATATCTACATTGCTGTCAGGAATGGTTTGAGCCGCGGTTGATTGTGTAGTTTGAGTCCTGGACCATTTCCTAATTTAAAAACCTTGCATTTTCTAGACCGACACTTTTTAGATGGTCTTGAACATTCTACGACGGCGCAAGCAGTCGAAAAAGAAGAATTTTCTTCCCGATTCTCTATTCACCCTCGAAAACCTGAACGCTGTCATTGCCTTGCTGAGGTCAATGGCCGACGCTACCATCACATTGCAAGCCCAGGGAGTAACATCTGCTTTGGTCATCATCACGATCATCAATGGTACGTCATTACTTTCGAAAGCTTTTTGAGATAGGTGATAAATTCAAGGCTCGGTCGCCAGAAATTTCTTCGCGTGTTAGATAGTGAATGCTTCCGAACTTCGTTTGGTAAGCGAGGAAAATGATAGAAGCGATTGAAAACAAAGTGTCGCTAAAACCAGACAGATTAAGGTATGTTGCTTTCTACATGGCGTTATGCGTTCGCGAGATTGCGACGAGAATCAAGCGGTTTTATATAACGCGCGACCTCTCCATGGCACCGGTACTCTTGTCGCAGTTAATTGTTAATTTACCTCCAAATGGCATTGCAGGTTTGGCTTTCCCTGGCGTTTGAGACAATAATCATTGCGCTTTATGATTAGCCTTACCAGATGTATTATGCACACGTTTGTGATGACCCAAGTCCCGCAAATTCGCTAAGTGCAACAGGGGTAATCTAGTGTATACAGAATTTGAAGTAGGGTTTCTTCTAAGATTAGTATAGTCATGCAGCGATTGCTCAGTTTATTTATGTATTGTCCGTTCTCATAATTCGGTAGCAAAACATTTCCACATCAGCTGTGCAGCTTACAAGTGCACCTTTCCGATTTTCAGCCTACAAGATAATTCAAGGCAATGCCGACAGAATATTCCCAGTCCTTCGCAGAGATCTTCTTGTCCAACTGAAGGCGCGCTTCTCAAGCATAGTGTAAGAGACGCTTTTCATATTTGCGGCTGTCTTACATCCGAAGACAAAAACGCGGATATTTAATCAAAAGTTCATGCCAGAAGAATTTCTCCGATGCACGGCTTCGCTACCAAAGAGCCTGCTAATGCAGGAAGTGACAAGGACCACGTTCTCAGCACCTCCGGTACGTGACAGAAGGCACGTAGAAAGAATAACCTTGCCCAGATATGCCTCTTTATGTTTAACACATATGTAGCAGCCAACGAATCGCAGCATTCGGACACAATAATACGTTGGTGATTTTAGGGCTGAGCATATTTCGCCGATTTTATAATGCAGACAGATGACTGCAAAGATTTCGCCAGCTTCCGCGATGGGTATATTCCCCGAAATGTGTGCTAATTTCACGAGAGTTACTTTCCACTAAGGGCGAGGGAAATGACAAATCACAACCCTTTATTGCCTAATTATATAGATTGAAATAAGGCTTATAATCTAAGGTCGTCATTGATTATAGTTAGAAGCTGCAGGAAAACAATCGAGACGTGCACAGCCATTGCCCGTCTTCCTTTATAACTGTTTTGTGGCCATTCTATAAGACATAATCGGTAGAAATTACTCGTTCGGTCAACGCATGCGATAATATCTCCATGGATCTTTACAGCAGCCTCAGTAGTGAAGGTTTCTCGGGCACCCTTTGCAATTTGAGCAGCACCCTATGCACAACTTTCATTTGAACTAAATTCATAGGAAAATACTTAGGCCGATGTGCTGCGCAAACAGCATTATCGTTCGCCTGAACGCAGTTTTTCGGAAGAATATTTGACGAAAAAAATCTACAGTGCGTTTTGCAAACTCAAAATTTAGTATAGGTCTGCCCACAAACTATACAAATGCTCAAAATGCCTATTTTCATACTGCAGCATAAACATAGTCCTGAACAGTTTTTTTTCTTCAAAGAAAACCACTGCATCATTAAAATTTAGGGTTTGCCCAGCTGCTGAATCTTTTGTGCGCTTTTTGAGGGCGTAGTAAAACATCTGTGGTCACTTTTTTTCTCTCTTTTATCCAGGAAGCGAACCTTCCCAAATGCCGGAACGTCTTTACAGCAACTCAATATTCGAGTTCATAGAAGATCAACTAGGCAGCGATAGCTGCTCTTCGCATGCCGAAAAATCAAGAAAGCGAAGTAGAAACATATCTTCATGAGCCCTGTTACGTTTCTCCACCGACAAGTGGGACAGCTCACGCGGCCACCGCATAGCAACAGGCAGAACCGCGAGCGGAACGGCCATTTCGGCGCCGTTCATCGGCCGCGCAACGCTTCCTCCCGCGGGCAAGTCTCGACGTGATCTTGCCACGCGCCAAATGTGTGTGCGTGCGTGTGTGTGCAAACGCCGGCCAAGCCTGGAGCTCGTGAGAGAGTGCGCCGCCCTCGCCCGTCTGCAGGAGGTGGATGGAGATGCGGTCGGACCACCTGCTATTGAGTCATCCCTTCGTGCCCAGATTTGTCGGGCTCTCCATTCCCTGTGAGGGTTTCCCTTTCCCTGTGAACTGGAAAACCTATAAAAAGCTGCGGCCGACTCCGCTGAGACAGACTACTTTGACGCGCCGTGGAGACGACGCTAGACACCAGCTGTGTGAACGTGTCTGTATTCTCTCCGGGTCAGCTTCTCTGCCCGTTCCTTCACGATGTTGTAGTAAAGGTTGTTTCGTTAGACCTTTGCTTTAGATCTTTGCTGGGACCTTTGATGCCGTCCGCCGTCCACGGAGCCGCCAGGCCAACGCTACCGAGGGACCGCGCGCCGCACGTAATATCTGGTGGCAGCTGCAAGCTACCCAGGCACACGCGACCCCAAATCTAACAACTGGTAGGCAGCGGTGGGACGATCAAGCCGTAACCGTGGTCGGAGGGACGAGCCAGGCGACACCGTCGTCCAACGCGAACAGCGGAGGGACGAGGACGACCAAGCAGTGACCGTGGTCGGTAAAACGAGACAGGCCTGACCGAAGTTCAACATCTGGTGGGAAGAGCGGAGATGTCCCAGGCGTGACCCGTGCAACAAGCAGCTCAGCGGAAAGTCGGCAGCAGTGCAACGAGCCCTGTGTGATGACTGGTTGCCTGCAGCGGAACGACTGCGTTGGATCCTTGGCTGCGAGGTTTGGTGAGTGCGGGACTTTCTTCTACTGAGTTTTGCCAGGCTTTTGTTAAGTAGAGAACAGAGCTGGTAATTGTGTTGTCGTTGTTGCTGGGTTAATTGCAGCAAAGCAATAGTGGGCAGTAGAGAAGGCAGCACTCGGAACAGCCATGGATTTGGATTTGAAGTCGTTGCGCAAACCGAAATTGCTGGAGCTTGCGAAGGAGTTGGGTCTGGATGTGTCAAACTCAGAAAACCAGAAGTGTTAAAGGTTATTCTTGAGTTGAACGCAAAAGATGACGAGCTTTTGGAATGCCTCGAGATCATTGAAGAACGTAAGGAAAGGCTAGAGAAAGAGGAACGTGAACGTAGGGAACGCTACGAGAAAGAGGACGCCCGCGTAAGGAAACTGATGCAGCTGGAGATTTCAGCATATAGAATGAGCGTGAAAAGGATTAAAGCTTGCAATGCCATTCAGTGTAACGGTTCAATACCGCGAGATGGTCCGGCACCGTTCCTCATCGCCGAGGATATGGCAGATTATTTGTCAGACTTCGAGAATGCCTGCAGAAGTAAACGTTTCGAGCGAGATAGTTCGGCGCAGAAGTTGGTAGCTCTCCTCTCCGCTGAAGCGTCGGAAGAAATCAAGCGCTTGGTTGGTGACCGCTTGAAAAATTACGATGAACTAAAAGAGTCATTGCTGATACGATATCAGATAACGCCTCATGATCTTCGGAAAAGATATGACAGCGAGAAACAATGCGACACGACGTACTTTGATTTGGCGTATCAGTTGAAAGCCGCTGTAAGCGAATGGCTAGACAGTGCGGAATTTCCGGAGCAAATCGAACTTGCACCGGAGTGTGAGAAACAGCTTGGGGAAGCGGCCGAGCAACGTGACCGCAGTAGCAAGCCGACCGAGCCTCGAACAGAGGAGTATTGTGTTACCTTGGTTGAGCCACCAGCTGAGAAGGTTAGCACAGGCTTAATCGGTGAGAAGTCCGAAGTGACGCCGTTAAGCGAGGTGAACTGCATGCCGACCCAAGTAGCTGTAGGAGACACAGTTCCATCAAATGAGTGTGGGGAACTAGTAGTAACCGAACCGTCTCTCGAGTCGAAAGCAGAAGCTGGTGTAGAGCGTGGCGGAGAAGGAAACCAGCTAGGAAATGACAAAATTTCGGTTTCCGAAATCGACTGTGTCGTAGAGCAGGGCACGCAGAAAAACGAAATGCCGATCAGAGAAACTGCGCAGCCCACGAGCTGTGATCAGCCACGGCAGACCAGCGAGGAGTGCGCGTACGCTGTAGAGCGAGACTTGCGAAGGCGACAGCGAGCGACCAGAGCAGAGTCAGAATCGTTCGTGCCCCGATACCACGCTATGTTGTATTCACGACGAAAGCAACCCCAGTGCGAACGCGGACGAAGCACACATGACCCTCGCGCGATCCAAAGCGCCCCAGCTGTCGAAAGAGCCTGATCGTTGCGCTGAGCGAGACGACGCACTGAGTGGCGAGCCGCCAGAGCAAATGCCTAGAAGTGGGACTGACGCCAGCCGTTGTTGTTGTTCGAACTTGACTGAAAGTGAGTCCTGCGCTGCTGGCCGCGATGCATACGCGGCGCCGCACTTTGACGACACCGGTGCCCTACTAGCTCCGGTTACCGCTAGAACGTTGACCGCTAGCTTGTCAGAGATGGCCCAGAAAGAAAGTAGAAGGCTAGTATTCCAGTGCGGCCGACGGAAAACGCGGAAAGGCAGGCGCGAGAAAGAATGCTGCCATCGTAAGGAGAGCAAACTCAAACAATTGCGAAAAGAAAGCAGAAAGCATGTGTTCCAGTGCTGCCGCAGAAAAACACGGAAAGGCAGGCGCGAGAAAGAATGGAGCAAGCTGAAGCTATCGCGAAAACGAAAGCGGCTATCCCAGCGGCACAAATGCGCCCGTGCAAAGAAAATGTGTGACTGGTGCGCAAAGCGTAAGGAGAGGGATAGGTTGTTTAGAAAAGCGAGTGACTCGTGCTCGTATATTTATTTGCACAGAAACAGGAAGGTACGGTTGTTCCGTGCAACGGACAGCCGAAGCTTTAGTGAAAAAGGTGATCTCAACGGTAACGCCGATGGCTTACGTCGGAGCCCCTAACGTGAGAAGCCTGTTTTCACTTCTTGGTGTTTTTCTTCCTGACATAGGAGTTTGAACGTTATTTTATTGTATTATCTTTGTTGGAAGTGAAGTTTTTGAAAGCGTAATTTTCAAATTTATGGACGCGTTCCAAGTGCTGCTAAGCTGCCCTTTAATATAGATGGGGGCATAAGAGGGAAATAGTCTGGCATAACTTAGTGAAGATTGTGCCGTGTTTGCTGGCTGACCGGTTGAGTTTTTAGCGTGGTTGTGACGTTGTGGGTTGTCAGCAAACTCTCCTGAAGACAAGTTGCAGAGTGCCTTGGAAACCCGGACTTGCCAAGGACTTCTTCAGGCTAACTGGCTCTAGGGAAGCAGAATCGGACGACCCCGGCTAGAAGCAACATCCCGATCCCTCCGGATAGCGGATGCAGTCCCCTGCCCTTCGGGATCTCCCTTCTCCGGCGGGGCAGTCTGTTACGTTTCTCCACCGACAAGTGGGACAGCTGACGCGGCCACCGCGTAGCAAACAGGCAGAACCGCGAGCGGATCCGCCATTTCGGCGCCGTTCATCGGCCGCGCAACGCTTCCTCCCGCGGGCAAGTCTCGACGTGATCTTGCCACGCGCCAAATGTGTGTGCGTGCGTGCGTGTGCAAACGCCGGCCAAGCCTGGAGCTCGTGAGAGAGTGCGCCGCCCTCGCCCGTCTGCAGGAGGTGGAGGAGATGCGGTCGGACCACCTGCTATTGAGTCATCCGTTCGTGCCCAGACTTGTCGGGCTCTCCATTTCCTGTCAGGGTTTTCCCTTTCCCTGTGAACTGGAAAACCTATAAAAAGCAGCGGCCGACTCCGCTGAGACAGACTACTTTGAAGTGCCGTGGAGACGACGCTAGACACCAGCTGTGTGAACGAGTCTGTATTCTCTCCGGGTCAGCTTCTCTGCCCGTTCCTTATCGATGTTGTAGTAAAGGTTGTTTCGTTAGAAGACACCTCGTCTTTGCTGGGACCTTTGATGCCGTCCTCCGACCACGGAGCCGCCAGGCCAACGCTACCGAGGGGCCGCGCGCCGCACGTAATATCTGGTGGCAGCTGTACGCTACCCAGGCACACGCGACCCCAAATCTAACAGCCCCTTAATGACGAAGAAGATGCTCTGAAGTACTGGAAGAGAAATGAAGCAAAATACCCGGTACTGAGCCGCCTGGCAAAGAAGTTCTTGGCCATACCGGCTTCTTCTGGCGATACCGAGCGGCTATTTTCGACCGCAGGCGCTATACAGAGAGCACGGAGGTCACGCCTAAAAATTGAGAGGGTGGCAGAGATTCTGATGTACAGAGAGCATCGGCTGAAAACTATAACGAAATCATAACATTTAAATATCACCAATAAATAATTTCAAGAACAAACATAATGCTTATGTGCCTTTTCTATACACAAATCTGCACGCTGGCTGCTCTGTACCACAATATGTTCGGCCAAAAATGTTAGTTAATTTACCACTTATTTTAAGTCAATTTCAATCAACTGATTGATGCGCCGACACTCTGTTGTTTACAATGTGGCCTGGCCACTCCTGATTAATTTGTTAATTTTAATGACTGTATATAAAACGGAAGTCTTTAGCCTCACATCCGAGCTCAAACACTAAAACATGCAGCCAAGTACCTGAAATTGTAAAGTGTTAGATTGCACTTCCAGCAAGGCCTAGTAATGAAAGCCGACATTTACAGAGGCGAAATCCAAACTATAAGAAAACGACATGAATTGGTGATCGTCATAATGAGCTCAGCTTGCTTTTCTGACGAATGCTTAATTTTCAACGGCACAAACGACACGAGTATTAATGGGCTGAACACTATCGCAATGCATTTCGAATCATCGATTGCAAAGGAAAGTTGTAAGTGCAGGGCGCAGAAACATTATAAGCGCGTGCCAGAGTCCAGAAGCAAGCGCAGCTAGAGCAGTAATTTAAGAGATCGCTCAACTCATCACTGCCACATTGTTGTCGAAAAAACTGCCCCCTCAGACAAACACATAGTCCCATGCACGCGCACCCATAAATCTATTATACGAATATGAAGACATTGACGTCCTGTCTTAGATATTTATTACTGAGTAATATCGGCACATAGCGGCAAATATGAAGAATACTCAAATTCAAGTAAAGCTGACAGCGAGGGTGAGGGAGGGTAAGTGACGTGAGGGTGAGGGAGGGCTAGCATATTTTACGAATTGAGGATGAGGGTGAGTGAGGCAAAAAAATTTTTTAAACTGAGATTGAGGGCGAGGGAGGGAGAATGATTGAAAAATGAGGGTGAGGGAGGAAAAGTAAAAATGAGGTCATTTGCCCATCTCTGGTCTTGACAACGTACCGCGGTGTAGCTTTTGATAAAAAATGCCCTCATGCCCAATCGGGAATGACATGGCCTACAGCCATGCTCTTTTATTTCATGGCTCATTACCGACTTTCCCCAATCTGATACCCTAAAGAGTTGCTCTAGTTTATTCACTGTTACCAATACAAGAAGGTACTTTTTCTACACAGATGACATATGCTTCATTTCTCAACCATTAGGGGAAACTTTCAACCATTTGGTGAGTGCAACTAGTGCACCAAACTGCTAGCATGCTAGTGTATTTCCACAAGTAGATAACTTTCATCTCATTCTCTTGTCACTATTTGATTTGTATTAGGTTTTGACACTGATTTTTGTATTTATTTCGGTATTTAGCTGCACTGTTGACATTCGATCCTCCTTGGAAAAGTACTATTCACAAACATTTGGTGTTTAATATGTTTATTCTTTATTTCGCCCACATTTTATCTACTGTCTTGCAGGAACCCAGTTTCACCCATGACAATACTGGGCCAACTGGAGAAATCGGCAGTCATACTTCGTTCGGTAAGCTCTGCTGCCTAGCCATCCTTCAAGAGTGCAAAGCCAGGCTGGCTAAGGTGAATGCATCAACCGAGTGTTTTTTAATATACAATACTACCCACTCCTTTCTTGCAGTTCCAGAGCACAAGCTTTGCTGGCCTGAGACTGACTGACTGTGAAGCTCAAGTAAGCATAATAGCCTGGAATCTACCCATTATCTATGCATGTTGCTGTTTGCATCTAGGGTCCCAGCCCAACTTGCAGAACTATTTTGGGAGTGTTGTCAATATAAATGATAATATATCTTGGGAACATCACACAATTGTAGACTGAGATTTGTTAAACCGATCAAACAATTCGTTCAGGCACCTGTGCTGCATATTAAAGCTGTCATGATTGTGCATCCAGTTATGTAACATTTCTGCATAACTATACTACATTGCAGGTTCTAGCCCAGCTGGGAGGGACACTGGCCAGCAACTCCCATACACCTGCTTGCTTTGGAAGTGTAAGTTTTAGCTTGTGTTTCTTTCTCTTACAGACAGTGATTACTTTACTAATAATAAATGTAGATACTGTGTATTATGGAATATGACTGCTTTCCAGGAACAATAGTTTAACTTCCTTAAGTGAACGAAATAACTTTTTTTACCTTTCAATATTTTTCTCTTGCAGGTGCAAAGGGCGAGCAACATCAGCCCTGCGGAACCAAGTGTGCCAGCAAGTCATGTGCAGGCAAGTTCTGCTATTAACTTTCTTCATAACTCACTGTTAATGTAATTGAGGAAGCTGCAACCTCTATTGCCATATTCAGCATAATAGCCTGAAATCTACTCATTATATATGCACTTTGCTATTTGCATCCAGGGTCCCAGCCCAACTTGCAGAATTATTTTGGGAGCTTTGTCAATATAAGTGATACTATATCTTGAGAAACATCATACAATTGTAGACTGACATTTGTGGAACTGATCAAGCAATTCCTTAGGGCACCTGTGCTGCATATTGAAGCTGTCATGATTGTGCATCCACTTACGTAACATTGATGCATAACTATACTACATTGCAGGTTCTAGCCCAGCTGGGAGGGACACCGGCCAGCAACTCCCCTGCATCTCCTTGCTTTGGAAGTGTGGTAAATTTTCTCTTGTGTTTCTTTAACTCTTGCTGGTAGCGACTGCTATAATGGTAATAAATAAGGATAATATACATTCTGGAATATGACTGCTGTCCAAGAACAATTGTTCCTAATATCTTTTCCTGAAGAAAAACTTTTAATATTTGTGCCTTTGCAGCTGCAGTGCATTCCGGTTATTGCTTTAGTACTTAATTCCATTGCACGGATTGCATCAATTACTCTACTTGAACAAAAAAGCATAAGACATATATGCAGCAGAGCATCAATTAAGCTATAGTCAGACTTACAGATTTCTTTTAAAATGTGCTTGCATTCAAATTATATATAGATGCAGGAGCCATAAGGAAGCTAACAAATACACTGAAAGTCGGCGGTGACGGTCAGTGCGCACATCTTTCCGTATTTCTGAAACGCGTGCTCACAATGGATGCGATTATGGCCGGAGTCTTGCAGGTCGACAGCTTCCCCAGCAGATTCCACTTACACGACCGCACGTGTCAACATCTCCAAGCAATCTGCCGCATATGCACAAAGTGAGCTAGAATTCTAGCTCATTTTAGTCGCGTGCACATTCCGACATCACCCCATAACGCCATCGTGCCCTGTGTATGAGGGTTGAAGAAAGCCTGGAGCATGAACAACTTTTGACGCATTCACATGTTGGTACCTATAGAGCACTTGATCACTTAGCAGTGATGATGCCATTTTGATGGCTTCACATGCATTTTCTATGGGATGATGCAATACTTTTCAGATGTTTGATCAGTTGCACTAAGGTGTTTCAATGCGTAATCACTTATGCAAAAGGAACATTCGCAACCACACGTGACATGACTTGTATAACATTTTTCATGCAGGTGGACAGAGCTTATGCGCTGAACGAAGCTCAACAGGCAGCACCTCTATTTACGGATATGAATGCCCAGGTGAGTGGTCAGTATGTTTGCGTATGCCATGGTGTTTCATTTCAATTATATCTTTATCAATAGCAGTTATGGCAAATAAAGCTCCAGCCAAACTGAAGATGTCTCTCGCAGCTCTTGTTGTGACGAACTGCTTCAGATAAGTGGCATGACCAGAGCAAGAGAAAAGCGGTTACACGAGCACAAACAGTGGTTACTGAAATAGTTTCAGTTTTTGAATGTATGGACTGAAAGAAGATGACAGTTATGGGGAACATTTAAACTCCACATTGAAGGGTATGACGTGACAGCGTAGGCTAGCAGCCTACATATAAAGCACCGCTGTAATCAAGCTGCACGAAAGCACGTGCCAGCGTGGTCTACCAGTCACGTGAAAGCGAAAGTCCTGACAGGCTGATTCTGATGTCGACTTCCTTAATAAAAGGAGAGGCCTCGAGTTAGCGGCTCGCCAAATGTAATTTCAAGCAACTCTACGGCCAGTTAAGTGTTCAGCGCTATGCTCATGACTTTGTGCTCACAACGGCAACGCCGGCGGACTGCCGCCGACATCACATTTTCGGTGAAGGGGGGCTGTCATGTACGATGTGTGTTCCTCCAAGCACCGGGATAACGAACGATCGGCTTTTGTGTGTTTCTGTATGCCGTGCGCCCCGCAAAGCGTTGGCGAACTAAACACATTCCCGAAAGCAGAGCAGCGACGCGGCGGTGGGGACCGGAGAATCGGCGCTGGGAGGACAGCAAGGAGGAGAAATTTATGGGCTCCCGCAAGGCGCACTGCCCGTGTCATCCGAGCTTGCCGCTGCCCGCGGCAGGGAGCAGGATTCTGCAACGCTTCTGGGAAGCGTTCGAACCTCCGAGGTGGTGGGAGCTTGGGACGCGAAGACAGGAGTGGACCTGGAGAGGAGGACTCTCGGAGGGAGAGAGAGGTCGGAGCGAGAACGGCGGACGCAAGGACGAGAAGAGACTAGGGAGTTTTAGAATAGGGGGACCCAAGGCTTGGGGCCCCCAAGGAAATAGCGTGCGGCGGCGCAACGTGCTAGCTGAGCGGCGAGTTTTAGAATAGGGGTTTCCCCGACGCAAAGAAGCCGGGCTTGCGCTCATCGATTGCAGCGCCACTACGGTCAGAATTGAAAATGCGTTCAAGTAGAAATAAGCTAACAACTCTATTTAATGGATGAAAGCTGCTATTATTTACAAAACAAACTTAAGAGTATCAGTAAAATTTATCATACTTTTATGTACCTTGTTCTTGTGTTTTAGACAACGCAAAATCGGTCATTCTTAGCCAATCCAGTCCTAGCGTTCCCGCGCCGCCCGCTCTCCCGCGCTAGTTTCTGTGGTTGTGGTTTAGCTTGTCTTGAATCTTCAGTGTGTATTATCTGTTCGTGTTATTTTCGTCATGCCGAAAATGACCCAGGCTCGCGCCAGTGTGCTGTGCGATCAGCTGTTGTATTTAGATCTGAGCTGGGCGGAGCTCGAAGATCTTTTTCTTAGTCATCGGCTGCGGCACTCACCGGCGACACGACGCTACAAGTCGAGCCTCGGCCTGCTGAATGCTGATGCTTTGGAGGAGGAGGAGTTCCGAAGAATGTTTCGTTTTCAAAAGGAACACGCGGATGGGCTTAAAACCGCATTAAAAATTCCAGAAACGCTGGAGAGTAGCCAAGGTGTGCGCGTGTCGGGCAAAGAGGCTCTGCTCATGGGACTGCGACGCCTCGCCTACCCAAACCGCTGGTGGGATTTGGGACCAATTTTCGGCCGACACAGCTCTGCCATGTCGAGCATCGTGTCGAAATTGTTTTCCCACATTGAGGAAAGCGTTGGCCACCTCCTCGACGACATGGGGGAACATCAGTGGCTTGGCGTGGAAAACCTCCAGGAATACGCGAACGTGAGTGCTACGTTGGATTTCTCACACCTGCATGATATGAGATATTAGCTGTTGTGTCTGCAAGGTTCTGTAATTTCTCAAAGCTTCTATAATCACCCAATATAATCACCCAGATGCAATAAACCATGAATATGAAAACCATAAGTGGCTCTAATATAGCAGCGCATGGAGAGTAAACTGCACGGCGATTTGGATCTGAGCTAGTTGATTCATTTGGAACTACAGCCTAACAGCGAAAAAGTTTTCCATTCATTGAATCATTTATTAATCCTTCATCTCATACCCTACAGATGCACTGAGCCAATAAATATCGTTAAAGAAAAAGTTTTCGGCGCCCTAGCTTTTGACTAATGTGGGTTTTGTTTGTGCCTCTAGCCGCTCTCGCCCCTTGTTTATTTTGTTGTAATCTCGCCGCTGGTGTTTTAGCCACGTTTCTTCACACATTGTGTTTAGCTTTTTATCTCTTCCAGGTTCTCCTTTACACCACCCTCGTTCTCACATTTTCTTCCTTTTATTTTGCTTTTATCCCATGGCTTTGACTTCTCATCTCCACGACTAAGTGTATTTCTTTGTGTGTTACTGCCTCTCATTCTCTCTCCCTTTCGACTTTATATGCTTCTGTGTCTTTAAATAAAGATTAGTTGCTAGTCAGCCTCATGTCCTGTTGTCTTCCTTGTGTGTGTATTTCTGTTAGGCTGTAGTTCCACCTTTAAAAGTAAACTAGATATATATATATATATATATATATATATATATATATATATATATATATATATATATATATATATATATTTTGCCAATCAAGTCACGACAATTCAACTTCTTGTCACTATGCATTTGTAAATGTTCTCATAGCAGAGCTAACCATATCACCTTATCCAACGATTAATGACACTGCAGTGGGTATTTTATATTATATATATATTACCTCATAAAATGTTGTATTTTGCTGCACCTTCAAACAACATGCTTCTTTTTGTGCAGGCTGTACACAACAGAGGTGCCCCACTGACAACTTGTTGGGGTTTTGTGGATGGCACTGCAAGGCCAATTTGCCGACCATCTGTTAACCAACGCGTTTACTTCTCGGGCCACAAGCGAGTGCACGCAGTGAAGTATCAGGCCGTGATGTGTGCAAACGGGATCATCTGCGAGCTCGATGGTCCCTTCCCCGGACACCGACATGATGCTGGTGGGTTCAAGTAGTTTCATTTCATTTTGCACTTGAATGAACACAACTGTGGTGCCATATTTCTAGACTTGGCGATGAGTGATAACCCATTCGGGGCCAAAAATCAGTAACTGTGGAAAGTACACATCTTTTTAAATAAAGTATTAATGGCTTCACGCTATTTATTATTTACCGGCCTTGATTGCAAGCTGATGGGCATCATTGAAACTGTGAGCTCACATCTGCATGAATGGAAAGAAGATTTTTTTTTTATTTAAGACGTCCATTACAGGGCATGTTTGTGATGTCAGCTGGATTCCTAGCTAAAAGCTAGTTGAGATCATGCAAGAAATTTTTTGAGTAGTTCGCAGGCATGGAAAAAATACTTGCAAAAACATTTTAGATAAGGCTCTCACAATAAACATAGACATTTTAGATATTTCTTTTATTACGCATCGAATGCAAATCATAGAAATATACACCCAAAAAAGATACATTCAGAATGCAATAGTCGCTTGGTAAGACTGTTTAAATAAACAACAAAATATAACACACAAAAAAAGAGATGCATGCTTAATTATATGGCCATATATCTAGATCAGAAAGAAATGGACTTAATTCTAGCTGCTATGCTTGGTGGTATGCTCTTAAATATTTCACTGTACGCCTAAGATGCATTTTGTACTTTACCAATCTCATGCACATGACCTAATCACTTTATATATCATGTCTTTTACAGGAATGCTGCGAGAAAGTGGGCTCTACGAAAAGCTTAAAAACCTTGTCCAAGGGGCCCACTACACTATATACGGGGACCCAGCATACCCTCTGCGGCCACTACTGATGCGCCCATATGCTGGGGCATCTTTAACCTTGCCGCAGCAAAGGTTCAATGCTGGGATGAGTACAGTTCGCCAGGCTGTGGAGTGGGGTTTTGGAAAAACCGTAAGTTTGTGGGCATTCCTAGATTACAAGAAAAACCAAAAACTTCTGCTCCAGAATGTACCACAAATGTATCGGGTAGCAACCATACTGACAAACTGCCACACATGCCTTTATGGCAGCCAGGTAGGAATGTTTTTTGGATTGCGCCCCCCTTCCCTGCACCAGTACCTGCGATGAGCTAGATGAACAGGATAGTTAAGCGGGCGAGTTGGTGATACATCATCCAAAAAACAGCGCGGACAAACGGGGACGAAAGGAAGAAACCACAGGAACAAGCGCTGACTTTAGTTGAGAGTCAGCGCTTGTTCCTGTGGTTTCTTCCTTTCGTCCCCGTTTGTTCGCGCTGTTTTTTGGAAGAGCTAGATGAGCTGTAAAGTTCCAGAATATGCCTACTTACTTGGTTTCACAGGCTGTTTGCAGCAATGAGAATGGTCTGACAGACCTGGCCCAACATGGATAATCAGCATTTTAATAGACATTTGGGATCCTACTGTTGCACCTGCCAATTAGAGGAAAAGAGACACATAGGAGCACAATTGCCTATTTTAGTGCACACGATCCTGATTGGGCCATGGCGCCCCTGCTTTTCTCAGTGCTGCAAATAGCTTCGGAGACAAGGTATAGGACAAGTAATAGCTGCAAATCCGGACCATTAAAGGAAGATGACTCGAACAATCATATTGGGATGAAGCGCATTTGGCAAGTATTCGCAACTCATGACTAGCAGCTTAACAGTATCCCTCAAGAGGAAAGTATATAACAGCTCTATCTCATCTGTATTCACCTATTTGGAGAACCATTGAGGATAATGGAAAGGGCTCTATTTAAGTTGAGGGAAACGTAGGGATCTCTGGAATGGAAAATGGTAGGTGTGATGTTCAGAGACATGAAGTGTGTTAGGTGCGTAGAGGTACAAACTCTAGTTAATGACATTCTGGTCGAAATTGAGATGAGGATGGGCAGGGCATGTGGTGCGAAGAGAGGATAACTGATGGCTACAAAAGGTAACACACTAGATTCCAAGGGAAAGAAAGCGTAGCAGGGGCAGCAGAAAGTTAGGTGGGTAGATGAGATTAAGAAGTTTGTGCGGGTCAAGTGGATGCAGCTAGCATAGGATTGGGTTAAATGTAGAGATATGGGAGAAGCCTTTGTCCTGCAGTGGGCGTAGTCTGAATGCATGCAGCTCTATTTATTTTGCTGGTGCTGCATCAGAGTTTTAATTAACTCTAAGGATGCATTTTGTTGCGCGACAAAAATGCGCCTCTCTTCTGCCCGTTCTTGGGATTGTAGTTGAAGCTGCTGTTGTAGACTGGCAATCAGCTCCATTCTGAGGCGACTTTCTTCCTCTCGTTCTCTTCTTTCAGCCAGCCATTCCTGCCTCTTCTGCTCTAATTTCTCCTTTTCAAGTGCAATTCGCTTGTGTTCTAAATCTATTCTTTCTCTTTCAATGTTGTACTCTTTTTGGCGCCAGATTATGTCGTGGTCTAACCTTTTTTGAAAAAACTCAAGGGTGTCATCTGGGTCTTTTCTTTTGCTTGGACCTGGGCTCAACAAAAGAGGAAACAAACAGGTAAGACAGTGCAGAATGCACACATGCAGTAGCAACCAAAATATTTTGCAGCAATCTGAAATATTAATGTGCTTTTGTTGTATTTATGTAAGGTGGAGTATGGATTTTTTGCACATGTCATGTTATTGTTACAAAAAATGCATAGTAACGCATTGATGACAGGCAGCTGGGTAATGATGAGGGGACACACATGTATTCGACACTGCACTTGAGGAGAAAAAGGACTTCATCTTTTTTAACGGTATTTAGGTACTCTCTGCACAGTGAGTACCTTTCATGGCAAGTTTGTAACTTACTGCTATGGCCATTTCTAGCAGAGGAAAGACATTCAACATGCATTGTTTATAATGGAAATAGAAGTACTGGAGCACTGCTAGAGAAAAAGACAGCTTAAAATAAATATCTGCAATTAAACATGTAAAAAGAAAATGTTCCCAGCATTAAAGAGTTTCAAAATGCCTTTGCAAATTAAGTGGATTGTTCGTGATGTGGGTGCCCTAAACTGAATTTGATTTTAAACTGACCTAAACCTGCAAAAACATTCGGTAGTTACTGTAAAGAAAGCATAACTGGAAGCGTAAATGAGACCTACATTACTTGCAGAGCAAGTTGCATGCAACTGCCTTTTAAACTGTAGTAATGAAGTGTCACACTGCTCCTCAAGCTGCACTGAGGCTTCAGTATTTAATGCTTCAGAGTTTGGGACACTATTAGTTCCCACAATAGTGTTCTTCAGTCGTGTGCTGATAAACAACATCGATGCCATCATAGCTGTAAAGCACCTTATTTGATAGGTAGTTTTACATAAAGACTTGCCTCGCTTTCCTTGCTGAGCGGCATCTCTTGTAGGTGTGGCAGCTGTGGGTTGCACATTTCTTGGTGTCCCTGTGGCAGCTTGTGTTATATTCATTGCTGCAGGCATATTGCTATTTGCCTGCCAAGTGCTGCTGGCAAGGCCATTTGATGTGTCTTGGCTGTTGATGCTGTTGCTGGTATGGTCAGCGCTGGTATGGTCAGCAGTGTTGTGCAGGTCAAGGTTTTCTTCTTCTTCTATGATGTAAATTGCTTCTAGTTCATCTGCCACACTTTGTGAGGTTCCTTGCAGCCCTTAGACATGAAAAAAAATATATATATATATATAGGCAAAAAATGTGAATGCAGTGCAAGAGGCAGCACAGTATGGCATTGCTTATCTGCAGTTTTACACATCTGTAATCTATAATTTACAGACAACAGTCGACTGCAATAAGCTGAGAAACCGCATTCCTGCATAAACATTAACTGCATTTTATTGAGTAATAAATACCGCTATTGTATTATTTATTTTGCTTCTCTGCTATAGCATGAAACATGCTTTTATTCATATTTTATGCTTTATTCATATTTAATTGTTGAGCTCAGCAGTGCCTTGTGTATTTTGCTTTCAATTTTATAACCAGTGCTAAATGCTTTTTTCTGTGTATGCCACTGTTTTGAACCATTCCTGTACCACCCTGCTAAATGCATCATGTGGTGATTGCATTGTCTGTAAATAAATAAATAAATAACTTGAAGAAGGAATAAATATGATTGCTTGTACACAGCGTACTGTCTTTGGATCATATGAATTGGTCATGTTTCAGCAATGAGATCATTTCCTAGTGCTAAAGCATACATGTGGGGTGCAGTCTGATGCAAAAACATTCATAAACTCCATCACTATTTCAGGATAATGTGGATCCAATATGTTGCTTCACTTGGAGAACAGTTTGCAGTCCAGTTAACTCTTCACAAAAATCACTTTTGCTGTGCTGTAACATATGCTGATCTGGCTCTGCAAGTAGGCTTCTATGAATTGTTAAAGGTTCACAGAAATGAAAAAAAAAAAAAAAAAACACGCCCAATAACACAGCCACGTGCAGCTCGTGGTTGGCGGTTGCTTACAGTTATGTTGCAATCACAGAGGACAATCGTATTGTATTGGCTATTCAGAAAAATGTTTGATAAGATGAGGCATTCGCTCTCATGCTGAACAGGATAATAGAGCACACAAAACATCAGTGCACGAAATAAAAAAAAAATCATTTCCGTAAAGGTATGGGGTCAGCACAGTCATATAGTCAATGTATTGCATTAACAGGGCACTCACATTGGTTGGGCTGTGGAGGAGACACTGGGCCTTCAACGTACGGCGTAAAAGCGGCTGCAGCTACATCTCTTGTCGTGGATGCGAGTGCCTTTTCAGCCGCCGCCCCAGGCCGCGATAAGGGACGACCGGCGGCCACCTTACTTGTTGCAGTCTTCTTTATAGTGTAACCATACTCTTTCGCCATGTCGAGTACATCTTGGAGCAGATGGCATTTCTCGTCGTATTCTTCTTCAGTTCCGGACCTATGATAGCACAATGTAGTACAAAAGAGTGAATTAGTAATACGCTTCCCACAGCAAACATAAGATTAATCACAGTCGTCACGAATAATTTGCGCGAGTGCAAAAGGAAAAATCAAAATATATGATACTTACTTTGCGAGGTTGGCCCTGTCATTGCGCTGGAACTGTGCAAGCAGGAGGTCCACCCGATCGCGGATTGCCCTTTTCGTAAAGTTTTTCCCAGTTCCGTGGGAAATTAACAAGGCCACTTGGTCCCATCTCCTCGGATCTTCAAAGGGATTTGTCGCATAGACTTCCCTTAAAATATTTATGTCGTCCTGTACAGTGAAGCGGACGCGCACGGGAGCACCTGCTTTTTCTGAAGCCATTCCCGCTTGTCGAAGGGGCAATGTTACGACCTCGCATGCACTGACAGGGGCAGAAAGAGGCGAGAGCTGAAATGACGGAGACGGTCCTTTTTTGCGCGCTGTTTCGTTGCCCCGAATGCTGGCCCATACGGCTGCTTGTGCGTGCGTGCGCGTATGCTTGTGTGTGTATGCGCGCGCGCGCGTATGTGTGTGTGTGTGCGCGCGCGCGCGTATGCGTGTGTGTGCGTATGCATGTGTGTGTGTATGTGTGAGCGCGCGCGCGCGCTGTCGGCCTAACCATCTGTGGAGCCAGACCACCCGGACATTCGAACCGGCAAGGGTGTCGCGAGCGGGCGCCGAAGAGCAGAAGAATAGGTCCTGTTCCTGCCGCCGTTCGAGAACGGAACCATCTGGGCGCTGCAACTACGAGTTTCCAAAAGCTCGTGCAGTTCCTGGGCCTCCCGAGTACGAAGTAGGCAGAGGGGAAAAAAAAGACGAAAAAAACAAACAGACGAAGGCCTGGATAGATGGACTCGACCAAGCACCAGCGGAGATGGTGACAACACAACATGCACGTGGGAGACAGCGCATTTGTTCGCCGAGCCACAGCGGCTCAAAACTCAACTTGCTAATAAAATTTAACAAGAAACTTCTATTTAGATTTGAATCAAAGCGGATTTTGTAATGAAGGAACTAATTATTTAATAACACACTATGATTGCGTCGCGCTGCTGAAGTGCTGAGCACGGCAACTCCATTCAAACTACCCGCGCTTTCTGTCGTCTCCGTCTCCATGGCAGCCAAATGCTGCGAACTCGCTAAGCCTAACAGCTCGGTAAATCCGGAAGCAATCTGAAAATATAGTGCGTTTTATCGCTAAAATTTGGTTGTGCGGGCATCATGAGACATAGCATAAGCTTCGTTGGCCTTTCGTTTTCCATGAACGCGTGACACCATGGAGCGGTGACGACAAATGTGTGCCGAGGCGAGCGGCCGCCGCTTGGCCGAGCGCCGCCATGTTGCCGTAACCCAAGCGACCCAACGGCGGCTTGGGGCGAACGCTATTTTGGAAAAATAGGGGCCGCCCCAAGCGTTAACCCAAGACCCCAAGCGCGCCTTACGTTCTGCGCATGCGCATTTCGACGCCCCAAGCTCCTTGGGGGCCCCAAAGCTTGGGGCCCCCTATTCTAAAACTCTCTACTGAACTGGAGTGTCGTGCGGAGAGGCCGCGCTCCGAGTGATACGTACGAAATGCGCGCAATTTGTAAATAAATTATTAATAATCAGGAAATGCCAAGTGTGGTCGAGCTTCGTCGGAGAATGCCAGAGGGGCGGAGCAAGGGACCTGCCTGACAGGGGCCTTTAAAGCTATCAGGTTAAAATAAAGCAAAACGTCATAATTAGCCTACATGTCTTGCTCAACTTCTTGAACAGAAGGTATAGGACTGAAAGCCAAGAGTGATGGAGGAATTAGAACTGGGAATTCAAAATGATGCGACTAAGTAATGTGGGCACAATTCTGTTTTAAAACCTAAATTGCCATTATCGCGTGCTAAATGTGATGAATATATTGTCCTTTCATTTTTGGGGATAAAATTATGATCATTTAACTTTTACAATAATTTGTTTATTCAGTTCAAGCATCTGTCCAAATTGGTAGAATCTCTTGTGCTGAAAAAGTTCTACAAATACCAAACCAACTTATTTTTGGGACATTAAGTATACATCATTCATTGTTGTCCACTACATTGTGTTGCAAGTCCTGCTGATAAGGAATTTTTAGCACTCATTTGTTGTCAGTGTGTGGTAGTTTCACTATTTGTTTTCATGAGAATAAGGCGAACATCTTTTCTGCGCTTTTAACACGCCTTTAGCATACATTTTAATGTACACTGGTTAATAATTCAGCAAGGAGTAAAGTTCGCACAAATTTCAGCAGCTTAAATATATGCAATGTCTTGTTTATTTTTGTTCAGAATGATGCATTGTCTTTTCACGTAGGTCCACCTTGTAGGGGGTATTTTTATACCTTCAATGAAGTAGGCTGCTCTAATGGTATCATCCAGGGACTCCCGTATCTGCAAAAATTCAGCGAGGTGTCTGAACGATACCAGAATTCCTGGAAAGGAGTGTGAAGGGGCAGGCCTGCCGCCGCCTTTTAAAAGCAGAGGGGCCAGCAGTAGGCAGAAAGCCAATGACGCCAGTGAAGATGCAAGCCATTGGCCGTAAGTTGCTGTCTAAGTGATGCAACTATAAATTTATGGACGTGCAAGATACTCCTTTTAATTATTCAAAATTGTTAGTAAAAAAGGACATTTTCCATTCAAGTATTTTTTTTTACTGCTTAATTAATTCTTAAGTATTTAATTGCGTGATCCCTTTGTTTATAGAAAACAAAATGCTCTGTCAAGTACCAAAATGGGCTGTTTACATTGTACTCACCACATCTCTTGGAAATAAATGTCTTGTTGTAATCAATATGCATCGTACACTTATTCACTGGCTGGTTGGAAGATTCTATTTCTTCAATTACAATATTTTTGCAGATGCATTTGATCATTTCATCTGCGTGCACCCACAAGAGAAGCCTGCAGCTGCAAAAAGAAGAAATTAAATTATTTGAGCGAGCTGTTGCAAGACATGCGAAAAAAAAATAAGAATCAAGTGAAACAGCACTAGGAAATACAGGACACATGAATGAACAACGCATGTGTCTGCCGTTCAGGTGTCCCGTCTTTCCTAGCACTGTTTTACACGATTATTAAGCATGTGCCAACCAGCCTGTATTTGCACTCTTCTGGAAAGAAATAAACTTGTGTTGGAACTTCTGGGTTAACATAAAAAGCTGCCAGTAATTGGTGACAGCTTGGAGCTGTTTCACAACATTCTGACTCACAAATAATTGCAGGTACAAGTTTTGGGGAACTGTGCATCGCTGCAGTTAATAGTGGACAGATGGTATTATTGAAGAAATGCTCAAGATCTTTTTCAGGTCCGGTACAAGTGAGATGCGCTTTGTTTATTTTATTTCTGCCTTCGTCTTGTATAATTTTGGGCCATCCTATATAAAACGATAATTAGGTATAATCAGAGCTATCCTGTATGATATTGGGAAATCCTGTATGATATTGGGATATCCGCAGTGATTCCGAGATATCCTGTTAACAGGAATATAACAGATAACAGGAATATTCTATAGGGTTCATAAGTATCCTGTACAATACCAGACCGTCTTGTATACAGAACAGGAACTTATAGTTAACAATGGGTATTAATGTAGCCTGCATACGAACCTCGAGAGTGTTCACCAGCACCACGCTCAATCATAGCGGTGGACGTGAAATGCCCTGTGTTACCGCCAGCGCCAAGAAAGTAGCAGGTGGGACAGCGGTCGATGTAGCCGAGTTGGAAAAGCACCGGACGTGATATTCGGAGGTTATGGGTTCGGTTCCCACCATCGGCACGTTGTTTTTCCTTCTACTTTGTGTTTAATTATCTTTCCCCTAAACAGATTACATTACTAATTTATGTGATTATCGAAGTAAAAATTTAAAGGAGTACAATCCCCAATGCTTTCCTTGGCCCCACCGACTGTTGGCTTCTTTCCTTCATGTATTATAACAAGCACCGTCATTTCTGCTATATATATACACCGGGCGTCCCAGCCAACTTGAACCAAGGGTTACAAAATAATATATTTGAGGTAGGTCAGTGAAACCAGTTGCATACAACTACCAGCCTGCTTGCGCACTACAGGCAATTTTTTGTTTTGCAATTAGTTATTTGCCTAATTATGTTAATTTTCTAATTTAAAAAATTTTCACCTTAGACCAAAAATGTGAAATGGAAAGTTGTAGAGCACCTTCAGAAACCCCCATTCCATTAACTGCGATAAAGAAAGTCTCACGTGTATCTTTTTTTCCGGGCTCAAAAGAAAGCCCGCGAAATACAAATAATACCACGTGACTAGCGCATTTGAGCGCAGCGATTGTGGTGCAATGATAAGCTTGAGAGGGTACTGTAGCCTGTCCCTCAAACGGCGTTGCGCTTCCCGGAAAGACGGGGGTTCGGCTCTCCGGTGCTGCCGAGGCTCGGGTTTCTCTGCCGAGAAGCGTGTGGTTGTCTTTCGGAGACGGTCTGCGCGCGAGGCGGCTAAAGAAATGGCCAGAACCCTGTATCTGTGTATGTTTTCCTTTTAGCGTAGCTGGCCAGGGCGGCGAGCAGCTTGGCTTGTGTGTGATGTTGTTTTATTTTTCTTTTCTATGTGATGTGTTTAATTCGGGAGAAAGTGGCGGGAGAATTCTTCATTGGCTGTGGTGTTGCGAGGGGGTTGTCATTGGCTGAACAGTAACTTTTGGCGGGAATTGCTTGAGATCGGGGTGCGGGAATGAGAGTGCAGGGCTTTTACTGGACGGCAGCCGTGCGGGCCAGTCGTGTGTGACTGGTGGTGGCCCGGGGCCGTATACGTAGGAGACAACATGGCTTAAGTAAAGAGGAAGTTCGTGGCGGTGGCCGATAGTGGGCTCAGCGCCGTGTAATCTGAATGTAATGAAAACTGTGTTAGTTTTGCTTGTTTTATTTTGATTTAATAAATGTTTAGTTAGCATCGGACGGAGGTCACTCATTTGATGGAGGACATGCGCTCAACTCTGCAGCCGTCAGTCGCAAAGTAAGTCCCCCAGGGTCCGGCACGAGGCCCTCCTCTCGCACCCATCACCATCAACCGAGAGGGAAGCCCTTCCGCCGACTTAACCATCAGTCGAACTGCAGGACGTTTGTTGTTGTACGCATTTAACTGCAGTTGTCTCAGGTGGTGCATGTCGCCCGCCTGAAACGGTTTCATCCCAGGTGATCTATTTAACTCGCCCGACGGGCTTCGTCTGCGAGGAGGGAAATGTCACGCACCATAGCAGATCGACGGAAGAAGATGAACCGTCGGACGATCAGTAGAGGAAGAACGAGGGTCAGAAGGACGTTTGTTGCCGCGGTCCTGCTTCCATCGATCCCTCTGTAAATAAACCCCCTTGCGCGTACTAAGCACATAACAAATATATCTGTGTGTGTGTGAGTGTGTGTACGTACGTATACGTATGTGTGTCAGTTTATTCTGTTGGCGTCAGCACTCCATCAAAACTGAGTAGAGGGAGGCCGTCAAAGTGACGAATATCTTTTAGTGTGTGTGTTCGTGTATGGACCATGCACGCACCGATAGGCCATCGTGTTGAAAGCACAGCAAGGTGGTCGTATAAAAGCACCAGCTCGGGTGCACTCAGGCCATGTAACGCCAGCACGAATACACCAGAACGTACACACACGCGCATGGGCACCAGAACTGTGTCTGAATTTCCGCTCTGGTGAAAACACCACACACGGGCTGTCAGATTTTTCGATAGGGAGGCTACGCTCAATTCTCTTCCGCAGGACGAGCATAATTATAGCGTCAAGAAACGCTCGAGCCCGTCCGACAGTTATCGATCAACTCGACAAGTTCGTCTATGGAGGAAATGTAGAGGACGCAGAAGAGACGATCACAGGAGGAGCGAAATTAAGAAAGGCGAGGCAGTTAGTTTACTACATACGCAGCTAGTAACCTACAGCAAAAGACAGGTTTTTAAGCCTGCACTCAACTTCTCACCACGAACATTGCGCCAGGTCACAATTCACTCAGACGTTTACTTGACTCAATCGATCTTTTGTAACCATCTGGACACGTTTCCTAGTCGTTTGTATGCTAGAGGATGTTCGTTTTATTAAGTCCAGAAAATTGAGGGCGTTAGCACTTCAAATTTTGTAACCTCCTTGAAAAGTGTGCATCTTGCAAGTTTGGCTCAGGGGCAGGGGAAGAGCTCACTCTTCAAGTGATCAAATTTTGCGTGCGTGCTTTTTTGAAAAATAATCGCAAAAACTATAGCAATGTAATTGGGCGGCCTTACCATGAGTGCCTGCTCTACGTTTCGCTCGACCGGCAGCGACGGAGCTCGACCCTTCCGAGAACAGTGTAATCGCGAGCTTGCTTCAACTGAGCTACTGTGTTCTAAACTTGCCGAGAGAGCTGGGAAGTGGTGTCATCCCTAGGATGCTTCGTTTCAAGAAGCAAGTTTTGGTTTACAAGTGTAGGGCTGGCCTTGGCTGGGTATCATCAGGAGCCCGGAAGTTTCGCCCACGGGCTACGCATGAACGCGCCAATTACCTGTGATACCGCGATGGCCAAGGACACGGGGCAGCCTTAAGGCCCACCCACATGGACCGAACTTCCTGCGGCAAACCTTGCGAACTGCCGCCTGGCGGCGTGTCGCCGGCCGCCGGCGGCCGTTCGCCGCTGATCAAGCCGGGCCAGATATTTTACCATCGGCGGGCGACTGGCCGCCCGCCGGAAGCTGCCGATGACAGCATCAGCGCGGACCAATCAGGGCGCGACCGGGGCTAACTTGAGTCGGCTAGCATGCTGGGGCCGAATTACGTACCGCTCACAGTCACAAACCAGTCACAAACAGCTCACAATGCCCTGTTCCTATTGGTCAGCCCGTCTGCCGCTTAGGGCTGACCAATAGGAACAGGGCATTGTGAGCGGTTTGTGACTGTGAGCGGTACGTAATTCGGCCCCTGGTGTGATAAACATGGCGTCGAAAGCTGCGCGCATCGAGTACAACGACAGGCTCATATCAGTTGTGCAGACGCGACCAATATTATGGGATTGTTCGGATGCTGCATACAAGGACGCCAGGAAAAAGGCCATTGTGTGGCAGGGGGTTGACGAGGAAATTGGAGTTGACCCTGACGGAAAGCAAACAATCATCACAGTGCCTTCTTTGACATGTGCTTTTTGTTTTCATCAGCGGGTGCTGTGCCAATGCGCATAAATAAAGCAGCGTCGACCCTGTTTTTCTTTCGGCAGAAGCAAGTTGTTCTCAGGCTGCTGTAAAGATCGAATTGCCAAGCTGTAATTTTATTTAAATTCTCATTTCAAGCAGCAGCAGAAACCGCAGATTACTCAGACGGTGCCGCGACCTCTATGCCAAACAGGAGCGATTTCTGTTATTATGGCTTAGAATGAACTAAAGTGCTGTAATTAATGATAGGTGCTACAACTAATCGATGTGTCGGCACCTGATACCATCTTCAATCTTAGCGGCACATTGGCCGACATGTGCGGCTTGTTTACATCGGCGCAAACTGTGAAAGTGTCCAAAAAAACTATAGTGTATAGATAGTGGGGCACAATTTTAAGTAAATTGCAGTAAGCACTGTTGAATTTACCTCTTTCGTTGTAGTGTTGCCTTTCCGATTAGGTAGATGTAAAAATTTCCAGCTGCTAAAGCGATTGCAGAGTAGTAAAAGGTGCTGCGCAGCGCTAGACTGCGTAGCTCACTGTCGCCATGAAAAAAAAAAAAAACAAGAGGCGGAAACGATCGCTTTTCTATTTGTTCTCGTTATCAGAATACTGCCTCTCCCTAAGTCGGGGACAGCGCCTAGGCGAAGTGCGCATTCGGTCTCGAAGCTGGGCGAGCTCGATTTCAACGTCGGAGCCGAAGCGGACGCGACAGTTCCCCAAAAAACATTGCAAAAACTATCCCTGCGTGTCTGCAGGTCCAAAATATTTGTATGTCAGCTGAATGCAGTGTCCATGTCGACCGAGCGACCAACTGATGAAACAGCCAATCCCAGGGTGCCCCTGTGCCAGTGTGTGAGCTTGTACATTTATTAGAACTGCAAACAGGTTTTCTATTACATACAAAAATGTTTCCATTTACATGCACGTTGCAAATATACTGACTGCGTGTAAATCGTATAATTAGCTTGTTCATTCAGAGCACTCGCCTTGTAAACTCAGTCCTGTATGGTACATAACGGCAGGCGCCAAAAAATGTTATGTGCAAAGACCCGGGGAATGTCAATGTTATAACAAGCGTGGCACAGCTGTCTATTTATTGCTGAATGTCTTTTCTTTCAGGCTCAAATGCACAAGCCAAGTTTATGGGCTTGAGGGACACATTTACAAAAAAAAAAAAATACAAGAAATGGAAGAAGGGAGCACCGAGTGGTTTTGGTGCCAGTGGCTGCGAGGAAATCAGATGGCCATATTTTAAGTCCCTGATGTTCTTGAAAGGTCAAGTGGAAGTTGGCAGGTTTGTCTTTTTCATCAACACATCTGTACGTGTGCATAACAAAACACTGCTAATGTACTGGAGCTTTTTCCTGTTATCAGCTGTTGTCTTGTATCATCAAACAATTCTTATTTTTGATGCTAGAAATGAATCAAGGCATTGTGCATTATAATTTGTTGTGCCAGCGTTTGGTACATAGAAAGCAACAATTTAGTGTGTATGTTTTCTGTAGTCAATGAATGAATGTGTTGTCTTTCATTACCCAAAACCAGCACAAGAAGCAAATTCAGAGAGAGTGCCGAGAAAAATGTAGCAACCGCTGAAAGTTTGTTACTTGCAGTCTCAGTTCTTTGCTCGCCTCTGAAGGGAGCGGACGTACGTTCCGTTGTCTACCGATTCGGCGCGTTCCCTCTCGCGTCAGTCGCCTTTCAGGTCTCGGTGGGGGCGGGTGAGTGCGGCGCTCGCTCCGGCGAGCTCGCGCGCGCCCGCCTTCGCCTCCCTCCGGCGCTGGCTCGCCCTGCTCGCCCCGTCGCGACCTTCAGTCCTCCTGTGCTCCGGTGATTACCGTCGCAGTTCCCTGGTCCTTCTTGGTCCATCCTCGCTGGTCTCATCTAGCCCGCCAGCCAAAGCGGAGCCCGAATCCGTCTCCCCGCCCAACCCCAACCCTTGGGCGTGCGAGTGTGTCCCGTGCTGCGGGTGATGCCAGGTCTCTCGCCCTGCCAGCACACCCTCCTCCCATGAGGAGTTTTCCAGTGCGGCCCCCTTTGACCTTGGTCTTCCCCTGCGGCGCACCGATGTCGCCCGCGCCCGAGGCGAGCCCCAGTGCTGGTCCGGACTCGTGGCTCTCCGCCAAGGCTCCCTGCTGCTCCTTCGGGGGCGCAGTCCTGCTGGACCATGCCAGTTTCCCGGCAGCAATCCCGGGAACCTCGTGCTCTCGGGCCTCGACGCGCCGCCCTTCCCGGCGGTTCTTCCACCATCCCCTGCCGCGCCTCAGTTTCGGCTGAGGTACCACTGCGGTCACTTCCGCTGCCTCCAGGATATCCCCAGAGACAGTGTCCCGTGTGCTTCTCGCTCACGGGCCTACGAGTGCCATCTTGCGAGATGACCCCTACTCGCCGCTGCCACGGTAGCGGTTTCCCAGCGGTCATCCCAACTGCCAGCCGGACTCTCCGATGTGACAGCGTACTGCAGATCCTCAGCAGTCACCCCGGCGTCTTGATCTCTCATCGGAAAAAGACGCTTGCCGAGCAGCATGCTGCTCGCACCTAAGCCGACCCTGCACTGGGCTCCGACTTGCCGGTAGCGGTTGCGCTTGTGTTGTGTGTTACCCGCGGGGCACCCAGGATAGCCCTCTGTGTTCTGCGGACCTCCTCGCTGTGCTTCCGCTCTTCGGCCCCTGACTCTGCGGACTATTGCTCGCGCGTCCCCCCCCCCCCCCCTCCCCTCCCAACCGTCCCCTACCCCATTCCCCTGGACACCAAGAGTGCCGCCGCTCGCTCAGGCTGGCATACGTCGTGTCCAGTACTCCATCCCCCCTCATCATAGTATCACCACTTGGAGTCTACACTGAGAGCACTGGTGAGTAGCTTTAATTTTTAGGAGGTAAGAATAATGTAGCATGCCCCTTGCACTCAAAAGCTTCTAAAATAGATCTGAGTCGTCTATTAGACTAATCAAGCTGCATGCATCATTAAATGTACAGCAAAGAATGTCTGCACAGTGCCTCATGAAGAGTCTGGAGAAGTGTCTGAAAGCACCTACAGATTGCTTTCTCTCTTGGATTGCTCTTTCTCGCTGGATCTAATGCCTCAATACTAGGCTTTGTGAAAGGGTCTAAGACAGTGCAAGTGTCTGTAACCTGATTGACATGTAGGTGAACAGTTTTGAATCAGCAGGGGCAGCTTTTAATTTTTGTTTTAGGCAGCCAAGTTTTCCTCTATGAAACTGGGCGACTTCCTGTTATGCTGTTCAGCGATGCAGGATATGCCTGCATGTCATTCCTCATGACACCACTGCCGAATCCCCGAGCCACAAACAGCCCAAAATCGAGGTATGCAAAAGAGTGAAAAAACACACAGCAACAAGATTGCTTCATAGGTTTCAGGTCCATCTCTGTCATATGTTGTGCTTAAAATGTCTTTTGAGTAAGTCCAGTTCTTCTCGTGCAGGTATCAGGTCTGAAGCACAAGTTGGAGAATTCGGTGGTTATGACCACGTCTTGTGCGCCACTGCATAATATTGCCTGCATGCGGAACGAACCTACATCAGCTCATCAGTCAGCAAAAGCCTCAAGTTTGCTCAGGAGCTTGGACTTCGACGGAACTGCAGAGTTTATTGCTAACTTGCTAACGTTGGCCGGTGAGTTTTCAAATATTGCTCCTGCTCGGAAAATTCATACAAAACGTCTTTCATAGCCTTTGACACACTGAATTCCCACAATCCAACTGGAATGAATCGCAAAGCGCCACTTCAAGCAGCTACATTCGAATAACAAAAACAAAACATGCTCGAACTCTCTGCAAAGCTCACGTTCCTTCCATTTAATGAGCTCGCATGCACCTCGGGAAGGAGTATGTCTATGATCAACTTGGTGTTCTCTTTGAGCAGTGTTGCAGAACTCATAGAGAAGCTTCTTAATTTCTCTGCTTGCAGGTAGGACTGCATAGTGCGCATTATTACCGCATGTCAATGCAAAAAAAAAAAGAAGACTTTGATGCCAGGGAACTTAAGACAGCAGCAAAGCTGCCTTTACAGTGCTGCTTGAAGAATAAAAGGCATGCAAGACCGCAGAATATTTCACAAATTGGTGAAAAATGCATGAGAGCACAGCCTAGCTTTTAGCCATGCACGAGACATTTTACATTGCTGCAGAATGGTCCAGCAGATAATGCGTAATGAATTTCATACAGAATAAACATACTCTTCAAAGCACATAGCGGGGACGCTGCTGGCATTGTAAGCGATAAGAGTGTACAGTTTATGCACCTTACAAGGTACCATAATTAATGAAGCTACATGATAATATGGTTGCAAATAAAGTGAGTGGACAGTTTAAGATAGAGAAAATAGAAGTGAGAATGCAAAGCACACAAACATTTTACTGTTCTAATGAGCAATAATGATTAGAAGCAAATTATTTTAGCATTCCATTAAAGCAGAATTTAGTTTAAGGTGCATATTGGAGACAAGAGAAACATTTGTTGCAGATAGTGATTAAGCCCAGCTATTGCCAATATGAGAGCAAAGCGCTCAGGGTATTACAATGGTTAATGTAATGCAATTAGGCAAACTATAAACTAGAATCGTGTTACCTATAAAATGATTGAGTTCAACAATAACTGAAGCTGTATTGACTGAAAAATTTCTCACATATATTTCGCCTTTTTGCAATAACAAGGAACTGGCACTGCAGATATTTTCGCCACTTTGCTTGCCAAGAAAGAAAAAGTCCCGGGGCTTTTGCCTCCATTGCAGTTACACCTGCACATACAGGCTTAGCCAGGACCACCTTGAAATGGTCCTTAATTGCGTCCACCAGCGAAGTGGGTGGATCAATAATCCCCCGGCTCTGCAGTTCCGGTACGCATACAGAAGCCTCCTGGTGCATACATGTGTGCGGCCTGGACCACCGCCAATGTTGACCTGATTTCGAGGGAATTGCAACAGTGATCCATCAGCGTGTGCACAGCAGCAGTGATGATGAACCTAATGCATTCCCAGACATGTACATGGCTACTGCCACAAGTGACCATGAATGCAGCACGTATATATATGTACCAGTTGACCAGGAAAATCATCGAAAATGCAAAAAAAAAAGCAAGATTATGCATCAGCAAACCATCCTTTGCTCCTGCGTGACTGTGAGGTAGCTATCTTGACCGAAGGTAGTATCACGTGCCTTCTGGTTTTGTTGTTCGATTTTTGCCTCTTCCCTTATAAATGTATGTTTCCTGTGAATAGACGTTAGTTGAGAGTAAGCAGTTGTCCTGTGTTTTTCTTCCCTTCTGTTGTTCGCGTTATTTTTTGCAATGTGTCATGGTTACGTTTATACCAAACGCCCGTCTGGCTTGAAGCAGACACAGCGAATCTCTTGACGCGGAACCGTGAACTTCACCAAAAGTGAGAGTATATCGCCTTTACAAAGCTCTATAATTTTTACACTATTCGGAACTAGCTTGCAGAATCGCTTACTGATCTGATCTGTTACTGTCCGCTGTTTGCATTCATCTTCCTAGGATTCGTGTATGCATGCACTAAAAGTACAACGTCCAAAATATTTTACTGGAGCGCGTCATGGCCGCATTTTCTTTGAATCTGCTTTGCAGAGGATCTAGCCTGCGAAAAGTATAAACATAAACAAAGGTTTACGACGTCCATGCCTAATCTGACCCTTCCGGTAAGCTTTATTCACCCTAAGGCACAGCAGAACATTAAAGGCGGCTGTCACGCACGCCAGCTAAAGATTTGATTTCGACCATTTTACCTGTCTTCGTATCTCACCACGACTGAACCTTTTTAAGCCTTGCAACGCCGAAAGACAATCACTTGCTTTAAACAGTGATCTGAGAAGGACGCTTTACTCATTGCTTCCTTAAAATACAACTAAAAAAAGATTAGAGGGAGCATTTCAGAATGCATTGAAAGAGGTGGGTGTTGGAGTGAAAGCCAAGAGGTGCAATGAAAAAATTCCGAGAGCAATGTGGAATATACACTTCGGAAATGCGAAAGCGTGAGCCTTGCTGCTGCATACGGTGCATAACATTTGCTCTCATCATCATTATCAACTAAATGGACTGCCATTCACATCGCTACTGTCACCGCTGTCATTATCACTAATTGCATCGTCATTGGCATTGCCACTACCATCCACATGGTAGACAGAGAATTATGATGTGCGTTTCACAATCTCGGGCATCCGACAGAGATTGCAGCGAATAAACTGTAGCCCTGTTTGAAAAGCTCAAGCAAATCATAAAGTTACATTACACACTGCCAGTAAAGAATGCTATAGGTGTATTAAAACATGGCATGTCTATATTCCAATGTATTATATATGTATTGTATTACATTGCATAGTACTTTATTGTGTTATTTTATGTTGTACATTTCATTGTACAGTATTATATTGAAGTGTTCTGTTATATTGTAGACTACAGCATTAAAGGCAATAAAGACTAAAAATCCTGGGCGTGGCACAGTTGGTTAAAGCACTCGGTTGGGGATCCGAGAGGTGGAGGTTCGATTCCCGGTGGAGACTGGATCTTCATCTTTAAGATAACGTCCTCAGGATGATTCACAGCTAATTTCCCCCCTCATACATCCGTTGATAGCATGTGACACATCAGCGCACTGATCCGATGCACAGATTCCAGGTATACGGGATTTCGTTGCATTAGCCTAGAAGACTATCGCCTTAAAACAGCTGGCATAGAGGAATAGTAATTGAGTATTTTCAACTACTATGTATTGGTGCGCACCTCGCCAAAGGCATATCTCAAATATGACATCACAACCTTAGAATTGCAGAAAAAAAAATCGTGCTATTACAGATGAAAGCGCAAACTGCTGAAAGAAAATTTTCCAACATGTGCACACAAAACTATTCGGGCAATCTCTTCATGAGAAGTAGTTACACGCACTTAACTACCCAAAGTTGAAGGTTGGAAAAAGATAGCGACACTAGGAAATAGTTTTTTCCACCTCTTCCATCTTAAAACGCTGCGGCGGTGGCACAGTGGTTATGGTGATGATGGAACTATACAATGGTGAAACTGTACAATGCCAGCATTTTTCTAGGGTGCTAAAATATGTTGCATGTGAAACAATCCCAGAAAATAATATGCTTTGATGATCCATATCGATATTATAATAAAAGCTTCACTCATTATGTGCAGGTTATGGCGTTGCCTGCAGGCCCACTTTGAAGAGAACTTCGAACAAAATCGGGCCGACGGCTGGGAAGTTGAAACCAAATGCTGTGCCAACCATATTTCCCTTTAGAGGTAAGTACATACAATACCTTGACATTAGTGTTGCATTCATATGGCCGCTTACCATCGTCCTATTTTGATGAATGTCAACGGCACTAATGTGCCGGCACTTGCAATTCCAGACTTAAATCAAATTCCGGCAACAGGCATTCTTATTCGCACCTTCAACTTGTTCATTATTCTTTCTTTTGTGCTGTTGTAGCCTTGCCGCGGCAGAGGAAACCACCGAAAGAAAAGATGAGACCTCCTGTGTCATCCATGGCTTGTCAAGAAGAAGGGTTGTCGCCATGTGAAGATAAATTTTCACTAACAGCCGCCGCTTCATCAGCTGAAAGTAAGGTAACAGCTTCAGCGTCCCTCACAAGCAACCACGAACTGCCTCCAGGACATTACTGCAATCCACAAGCAGCCAGTCTCAGCCATTCGCCAAGTGACAGAAACAATGCACAAAGCTAGGCTCCTGCTGCACTGTCTACTGGAGTTCATGACCAGCAATCTGCTAATAGCTCCTGCGCAGAGTTAAATAAGTAACTTACAGACGTGACGAGGAAATATAACTAGGTCTGTAAGGCCGCAGTGAAAAGCGACTCGCACGTGGAGTCGAGCTGGCGGTCGAACCCCCCACGCGCCGAGGCCAAAGAGCGAGCGCTGTTGTTTTTTTCTCCTTTTCTCCCCTCTTCTTCGGCGCTGAATGCGCCCTGCGGGGCGCGCGGGAGGCTTGGTTTGTTTCGTCCCTTCTCCCCGAAGCGACGCCAAGAAGCGAACGGCAAGCTGCGAACCACTTTACGGCCAGCTCGTCCAGCGATGTCCCGCCGTGGCGCCAAGCATGGTTGCAGGAAGACGCCGTTAATGAAGCTTTTTGCACTGCCACAAGCGCTCACTAAATGTCCTGCAGAAGGCGACAATAGGCGCGACCCTTGGCCCTCAGAACCTCAATATAGTAACAGACTCAAAGTCGGCCTGTCGGCTCTTTCTCTCAGGCAGAATCCCGAAACCCATCGCACCTATACTCAACGCTGAGTACACTCAAAAATCCACCAGCAAGCATCCACCAGCAAGCATCAAATCACTTGGACTCCCGGTCACGAGGGTCTTGAGGGTAACGAGGCTGCGGATGGCCTAGCTCGAGGATACACAAACCGAGCAGGCAACCTTCCCGACCTTATCCCCCTACCCCCTCCTATGGCGAAAGACTACTTTCTCTCCGAATACAGAGACAAGTCTTTCCCCCTCCGCACCGCCAACTCACCGCGGGAGAGGCTAGAGATTGGCGCAAACTAGAAACAAACACTTTCCCAAACCTGCATAAGCTTAACATCATTTTTCCTAATCAATATAAAGACGTCTGCCCTTGGTGTGGCGAGACCCCAACCACATACCACGTCACGTGGGGATGCTTCGGCGATAAACCCCGCGGCTTGGACACACAAAACTCCGAGGAACAGTGGGAGACCTCCCTGCTGAGCTCAGATTTGGCGACCTAAAGAAAAATGGTTGTCCAGGCCAGAGCCACAGCGGTGGTCATTGGGATCCTGAAATAAGGATTCCACCCGAAATGTATAATCATCTTTTTTTTTTCTTCTTCTTCTTGCCAATAAAAGTTTTCAACAACAAGAGCCCTCCCAAGTAGGGAATCAGCCCAGCGGCCTCCCGCTGTGTCGCCAGACATCGGATGCGAGCAACAGCGACTGTACACTGCTCTGGGACAGTGCCCCCCCCCCCCCCCCCTTTTCCTCGAACGGGACGGCTGGGTGGTCTAGTCTCCAGATCTCCCCCGCGGCGTTTCTTTCACAAAGGCGTCAGCTGCAAGGGCGCCTCGCAAACACGCCGGGGAGGGGAGGGAAACACAGGCGCTGTGTGAGAGGGTTTGGGGATCGGCGAGTGGAGAGAGTGTGTGTTTTGAATGTTGTATTTTTAATTGGCGTAATTAAGGACCTGGGTCCAAGATTATTCCCAACCCACGGGGGTTGTGGCATGTTTTTCAATAATTTGATTGGCTGCTTTATCTTCAGGGCGGATAGCCTAAGGTGACCGCCCTCGGGTCTTTGCTGATGTTTGTCATCAAAAAGCGGTCCTCGGACCATGTTTGGCAGTCAAGATTGGGGCTCCGTGCTTAGCACGTATTTACAGTCCCTAGGCTTTAACCGAAATGCTCGGTAGAAAAGTAAGGGCTTGTAGAGTGACTTCTCTGTGTGAGAGTCTATTTTGTTTTAAGTTGCAGTTGTCTGTGTGACTCTTGTTACTGTAATTTAGTTTGCCCATGTATACTATTTTTCTTCTGTAAATATAATTCTCCTTTTGACCATCATCTGATCATCGTCTACTGCTTCTTCACTGCCGAATGACCACGTTTGGAGAGGCTTCAGCCGCTCCGAAGATTGGCAACGAACGAGCTATTCATTACTAGGTCCATGAAACGCACAAGGCAAATACAACCATTCAAGGGCTTAAACGAAAACTTAATAAGCTGGAGAATAACTTAGTAATCTTGGAAAGCGCATGAAGTTCTCAAACAAAGATCAAATGGAAGCACTTTCACGAAACAGTAACCAGGGAACACATGGTCACCACAAACAATCCAGTAAGCACTTCAGATTAAATTTTCATGAGGAACTTTGGGCTATGAAACAGTTAGGAGACTTGTGTACCCACTTCCATCCATAAACTGTTGCGCTTCACCTACAGGGTCTGAAGTTTACCCCGGGGATCCTAATTGAAGTGGTGGGCTTGCTTAAAGGTTACTGAATAAAAAAAATTGCCGCGCAGATAGTAGCTATGCTATGGCATTGGAAGTGACCAAAGCAATCCACTTTATGAACAGAAATGAGCGGAAAGTAAATATTTTAATGAATAATTTTCAAATCGCGGTACCTAATGGGCTTCTATGAAAACTCTGACAAAACCGGATATCACACCACAACACCCCCATCGCGGCCGGTTGCACCTGTTCGTTTTTCCTTTCCCCCGTGCTTTTTTTTTTTTGCTGCTCGTGTTCCTGCACACAATTCATGGTTCCCTCCCTGACCGCAAACAATTGTCCGCAACACGCGCCCTCCGCACGCGTCCCCCTCGACCGCAGGTCTCAATGCGCGCGCATTGAGACCGGCCGTGGCATTCCACACTTCCCAGCATTGTTCAGAGCGCGACGCGGGGGAACCGACACTGTGTGTAGATGGTGAACCAACTTCAGGTGCGGCGGCGGCAGCGGCGGGACCGCGGGGCCATGACAATGCTGAGGGAAGTTGTCATGTCACACCCGCCGGCTAAGCTAACAGTCGGGAGCGCTCTGCCTCTGACCCGGCGGCCGCTCAGAAAACATCAAAAATACAGCCGTCCCCTCAAAACTAATCCGAATTATGTGTTTGTACTAGTGTAATCGTGTCTTAAGAATGCAACTGTGGTGCTTTCTCAATATTCTTGGTTATTTGTTCAGTATACCTTCAAGATGAAGGCAGAAGGCATGGAAGACGTTGAGAAAGAATGTGCCCTTTTTCTTGATGAGATCGCTGAGGGATATGAACTTGATTGTGCTGGAGATGTTGTGTATGGGGGGAAAACTTTGCCACTGAAGATGAGCCTGCACACTAGCTGTGCCCTCATATTCATGGTGGGTGGCCTCATTTAGAGATGGAAGCAAGTAATTGCATATAATTTCACTGGAAGCCACGTAGATGACCCGGCCCTCAAGCAGTGCGTTCTGCAGATTGTTGAACTTTGTGCCGAGATTTCGCTGAGAATCCGCGTCGTGACTTCGGACATGGGAGCTTCAAACCGGGCAATGTGGCGAGAGCTTGGGTTTGCGAGTCACAGGAATCCTCATACTGTTTGTACAATACCATATCCTAGCGTCGAAGGTGCAGATGCAACACATATGTGCTATAGAATATCAGGGGACAGCTTCTGAATTCATCTGTTTTAGTTTAAGTCAGAGGTGGGCATTTGACCTCAAAAAGTGCAACCTCACCTCAACCTCAATAAAAATTTCCTGACCTCACTCAACCTCAACCTCACGCTTTGAGGTTGAGGTTTGACCAGGTGACCTCACCTCAATTTTTCTGATGCCACCACCGACCTCACTCAACCTCACCTCAAACTCAAACTGTGAGTTTGAGGTCGGTCGCTCGACCTCAAAAAAAGAAAAAAAAAAGAAAAGGTTTTTCACTTGAGAACACTAACTATAAAACGTCATGGCACAAGTCCTGTGCGGTACACGACATAATGACGACATAAATTTTAAACAACATTGAATATGATGAGGCTTACTTGTAAAGTAAAAAATTTGAAATGAACATTTGTGAGCGGGGCTACTGATTCATAGCAGGTTGACCTAATACCGGCCGTATAATTGGTCAGTTTCAACTCTTCGAATATTATTTTTATTTGTTTTGATATGGTGACTTTTGACCTGATTCCCGCTGTAATGCTTGTGTGTCCTTGGCGCTGCTGGATGCGAACCCCTGAAGGTCTTCAGTGAAACGTCGCACATATATGTGACCGTCAAATAGTGTTTCCTCATAACAAGCAAGTAATAATTTCTTGGTGAAGACATTTTCCTGCGAATTGAAATCGAATCGGATGACAAAATCACAAGCAATCTAATGTTTCTTCAATGTTACGTCTCTGTTACAAAAAAAAAAAAAAAGTAGATCGACCATTTACGTATATATGGAAGCTGTAGTACCATAACATTCTTTTATCAAATTGACTTCTGACGTGCGACTTATCACGCGGACAGAACAAAATGTTGCCATATGCAGAGATGCTTAGTTAGGAAAAGGTAAAGCGTGCTTGACTTTTGACATTGCGCTACTTTCGATAATCCTGACGAGTGGGTTGTGCTGTATAGAACAAACGCCGTGACAAATTATTGGAAAGATTACCCTCCCTTCTACTAATAATAACTAACGGTGAATTTGCAGCCCCAAAACATTCCTTTCATCATTGATGTAAGTTAAAGAAATAATACGTTGGATTAGGGATAATTCGCACATTACCTTGAGATGCCGAGAGAAGCTCAAAAGCTGGTTTCCTTGTCCACACAGTTTCTTGTCGCAGTGAATGCATTCCAAGTTTACAGTACTTTTCCTTTTTTTTTGCGTGGCTATTGTAACGGAAATGGCCTTCGATGTCTTTGTCAATTCGACAACTGCGCGCGCACACATCATCGTCGGTATATTTAGATTTTTTCGCTATATCTGCCATAACCGCAGCCATGTCATGCACCCTCGACGCCGAACGCAACAATGCGAGAGACCTCGAAGAAGAAGGGCAGACCACAGCTGGAAAGGGCGGAAACTTCCGTCATAAATTACAGCAAGTCGCCGACCACGGCATGGCTGCGTGTCTTCGTTTGAAAAAGACGGCCACGGTAAATGGCGAAGAACCCAGCATGTTTTTAGATGCTGCCTTTTTTCTTTTTGCCGATTTCGGGCGGCTCATCGACGGCGTTTGGGGGCGACTTCCAAGCAGACGTTCCAGGAACCCTTGGTGTCGATGAGAACGGGGGAGTCGCGACGAGAGAACCACGCCCACTGGGAGAAGGAAGCGCGAACACTTAACCCATGCTACGTGAGTTGTTTCGTTTTTCCTCGACTGCACAATATCCGTCAAGAGAGGAAGACTAGCGGGTGGTGAGCAGGGTGGCAACGCGTCTACACGGAGGAAGAGCAGAGTTTGAACACTGACTTGTCCCTCCTGCGAAACGATGCCTGCATGCTCTACAAGCGGCAGAAGTCCGTGCAGCCGCCGCGGTGTTCCTAGAAGCGAGAAGGGCGTCTTTATATTTCTTTAGACCAACAAGAATACGCCAGTCGGAGGTATAGCGCACAACCTAAAGCCAAGGAAGCAAAGAAAAAAAAAGAATGTTGCGAGAGGAAGAATCTGAGAATTGTCTCTTCTGTTTTTTTTTTTTTTTTGTTTTTTTTTTCTTAGGCGGGGGGGGGGGGGGGGGGGGGGGTGACGATTGGCCGCACCGCAGAAAAGCGGCCGGTTGTGAGTAAACACAGCTATAAGGTGCGTTGAGAAAGCGGACTGCCATACTAGCAGCACTCGAGAGCGTGAGTGCAACATATTTCTGAAATATATTCAAAATATATGTAATGCCTCCCTGAGGGGTAATGTAAATAAAATAAATAAATAAATAAACATATTCTGAGCAATAACACGACCAGAAAAGTGCGGCATCACGAGCAGTTATCTAAATATGCGCCGCTTTGCAACTAGCACATGTGTTTCTTGACAATGATTTCATAATTTGAAATTTGCCAGCCCCGGAATTCTTTTGACATGTCTGGGGATCGTACAATAAGATACCCTTTTTGGTTCATCTGCGGTTCCAATGAAGAGGGGGGGGGGGGGGGGGATCGCCCCATTTAGACAAGTACTGGCGAACCTACACCGTTTGCAAACATTGTCCCCACGAATGTGTGAAGGGTTTGTTTCATCATTGATGGAAAAAAGAAAAACAGCCCGAGGAAACAGTATGGAAAATCGAAGAACTGACAAACATGGCTGTCAATCCTCACATTCCTTCTGTAGGTAAACCCTCGTAACTGCCATAAATGAAGAGGGTACTCCAAAGCACTTTCCATGCGCCGCGACGTCAACGCCGCCGTCACGGCAGGCGTCGCATAAGGGAAATGCACCTGCATGTTCGTGGTGCTGGCTCGCTCACCCTCTCGCCCGGACTGAGAAAATTTGAAAACCGTGAAGAAAACTATTCTGTGAAGAAAAGAAGCAGGGGGAGCTAAGTGGACTTCAGGACGAGAAGAACGGAGTAGGGGACAGCCGCGCGGTCCCAACCCCTCGCTTGTTTTCGACGCGTGTAGCACGCGCCAGATATCTGGCAGGGACAGATCACAGCATCAGAGCTCGCGATGCACGCAGGCGCTGCGCGCATGCGCAGACCGGCTTCGGCTGACGCGTGCGACGACGTTAGCGCGGCAGTGCATGACGCATGTGTGTTTGGAGTCGGGGCTTATGTATTCCAGTAGTTCCCTTCACCCCACGCCACTTCTTCCCCCAACATGACGCAATTTTGGATGTACTTTGGGGAAGTGGTATGCCTTTATACTTTCTTCAATAGCCACACTGAGAGAAAAAACTTGACGAATGCTAAGCAGCACAGGCATCGGAATGTATTCATTTTCATGTTAGACAAAACATTTTCCCAGTGCATGCCCAGATTATTTTGGTCAATTTCGGTCAATCTAGTCTGATTTTACTAGCTTTTGTAGGCTTACAAAAAGCGGCTATGAGCTTTAGGCACACTGTCTCTCTGCAATGCTGTTTCTTGGGCTAGTTGGTGGAGTTTGCTCATTTTGACAAAGCGCAAAAAAGAGGCAGGGATGGTCGAGAGACATGGGACAAAGCGCTTTGCCTGTCCCTCGTGCCTGTATAGTTTTAGCCCTTGCCCAAAATGACCAGTCCCTGTCCTTCTCTCTTCCTCTATCATGAGATCAATCATGGTGGCAATTCGTTGACCTCACCCCAATGTTTTGTTGTTTCACTATGCCATGCAGCGTTTCAGCAGGATTAGAGTTGAACAATGGCAGAGCTGGTTCAGGGCCACTTGTTGCACCTAACCCTTATCCTCCTGCTTTCTTTGTCCACACAAGAACTCCTTAGAATGACTTTCCAATCAGTCGGCTGAAGCATGCTCGCAAACGCTCAAGATGCAAATTGATAGACCCTTGAAGCAATTTCTCTAAACCAAGAAAATGGCAGATGCTGCGAATATTTATGCAGTTTCTTCTGCGGCGATGCTGTTTCAAGTAATTTTGTTTTTTGAACATTATGTTTCCATTCCCTCCCATTTATTTCCGATTTTATCATTGCAAAGGAGTGGAAATTTGTTTTCCTATCACTAAAAAAAAAAAAAAAAAAAAGTTGTCTGCAAGGCGTGGTCGCCATTTGTTATCTGTGCACAGCAAAAATGGGTGATGTTCGCTACACGTGGGAACGAAGCTATAGCGATAACTCGACGCGGTCAACTGTGGGTTTCACCGCAAGGTCTCGACATACAGCTGTCTACATCGAATTGACGTGGTATTGTTATCAAAAATCATTTCGAAACGGATTGAACAGGTTCAGCCCAGTTCGTGAATGCACCTTCGTGCAAGACTCAGGCTCCTACCTCCTGAGGGAAGCAACAAATGCTGCCTTGGTAGATATTGCCGCGTGTCTTCTGCGTGTTTGCTTGGAATTGCTTTCGCACTGCTAGCTGTGCTACTATGCTTATATTTCTGAATCTTTTTGAGTAAGACCACGTGGCTCCTTGATGCTAAGCAGTAAGGATTACAACTAGCGTTAGTCTTTCGTTTTATTTTCTTTTACTGCTTTGCATGTTTGTTATCGGAAATGCTTTCAGTAAAAAAAGAAAAATGCCGCTGGTGACCTCGACGTCAAAACTGCGCGCCGAATCAGACTGTCATGTGATTTCCGCTCCACACATCGTCGCATATTTCATTTCGGTGGTGTCAATCGATATTCAGCCATTCGGAGGCAAAAATTCTGAGCCTCCTCTACTTACTTTACTAAAACTAACTGACGTGTTCGAAGGTGTGAAGAAAACGATGTCCTATGTCAAAACCAAACGCGACGTTTATTTACTTTTTTTTTTTTTCGGTACAAAACCGAAATGAGGTGCAAGAAACACCCAAAAAGCTTGGAATTTCACCGCGATGACTAATCGGGGATCACCATGTGCGCTCGTAAAGGGAGGCTGTCATTGTGCTAATAAATACGTTCGATTTTTTTCATTGCGGCAGTCTAAAAACAGTGGCGATGTGCGTGTGCCGCGGTGGATAACAGTACTCTCTTCTGCACGACCGCCCGATACAAACACGCGCTTCATTCCGTCAACCCACCACATGCACTAAATGTCCGCGAAAGCGTTTACGGTGCATTGCATAATAATAATAATAATAATAATAATAATAATAATAATAATAATAATAATAATAATAATAATAATAATAATAATAATAATAATAATTATTATTATTATTATTATTATTATTATTATTATTATTATTATTATTATTATTATTATTATTATTATTATTATTATTATTATTATTAGTATTAGTATTATTAATAGTAAGCCTCGAAGCCGTGGATTCATGTTTCAAGGCCAGGGGTCTGTTTTAATAATAACAATAACAACAATAACAATAATAATAATAACATTTTTATTATTATTATTATTATTATTATTATTATTATTATTATTATTATTATTATTATTATTATTATTATTATTATTATTATTATTATTATTATTATTATTAAAACAGACCCCTGGCCTTGAAACATGAATCCACGGCTTCGAGGCTTACTATTTTGAGCATAGCGTAGACGCACAGAGAAGTAGAGAGTGCCGGCTGCGCACGCACATTAGCCCTACTTGGCCCCACTAATGCCACTGCGTGTGCGCCGAAGGAATCCGGTAATTCGGTTTACATGTAGGCAAGCACTTTTCTCTTGTCACAGTGAAATGCGCCCAGCTGCCCTCTCGGTGTCACTTTGTTTATGTTACGCTGTCTGCAGTTGAAACTTCTCTCTTTCCACGCAGCGTAGTGCGGTCAACTGTCCCACCTTTGCGAAGTTGTCCATACACGCTTCGTAAGTGACCAAATACAATTAGACAGACGTACAACGGCTGTTACGTTTCATTATCGTTTCATTACGATGATTATCGGTGATGACGTCTGGTTTTTGATTATCTACGATCACACATTTGTAATGTTTATAAGCATGAAAAGCACTGAACCAAAACAGTGTACATTCTCATTTCAGCTAACGCTCGACATTCGGTTCAGCAGCGTCGAATTCCTTCGTTTCTTTTTTCTTTTTTTTTCTTTTTTTGTCATCTGTACTCCGTATGCGACGTCGTCCTTTTGCAGTTGTATTTCTTTTAGCGGCTGCGAAGCTACATTCAAAACGGTGCTTCCCGAGAGGACAGCTGCACCTAAGCACACGTGTGCCACTGAAAGCTCTAGGGAACAGAGCACGCGCCAACGGAGATGTGAAAGAGACAACCACTCGATACCGCCGGCCGAAACTATTTCTTTTGGTCTACTGTCCTATTCCTTTTTCGACCAATATTTGAGAGTCGCATGACGCACATAGCATCTAAACGGTGGATCATACGCGTGGTATGCCAGCTGGCGTATCGTGATGTCACGTGCGAGCATTTTGCCAGCACACCATGCAGCATAACGTGGCGATATCCGTAGCACTCGCTGTCAAACACATAATGTCTACATTTTGCGAGAAATACCACTGGACCAACTGCGCGCACGGATGAAGAACCTCGTCCAAGCAACCTGCAATCTGTCAAGGCATGTCTTAATTTTGATAAATTTGCACTTTTGTCGCCAGCCGAAAAGCAAGCCCGATACATGTAAATTTACCGGAAGATTCTGCGCATTCTGTTTGGATTTTGCTAGCCGTGTCACTTGCTATCCGAGCCTGAAGCGCCTGGCGAAATACGAATGCGTGAGGGAAAAAGTACAGGGCCAGAAGCATATTCAGAAAAGCACAAAATAGCGCAAAGCCCCTCAGCGATTGGGCGTGAAGGTTAGCGGCTTAGCACTGCAGGCGAGCGTCCACTGTTCGCACACAATGCAGGGGTGCAAAGGGTGATGCGGTGACCATGTGCAGGTTCTTCGTGCGAGCGAATAGCCCCCGCATAAACCACAGTGCATGCGCGCAAAACATGTGCACGCACGTAGTGTGCGTGTCATGTCTTGTCACCTAAAAAAAACTTTCACTCCGCGGTCCTTCCCTAATGAACTGTTTGTGTTTCCACTTTGAGTAGATGCGTCTCCTTGTGCTAAGAACCAGCGGTGTCTCGCACCACGTTCTCAATCGAGTGGTGCCTCCAGGTATCCATTCATTCCTTCCACTCCACTGACACTCCCTGCTTTCCTCTATATCATGAATTGTAGCCTCTGCATCAGGTGAGAGAGTTGTCGAAATTCTTCCTCTATGGGATGTTTGAAACCGGATCTGCTGCAGAAAGAAGTTGTTTCGACAGGCAATGAATTTTTGAAAAGTGTGACACTCACCTCACAAACAGCAATGCAAATAGCAACAAGCAAAACACTTCACAGCACAAAAGTAGTATAGGTGGGTTGCTGAAACCTAGAAGTCAGCAGAGCAAAACCCCTTCACCATGGCAGCCAAACCTGTTTTGAGGGCAGAAGTTGGGTGCAGCGCAGAATACTTCTATGTCCAGCCTGATGTCATGCGCGAACGTGTTGAGCAGAATTCCTTCACTATTGAGAGCCTGGAGGAGGTAGGGGCAGGGGAGGTGTTATGAATGGCACTCACAAACGGAGGGGTTCTTAATCCCATAATTGCGACAAGAAGAAGAGGGGTGCAGGAAATGTAGGTGGCCATTATTACCACAATAGACTCCTCCTGCACTGCACCTCTTTTGTGCCCCCAAAACAGGTTTGGCCGCCATGGTGAAGGGGTTTTTGCACTGCAGAGAAGCTGACTTCTAGGTTTCTTGACTAGCTTCAGTACTTTGAAGGAGTGTAGTCACGCGCGCCTCTCCTGGCAATTGAATGAACTCACACTTTTGCTGCTTTTACCTAGATGGCGCTAGCAGTAAAAAACCTTTAATGACCGAATACAGGTGCAAATACTAATTATCACCATGGTTTGTGCTTCTTATTTTAACTTTATTTTACAGTAATACAATATTAAAAAAAAGCCAACTCAAACAAGGCTCACGTTGTTGAGTATGATGGCCGTCTCGATTGAATGTCGTGTACGAAACATTGATTATATTTGAAGGCTCAGTATAATCGTGCTAATTGTATAAAGCGCAATTTGCGATCATGGTTCACAAATAACGACTATTCTAGTTTCGCCATGCATGATTCCTAGGCTGTAGAATGAGCGGTTTTCCTGGTCAAGCTATGCGATGTGAGGCAGTATTACGGAAATCTTCAAATTGGAAAGGTAATTAAAAACGAACTAGCGAATAAATTTCGATGAAACTTCGTACACTCAACAATTATAATGTGCGCCCGAAGTGGTAAAAATTTTACTGCTGTGCACGTTGATAAAGCGCAGGCATTCGTGCCCAAAACAGCCAAACTTTACCATGTTTAAAAGGCTGCCGATCAAATACTGATTAAATTAAAACTAATTACGCTTCACGTTTCATAATATAAGTACCCATTCTATGTGTAGGCCAAAGGAAACTGTTCTAAGTGCAGCAGTTTCTTCAGCAAACTAATCCGAAGTAGGGTATATCAACGACGCTAGCGAATTTGTCATCTGCAAAACCACCTCTCATGCAGTTGATAACGTTGACACACTAAAGCAGCGCACATCATTTGACAGAGAGTATATTAAGCTTTCGAATGATGCCTACATTGTGATGTTCGAAAAAGAACAACGCGCAGAATGCTCACGCAAACATTGCCTAAAATGGCACATTCGCGCTGCCGGAGTGGGACCCCCGCCTTAAAAATACCTAAAACTCACAAACTCCCGGAGGCGCGCGTATGTGCAGTGGCTTACTTTCCAAGAAATGCCGAGGGGATCCCGGGTCCGCGTTTTGTCCGCTAGTTGAGATCGGACACCGGCTGCGGAGCCGAAAGAGCAGAAGCCAGCTTACGAACAAAAGGCGCGCCCGCCACTTTGGCTGCAAGCTGTAAAACTGAGGGGAGGACCTCGATAAACAAACATGTAAATGAAAAAGGCTCAAGCTCACATAGGGTATGAGAAAGAAACGACTGCAGGTAGTCGTCAATCGCCTGTCTGTTCTTCAATGATTCTTCGAGAAGGGCACATTAAATTTACCTCTTTATGTAAGGGTTAATGTAATGTCTAGTGACTAATAATAATAATAATAATAATAATAATAATAATAATAAAAGAGTGGATTGCACTGATACAACTACGATCTACCGTCCCATTGCTTTCTTTCCTTTTAACTCGTACCATATACAATAGCAAAAACAAATTTTATTTACTAAAATACAGTCTTTTTGGGGGGACTTCTCGTCAAGCCATTTATCTCTCGTCTCTTCTGCATCCTTGTTCTTTCCATATGCCTCTCTGAAACCTCCTCTCTCGTGCCAACCTCCCCAAGCAATTCCTTGGTTTCTGGATCTTGCGCTTCCCTCTTTTCTACTATTGTAGCTTTTTTTTTTTTTCCGAGAAGCCGACACACCCACGTAGGTCTGGAAACCCTTCAAGTTTGCGCAGACTTTCTTTACTTCCCAAACTCGCTCGGAATGGTGGCGGGATCTTGTTTCACCGTCTTTCGAGTCTGCAGCCCTCGTCCGACCCCACTCGTTTGCTGCGCTGCACTTTACGCCCCCCCCCCCCCCTCATTTTTTTTTCGTGTCGAATGCAAACGCACAGACGCAAACTGTTTGTTACGTGCGCGTTGGTAGCCAAAAGAGTGTACACGACAGGCATTATGAAAGGTGTTTTGACGGCTATTTTATCGCTGTGGGAAACAATAATTACGACCTCAAAAGCCGACCTCACTAAGTTATGACCTCACTCAACCTCAAACTCACGCATGATGTTGAGGTCTCATTTGCTGACCTCACTCAAAAATATTTCAGGTGTTGCCGACCTCACCTCAACCTCACCTCACTCCGTGAGGTTGAGGTCATTTTGAGGTTGACCTCATGAGGTCGAAACCTCATGAGGTTGCCCACCTCTGGTTTAAGTGATGCAGCTGTATGTGACATATGACAGTAACATATGTATCTATGAAGAATACTGTAGTGAAGAGCTCTAGAATAATTTGACTGCCTGGGCTTCGTATTTTGCGTTGACATCTCGCAGGAAACAAATGCATTTGCATTTTGCCTCCACCAAAGTGCGGCTGCCATGACTGGGATTAAATATCACGATTTTGGGGAAAATAGCTGAACGCGTCACTGAGATGTCGCAGCGTGTGTGTGTACATGCTCTACATGTCAACCTTTCCAACATTACAGCTGTCACATGCATGGCAGATATTCATGTTCAGCTTTCGCCTGAGAAGCTGAAAAGTGTACCATTTGTGTTTGTCTAGCATCAAAAAGCAAAAGAAACTAAGGAAAAACTAAAAAAATTGAACATATTACATTGAAAAAGGGGTACTCATTAACACATAAAGTATATTCGTTTCTTTATAATAATAAAGTGGCTTTCAATAAGAGTACAAAGCCTGAACATTTAGGAAGGTGTGCCTGGCAGCTATTTTACGGAAGCCTGAACCATTTCACCTGCAGTAATGCACATCTCGGAGCTGTGGGCCAGGCAGTTATCTTTTCTGTACACTCCAATAGGCCAAAACTGTATCATGTGCGTTCCCAACAACTTTGTGCAAGGCCAGGTCAAAGTATTGCCGCTAAATGTTTTTGTTCCCAAGCTACAAAACGCACAAATGTAAACAATAGGCGTGTACTTTGTAGAAATACCACATTTTCCGAGTTTTGAGCTCAGTTGTGCAGTCTGATAACAAATTGTCGATTTATTTTCGTCTGACTGTTGCACAGCGCGTGTCAATAAATTCCCACGATGCTCTCTTTACGCGACATTTTTGGACTTACCACTGAATAAACACTGACATGTACGTGAAACATTGGCGATCATAAATGATCATGCTCCAATAAAAACAAAATGGACACACTGATGTCCTTCCACACTTATCAGCACACTCATCACAGCACTCTTGTAGTCTTAAACAGCACTCGTAAATCACAGTCCGGACTTCACAGCATCTCGCGGAAAGCACAAGCCTACACCTTGACGCGATGCTTGGGCTAGAGACACGCCGACGGTACACAGCTTTTTCAGCGCCGCTTGCATGCATGTAGTACAACTTGCAGCACCTCAAAGCACATTTAAACCTCAATGCGAACAGAAAGCGACGCGTTACGTGACGCATCTCATCACAGATGGGAGAGAGGAAACTGAAGAATCAAAACTACATAACTAGCGTCGTAGACGATAATCCACATAACGAGGACCAAATGAGCAGGCGTGCGGACTGGCCGTCATTAACACCGCTTACATGTGCTTGCGCTCTGGTCGCGCTTGTCACCCTGCCGCGGTCCAATTCTCGTAAACCTATCATCAGGCGATACCGTCTATCACCCATTCTAAGCACTATTCTTGCCACAGTGCTATTTCTCGCAATTTCACATTTCACATATGTAGTACATACTTCTTGCACTTCGCACAACTCGTATCAACTTCAATTTAGCTACAATGGCTACTGCTTGCCGTGGCTACAACCACACATCCGGGATCTCGGACCGTCCGACTTTTCCGACGTATCTCAAGGCCATAGCCTCCATCTACCTTGCGTATCCCGGAGAAAAACGCGCCGGGTCCATCAGACGTGTCCCGAAGAAAAACGCACCGGGTCCCTCGGAGCTACCTTAAAGACCATTGATCGGGGCCCTCAGACGTACCTTTAGCCGCAGCCTTAATTCAAGAGCGTCCAACGAAAAATATGGTGCGTTTTAAAACGAAGCAGAGAAAAGTTAGGGCGAGTTCCAACATTCTTATCTCTGGCTGACTCAGGCACGGCCGGTCTCGAGGGGGAGAGCGCGCGCTCTTTCTTACGGCCTTTTCAATCGCCGCGTGAACAATGGGAATTTTTCTCCTTGAGTCACGCTCTCCGCCGCCGCAAGGGGCGCGACCTGCTCACTGTTCGCTCCGCATCTGCTTCAGTGGCGGCGGGTGGCTTTTGCCTAGTTTCGTGCTGTCGCTTGCGGGTTTCGTGGTGAGTGCAGCCCCTAAATGAAAGATTACAGAAGGTAGATGCTGCAGCAGCATTCTGTCAACGTGCTACACACGTGAATGGAGTTTTTATATTAAAAAAAAACTGTCGCTCAGCAAACGTTCGACAAGCATGACATGTATTGCGGCATGGTATCTACTTTTGTTCATTTTAATCTGAATTTTTTTCCAAAGCCCGTACAAGAAGATGAAAAAAAAAATGAATGAGCAGTGATCACATCGAGGCTTCTTCAAGGCAAACATAACAGCAACAATGGCAAAACAGTCTTTCAGCGCTAGATGAGAAACCATCGAGGTAACACCGAAGATGAAAATAATTTTATAAAAATGTAATGTAAGTTGCATAATGCTTACATGACAAAGTATTAGTATAAAGTCAGAGTAAACGCTTTTATGTTTTGTTATCAATTTTGCTATAATTTATAGACCAGCAAATGTTTTATGTTGTATTATAAACAATATTTTAATTTTGCAAATAAACGTTGGTTTAATGAAATGTTTACATGATATGATTATTTCATGAAAAAAAAACAGGAAATCTATTTCAAGCACTAATTCCTAGCAATATTTTCTTTCTTTTTCTAGTATGTTTTTGAACTAATAGTTCCTTGTAACTATCTGTGCAGTAATGCCTGCCTTAGAGAGCAATCGCTGCCCCATTATTTTGGTAGAATGCTTTGCTTATTACACATTCGCCACTGTTACTTAAGGGACACTCCTCAATAATGGATATAAAAGCTTTTCTCTGTGCTATTTATTCAGAGGTGACTATAGGAGTTGTATGTCGGGCTGTATTGCGTAGTTGTGTACCGTCACCAATGGTAGGCTACATGCTCGTGCAGGGTTGTTTTATCATTTTCAAGAACGCTAGTATAATGCTGCATATATATTAGATATGTTGTTAAAATGTTTATAGAAAGGTTATGCTAACGTTTATTTATAGCTCTATTAGGCGTTAAAAAAAAAAGAACGTTAGGAACACCGAAATAACATTTGACCAAAACTGAAATTGAACACTACTGTAATATTTTGAGCGGTAGCTGGGCCGAAATGGAGGAGAACAAAAAAAAATTAATTACAGTCGTGCCTCATTAATATTGACAGATTTGTTCCCGAGCAAATTTGTCCTTAAAACAAGTTGTCTGTAATAACTAATCGCGAATAAAAATTTTTCAAATATTATGCCATGATAGGATCTGCTTCTGCGCATAGTGGGGTTCATTGAAGTTGGAATTAGACAATATTTTTGCCGCTCCAATCTCATTATCCTCGTTGTAATTATGCCTGAAATAACATATAGTTCCGCTTCACTCGCCTGGATATTTATACGCTTGATGGCATATCTTATGTCTAGATGACTTACTCTTACCACGGCTGTTCATGCGATTGAATAGCTTGGTCCCCAGAAAAACTGCCCAAAATTCGAGTTGTCCATATCAACGCGGCTTATGTTAACGATCGAGGAACTTTAGCTGGTGCAGATAAATTTCCGGTCTGACCTATATGTACACGGTCTTGCGGAATATTGATGTCTGCCTGTTTTTTTTTTTTTTTAAACAAACCCACTTGAGTGGCGCCGGGTAGGCCGCTACGCGATTGTTACAGCGTTGTGGCGGCCACCCGTGCCCTGGGGCACCTGAGGAGGGCACGGGCAGCGGCGTCCTGAAAGCGTACCGAACACGTGGTAGACAGATTGGGTATTTTCTTTGTTTTCCCCCGCTTCTTGCCCGTGCACACAGATGGACTCGGGTGCCATCAATAAAGCACTCACAGGAACCATCTGGGACGCTGCTTTAAAGTCATGAACGCGTGCGCTAAAGCGCGCCAACCTAACTTCCATTTCCTTCCATTCGCTTGAGCAAAAAGCGATCGGCAGCCCGTGCTTTGCCGGCTTTTTTTCGAGACTCGCGCTTTGTTCCCTTGGACTTGGATCACACGGCGCGTGCTCTCACCGCACTATGCCGCTGCAGCCAGCGTTGTGCTTTGTGCCGTGAATTTCGACCCGTTCCAAGCTTGCTCTGATTACGTGTTGTGTGTACTGCTCACCGCCGACTCTTCGACGCGCCGATGGTGTACTGTTGCGTACCACGAAGAGTGAGCGCGCATTTCCCTTCCGCGTGAACGGCTGTAGTGGAGGAGCAGCAGTCAAAACCCCTCAATAAACTAAAAGTAGCGCCATCTCCTCTCTCCTCCTCCGGCGGCGCCGCTCCTCCTCTCGCATTTCGACCGTGGCTCCACCTACGGGGTGCGCGACTAGCGCGCGCTCTCCGGAGCAGGCGCCCTTCACAGCCGGTAACAGCCGTCTCGATCAGCGCCGCGCGCGCGGCGATCGAGGCGGCCGTGCGCCGGGTCTCACCAGAGCCTTGCATTTTGTCGCAATGTGTTCAGGTTAAAATATTACTCACTGCTGAAACATAATTACCGAATGTTGACAGGGATTTCCCGCCAGAATAGTTTCAGCTGTGAGTGTCATACACCACATATACGCGATTTCGGCGTTGGTTCAACTCGCCGTCATCTCCGTGTGTCTGTAGTTCGTCACATTTGGCCACTCAGCGGCATGCTTTATAAAATTTGTAACTAGGCGGCGGACAGGAACAATTTTGGAACAGTCTGTGTATGGTTTATTCGCAGCGTTGACTGGATTGCGAGCTGCCGGTAAACTTGAGAAGTGTGGCAGCAGCTGTCTTCCATGTATTTTCAACTTCAGCTGCAGATCAAATTAACTATAGGCGGCGGAAGCTGCAGTCTGTGTGGAGTCTTTGCAGGTTGGACTGAATTGTAAGCTACCGTGAAACTTGAGAAGCGTGGTAGCAGTTTTTTTTATATTTTGTGCTGAAACGGTTCCGTTTTCAACTGTCAGTGCGTGACACCATTTGTACGCGATGTCTGCGTTGGTTGAACTCGCCTTCACCACCGTGCTTCTATCAGCCGCCGGCCAAAGAGCGCAACATGCTTGAAAAAAAAAAATTAAATAGCCAGCGGGAACGATTTAGTAGCAGTCCGCGTGGCAGCAAAACACACGGCGATATGTGCCGCACGCGCGCCGCCCGCCCCGCTGGAAGGAGGAAGCTGCACGCCCAGCAAAAAAAAAAAAAAAAGCGCGCGCGCGCACGTGACGGCGCTCGGCCAATGAGAGGGTCGAACGACGAAGGAGAGCGCAGGAGAGGAGGCGGGCGGCAAACTTCACATGTTGGCGCTACTTTTAGTTTATTGAGGGGTTTTAGCAGCAGTGGGGCGGTGGCGACCCCACCGAGGCGCGGCGGGCGGTGGAAACAGACCTCATTGGAGAGGCCCTAAGAATAGAGAAACGCGCTGTCCCTCGAGACCGGCCGTGACTCAGGTAACTCAGGTTACAGAATCATATGTGCAGCACCATCTCAATCCGCCTTTTGCGCGAGTTTTCTGCGCATGCGCGAAGCCCCAGCGGCGACTGATGAAAACACATTAGGGAGTTTTAGAATAGGGGGACCCTATCGGTTAGGGGAATAGGGTAATAGCGGGGCGCGAGTGCGCATGCGCAGAACCCAAGCGGGCCTTAAGTTTTTGGGTCAGCGGACGACGGCGACCCTATCTCGGCGAAATAGCGTGGACCCTATCGCCGGATAGGGTCGGGGAACATGGCGGCGTCCGGCCAAGCAGCGGCCGCTCGCCTCGGCACACATTCGTCGTTACCGCTGCATGGTGTCACGCGTTCACGGCAAACGAAAGGCCAACGAAGCTTGTGCTATGTCTCATGATGCCCGCACCACCAAATTTAAGCGATAAAGCGCCCCATATCGTCTGATTGCTTCCGGATTTACCGAGCTGCTAGGCTTAGCGAGTTCGCATCGTGTGGTTGCCATGGGGACCAGGCGTCGGAAAGCGCGGAAGGTTCAAATGAGGTTTCCCGGCTCAGCCTGGATTGATTAAGATTGGTCTATTTCGTATTGTCTGAAGAAAACAGATTATATAACTGGTATTTTTAGGATATTTTTGTACAATGACAGCAGTTTCTGTTTAATAAGATAGCGTTGTTTTGGCTTTTATAAATTTAAATGCTTTCACGGTTTACCGTCAGGGCGCTGCAATCGACGAACGCAAGCCCCGCTCCACTGCGTCGGGAAAGCCCCTATTCTAAAACTCTCCGGTCGGCTCGAACGTTACGCCACGGCACGGTATTTTCTTGGGGGCCCCAATCCTTGGGTTCCCCTATTCTAAAACTCCCTATTGAGAGGCGTCGACGGCGCTTCTCGTCGCCGCACTCATAGCCAACGCACGGGGGCTGGAGGTGCGGTCACGTTCACAGCCTCGGTAAAACGATGCCAACCACCTGTGCCGCTTACGGCTGCCACTCTCGAGGCGTGCCGGGATGCAAGACGCGTTTTGTTAGGTTTCCTTCGGCAAGCCGCGACCTGCAACGGCGTGAAGCTTGGATTAGGGCAACCAAGCGTCAAGACGTGAATGGGCGACCTTGGCAGCCGACTGCGTGCTCTCGACTGTGCGAAAAACACTTCGTTACAGGTATGTATGCATCTAAAGGAAATGTGCATGATGAAAAGTATCTACCGGAGTTTGCACCAAGCCTGTAACCCACCAGTGATAGCCGCAATGAGCACTTGTTCGGCGCGTCTGATGGCGATGTATTTTGTGGTTTATTTTTTTTTTATGTGCGAAGGGGCCGGGTAGTGCAGATATCACAGGTGGCTGTGTGCTCTAGACCGTAATATTTAGCATGTTTTATCGCGACTGCCGTCTGACTAAAAAGAAAAAAATTGGACGTTTGTTGTGATGCACCGCCGTTCGCGAGCCGAGTGGTTGAGCTGGTCATGAGGCTCGCGAACGGCAGTGCATTAAAACGCCGTATTTTTTTTTTTCTTGTTAGTGAGGTGGCAGTCACGATAAAACATGCTAAATATTACGGCCTAGCGCACACAGCCGCCTGTGATATCTAAGCTACCTAGCCCTTTCGCACATAAAGATAAGAAGGGACAAAATACATCGCCTTCAGGCCCCGGTGCAACTGAAGCAATCACGCACCGAAGAAATCCTCATTGCAGCTATCACATGGTGCGCTACAGCCTGGGTGAAAACTCCAGTCGGTACTTTTCATCATGCCTATTTCGCTTAGATGCATACATACCTGTAGTATCTGTGTTTTTGCCGCTCGGAGCATATGACGCACTTGACACTTGCACGACGCACAGTATTTTTTTTTTTTAATTAAAGGCTCGCCTTCGTGCACGCCAAAGCATCCGGATTTTGTTCCTTTGGTGTACGAATTATCAGATGCACTTCGTTAGGGAGCTTGATAATCGTCGTCTTCGTCCAACCGTTTGCAACGTCAAGGAAACCGCCCGGCACAATAAATGAGTCTCCTGGAGGGTTCATGCTCGTTCACTTGCAGAGTGGATCGCTCTGGGCGTAGAACAGGGTTGGTTCCTGACCGAGATGCGCATCAGATATGTAGGAGATTCACATGTGTCACCAAGTTGTTGATTCCGCAGAAATCGCGGCGGAGGCAGAAATGAACGTTGGAGATCCTTTCAGAACAGAATGACCATTCTCTGCGCACCGAGAACCTTTTCACCACTGCGACAACATCCGTTCTGACTCCTGAGGCCAGAAACCGGCTACAGCTCTGAATCATTCATTGCCAGAAAAATGCAGCGCGTTTCCTGCAGGTGTGCATTCCGGCCGGGACAATGCCCTTTTCACGGGGCGTGTATATGTGACTCTCTGCCGATCTTCGTGGATGAAATCCTATAGCTGCACGGTTGTAGATGACGCGAGGAGGAAGCGACGCCCATTGCACCATGCCGCGCCGCGGTGGCCGCATTGTGCTCGGTAACCCAAGACACCCCGCGCATATGCGCCGCTCAAAGTCACAGGAGACGATTCCACCTAGCTCTGCAGCATCAACAAACCCCTGGCTGCTTTGCCCTTTGAGATCCCTCTCTCTCTCTCTCTCTGCCCCCACGCTCTCCTGTCTGCCGAAAACCTGCACGCTGAGAGCGTCTCATTCTGTCACGTCGAACACGGCCCGCGCTACACGCTCTTACAATACGAAGATAGTATATGCGTACGTGCGTTATGAGTGGATTGTGAAAACGCTCTACCTTCCCCCATACTGCGTGAACATGATATGCTGCAATCACTGTCACTACTTTCCGCTACGAGGCCAAAAAAGGGGGGAAGCTTTCGCTTTCTACCAGCGTTGGCGTGGGCATTTCGTATGGTGCGCTCTCGCGTCGTCTGCTACACTGCCGCTCAATGTGTTTCCCGCCCGCTCCCGCATGATGGCGCCACATCCTCGCGCAAAAGGCGGATTTTCACACCGTTGTAACGTGGCGCACGTCACCTGGGAGTTGTGGAGAGAAATAAAGAAACGCGCTTGCTGCTCATCCCGACAGAGGGGGCAAGGACAGTTGAAAGGGAAGCAAAAATATAGAAAGGACGAAAGGTTACGCAAGGAAGCAGCGTCCCTCGCTTTGCAGGGAGTACCCCTCCCCACGCCCTCGGCACTGAAGTGGGTATAAAGAGAACCAGAAAACGAGACCAGAGGAACCTCGTCCGGGAGCGTTCGAGAGTGAGAGTCTCGGGTTGACCCTGACCTCCTCCCGTAGGACGGCGCTATACCATCGCAAGGCCTCTCCCGCGAACGCAAATATGATATTATCCGCCTGTGCCTCCGACCAACCGAGCGCCTTCGCGTACCGTTCGTACAGGCGGATCAAATCCTCCACGTCCTCGTCTGCTTTACCCTGGAAGCAGGGGGGTGGGCCGTAGGGTCGCGCCCCGCTTTCTGGTGTGCTATGAGAGTTCATTGTCAGAACTGTTCGGCTCCTATCTCCGTGTTCATTGAATCACTGATGAAAAGTTTTTGGACGCAATTCTGAAAATGTCAGTAAAGCGGTCATTAATGCTCCGGGGCGTTTCTTCAGAATCCCTGTCGCACCATTTCTCTGCCGGGTCGATCCGTTCATCGTAAGTTTTAGCGCGCGCGCGTCGGCCGCGACGTTTCTGTTTCTGTTCGGAAGATAGCTGGTCCAAAGCGAGGGACGCCTAATCTTTCGTCCTTTCTATATTTTTGCTTCCCTTTCGACTGTCCTTGCCCCCTCTGTCGGGATGAGCAGCAAGCGCATTTCTTTATTTCTCTCCACAACTCCCAGGTGGCGTGCGCCACGTTACAATCCTTCCCAGTGGAAAAAGATGGGTGAGTGTCCTCACTCACCTTACAATAATTATCATACATCACATTGTAACCTGGCTCACGCCACCTGGGACTTCTCTCGGACATTTTCGCGGGTACCCGTACTCGCGACACCGTGATCTATTGCGAAAAGCCAAAAACCGTTCTAATGCAAAAAAAGAACAGCATGGAAACGGCGGTCGCATTGCGCGGGCGGGAAAAAACTTCTGGGCTACGGAAAAAAACATTTGAAATCATATTATGTGCTGATGGCGCGCGCCGATAAATGGGCGTGCCCGAACGTGCCGTGTCACTCACGTGAGGAGAGCTTGCAGCACAGTCACAGGTGCAAGATGCATTCCTCTTTGTTTCGTAGGAGACGCCAGGTCACCACTTTGCAGCTCCGACAGCGAACGCACGTGTATCGGCGACGAAGTCTACTGCAGACGTCGAGTAACAAATGGCGCCAATTCGACGAGCACTCACTGACACCAAAATGCGCGCACTGCACAGGGCATCCCAGCACTGGAAGCTTCCTTGCCGTCCCGCGTGCGGTGAAACGCGACCGTACAACAGCTTCTGTCCAGGTGTCCCAACCTACACCGCGGACCAAGCACAACTGCCGGCCGGTGGCCGCCTCGCTGGCCTCGCCTTCTCCGTGCGCTGCTGAGGAGTTGTGGAGAGGGAGGACGAGTCTCGGAGGAGACGCGCGCTCTCTCCCTCGAGACCGGCCGTGGCGGAACACGTAGCATGGTTGCCATTGCCTCCGCCGATGATTTATACCCCCCCCCCCCCCTCCTACACACACACACACACAACGGCGCCGTACTCAATGGGCGGCGGCGCGCGCTTCTCGGCGCCGAGGGGCTTTACTTGAACAACTGTTCTCCCACTTGTTTTTTCTTCCTCAGCCACTAAGCATAGGAAGCCTCCTTTCTTTTGCCATTTTTTTTTTCGGAACGGCCTGTCTGCTTGCAGAAAACGTTTTAGTCCAGTCTTATTCTGATCGCGTTTAGTCAAATCGTATTGGAGCAAGAGTAGAATAAGAGAGACAATGAATACTTGAATGAGACTGATTCGATCCTAACGTCAGTCCAACATGGCTGCCCGCTTGTCTACTTCCAGGTGCTAGCCGAACACTTGTTGCATCTCGAACGTGTGTTCCGTGACGGACGAATCCTCTGGATACGTTCAGCGAGGAGCAGCTGCAGCGGCGTTTCCGATACGGGCGGAGTGACTGAGGAGGATGATACGTTCGGGCTTGGACGAGGAGCCCGCTTCGGCGTTATCCCTGTCACACACCGCATCAAAACCAACTATCCGGAATCGTGTCCCTGTCGTCCGACAACATGATCGGAAACTTGGGCGCAAAAATTTGGCGCAGCCCTTGTCACCCTGGAAAAAAATTTCGACAACGCTCCTGCTCTTATCTGTGCGCGATTCCTACGTGCACACACGCAACCGTGCGAATCGGATACACTCAAACTGCCGAGCTGAATGTGTTTTTGGCAGTGAAGTGTGGGGCAACAACTGCATGCACTGCAGCAGTAGCTTTGCTGATGCTCTGCGCCGTCGATTCTGGCTAAGGACGGCGCATATGCATGAGATGAAACGCACGTGCACATTACGCCTTCGCACTTCTGAAACAATCAGTGCGCAACTATTTCAAAGAAACAACGCAGCAGTACCCTTTCATTAATCTCAACTTTTAAGAGGGCCGGGCGAGGAACTCGTACAGATGCTCTCCAGGTGACAAAGCTACTTAGACGAGTTAGTAGTAGCCCGGAAATCTGCCAGAACATACACAGTCTAGCGGCTCGCATATCAAATCCAATTCGTATTGAATGGACCCCACGTGACCTTTTAAGTGCTCAAAGCCAAGTAGATTCTGCTACCCGCCTTTCAAATTCAACATCGACATCGCCAAACCTCATAAAATTGGACAATGCCACCCTGCTTTTAACAAGAAAGGAGCACCTCCGGCGCCGTACACGTGCTCTTATACCTCCGTGTACGGTAAGCCTCCCCCGCGGTCTAACCCGTGCAGAGGAGGTGGCGCTTCGGAGGATTCGAGTTGGGGTGGCCCTAACACCAGCAGTGATCCGAAAGTGGCCACAATTTCGGTATTTATATCCACACCCTGGGTGCCCCATCTGCAAGTCAAGAATTATAGAAGCTGACATCCATCACCTACTGTGGGATTGTTTAGCGTTGAAGCCAACGCGGATCCGGCACCTGGTGGCAGCTGGCCTCTCCCCCCATGATCCGCAGTCATATGCTGTTTGGACACTGGGACCGCATCATCGTTCACTCCTCGATTTCATTGCATCAGCCAACCTTTTTTCATTTATTTGACCGCACCCTTCATCCATCATAACATTCCTTTTACGCCCTGAGGCAATAAACTTCGCAAAAAAAAAAAAAAAAAAAAAAAAAACTCGTGCTTTACCGGTGAAGTCCGATTATAAGCTTGCAGCGATCTCTTCAGATGATTTATCCTTGAGCTTTCGCTGATGATACATTCCGTACAGCACAGGGGTGGCCTCTCACTGGCCAAGCTCTTGGCCAGTGACGATGACGGCACGTAGTACACTCCTCTGCCGGCTTCCGCGCAGACCGTATGCTGGCTTTCGCACACAGCTGTGGTAGGAGACTGGCCACCACAGTTCAAATCAGACAGAACTCACGAGCAATTTGCAGCATTGCAAAAGTCTGGAGCGACCGGTACAATCAAAATCGTGCGCACTACAACAGGGAATTGCGGCACTAAACGCCTGTCAACTCCTGAATTGGTGGAGGCGTCACCGAGTGCACAATTCACAGGGGCTATAGGCACTAGGGAGCCCAATTACCTATTATAGTATGCATGATCGCGAATGGGCAAATAGTATCTTGCCTTTGGCAGTGCTGCGAGCATGGAAAATATACGGGTAGTGTAAGACTCGTCTTCCGGCTCCCAAGTGTCGCTCAGAATTCCGAGAGGTCAAGAAACTGCACAAAAGGATGGCCGATGCCAACTCCATACAAGGGCGCTGTTTACATGGACCCGACAGGAGCGGATGGAACGAAATATTGAGTGGCTATTGGATAGATGGGCGGCTTCTTTAGTTCAAGGAATGATTTTTAGTACTCTTTAGGAAAATATGTGGAATTTTTTCGCGGTATTTGAACGCAATGTTTTGATGAGGGGGCGCTTACTCTTCTAAATCACCTCCAATTCCCCTTGGGAAGGCGTGGCATCTCCCTTCCCGTGCTCCTCTTTGCCCGGTTCTCTTTCCTTTTGTTTATTAGTTCTCTGGTCTTTTCTTCTTTCCTCCTTTCACTTTTGGCCTGCGCATCAGTTCTTGTGTTGACCCGTTTCAAAGGGTACGGCCCGGTGCATCTTCATCATAATCATAACCACTGTCGTGCACTTACAGCGTGCGGTTTTAAACTAGGATTGGAGGGCAGTCGGGCCGCACAGAAAAGGCGAACTGAGGACTGCATGCCGACCTATATTTGGCATCCAAGTGAATGTCGGCTCTCCACGTGGATTTGTTGGCGCGGCGCCCAGAGACCTCTTCAGCGGGAAGCTTTGTTTCATTTTTTTTTTTTTCATTATTACTCACAGCTCGAAACGGTGGTCACAGCGCGTCATTTCTAAAGGTTGTCTTTCCTGACAATTACCACATTGAAAAACCGCGCCATTTTCAAGCGTAAGCAACGTAAGCTGAAAACAAATACCTTCATAATACAATTCATCAGAGTGCTTTTATTATTTACTGAGCTCTACCGATCTATACAATCTAGAAAGCATCACCAATGACGCATCACGGAGAAATGGACGCTCAATTGAAACGAATGCAAATATACTTGACTAAAAAGTAATCCAAGAAGCTCGGCATACTGTTTAAATTCCATTTTTTTTTTTTTTTTTTTTAAAGTCATCCGAATTTAAACGCCATAGAGTCCATATTAGGGAGGACATTTCATGGAGAACTCACATAGAATATGCAACTAGCAAAGCATACATGGTATTGAATATCTTGACCAACATTTCACACAGCCTCACATGTAAAATATCTGCTGCACCTCACACATATTACATCGATTCTTGAATATGCCAGCGCCGTGTGGGATTCACGTATGGCTACATTATCAGATAGTTTACAATGCGTAAACCGCGTAACCCACTTTGTTCTACCATTTTCAGCAAAGCATTTCAGGAGTTTGGCTGGGAGTTTCTTAGTAGTGCTAGTAGCAGCCTATAGCTTTATCAATCCCAGTTTTATCAAAACCGAGCTGAGCCGCCTACGAATAGCAGTACTATAAAATTCCCAGCCAAAAGATTCCATCACTGCTGAAACGTTGTGTTGAAAATTGTAGCCATTAACAAAAAAAACGGCTACACGGTTCTGTGTGCGTTCTAAGGGTCTGACCATACGTTGATCCTACACTGTGCTGACCTTATTAAGAATTGGTGTAATAAGTGGGAGGTACAGCAGCTCTTTTACATCTCAGGCTGTGTGAAATGTTTTGCCAAGAAATTCAATATCCTGTATGCTTTGCTAGTTAAATATTCGACATGAGTTCTTCATGAAATGTCCTATTTTAGTATGCATGCCCACTAATTTAGATTCGGAATCTTTTTCCAAAGGAGTGGAACTTAAACGGTATGCCGAGCTTCTTGATATACGTTTTCTATTCAATTGAGGATATTTTCGTTTACTTCAACTGGGCGTCCATTTCCCCGTGACGCGTCAATTGGTGGAAGCTGTCTAGATCGTTTACTGTGAGGCGCAAACGTTGCATTCGTTGAGTGTCGGTCTGCGCCTGATGCAGCCTTGTGCGTACACGCGGACTTTGCGTGAAACTTTACGAACAATAGTGTTGCTATGTATTAATAGCAATAAAGATACCAGAAGAGACCCCTGAGGTAGAGTTGATTTTCCCTCTGGATCTTATAGAAATATGTTGATGATGATGGGTTGTAGCATACTTGACGTCTTGCAGGTTCGATGTTGCTCAATCACATTACTCGAGGACACTTTCGGAAAGGTTAACTATTTATTAACAATCAATAAATCAAACAGAAATATACAAGCAAGAAGAAAACATATATACAATTGACTTACTCGTTACCTGACGAAACGAGCCCTTGGTTCCACCAAAACATCTTCTTTTGCGCCCTATGTCCCCGCCCTCGGTGGGAACAACAACCAATAGGGCAAATTCACAAACAGTCACCCAATAAATCATTAGGAAAAGGGCAACGTTACCAATCACGAATTGGGGAAAGTAGAGCACTGACAATAAAGGATAAGGGAAAGAAGGCAAGACATCTCCAATAACACTGTACAAGGGTACACCCTTTCCACTATCGACATATCATAGGATTCTGCCCTTCTCCCAGAAACTTGGCGATCACTCGCTTCCCCACGGGTGCATCTTTTTAGTTAATCCGTAAACACCGTTCGCGGAAAGGCAACGTCCGAGGCCCATCTACTGAGACGTCGTCGCTCGCAAACAGACAGGTACATCTGCACACGGACGAACATGAGGGTCATTCTTCACGCCCGCTGCCACCCTCTCAATGAGAGCGCTTTCTGGAGCTAGGCTGCAGATACTGGAAAATACTGATGCGACACTAGTTAAAATGCCCCGTCGCCGCTCTCGCGGATCAGCTTATCCGGGAAGAAAGGGGTTCTGCGCGTTCTCTACTCTACAAGAGGTTGACCCCTTGATCCCTCCCGTATTCTCGGTATCCCGCCCGCTCTCAAGCTGCGCGGACGCTTCTCAGTAGAAACTCTGACTCTGCCCCCCTTCTCCGCTACTTATTCAGGGGGCAACAAAAACACTGAATAGTTATTTTTCTTTTTCCGGGAGCACAGACGTGGCAAACAAGCCCAACGTCGGAACTTCACTGGTAGACTGCATCTTTTAAGGCGTAATGAGATCTACTAGACCGGTAGAGCTCACTAAGTAATAGCAGCACTCTGACTAGCTGTATTATGGAGGTATTTGCGTTCAGATTACTTTGCTTACGCTTGAAAATAGCTGGGTTTTCGCTGTGATAATTGTCAGGAAAGACAGCCCTGACAAATTACGCGCGGAAACAACCGTATATGGGAGTCTCGCAGGGCAGGCTGTAACGAATAATGAACGAATTGAAGAAAGCTTCCCGCTGAAGCGGTCCCTGGGCGCCCCACCAAAAAATCCACGTAGACAGCCGATATCCACTTGGCGGCCAAAAATAGGCCAGCAGTCTTCAGTTTGCCTTTCCTGTGCCGCCCGAGCATTACTCACAGCAACCCACTAGAAAGCTTTACTTTTCCTTTTTCACTATTATTTTTCCCGTTTGGTTCTCGGAAAGTAGCATGGGCATCCACCACTTTGCGACTGCATGAATCTCTTTGGTCGGGAGCAAGACCCCTTTAGATTGGGAATAGACCGGCCTGATGGCAATGATGAGCGCACACGTAGGTGTGAGTGCTTTTTACCCACACCGCGAGGGTTGAGGGCGGAGAACAAGCTCAAGGCACACATTCAGAATTCACCACGCACTTACGCTCTCAATCAAGCGGAATATGATCTCATGCTCCACTTCGTAAATTCTTCGGTTGCACGAAGAACCGTTGCTGTGCTTCGTGCACAGCAACGGTCGTTAAAGACAGCACAACACTCACTGCACTAGATGCAGCAATGCGCCTTTTTGTCGCCTTGCCTCCGTTCTCAATGACACCCGCATGACAGTTACTTCGACTAACATTCACAAAACACTACGCAACCATCACTTCAAGCTGTGCAACATTGCCAACATAACGATAACATGACAGGAATTACTCAAAATAGGACCATGTGCATCGAAAACGAGAACTAAACATTCCAACTCGTGCATGCAAAGCTGAATTCAAGCTTGTATTCTGTCGGACTCGCGCAAAACCAGAAGCCCATGTAAGGTGACCAACGTCAAAGCTGAAGAAAAGTCAGTCGGGGCTACATTATATATATCTGACGGAATCGTTCTCGGCCTCGCAGTACAGCCAATGCACCAACCTCGTCCAGAACGCAATGCATACCCGGATAACGTGCGCAAAGCCTGAGGCAAACAGGCACTGAGACCAGCGACAGCCATAACGAACAGTATTAGAACAAGATTCTAAATATTGAAAATAGAAGTCAATTCACCGCCAACTGGGAACCCGCTGAAGTGTGAGACTCCTTTACAAAAAGACAAAAGTAAAACTACGAAAGCACTAGCCCTCCTCCCACCAGGCTTACGCTCAACAGTTCGGATACGCGAGAAAACAAACTAGCACTTGCCAGCGAGCGCACATTCCGAAACACTGCTCGCTGGTTTCCTTCTATTATTAGTTTTTTTTTCTGTTGGCCCCCTTTGTTGGATGCTTCTCGCGCTCAAGGCCGGAACATCTGCAGACCGACTCAGGATGAGGCGCTCATAAACGCAGAGAAGGGGAAGAAAGACGACGCGCTAGGAAGGAAAGACATTTGTACTCCGACCCCAGTAGTTTCCCCTCCTTTTCCCTCAACCGAGGGACCCGCGGACGACACTTGGCGACACAGTGCCAAAATTGCTTCTAGCACCACGCAGCATTGCGGTTAACTTCAGAAAAACTTTGTACTGTAAATTTAGGACTACACATCACTGGAGTTATGAAAAGTGCAGCTTATATTTTAAACAGACGACATGCTTTGTTTCAGCAGAACTGAGTAATGACGTAATGTCTGTCGTACGGGAATACTGAATTAAGTTTACTGCTTATATTGTCGTTGGAGCAGTTGAGTTAAATTGAACATCGAACTCAAGCAATGGTACATGCATCTGTTGACAACTATGTAAAAAAGACCAAGAAATAATCTTCTCATGCTCTGTGCATCTTTTTGCTAGAGCAGTGGTGGTGGTGTCTATAGGGGGATTATCCTTACTCTGGTCTGTCGGCAATTCCGCGACCTGAATTCTTAAACTTGAAGATCGTGTTTCTACCACAGTCCGTTAAAGCCAAAGTTCTCGAAAAACTTCGAGAGTGTTTTTTGTCACTGCTGGCCGCTCATTTCACGAACGCTCAGCGTGCACAAAGTGAGAGACGCCGTCTAACAAAACGTTGTTTCCTCAGCTTCTACCGGAGTGTCTCACTCCCGTCACAAAATGCGTGAAGAGTGCAGCTATCCGTGATGGTTGGTTCATATAAGATAAGTTAAGTTCCGGACGCGAAACCCATGCTAGCATTACGTCGATAAAACAGCTGGTTCACTCAGCCGCAGCAAAGGCAGGCGAAAGCAATTCTATTATCTTAGCGGCAACCTGCAGCTCCCCTGAATAATTTTTGAGACTGGTCCGTTAGACGCCCTCATTTCCTTCACCCAAAGACGCTTCTCCAAACACCTTTCAGTATCATTGACTGCATAATTCTTTTTATAAACTTTAATTTGTCTTCTGATCACGGGTGTTAATCTGAGTTTACTAAGGTGGCGCTTTGGGCTAACTAGTATTACACAACGAAAATATACGCCTGTGCTTGAAGAGACATGGCACACTGTTTGTCACTGCGCCCTTCTTTCCCTGGGTGCATCCCTTCTCAACCTCCTGGAGACTGCTTTTGCAAATCTTACAACTACAGTTGAACCCTTTTATAAGGTATGTGCACTGTGGAGCAGTTTTTTATCTCCAATATCAGAGGTCCCTTAAAAAGAGGATATACAATCCCATTTTCTAAACAGACCTTATTTCGACCTAGTCATCCTACTGGTAAAATGCACAAAAAGATGTATATCCTTTAACATAAGCGTTATTATCGCTTTCATTTACATACTGCATTTCCTTGATGGACTACTGGACCACCACCCACTGAACACATTTCGCAACTTTCTTATATTATTTGCGAACTGCGTTTGCAGCGATTGCAAAGTGCTCTCGCGATGTGACGTGGCACTGCAGCTAGCGATTCCTAACTCCGGAAAAAGTTATGTGTCTCGTAACACTACACGAACTCAAGTAAAAAAAAAAGCGCCACGATATTGTGAACGTAGCCATCTTACCACCAAGGTGCTAGAAGCAGCCAGAACTATAAAACATCGCCAGCAGAAATATCACTCGGAAAGTTTTGCTTGTTTGTCAAAGGGTAACATCGGCTCTGAATAACAAACTTGTGAATGTCGCTACTGAGATGAAAAATAAATAAAAAGCCAACAGGGCATTTCAGAGTGGAGTTGAAACCATGGTGGAATAGCAACCAGAGCAGTTTATTTGTCTTGGCTAGAGCAGAACCACTTCTGTTATGTTTGTTTTGGTCTTGGCTTGGCTATGTCTTGCTTTCTAGTCACAATGGTTTGTTTACGTCAGCAGCACCAGCTGATCGCTTTCTTCGCATTTACCGGATAAATTGTTCATATTGGAAAGGTACAGCGCAAAAAGACACAAGACGAACTGTCGCAACTGTGTAAACGATGAAAAGAGTAAGAAAAAAAAAACTGCCGCCCTTTAGTTGCGAACACTGAGATTTTATTTCGACACCGGGATAAAACAACAAGAGAGCTGATGGAAGCCTACGTGATCCGAAAAAGACAGTCGCAATGTTTAAGCCAGCCTTTGGTTATATTAGTAGATAAGGAGGCGTTGCAGTGTTTAAGCCAGCCTTTGTTTATATTAGTAGATAAGGAGGTGTCGTTCCTGGATAATTCATAATCTTGGCCTTAGTTTTCAGGGGAAATGGGAGGAAAACATCCCCAAAAAATGTATCATCCGGTGTCTATGACGTATGATATGTTTTGACCCCTCGCAATGTGTTTCAAGCAAGTGCTTCTTGTAATCGCTTGAAAGACTTGTATAAAAATGTGTTTTTTTCCAATAAATTTAGTTCCTAGTCTGCGCACGTTTATCCGTCTTCTTATTTTCGCCTTGTGTCTTTTTGCACTGTAACTTTCCAATATGAACCAATACCAACTTTCCCAATTGTCTATCCTTCTTTGGATAGATTGTTGTTTATACTGAAAGTCAATGTAATTGACGATTCCCGCTGTATTCTTCTAACTAGCGGACACAACATCTACGGTATATCCCGGATAGAAAGCTCCAATAATTGGAGAACCCAACGGCACTCCCGGTAAGCTCGCGCAGATGCTCGCATGTGCAGTTGCCCTTGTGCTCCTAGCGGCAAGCCTGAGGAGCTCATGTATACGTTGCATTCCGACTGCAGGTGCTTCTTTTAGTAATTTATAGGGGACTGACTTGCTTTAATTTTTTTTACTGAAATTATAATTAATCGTCATCACGCAAGCGTGTCTCTCTTTTTTGTTTTCACTATAGCTGTAACTGAACCTGCCGATGGATGGTGCCGCACCTGATGTAAAAATGTCTGTTACAAGCGAGACTGAGTATACCAAAATTCAAGGCTAATTCTTGTCCTTTATAGCCGACTGTCTTCTACATCGAACGTCTGTTAAATAAAGGGTCCAATGAATAAATTTCATATGGCAGCCATCCATTTGGGTAAACGGTGTTTCTTATATCCGACTACCTGTTATATCCATGCCTGTTATGACGGGGTTCGACTTTATAAAATTAACATTATGTGAACGATGACGTCAACAATTGCCTGCCTCTCCCATAATCGACAGTAAATGTAAGCATGAAATGGTTATGGGCTCCGTGATGGGCTGGTTGCCTTCTTGAGACTATCAGTTTGGGCTTGCTGGTAATACATTATATGGAATCAAGCGCACATCCAGGTGAGGACCAGGAAGGACAGGATACACACGAGCGCGAACTCGCAACAATGTGTTTCGAGTCACAGAGGCATATAATAACATACCGATATATTGTGAAAAAAAAAGTGTGTAGAGCAAACTGAAAGGTGTCTTAATGATCGCCTCCATGAACACCGCAGGAATGTGTGTGCACACACATCCGCCGCGCGCCCTTCGTGTGTTGATGGCCACCCAAACAGTTTCGTTTTTTCTGTACTTTTTTCTTTTTTTTTTCCCACGCGAACTCTGCGTGCGTGGCGTCCGCTTCTCCTCCTTCCTTAATTGTTTGCTTGTTGGCTCAGGTTCTCGAGCCATTTGTCACGCTCCCTGCCTGCGACACATTCGCGACTTGAAAGTGAATGCGCCGTAAAGACGCTTGCTCCTTTTCAGTTCAGCAAGGACCGAGAGTGTTTTCTAATAACAAGACCTTTTTTTTTTTTTTTTAGAAAACAAGCCTTGCAGGGGGAGGCTGACTTGGATTTTGGCAAGAGGCATTCATGCAGCTTCCTTAATATGTTGAAGCTGCATGAATGAGACGGGCTAGTTATGCCAAAAAATGCACATTGCAGTGAAATTTTTTTATCATGGCAGAAGCAACAGGAGACAAATATTTATAGTGTTTAAATTTATTTGCTGCCCAAGAAACCGGGGTGTTTGTGTTGTGCAGGTAATCATAGCACATTGCTTATATCATTACCAAGTTACAAGGCTGTCTTTACAATGATGCTTGCCTAAACAGCATTGGCACACGTTGTCAGCATTCCTGCGAATGTTTACGATTCTGGCTGTGGGCTACTTGGTATGGATCTTCAATTGTATGCTAAATCATGCTCAAAGTCTGCTGAGATTAGCAAAAGGTAGGCCTAAGTGGATGTCATATTTTGGGTAGGCAGGAGACGGCAACCACCCACTGAAGTCATGGTTGATTACACCACTGCCAAGCCATCCCAGTCCCAGCTTGCTGCTCCTTCTCTGCTACCGTCTGCCAGCCTGGTACAGTTGGCTGTGGTCACTGTGGTGCTTAAACTAAAATGCTTAAACTGAAACGTGCAGTACTACAGCAAGGCAGTAAAAGTTCATGCTTTCTGGGACAGGACGCTTTGTGTGTAATGTTTCATGCCGAGAGCACACTGCACATAACGAAGACGTGAGAAGGGCGACCTAGGGCATTGTGTCAAAGGGCGCGTGCGGGCATTGCCAGCACACCGCTGCCCTCAAGAACTTCGTTGCTGAGCACAACCAAAGCAATAGCTTGCCATGCATGGAGACTATTAGCAGAGCCGTGCCGGTGCAGACTGTGTGGACTGAGCATCCATGTAAATAAGGACTCCAGTCTTAAAAAAAAAAGGCCAAATGCTTACAGTCTGCACTGCAATTCGTAGCGTGCAGAACTGCCGATGCCTTTGTGGCTTCTTCCTTCTCGCCTGTCATACTGTGCTTGTATGTGTAATCAGAAAATACCACCAACAAAGGTCATTTTACTGCGCCACTTATATTCAGTGGCGCAATAAGTCCTACTCGATCTATGCCACATATACATTGTTTGAGCAGAATTACTAGGTTAAAAGTGCAAGTCACACCGTGTGACTTGAAAAAGGGAATGTAGCTCCTCCAAACCTCTGAAACACTCTGAGAACCACTCTGACGTGCCACTCCCTGGCGTGTCTTACCTACTGTAAGCTGGCTAGGAATTGCAGTGCTGCTTCCCTTGTTTTCAGGCATGCAGGAGGTCGATAGCTTGGCTAAAAAGCATATTTGGCATATTTGGTGTGTTCAGTCATAGGAACTAATATTGGCCACTACATTAGATTTTTGAAGCCAAGTAGGCAATCAAATTTAATAAAAGGATGTCAGAGCTGCTATTCACTGCTTCACCAAAATTTCAAACCCTGTATTAGAAATTCTTTTATGTTGGGTACCTTAATGTGCTTAACAAAAATGAAACTGCCACAAATTACTGGTCATAAATGTTGCTTTTTATTGTCATAAAATCAGTAAAGATACTAGATGCATATGTGTCCCCTTTAGTTTTCCAACATTCCATCGGACATTAAGGAAATACATGCCATTGCAAAATCATCTGCCCATACTTCAATCCTCATATGGACCATATAATGCTTAAGTTTCATTCAGCAATAGTGAGCCAATGTGCAAGATACAGAATAATAAATGTACTCACTTCGCACTGCATACAATTTCAGTGGAGTCAGTGCTGGCTTCGCTACGGCATTGTCTTTTTACTTGGCATGGTCGGCCAGTCCCACTACGGTTCTTTAGGACATCGGGTTCCCAAAGGCACCTCATCACTTGGCGTGTAAACATGCTGTCCATTCTAGACGTCAGGGCCCACTGCCACTTCTACTCTGTAATAAAACAGTTGGCCCCCAAGTGGACCTACAAAAAGGGAGGAAACCATTAGCGCACACAAATTTTACGCACACACAGAGTATCTGAAACGTGCCGTGGATACAGGAAATAGCTTTTGCAATTTCGCTCTGAAAGAAGTCATGACACTAAATTTAAGTTTTCTTTGCAATGATGCCCCATCAGGATCCATGCATAGACCATTACATGATACTGAAACTGCTAACAAATTTGGGAAATTTTTCCTCACCTGTTTAAGCTTAATTTTTAACAGCCAAATGAGGCTATGGCATTCAAGCACATTATAGATCAGACCCTTAGTTCTTGCAACTTAGCAAAGAGAAACGCAGTTTAGGCCTTTTTCACAGAATTATATGTTAGCAGGCACATCTTCTCTTTTAATGCTATTGTAGTCATGTACAGTCTGTCAAAAATCTACGGCCCTAAGGTTTCGCTTCTAAGTCCTATAACGCAACTCCTGGTAGCAATACTGGAATGTGAATATAAGCTAGAGCAGAATGAGCATGAGTTTTGTCATCTATGAGATTTGCAACGCCAGAGTTGCAGTACGATCCCCGTTACGGGACTTAGAAGAAATACCCCTGGGCCGCATACTTTTGACAAAGACTGTACATTAGTAGTATTGACAGTATGATGGAGAAATAGGTATTTTATCTTAATTGTACATGCACAATGTAAGGGAGAAGCTGGACCATTTGGGAGAAAACAGATAGTGTGGTTCTAATGCAGTCTCGAGCTGTACAGTCCAAACAGAGCAGAATTAAGGCTCATTAGGGAAACCATTACGACACACTAAGTTATGAAAGTAGCAGATCCATTGTCCTTATTTAAGGGGCTCCACTTCAGATGCACACACCAAGTGAAGCTTTATTCCTGACAGTTTAATGCATGCACCTTCCAAGGCAAGCAGCAGCTGCCATCACTTTGATGCCACCATTACCCATTTGCATGTACCTACTCCTGCACCCATTTACTTTTCCTTTCTTCTTTACTCCACTCAAATAAGTCAGTGCATTGTTTTTTGCAACAACCAGTGCTGCATCATTGTTATGCACACAGCTAAGCAAGCAAGCATTGCAGGAGACAGGACAAGGCTAGGTGGTAGATGTGGTCAGGAATGTTGTGGAGATCAAATGGATGCAGATAGCATAGGGCCAGGTTAATTGGAAGAAAATGGGAGAGATATTTGCCTTTAGTGGTTGTAGCTGGGCTAACAGTATTTAAGCCCCCTTCTTTGTACTCGCAATGCCACAAACGTTCACTGGAAAGCTGGCTTCTTGTGTCTTTTGAGCCCCAGGGCAAAGGTAACTTAGATACTAGGAATAAAAATAATTTGCACTAGAAGCTCCGAATATGCTGCGAGGTGCATTACGAGTCATAATTTGATGCCTGCCATGAAATTTCACAGATCTTTTGTTTTCAATCTGCTGAATTTAAGATTTTCTACCATAAGAAGTTGGGGCCTTAAATATATGTCATGCTAACCATGCAGAAAATTGCAGTATAATAATTGCCCCTCTTTGCTTATGATTCCAGCACTTCATGATGATTTTGGTGTTATACATAACTGAAATGGCAAAGCAGTGGTTGCATCACAAGTGTGCCATGTCTCACTTCACCTATAGTGCCTTTTTATTTTTATTTCAGATATCAAAATCCTCTTTCAGGCATTTTTTTAGATGATTGCTTAGCAGTCGAAACAGAAAAAAAAAAGTTTTGATTGTAAATAATTCGGCATTTATAGACAACATCATGCAGTAATCCAGATAATGAACATCTTATGCATCACTGCAAAGAAAAAAAAAACGAAATTAATGTTCTGGTTTTTCATTTACACTGCTTAAAACAGATTGGGAAAAAATGAGCCCCTTTTTTTTCTAATCTATGAGATGCTATTCCATCTTGGAATGACAGTTGAAAAAATGCATGAGAGGATTTAGATGCACTTTTAAATTTAATAACACAAGTGATTGCTAAATAACTGCATCAAAATAACAGCCCAATGCCTCATTTTTCCCGTTATCTGAACTTTCCTTATTGTGAATAACAGGAAGTGAAGCAATCTGGCCAATGCCCATAACAGACCTACAGCCCTGAAGTATTTGTTTTTCAGTGACATTGACAGTAACATAGCTTCACTGGCCATTTTAGATATCAGATTCATTGTGACATCAAAAGAAAATCCTCTGAGAACACCGTAGAGCCTGCACTAGAGAAATATGAAAGCCCAAGCATTGCTGCTGCTCTTGTGACACTAGATGTACTGGCATTCGTGGACTTCGCTTGCACTCGCCCATATGGCATAAGTTTATGATGTATTTACATATGTTAAATAAGGCAGCGGCACTGATTGAAGTGCATGAAGACAACAATGTGCACTTCACCGTGCAGGAGTGTACTGGAGTTGAAACTTGAGGAAGGCATTGATGTGCACTGTACAGCATGAGAGTGTGTTGCAGCTTTAAAGAAGGCATGATCGTCTGCGGTGGTAACACAGTGATCCCAGTCCTGGACCAAGAAAGCTGATCTGTTTGTTCTAGTGTGGGTTCGAAACCCATTAGGGGCAGTGTTTTTTCTTAAATGGACCCTGGAAAACTATTTATCAAAATTGTAAAATGCACAAACAATATGCACCTCATCCATCCTCTCCACAACGCAAAAGATTTTAAGCTATCTTCATTGGCACCGAATGTATGGGCCATTGATGCTCTCTCCTTAACTTATGCCGGTAAGGAAGAAAAAAAAAGGAAGTAAACACATCACGACACCCCACCACACCCCGTCAAATACACGTAACTTGGGAGCATCCAATGAGTGGGTATGCCCAGCAGCCCCAATGACATCAGTAGAGATGTTCGCACGTGGGGATGTGTTGCTTAAATTGGTTGCGAGCAGTTGTCCAGAGCATGTTCAAAAATTTCCAACTTATTGGCTCCATTTAAAGCTTTCAAATCTGACTCAAATACTCATAAAGACTACCTCTATGGATTTCTTGTATTAGAATTTACTGCAAATAGTATTTCAGGGACCCTTTATTTATCCATCAGGACACAATCTAATGTCAGGCTCTGCCAACACATGCTGCCGGCAAACTCTAGTGATGCCACTCATAAAAAAATAAAGGCTTTTGCATTACAAATGATACACAAATCCAGCAATGCAGTACAGCCCTCTTGGGCTCCTCATGCATGTTGAAGATTCATGAGCATGATCTCTTGCAAGAAAAAAGTACTCTCAACGTGCTTTATCTGCTTAAGCGTGCAAACCCTGCAGGAAAAACCAGCCCATTGATTTTAATTTTGAGAATTACAGGTATAGGTTGGACAATGAACATGCAGCAATAGAAAAAAAGCTGCTACATATGGTATCACCTATGTATCAGCAAAGATCTTACCTCTCCATCATGTGCAACAAATGGTGAGACGGCTGAGGTAGAGCTGCAACCAGTGGTTGCAGGCTGAGAATCCTGGAATATATCCAAAATATGATGCCAGTATTAGATTATAAATATATGAATCAGCACCTCCATAATGAAGTTTTGACAGGGAGAAGTGCTGAAGTCCAGATGTTAATAATCAAAATATAGAAAGCTGGACTTGAAATAATTTACTCTGAATAAACAGCCTACCTTTTCGCCATGCGCAGCAAGTGGTGGAACTGGTGAGGTCCTGCTGCCAGTCATGGCTGCCAGTCGAGATTCCTAATAAATATTGAAAATACTGGCATCAATAACAAACAAATATTATATTAAAATTCAACACTTTCAAAAGAAAATTTATGTGCTTAAGCTTTCATACCTTATTGTAGCCGATGTGTGGTAAAATGACAGAGATAGAAGATGTCTACACACTATGAAAGAGGCATTCGAAAAGGGCTGCAGAATAGCCTCAGTTCGCAAGCAGAGGTAACGTTTGTACAAGGGGACTTGTCTTCATCTACACAGCAAAATCATCACTGGTGGGGTTTAAATCTGCTTTTGCTTTCAATGAAGAAAAACCAGGGATGGGGGAGAGGGAAGCAGGAAAGCAGTGAAAGAATTTTTTCATAGGTATGAATATCTATGAGCCTAGAACCAGCGATCCTGTGGCCTGAAAGAAAATAAAATAAAAAGTGGCAGCAGCAGGAAAAGCTACTAAGGAGGGGGGGGGGGGGTGATGAGTAGGTACCTAAAGCAGGTTCGATGCTGACATGGATTCCTTGAAAGGCAACAGGCATTTTAAAGGTCCCTGATAAGCAATACAGCTACAGGGAAATAGATATCAAGGGCTTTCCAGAAGGAGGCGAGTAGGATAATTGAAAAAAAAAGAAACAGAGTATCAACAAAACACCTTAACTGACATACCTGCCAAACACTAGAATATCTGAAGGACTCAAGAGGAAACCAAAGTAACAAGTAATAAGAAGGAAACATATTAGGAATATGTGCAGTTATGCTACAGTGTGCTGGAACTTGGAGGTGGGGGGGGGAGTGTAGACGTGTTGTGAATGGATTGTACAATTAATACTTCCTGTGTTTGTTTTACAAGCTAGTTATGGTGCAGAGGGGATATTTATTTCTGTTGGTTCCAATGGTCTAAAGTTATAGATTAGATAAGTAAAAGCTAGTTAATTCGAACCTCATGGGTTTAGCTATGCATAAAAATTCAATTATCCGATGTTCAAATTATCAAATGGGCTAAGAAAACGACAACCATTAGCATTACGGTAAATTTACTATACACACTCGCGTAACGACCCCAAGCACGCTGAACGCACCTTCCAATTTTGCCACTCAGAATTAAAAAAAAAAACATGAAGCATTAGTCGATAGTGCATCCCTCCATTTCGGCACGGTAGTCTCGTCACCGCTGTAAAACCCCTGCATCCTTAAGCTACTGCAGCCTGTAGCGTATTTCTAGGCAGAGCGCCAAAATGCTGTGCAGCGATAACATTGATGTTTACCTCTTGGCGTTAGCTCAAAAAACTAGGGGGGGGGGGGGGTGGGGAGGTGCAAATTTGGCAGCTGGCTTCGAGATTGGTGATCTGATTTCCTCAGTTGTGTTTTGTCGGCGGCAGGTGGGTCGCTCGCGTTGTTAGTTGCAGAGGAGTTAAGTCGATATGGTTGGAAACGTTCGTTGCATTCCCGGCTGCCCGTTTCATATCCTTCTCCGCATAGTGTGCATCGCGGTTCGCAGGGATGATTTTCAGCAGGATTTTGGGTGCCACAGATACGGCAGGCTACCATTTCTGGTGTGGGGCAGACGTCTGCTCGATGGCCGGGTTTCATACAGACGTAGCACGTCTGTCTTGCGGGTCGATAGGGGAGGCAGCGAATTTCTGCTCCTTTGTAGTAGATGTATCGTGGTATTGTTGGACCGGTAAGGGTGATGAGCAATGATGGTGTTTTACCCATGCGGCGCACCTCGAGGATTTCAACCCCCTGGGTGCGCACTCTCAGTCCAGCTCTGAAGGTTTGAGGATCGATGGTCTCGGGGATGCCGTGGACAACTCCCTGCTTCTCGTTTTCGGAGTATGGGACGTAAGATTGTACTGCGCATGTGGTGTCGCCTAGGGTAATCTGCCGGATCTTTTGGATGGCCTCCGCAGTCGCCACGTCCGGGGTGCTGAGGATCATGATATTGGAGCCGTAGTGGGGGCGTAGTATAAATTGTTGCTCGTTGGATTGCAGGAAGGCACTGGCGTTGATGACTGCATCTACCAGATCAATGGTTCAGTAGTTCCGCAATGTGGTACCCCTTTGCGGCCGCATGACCACCCTCGTGTCCAGTTTGGGTAGCGGGGGAGGTCTGTGGCGTGGGCCGGGCCCGTCCCGGCGTTGTTGTACCGGTTCAGATAGGATGGTTGTCGCTGCAGGTTGTGATGCAGCATTCGCCAGCTCTTTCCGGGCCTTGCGCGCTGCTGCTTTGCGGAGGGCTAGCTGCCATCCGCCACTTGAAAGTGGTTCATACCGTTGGGCAGCAGGTGCCTCGGTCGCTTGGTGATCCATGGCAGTTTCTGCATTGTCTTGGTGGTCATCAGGGTTCAGGTGTAAGATATGAGCGGTGCTCGTGCAGGGTTCCGTCGAAAGAACTGCTGAGGTAGGCTTCATGGCGGCCGCCATGGCTGGACCTCGGCGCGCCCAAGAAGCGTGCGTCCCGAAAGGGAACCGGTTTTCCGGCCGGCGAGCGGGCGGGGGTTCAGGCGATGCAATCCGAAGACGGGAGGGTACGTGGGCGTTGGGGCGCCGCTGCTCCTGAGGGAAAGCGGGCGCTCATGCAAACGTTGCTGCGACGGCTCTCCGCAGCGACGTGACGGCGTGGCGAACACAACTCCCTGCACTCGTCCGTGGTGTGCACCGTCAACAGTGTACCTTATTTCTCCTCGCCACTCCCTACTGTCCTCCTCTCTCTTTCCTTCTCCCTCTCTATTTTTTCACTCTCCTGTCCTCCTTTCATGGCTCTCCCTCCACAACACCTCTCCCCGAACAGCTCTGCTGATATCAAGGGATATCACGACTATTGAACATTCTTTAACAGAAGCCGATCCCATTGACCATAACTTCGTCGAAATTGTCCCTAACAAACGAGGACAGAAAAGCACCTTCGTACTGAATCTGTACCACGTGCCCAAACCGACCAACATCAATTTTAACGCGCTTTTTGCTGAGGTCATCACTATCACCCAGAACAATCAGCTTGTAATACTAGGCGACTTCAACTGCCCTCATCAAGAATGGGGGTATCGGGGCAACACAAGTCGCGGAAATGAGTTGGTTGAGGCCTACAACAACGCAGACCTACATCTGCTCACCGACCCATCTCATCCCACAAGAGAAGGCATAGGCACTCAAAAAGACTCGTGCCCAGACCTCACATTCAAAAAAAATGCGACTACAGCCACGTGGACAAACCTCCAAGAGACACTGGGTAGTGATCACTTCATACTCAGCATCTCCATCAGCACAGTCAAAATTCGAAAGACTATAGGTTCCGCTCACATCACTGACTGGACAGCCTACCGGAAGAATACTACCTCTCACAGCCCCATCCACTCCATCACGGAGTGGAGCTCTCAGATCAGACAAGCTCACAAGGAAGCTACGCAAACGATTTCCCGCACCACGGACACCCCAGTTATAGACTCTCATCTTCTCACTATGTGGAACGCCCGCCGGCAACTTATCAGAAGATGGAAACGTCAGAAACGCAACCGGCTATTGCGCACGCGCATCACGGAACTCACCACCGAGGCACAGAGATACGCCACAAGGCTATCCAACCAGAACTGGCAGCAGTTCTGTGAATCCCTCAAGGGAACGCTGGGAACCTCAAGAACATGGGCGATACTGCGACACCTCGTGGACCCTACCACCTCGCGCGCAGTCACAAACCGGACGCTTAAACAAATTGCGCACATGTTCCCAGGAGACAACTGTACCCTGCTCGGCGCACTCAAAACACGATACATCGGACCACCAGCCCCACCCTGCAATCTCGACTACACAGGCATTCCAAATGAGCATCTTGACGCCCCGATCACAGAGGCAGAGGTATACGCCGCAGCCCGCTCATCCACCCGCAACACGGCGGCAGGCGCAGATGGAATCACCAATGGAATGATCAGAAACCTCAACGCCACCCAAATTAAGGCACTTACTACCTATCTAAATCAGGAAAAGTGGCCCATGGGAGACATTCCACCGGACTGGAAACATTCCGAAATTATCACAATTCCTAAGCCAGGTAAAACACCCAATCTCGAAGCTCTAAGACCTATATCTCTAACATCATGCCTCGGCAAACTTTACGAACGCGTAGTCCACACCAGACTACAAAACTTCGTAGAAGACCAGGACATCCTGCTACCCACCATGATCGGTTTCCGGAAAGGACTCTGCACCCAAGATGCCTTCCTTCTCATCAAGGAAGAAGTGCTACAACACATTCCCAGGGGGAGTGAGCATTGCATAATGGCACTGAATCTCAAAGGAGCCTTCGATAACGTCTCCCACGAAACCATCCTAACTGAACTTAACCGAATGAATTGCGGTGAGCGCATTTTTAGATATATAAAGACTTTCCTTACAAATCGCACGGCCACCATTGGAATCGGAGAAGTGCGAACTAATTCGGAAACGGTCCCAAATCGCGGAACCCCGCAGATCTCCATCATCTCCCCTTTACTTTTCAACATTGCAATGCTGCCCATTGCAAGGGCTCTACAAGACATTCCAGATATCGGCTACACTATCTACGCCGACGACATTACGATCTGGACAACTACAGGATCTCTGGCCACTAAAGAACAAACTCTACAACGGGCGGCCTCCAGTGTGGAAACACAAGCGGCGCGTTGCAACCTACAATGCTCGCCGGAGAAATCCGAAATCATCCGTATACGCGGCCATGCCTACACTTCACCGGGACCAATTGAAGTCCGACTAAATGGCACTGTCATCAAAGAAGTGGAGCTATGTCGCATACTGGGGCTTTGGCTTCAAAGCGACAGGAAGGCTACCCACACACTACTTCGACTCAAAACCACGTTTCAGCAAATCGCGCGAATGATAAAGCGCGTCACCAGAAATAAGAAAGGGATGAAGGAAGAGGACACCATACGCCTAGTGCGAGCATTGGTCATCACTCGCCTTGCGTACGGCCTCCCGTACCAGTCTCTCCTTCGTGCGGAACAAGAAAAGGCTGACGTCATCATTCGAACAGCTTACAAACAGGCCCTCGGTATCCCGCTATCTACTAGCACAGAGAAACTCCTTGCACTAGGCCTAATCAACACATTTTCCGAAATTCAAGAAGCCACCCTCATCTCACAAAAAGAACGCCTCTTCACTACCCGTGCGGGCAGATATATACTGCAGCGCATAGGCAGCCCGGCGGACGTCACCAGGATAAATGACACCACGAACATTCCAAAGGCAATCCGTGACCGCCTACACGTGGCCCCCCTCCCCAAGAACATGCAGGCCGGCATTCATGACGGCAGGCGACAAGCTCGAATTGACAGCTTGCGACAAAGCCTTCGGCTCACTAAAAACGTCATTTATACGGACGCCTCCATGTACCCGCAATCCACACACGCGGTAGCCGTCATCACCAATGCCACGCACCAGGAACTTAACAGCATCAGCATCCAGCATGTCAACCCCGTAATCGCAGAGGCGGCGGCAATCGCCTTGGCCATCGCTCACGCGGACTCTACACACCGGAGCACTACAATAGTTACCGACTCACAAGAAGCCTGTCGCCTTTTCCTCGCCGGCCGCATTTCGTCCCGCATCGCACACCTGCTACCATCTGAAAAACCAACAAGCAATCCCCCTAAGCACATAATAACTTGGACTCCGGGGCACGCGGGATTAGAGGGAAATGAAGCAGCTGACCGGTTAGCTCGAGGACACAGCAACCGAGCGACCGGGACTTGCTCATTCTCCCCCCTAACTCCCGCGTATGGCGAAAGGCTCGCTACACTGCGACTGCAGCGCAGACAATTCCCTCCACCACATCGCCTACTTAACGCCGAGGAGGCTAGAGACTGGCGTCGCCTCCAGACCAACACGTACACTAACATACATCGCCTGCACCTCATGTTCCCGACCGATTATTTAGACTCGTGTCCGTGGTGTGACGACACCCCTACTACATACCACGTCACCGCGGGGTGTAAGGGACACAGACCCCCGCACATCACAACACACATCTCTGAGGACGAGTGGGAGAACTGTCTGCTCAGCTCCGACCTGGCGGTTCAGCGAGGACTGATTCGCCACGCCGGCGCCACGGCAACCTTCCTTGGCATCCTGTACAGAGGAAGCCACCCATGATTTACTCCTCATTTCATTCTCTGCACCTCAATAAAAAGTTTTTCAATCAATCAATCCTCCAACGAGGGGGGGGGAGGGGAGGGGGAAAGGGGGGGGAGGCAATGGCGCAGAGTTGGGGGTCACGTAAAATGGTGGTGGTGCGCGCCGATGAATGCGCGGTCTCCTCCACTCATGGCTCTCTCTCTAGCTGTCCGGGCTCGTTTGCAAGCTCAGCGGCGTGCGCTTGGTGATGGTTGCGGTGCTTGCGCCGATGGATCTCCAGCCGTACGCGGCGTGCGCTGAGTTTGGGGTCACGTAAAACGGTGGTGGCTGCGCGCCGATGGAGGCGCGGTCTCCTCCTCTCATGGCTCTCTCTCCAGCTGTCCGGGCTCGTTTAAGGCCCCCGTACGGTGGAGATCCCGTCAAAACCTACGCGCAGTGCGGCCGCGTCGTCTGCTCCCCGCCGCATAGAAAAGCATGCTGTCGTCTGCTCCGCACTGCTCTCCAGCATGTGTTTGCGCGCGCGCGCTCGGTTGTTTCTCTCCTCCTCCGGCCGCATTCTGGCCGCCGTCGCGCTCCAACAAAGGGGGCAAGAAAAAAAAAATCTGGAATGAAAAAGTGACGGCGCGCTTTTTCGCAAAACTCGTGAAAGTGTTTTTCTCTCTTCTCTCTTTCGTGTTGAAACGATGGTTGTCAGTTTTTTTTAGGTATCTCGTACCGCTCGTATCTCGCACCTCTGTTTGTAACTGGCGGTGCCGCATCATGCCATCGCAGAACCAAGTCGGCCTCAAGAAACAGATATATGTCATTAATGCCATCACTCGGCGCTTATAAAGGGAAAACACATACGTTAATCGTCCTATTCTCATACGCGATCCTGCTTCGGGAGCTCAAAACTGCGCATTCGCTAGAGGAGATAACTGAACTAGGGATTGTACAGCGTAGCTGTGGAATTAAGAAGACAAAGGTTTACTTGGAGAGATGTCCTCGCCTGCATGAAAAGTCGTCAGGCATTTCCTCGCTCTTCGTCTCACGGAGAGAGGAAACTGCCGAAAGAATGGCATGCCTCGGCTTCTCGTCAGTGATCCAGGTCGTTAAGAAACCTCTCATCGTTAAAGGTAGATAAGTCATTGATTTCGGATGGCAGCGCCACAGCAGCGAACTCCCCCTGACCGCTGTCAGCAGGAACCAAAGGGTAAGGCGGCATGCTTTGTGCCTTTGTAGGGAACGCGTCCTAAACGCGCCGAAAGCAGGCACCACGGCGCCGGCAGCATCGCCTAAAACGTCTGTCCCCAAAGAGTTGAATAGGCCCCTTTCAAGTGAGCAGTCACAAATGGAAAGGAAGCTCCCCAACTAGCGCCCGGAGCACTCGTCGCTGTGTACACGCGTATCAATTCTCAACGAGAAGGCTGGACCCTTCATTCTCTGAACAACATGGAAGAGACATCAAGAGGTGCCGCCTAAAGTCCTTCAAAATACCTGTCGCTTGTCTCTGCCTTCGAGTACCGAATTCGCGTTCATTTTTTTTTGTCTGAGCCTGCCAATAAGCGCTCTTTGAAAACAATGTCCGCGGCGATCAATTAATCATAATTTCTCACTTTCGAAAGCATCGATAAAAAGCGTGCCTCCAGCCAGCCTCTATGTCAGCCGGGGCACAGAAAAAAAAGCAAAAATAAGAAACACCACTGGCAAAGAGCGCCGGTTTTGCGCTCACAGACTCACGACCATCCCCCCTTGTCCTCACTCTCCTTCTCCCGCTCTGCGTGCACGTGCGGCTGCCCGTAGCACGCGCTCCCGAGCGAGCGGGCTGCGCAGACTCCGCAGACAGCCGCGCGCAGCGCGGGCGCGGATGCGCGTAGGTTTTGTAGTTCCTCTCCGCTCCGCTGGAAACCGAGCGCTGGCGTCGCGGAGCAAACTCCAGCTTTGGTCCCCTATACGGTCACTTTTGGGCATCTTTTGGGTGGCGGATTTCTCCAGCGCTCTGATTGGCGCGCCTGGCGCGCGCTGCTTCGAACGTCGAAACGCTGCATATGACGGCTGCGGCGCTGGTTTGGGGAAACTTTTCCTCTTCACGGTGGCTCTCGATCGTCGGCTATGAAATTAATTTGCACCCTAGCTGTAGAGTTATTGAGCCCCCGCATATACAGCACAAACAGTATGAAATGACCATTATTAGAGCGATTAAGTCGCCGGCGATGCAATCATCCAGAAACAGCGTAGACGCACGCATGCCCCAGCGGCACCTGCTTTCGCCGTCTACTTGGTGTGTTTATGTTAGTATGAGGAGAAGACGGCACGATTTTTTTAAAGTACTCCCGGACGTATACATTGAAAGGTAAAGTGTATATATTCATATCTCCCCTGCCTGTGTTCGCGCGTTCACTTCGGTATAGCACTCGCGGCAAAGATGCAGGAGCTGGTCATTTAATGTTTTCATCCGAAATTACAGCCTGAAAACATTTTACAGCACGCCTGTTTTACTGTGAGAAAATAGACCACAAAGCATAGACAAACATGCACATCATTTGTAACATGTACAGAAGCACTGTTTTCAGTGCGGTTCTCCCCGGTGGTATAGCAATCTCTTAGTGGCGTACATTTCGCCACGTAATCCTCATTTCTGGCTGCAACGTACAGCTGCGGTGTTGCATATGAGATGCATTTGCACGCAGAAAATGTGTCGAGGTTCATGACAGTAACAAATCATTAAAAGTGCATGGAATCATTTGTTATGGTATCCATGTCATAGCAAATGATTCAAACAGTGCATGCTCAAATTATCTCTAAAATTCAATGTGTTTACTTCTTCAAAGACATTTAAAATAGCTGCTCAACTAGTTTATTTGCATTCAGTTTGGTTTTCAGCACTATTCATATTTGGTTCAGCAGCAAGACTATGCTATTCATAATCAGTTTGGTTGGCAAAACTACAATTCGCTTGCCCCCCAGTACGTAATACTAGTTTCTCCATCTCTGTGCTCAGTGCTGCCTATATTAATAAGTGCCTTCATGTCAAGTGCAGCATACACTTCCTTTTCTTGACCTATGCCATTTGGTCTTCCTAGGTTTCATGTGAGCGCGCTGCTTTTGTCATTTCAGACACAGAAAGTAGCAAATGAAATCTGGCGATTGAGTGTTAACATGCAACACAGCTCAAGCTACTCAGCTGCAGCATGTACTGAAAAGAATTGTTACCAATTGAGACAGCCTCTACCAGTCAAATTTCAAGTGAAATATTTGTACAGTTAGTGCTGAGCACAAATAGACAAGAATTATGGCACAATTGTGCTGCTGCTGAGGAAGAGTCCATAAAGTTTTCGAAACATTGCATGATATGAAATGACTATTCTAAGTACAAATATGTATATATTGGATGTTTTTTGTGTGGAATGAGTGTTTTATTCTTCTGTTGTAGTTTTATTTCACTGTTTCTCATACTTAAAAACAATACAGCTAAGAGTAAGCACTGAAAAGTCACGTCACTGCACGACAGAGTAATAGTGCATGGCCGGAGCGGTCAGTTGGGATCAAGAAATACTTAGCGCCCACTGCCTTGCATCAGCTAAGGGTCCCCACTTGTACTAATTGGGCTTGGGCTAATTGTAAAACAGTGACCAAGTGTAATGGCATATCACTTAGTTGCCAGGACAGCATGCAGACTTGATGAAATTTTGACTTATCTGTGAACATGAAATACTATACGTCTATGACTAGTGTACTTACCTACCCGAGTCCTTTGCTTTGTTTACATAACTATCCTGCAAGCCCATACATCAAGTTCATCGTGGAGTGAATACACAGATCCTCAATACAATTCAAAGAACAGAAACCAATTGTAGTGGCATGTAAACACAGTGCAGTTCTCCAAAAGAGAGATGACAAAACTGCACCTTGTGATATCGAATAAAATATCCCCTCTGAGAATTCAATACTCTTCTGAGAAAGAAAACTGTGCTTGGAACTCTGAACTGTCAAATAAAAGAAAAATGGAAGAAAGCGAGTGTGTGTGGATGTTAGGAGTCCTTGCCACGGGAGGCTAAATGCCTTGCAAACCCAAATGTTTTATACTCGGTGGCTCGTGTAACAAGTAACAGACAGAGAGGCAAGGAAAGCAGCACTGAACTGCCAGATGTTTACTAGGTCAATATTATAATTGCATATAGTGAGAAAGCTGCTGGATAATCTTGTCAATCCAAGAAAAATGCTTTTATTGACTGTTTACAATCACCTGGCCTGTTTGAGACTGATTAAAAAAATGCTGGCTATGCCCACCATCGAACCGTTTGAAATTATGGTTGCATTTTGTATACTTACTTATTTCCTTGATCAACTGAAACTGGCAGTGTTATTTTTCCTCAATGCTACCTATGCTTAAAAACCTATCTAATGTAGCTTTGTGTTTTGGATTGCTCATCTCACTGAATTTTGTGTATTTACAGGCCCATATGGAGGCTTCTGGGTCAATTACAATATCACCAAGCAGCAGGTGTACCGTAAAAATCACATTTCATGCTTTGGTCAACCGCTGCAGGATCCTTCGTCAGGGAGTCTGTCTCTACAAAAAGCATTGAATGTAAATGTATGGACCAGTGAGGCTTTACATACCTACCAGAGGATGCATGCATATGTAATAGTCATTCGCAACTCATCCATATGTGCCATTTAGTAACTCAAACAGCATCCGCCTTGCAATGGAAACAGGCCACTAGGATGCTACATGTGCTGACCATTTTATGCTTGTAGTACTTGCTGTAATACTAGTTGGTTCACACTGACCATTTGAGCGACGCAAGGACATGATCACAGGAAAAGAAGATGGAAAGAAAGAGCGCCTTTCAATCCCTCTTCTTTTCCTCTGATCGTATTCTTGTGCAGTTTTATTGATCATGTTATGCTGGGTTACTATTTCTTGAATGCGTAACGGCGCCCTCGCTTCACTGCCACTGGAAGGTTCTAGTCCGTGCCTGGTTCAATAGCCCTGGGTTTAGACCGCCCCACCAGATTCTGCTCGCCTGAAGAGCTCATGCAGCATGATACGTCATCCTGTCCCGTGTTAGATGCGTGTAGGTTTCTATATGCACTCCTGATTTTTTTTTTGTTTGTGTTTCAATGTTACTTTTTAGATGTTTCCAGGATCATGCACAAATTCCTGTGAAGCTTTGTGGATGCGTTCCTACCTGCGCTGTAGTGTGTTCATTTCCTTCTCTGCCACTGTCATTTCCTTTCATTCACTCTCCAGGCCTTTGGGCTGCGTCGAATAACATTGGCCAGCACTACTGCTTCTTGTGCGCCTTGTTTTTGTGCTTTTCGTTTCCACTTTGTTCCCCTTAAAGCTGGATAGAAACTAGTCCATGCAGTTTCACACTTGGGAGATCCTATCTGCTTTAATGCATAGTCCCCAAGTAGACGAGAGGGGGGGGGGGGGGGTACTGTTGTAATGCAGCAGTGATACGCAGTGGAATGCACAACATATAATAGTGATGATTGCACCTTGTAGACTAGCAGACAATGCTGTTTTGCCTTTGAGCAGTGTGGATGACTGTATTGCTGGGTTCTTTTCTATCACAAATTGGTTGGTTGGTTGGTTGGTTGGTTGGTTTGTGGGGTTTAACGTCTCAAAGCAACTCAGGCTATGAGAGACGCCGTAGTGGAGGACTCCGGAAATTTTGACCACCTGGGGTTCTTTAACGTGCACTGACATCGCACAGCACACGGGTGCCTTGCTTTTCGCCTCCATCGAAAAGCTGCCGCCGAGGCCGGGATTCGATCCCGCGTCTTTGGGAACAGTAGTCGAGCGCCGTAACCACTGCACCACTCCGACAAATTGAATAAATAGATAAGTTGGCAAAGCGCTACTCTTGCTCATTCATTACAATTGTGTTTTCTTCAAGCATGCAGCCTTGTACTGTAGTCTCACTTCTTCACACTTGTGCAGTGTTGCATGTGGAGACAGGCTATGGGAATTTTCCATACAAAGGGTTCTTTGCAATGGGTGTATACAGTGACAGCTTCATTTAGGGGGACATTATAAAAATAGCCACTGGGCTCAACAGGGAAAGAGAAGTGCATTGCTCTGAAAGGACACATAACATGCTGTAAGGTGCTGTGTTCCAGAGTCGTGAAGCGCACTAAGCTTTCGGTCAGTCCGAGATTGCTAATTAGGTACCTGCTGATGCAACTGCATGAATTTTCACCTGACAACCATATGTGTGGAGTACTTAGAAGCACTCCAGTGATTTTAGGTGTGTGTAACATGGCTTTTTTGAGATTTCAAGCTGTTTGTGTTGCCTGATAGTAATGCTGCACTGCTCTGGTTGAAGCCAAGAAATTCAACAAAGCAAAAGATATTTTATCCAGATTTCTGCATGCTATACCATGAACAAAAAATGAATGTTGCCTGTCTGTAGCAGCAAACTTAAACTGTTATATGCATATCCCCAGTTGTAGCCTCTCGCATCTGTTACCAGTATAGTGGTCTTTGAAGACAGAAAATAAATGTTTATCCTCCCCATTCTAGTTCTCCTCAACATTTGGTTCTTGCCAAGTAATTTCCATTTTCTTGCTACACTAAGCAGCAGCATTTAACATTCTCAAGAAGCATCACTTTATGTAGCTCAAGGCAATGCAAGGTAATGTGGTTGTGCGACGGGATTCTATCCGAATTATCATGCTGTAGAGGGTTGACACTATCGAACCTTCACGGTTTAGTCTCAAGGAAACTTGTTTGAGAATTCATCTTGCTCTGTTGCAACTCGTTATTTGAATTCGTCTTCCCCTCAGTGTGATCAAGGGCCTTGCCCTGGTAAAAGTGTGCAAGTACCTGTATATTGTTGTATCAATGCAACTGGAAGAATGTTTAGCCAAGTTGAAAATTCCTTAAAGATTGTACATTTTTTTCATTCTGCACCATAATATTGCCCAATTCATTACAGTCTTATAATGGGCTTTACCATCTTTCTTAGCCATTAATTTGGTGGCATCTGCTCTGTTGAGTTAAGGATAGAACGACAGAAGTTGATTACATGGCATGTGCTCTATTGGGACATGAATCTCGCCTCTTGTTTTTGGCTCAGCACCAAACCCTCGGTACCCATCATAGATAAGTACCCTTTTCAGAGAGACAAGAAGATTAACAGTTTTGTCGGCACACCATCATGATGCCCTGCACCCACAACATAACGATTAATCAGAACAAGACGTGGCACAGACAAGACAGGCTTGCTATAATCTAGATATAATTGCAAGAATTATACTTCATGAAGAATCAAGCCACTGAGTAATGCCGATGCTTCTGTAGTCACATCAGAAAGCAGACAGTGGAGATCATTTCATTAATACAAAATAGTTTCCAGAAAGGTCACATCGCACCCAAGGCTGCTTTCAGGCACAGAACACATGAGCCACAATCAATATTTATGATGGACACGTTGCAGGGAAAAAGCCGTGCATGCATGGTCACTACAGGGGGAAGAACAAACGCGACTACCTGCACAGATCGAACTTTATTTCAGCATTAAGAATGCAAGATATGTGTAGTGAGCTTTTCAAACGAATCAAATACTTGTAGGCAATTTCAACCACAAAATAATTAAGAAGTAAAAATTAAAAAAGAAGAAGAAATGAATCAATGAGAGCAGGAAATCTGCAGTAAATAATAGGTGCATGTTATTGCCATTATGAAAAGCATTTTTTTTTGGCTGTTCATAAGACAATGAGGGAAATATATATTGCAAAACAATGCCGCTGGTCAGCTGTTCACAGGATTTCATGTGACGTCTGAAGTGCTTACATGTGCAAACTGCCTGTCTTGAGAGTACAAAAGCTTATGAGATGCTATTTTCTGCATATACCTTTGATTTTTCATTGTAATGCACTTGAAAGAACTGCGGTAGCAGCCCATTTCTTAGCAAACTCAGTCTGAAATTACCTGCTCCTTCTTATACTTCTGCGACGCGAACACTTGTGATCCTCATTGAGGTTTTCAGGAAGCATTGAAGCATCCGGTGCTGCACGGCCGTTTTGAATGACCACTGAGAAGCTTCCTTCGTGTGCGTTAGGTGACATCGAGGGTGGCGACGACCGCTCTCGGATGTGCTTCAAAACTCAAGAGCGCCCAGAAACAGCTTCGATCCAAGCAGGCTCGGGCGCGATTGCACGAGTTGAATGCAGATCGAGTTCAATGAGGATTGAAAGTGTTTGTGTGACAGGGTTACATACCTTCTACTCATTAATTTCTGCTATGAATATCCCTAAAATCTTTGCTCCTTGAGTCATACTTGAGAGTACCAGCATTCATCATTCTCATGAAGTGTTACTGCATGCAGCTTAAGGCATGCCAGATGTAAAAATTTGCCTTGTGCCATGTATTTGCACCCCAAGGTTCACACTATGCTCTGTGAGCCGCATGATAAAGCTGAATCCATGGAGCCTTATACACTTTTGTGCAGGTGGTTTTCTACTGAGATCTTGCTTGCAGGTACTCTTACTCTTTATTATTATGGCTTACAGTGCGAGTTTTTTTTTATGAGAATATCATGAGGACTGCCCTTACAAAAATGCATGTAGGGTTTCTATAGAAATTCGAAAGCGTTGTGTCAATACACGCTGTTGAAAGTCTGTTGATAATCGGCAACATCTTGGATGATGCAGTGTTGACCTCTTGTTGAGCGCTTATGAAATAGTGGCCCATGTGTTTCTTAAGAGCGCTTTTGGAATTCGCGCAACTGAAATTCTGTTGATTTCAGGCTCAAATGCTTCAGAAACTCTGCAAGTGACGCTTTTTGATTTTCTGCTACCTTTCCACTCCTGAACAACAGAAAATAGTACACGACCATCGGTTTGCCAGGAGCAGACACGGGGTGATTTTCATTAATGCAAAAGTAGTACAGTACATCTCCTAGCTGCGATAAGTCACCACATTCTATGTTCTGCCCGACCAATCAACAATCCTGTCTGATCAGTGCTGGTTAATGATAAGCATAGTGAGGCATAAAAGAACAAAACAGATCTTGATCTTTTAAGCCCCATTATACTTACTCACTCATTAACCTACACTAAACTGACTAAATTGTTGATTGATCGAGCAGAACATAGAATGTGTTGACTGACCGCAGCAAGGATATGTGCTGTTCTACTTTTGCATTAATGTAAACCACCTCGTGCCTGCTCCCGGCTAACCGTTGATCACGCAGCATTTTCTGTTAATCCGCAGCGGAAAGGGAACACAGAATAAAAAATGCGCGTTAATGAGAAAGAAAAAATATGCATCTTTGGTGAACCCATAACATGAGCTGGGCTGTTTATTTGCTTTATTTCAATTCATATGCAAGGTATGACGCCAGGCTATTCTTTGCGTAAAACGCTGATACGTCCGGGAACTCCTCGCATGTGATGCTGAAATAAACAATATAAATCATAATTAAGTTGCGGTATATACTAACTTAAAAATAGAGGAAAGGCATTTGTGCGCTGCTCCACGTCATAGCTCAAGAAACTTCTTGTCTAAAATGAGTTGTCACTGTCTTTCACTGCTTAGACGGCATCGACCGCCGCTTCCACAGCTCGGCAGCACTGCCACATCGTTCATTTCTCCCTGATAAACAATATATGCTGCCGTCAAAGATCCTATTGTGAATATAAATAGCAAAGTGCAAGTCACAAGCATTACTACCCAGAAAACTTGAAGCAGAATTACCAACTATAGGCACCAAAATGAGTGGAAACAAAAACAAACACTGCAAAAATGGTGGAGCTGCACAGATTCAATAATCCACAATGTGTGACAGAGGCATATTATGATCTCGATAATGTGTCCGTCTCAGCGCGAGTAGCGTATCGAAAGAGTACAGCACTGTGCCGAACAATCCGTCAAAAACGGTCACCTTGTAAAAGAAAGAAAATGTCGCCATCCCAACTGGCGTTCCATCGGCCCCAGCGTCCGCGTTAGAGACAAGCCTGGTTCTCTCTCTCTCCCTCCTTTTTTTCCGACGAGGCTGGCTTGCCTGCTAGAAATATTTACATGCTCGCTTCCCCTTGTAGCACACACTGTACAAGACTGGCACAAACACGAATAGGAAAAAGTAAAACTCTCACCAAAGTGCAGACGCTCCCTCCGCCCGTGCCGGCTTTTCGCCCAGAATCCAAAACGCCTGCGACTGTTGAACTTCTTAAACACGTCCTCCTTGCGCAGAAGCTGCCACCCAAGAGCGGATTCCTCCGAAGACTTAAATGCGTACGTTCGCGCTCAAATTTGAACAAAACGATCTTCGTGATAATCACCAGCGAAAAACCTACATACGGTGCTTCGCTCACAGTGCAAGATGCGACCACGGTGGCGGGAAAACGCCAACTGAACTGGCACATCGCCGCACTCAGCGTACCCGCGTCCGCGTGCAAAGAAAACAGGGCGCGGAAGAACAGCTTCGGTGAAAAGGGGGAGCCGCCGCCCCCGCTGCGCGAGCTATGCTGCAGCCAAGGTCATCTCCGTGAAGACAAACCACGGAGAAGGCAGAGAGCAGAGACCCAGAGGGAGCAACCCCTCCCCCCCTCCCCCTTTTTCCCCCCAGCCGACAGGAAGTAACTCTCGACCCTCCGGACATGCTGGCGCCGTTCGCGGCACGGGGGAAAGATGGGTGTGGACAGTAGCAAGGCAGTGGCCGAATGCTTCTTTGAAAAGACGAGTCGCGGATAGAAGACGCGTGTAATCCTATTTTTTTTTCTTTTTATTTCATACGCGAATGTTTTTGCTATGCGTGTTAACTCTATAGTATGCGTGGGATCAATCCGTCATTATTAGAACCCCTCAATGTTTAAAGTGACTTCATTTTAGCATGGTGTCCACTTTAAGAAAGGAAGGAAAAGAAAAAAATAACAGTTAAATTCTCCAAAGACATACAGGATTCCAATACAGACTGCACCTCATTTTGCGGCAAAAGCTACGGGCAAAAATACCTAGGCTTGGGCAGAATGTCAGACCCTGAAGCATATATATAGTGAACTTTGCAACTGGTTTAAAAAAGCTTTGTCCTGCCCTACATGGTAGGTTCAATCTAGGATCCTGTTTGTTAGTATGATGACTCACTGAACTTGTTTTATGATAAATATAAAATATGTCCTACCACTAAAGTTACCTTCTGCGACATACAGAAGCTGATTCATTACGGATTCTGACTGACATTCAACGATGTATTTGCATTATTAGTGGAGGCTTTGCCATCATGAAGTTTTTAGGGCATATTTTCACTGTGTTGCGAAGCTTGAGCTAAGTGTGCACCGTTAATATGTACTTTTATATAACATGAACGAGCACGCAACTGCATGCTGCTCTTATATTTCCCTTTGCAGAATGTGGCCAATAGTTGATTACAAGTGAGACCAAAAATTCATAACGAAATTGTCACATCATGTTCTTATCATTTGTGCCTAAAACTACTTAAAAACATGGGTCAGCTTGAACAGTACACGCTAATTGTTCGTGAACGTTGAAAACTGACAACAAAAAGCACATAGAAAAAATAGCACAAAAAGTCTATTGGGTAGAACACAATGAAAATTCTGTGGGCCCTGTAAAGATTGCACTCAGCTGGGGTTGAATGTCTATCGAAATTCAATAAATTCAAAAGGCGGTCAATAGTCCAACAATAGAGTTTCAAAACTCATTTTTGTAAGGGTGTCCTGCACAATGTGCAGAAAACTTCCATCCTTATAACCTTACACTGCTCCAATGGGGAAACTGAATAACACATAAGATGGCATTTCATTTCAGATTGTGTCTGCACTTTTCTTCCTGTACCATATAACACTGCCCAATCTATTACACTTGCCCTAAAAAATCTTACACACCTTCTTAGCTTTCTCAGCCATTTCTACGGTGATCGTTCCATTCACAGAACAAGAATGGTTGTGTTTTTTTTTTGTTTTTTTTTTCTCGGCACTAAAACTTGGTTACAAGCCCGCCATGGTTGTGGGCCCACAACTCATACCTACATATAAAGAGGCCAAGAACACTAACAACAATGCCGTCCGCGCACGGTTGTAATGAGAGCATTCGGAGTACAACGATTAATCCCAATAAACACATCTGTCAAGACATCACACGAAGCAACGATAACAAGCAACCATCGCAAACATACTTCACGAAGCATCAAGCAGCAGATTGGTGCCGGCTTCCCGACGCTTCTCCGTGTAGCCAAAATCGTTTCGCGCACGTAAAACACAGTTTTCAGAAAGGGTACTTCACACCCACGGCAGTTGTGAAGCACAGCACATACACGAAACACGATTGATATCAGTGATTGCTCGCGATCGCTGCACGCAGACGAATGAATGCGACTAGCACAGCTCAAAATTCATTTCAACATTCGGAAAACAAAGCGTGCGCAGTGAGCTCACTCGTAACAGATATACTTGCAGGCGATTTCACCAACTTGGCAAAACAGCAGTCGTTCCGAACGTATCACTTTCGCTACACTCCCACTAAGTGTCGCTGCTATGAAACTGTACACGCGCACAGGGAATTAATTCACTGCGGGGAGCTGCTTCTTGATGCTGTCCGTGATAATCCTGCAGCAATCACAAACGGCTCCAAATAAACACGTCGAGGCACCGCAACTGTGTAGCAGTAGTACATCTTCCGTAGGTTTGTCGGCCACTCGTCAACTCGGTGCAGGCCAACTCAACTGGGAGAACTGTCACTCGATGCTTGTGCACATGGCAAGGCAAACTTCCAAGTCGCTTTGAATAATCGTAACAAACAAGCAATAGCGACATGAAGTCTATCTTTCATCGACAGGCACCGTCCGCCTAGGCCTTGTTTCGCCTACGCTCGGTATAGCTCGGTCGGCGGCCATCTTTGAAAAAGTAGGAGGAGCTTGCGATGCGCCTCCAGAACGCATGCGACAAAAGTTGAAGTTGACGAACTCTGTGCGGCAGCCGGGCGGAGGACGCATGCCTTCGTCCGCCCCATTGTTAGGACCTGGCGGATGCGTCCTCGAGCGGACGGGCACAGCGCCCAAATAGTGACCGTACAGCGGCCTTTACAAGCTCAGCGGCGTGCGCTTGGTGTTGCTGCGCCGATGGACGTCCAGCGGTATGGATGCGCGGTCTCCTCCTCTCAATGCTCTCCCTCCTCAGGGGCGTGCGCTGCGTGTGGCTGCGCCGATCCAAAATTCCTCTATTTACTGCTGGAAATAGAGACGCATCAGAAGTGCCTCCGGCATACAGAACCACGTCGCAGGGGTTCCATTTACATTCCCAAGCAACATCAAGTTCCTTCGTGGACGCACTTTAAATAAAAACATTATGCAACGGCAACTACGCCGGCCGACTTGCGCGCATGTGCGCGTCGCTGGACTCGAATTCCTCTATTTACTGCTGAAAAAAAAAACATTATGCAACACCAACTAGGCCGGCATTACTGCGAGCATGGCGTGCGGCGCCGGACTCTAAATTCTGCTATTTACTGCTGGAAACAGACGCATCAGAAGAGTCTCCGGGATACAGAACCTCGTCGCAGGGGTCTGATTTACATTCCTAAGCAATATCAAGAACGTTCGTGGACGCACCTTAAAGAAAAACATTATGCAACGCCAACTAGCCTGCGAGCATGGCGTGCGGCGCTGGACTCGAAATTCCTCTATTGCCTCTCACATACTCCTCCAACTAAACCAATGCTGTGCTAGCTGCATCCGCTTGACCCCTGCAGACGTTCTAACCTTATCCTCCCACCTAATTTTCTATCGAGCGCTGCTACGCTTTCTTTCCCTCGGAATCTAATTCGTTACCCTTAGCGAAAATGTCCGACCCATGCCCATGTTTTCTTTTTGATTTAGACTAGAATGCCATTGACTTTGCACGCTGCCTATTTCGAAATGTTACGCCTACCACTTTTCGTACTTTACCTTTCTGCGTTGTCATCAACTAAAGTAGTTAGGACCTTTTTCGTTACCCTCAAGTTACAGCCCTATTGATGAATACCGGTAGGATGCAACCGTTTTAAGCTTTCCTCGTGAGCGATACCACTGCTAGCGGTGATCTGCAAGTAATTACCAAATGGGATGCATCCCCATTCTATTCCCCTAGTTATTTACCATTAATGACCCGGATCTGCGGGTACTACCCGTTCCCAAAGTAGGCATGTTCGCTACCCACGGTACTGAAAATTACAATAGGCAGTGAAAAAGACACTACTTACCAAAACAGCACGTAGCAACAAAAACGCCGGATATGGGCATAAACGCCACTTGGTGTAGAGAGAGGAAGTGGGGCGAGAGACAGTGGTACGCATCGTGCCTGCTCTGCCAAGCCTCGCTTGGTGGCCCCGAGAGGGACCATTAAAACAAAAGAAAAAAGAAGCTGGCAAAGCAGCTTTGCGGCCCATAGGGCCTCGAAGTGTTGATTGCAGATGACGACTGAACACTTCACATGGGGTAGTGCTTTGCAATAACCTCCATCAGTCGAAGGAAGGGGTCATGGCAGCGCCGTCTACCATTTAGAGACAGCCACCAAAGCCACCCGAGGTAGGACTCTGTTAAGCGTGACCCGCATGGAGCGTTTTTCCGGGCGATTCGCCGGCGTCGACGGCAGCGGAGCGTTTTTTTGCCGGCGGAGAGGACGATTTTGCCAAATCGTCGGGATCTGACTGAACAGATAAAAACGCCGACGACGCGCCGACGCCGGAAGTCGGCAGCGGCAGAGGGCCAATGAGAGCCGGAGCAGCCGTCACGTGATTCCGGTTGGAGCCACGCCCACGCCGGCCGAGGGAGAGGGAAGCTCGCGAGAGCGGAAAGAACGACGGGGGTTTGGCGCTCCCACGGCGCCGAGGGTTTCGGGTTTCTCGGCCGAAACGGCCGAACAGCAATGTAGTCTTTCGGAGTCGCTCCGCGCACGAGGCGACGACAGCAAGGTCCGGGCATCGGGCACCGTGCATTTCCTTTTTTTTTTTTTAGGTTTTTAGAGTTCGGTGAAGGTGGGCCGTCCGCTGGGGCCACGAGTGTTTACGCTGAGCTCGGAGGTTGTTTATGAGCTGCTAGCCTTGTCAGCGGACCTCCGATACCTCCCTTGTGCTATGGCTTCTGCATTTAGATCCATAGCTGTTGGAAGTGATGCCTGTGCCTGTTTTCTTGACACACCTGACCCAGAAGAAAGAGAGGAAACCACAACTTGAAGCTCGCGGCGACAGGGAAAACAAGATGTGCGCGACCTCGACGCACGGCCGGATGGGGGCGCGTGCGTCGCGCAACTGGGCGGCAAAAAAAAAAACGCCGCTCGGCTGCTGACCATGCGGGAGTGAAATCGTCGACGCCGGCGCGGGCGTCGGGCGTGCGACGCGTTTTCGCGTGCAAAAAACGCTCCATGCGGGCCACGCTTTAGCGCTGGGGTCAGCTTGTGGCCGCTTCTTAACAGACGGGCCTTGGCCTTCTGCCAACAGCTCTCAATGTCCTGAGTGTGGGCACCAGCGGGGTTCACAAAAAACTGTGAGTGATTAACGGTGTTGTGGGTGAAGTTCATGTTAACACCGTTGCTTTCCTGCAGCCCCGGTACACACTGGTACGCCGCCCACTCATCAGTGACTATCGTGGTCCCCGGTCGAACGTTGTCGGCAATAATCTTTCCCAGGGTCGCCGCGTCTCGTCGGTCGACTTTAAACAGGCGAAGTTCTTTGGTGGCCACCCAGATCATCCCGAAGATCCACGGCCCGTGGTCGACAACACCGCCATAATTGTTCTGGCGGTGTGGTGGCACATTGTCGCCTGCCAAAAGCCGGCCACGATTGTATTTGCGTTTGCCCCTCATGAGGCATTCATCTACTTGCACTTATTCCCCCGGTCCACCCATTGGGGGCTGCTCCGCGAGTTCGCGCAGCAAATTTCGCGGACGTAATTGGTCCTGTCCGTACACTTCTGCTTCGAAATCTCCTCGTTCTGCATCTCTCTGGCGAGGGGCATGGATATCTGTTTAGACATGCAGAACGTCAAATACAGTATAGTTGACCGCGGCAGCTTTACATTAGGACCGCCTAGGCAAAAAAAACTGGGCAAAAAAACTGGCCGAATCACCTCCGGCGGCTTGTAGGCCAGCCGATCCTTGCAAAGCAGCGATGCTGTGAAGTTGCGACAGTTGCTTGCGGCACCTGTTGCATTGGAACTGTGCACGTCTTCCTTTCGTCGAAGCGCGATAGTACGTCACCACTTCGCCACTGCAGTTCGGCTTGTGTCGTTAAAGCCCAGTTGGCCGCAAACTCCCCAGTACTCCGACGTAGCCGGATGGCCTACCGATGTGGAGGAGGGATGCGGTCGCACAGTAGACGACTGAGGTGCGAGTCGCAAACATCGCACAAATTCTTCTTGCAACGCTTCGCCCTCCATGATGCGGCCCATCTCGTTGAACTTTGGGTCCCAGCGAACCAACGACATCCTGAATTGGTGCAGGGAGCACAAACGCTTCGCAAGGTCTCGCACGAAAATGGCACTTCCAAAAAGTGAAGTGACTCGAGTCCTCAAAATGCCGTGTGTAAGGGGTGTTATGACCGTGCATGGTCCGCACTTGCGCGCACTATTGTTCGCCTGTGGGCATGGATATGTGCTGTGGATATGTGCTGTTGGTGCAAGGGCTCTAAGTGAGCCTGTTTCCATGAATCTTTTTGTGTGAGCCTGCTTTGCTTTGTGGTGACCCTGCAAATGCCAAATTGGCCCTGTCAAGGGAATGTCAAGAAAAATACAAAGAAACGTCGCCCTGTGAGAAATAGCCGGATGTGCTTTTGTTCAATTGTTCACCCTTCCCGTCGAGAAGCGCTATTGTCAAGTGAGGAATGCCTATTGTCCAAAGGAGAGGATGTACAGGACAAGAAAGGAGCATGACGAATACGGCCATTAGAGGAATTCCCGGGAATGCAGGAAAGATTTGCAATTGTCGGAAAGGGACAATGCTGGGACCAAATATGTGGCTCGCACATGCACTTGGGTTTCTGAGAAGGAAATCCACTTGCCGGAACCGAGTCGGTCACCGGAACCGAAAACACCGAGTCGGTCAGACAGGACTCTGTCACAATGGGCTAAAACTACATCACTAAGAACGGGAGCAATACATGAGCCGATACAGACCCCTTGCTTTTTTTTATAAAGACCTGGTCATTCAAATCTATGTAAGTTGACTTTTATTAAATGAAAGCAATTCGAGAAAACTTTCGATGGATGCACCTGCTGCATTTTGAAAAGCTATTGGTCCATCGCAATAAGTGCAATGTTCCACATAACTGAGGAGTTTATATCTTGTGGCAAGGAGTAATATAAACCCTTTATGTCAAAAGAGCAGGCCAAAAGACCTTTGCGCGCGGCTCACTGCTGGGCGCCCACGGCGGTCCTAGTAGACGCTCACTACTTTTGTCGGACATGCCAATTGGCACCGTGCACATGCCTATGAGTCGCCCCTAACTTTATTTTTATTTTTTTTTTTCACGAGTTTAGAAAGACTGGTAACGCAGGGGAAAGAAGTGTGTTCTGTTTAGGAAAGAACGCTTCGCGGAACATATGGACGCTGTAAATCCGAAGATGATGGTCAGCTGACTGCTCGTTGGACGGCAGCGATTCTTAGCGCTGCTTCGCTTCGTAAAGCTTATTTGGCAACGTGAAAAATGTTTTATCAGGCGAGTGAAAATGTGTGCAACCCATCAACTGCAGCCTAGCAATACATTTGTGCCTATAGAATCGCGCGAATAGAATAAGGGCGAAAGCGACCCACGCACAGCCACGGACGGACTCGAGACCCGCCAGCGCCCATGCATTCGTCACGTGACTCCGCGCCGCCGCCCGGAGGACGAGAAGGGGAGGAGAAGTAAAGGAAAAGAAAGGAGGAGGGCCGGAGCGGCGAGGAGAAATAAGGAACGCCAACAAGGAAGCGGGCGTGCGGGCCACGAATGGGCGTCTTTGACTGCGCTTTGGCCTTACTTGCTTCCCACCATCCCGCGGTCCAATTCACGCAAACCTATCGTCATGCCACCACGTAATCTATCGCATTTCGTAGGTCCTGTACGATAAATATTCTTGTCAATGTATTATTCGTCGTACTTGCATTTATGTACATGTGCCAACTTCGATTTCGGTACTGCTACGACAAATACGACAATTAGGCAAGATGGGGCTGTATCTGAAGACGGCATTGCTGACGCAGGGGCTGAATAGTTTCGAACATTTGTCCAAAGTACCCAAAATATATCCGGAATCCGCCCGGCTTTGCCTACCTATCCCGGATAAAAAAGCTTCGGCCTAGTTGGCGCTGCATAATGTTTTTTTTTTTTCCAAGTGCGTCCACGAACGCACTCGATATTGCTTGCAAATGTAAATGGGACCCCTGCGACGCGGTTCTGTATTCCGGAGGCTCTTCTAATGCGTCTGTTTCCAGCAGTAAATAGAGGAATTTCGAGTCCAGCGCCGCACGCCATGCTCGCAGTTCGGCCGGCCTAGTTGGCGTTGCATAATGTTTTTCTTTAAGGTGCGTTCACGAACGATCTTGATATTGCTTGGGAATGTAAATCAGACCCCTGCGACGCGGTTATGTATTCCGGAGGCTCTTCTGATGCGTCCGTTTCCAGCAGTAAATACAGGAATTTCAAGTCCAGCGCCGCCCGCCATGCTCGCAGGTCGGCCGGCCTAGTTGGCGTTGCATAATGTTTTTCGTTAAGGTGCATCCACGAAGGAACTTGATGTTGCTTGGGAATGTAAATGGAACCCCTGCGACGTGGTTCTGTATGCCGGAGGCACTTCTGATGCGTCTCTGTTTCCAGCAGTAAATAGAGGAATTTTTGATCGGCGCAGCCACACCAAGCGCACGCCCCTGAGGAGGGAGAGCATTGAGAGGAGGAGACCGCGCATCCATACCGCTGGACGTCCATCGGCGCAGCAACACCAAGCGCACGCCGCTGAGCTTGTAAACGAGCCCGAACAGCTGGAGAGAGAGCCATGAGAGGAGGAGACCGCGCATCCATCGGCGCGCAACCACCACCATTTTACGTGACCCCAAACTCAGCGCACGCCGCATACGGCTGGACATCCATCGGCGCAAGCACCGCAGCCACCACCAAGCGCACGCCGCTGAGCTTGCAAACGAGCCCGGACAGCTGGAGAGAGAGCCATGAGAGGAGGAGACCACGCATTCATCGGCGCGCACCACCACCATTTTACGTGACCCCCAACTCTGCGCCATTGCCATGAAAGGAGGACAGGAGAGTGAAAAAATAGAGAGGGAGAAGGAAAGAGAGAGGAGGACAGTCGGGAGTGGCGAGGAGAAGTAAGGTACGCCAGTTAGGAAAAAGCCCAGTGGTGCACTACGTCGTACACAGTGCCTGGATATATGCTGCCCTGGATGCTGTAGCGATGCTTCTACTGTAGACATTTACGAGGGTTGCGGCGATGATCTTGGAGAGCTGGTCGATGCCGCGATCCCTGACATGGGCTGCTGCGTACAAAGAAAATCCTCGGCCCCTTCGCAGCTATACAGGAAACGGTGCTGTAAAAGAGTAGAAAAAAGTTGCATTATGAACATAGCGATTTGATGAATGCGCAACATATGGCAAAACCTTCGACAGAGAAATCTGTGTTCTTCTACCTCAATCAGGGTTGAGAATGCGCACGGCAGACGTGCGCCTCAGCATATAGTCAGGCAGCGGTTAGTTGCCGACGGCGGATGTTTTCGCGGAGGTCTCCATAGCCGTGGCCGATTGTTTTTTTTTTTTGTTGTTTTTTTTTTTTTTGAACACGAGGAGCGTCCATGCCACGAGCTGCTGCTGCATGAGGTCCTGGAAGCACGTGGGGAGAGACAAGCGACACAGCACTTACAAATAAGCAAAATACGAGACAATTTTGCGCAATTTATACTTACCTTGACGGTGCTTGCGATCTCCCGCAGGTCGTCGCCATTATCAACGTCATTCCGCCCAACGTAGAGCACGGATCGGCGTGTTGAAAGCGCATTCACGTAAACACGCAGGCCTGCCATCGTCGAGCACCTCGGTGACTGAACGCACCGCGCCGGTGCCATGCAGCAACGAGATCCACCCACGAACCGAATGCCGGAATTATAGTAGAGTCCCTAGAAGTATTTGCTAGTCTGCCGTCCGAGCGGGGTTCCCTACGGAACCGGTTGGCCGCTTCCCGGATGAATGCGCAGGGGGCGCTGTACGCATTCGGAGCGTGGTCGCGTTGTGTACGTGGTGCTGTGGCGGTTGTGCCGTACTGCGAGTCTGCGCCGCGCTGATCCGTTGGTGCCGTGGCAAGGCTCGTGCACTTTTTTTCGCTCGCGAGCCGGAATGCGCCCAAATTAGCTAGCATGTGTGCAAGTGTGCCTTTTTTATGGATATGTGATCGCGTCATGTCCAGAAAACGGGGTAAGAGTGATAGCACGTGTTTCTTGCCCGGGTGCAAGAGCGGGTAGCGCTCGTGCAAGGTGAAATGCTCACTCTTCAGGACACCGAAAGATGCAGGGAAGAGGCAAGAGGGGGATCGCAACATCAAGCGCGGCGGTAAAGGCAATAACATTGTTTATTGTTTCAGCTAGGGCATAAAGGAATATGTAAAACAAAAATTAAAAGGCGTAATAAATGAAAGAAAATAGGTTGGCTGTGTTCTAATAAAATTCAAGAGAGAACGATGATAAGGCCCTTGCGTGCAAGCAATATACGAAGATGGGTTGCTCGCCGAAAGGCCCACTGCCGTCAGGCGCCGATATTGTCGGCTTCAGTGGCGGGCAAACCCACAAGTGGTGAATATCTTCCTCATTATTTTGTGAGTTGCAGACAGGAAATTTTGGACGTTGATATAAATATCGGTGTATATAAATATGGGATGATCCGGATCGGGGTTGCCCTCACATTACTGTAACACGAATAAGCTAGCGTCGACGTTTGTGAGCGACATTACAAACCCTGCTTTATTGAACGAAGTTTTAAGACAGGTAAAGGTATTTGAGATTCCACGGGATTTTACGCAACTCACGAAGGATGCCATCTCAACGCTGTCTCCTGACACTCCAAAATACTTGTTGAAACCCCTGCCTCTCAAGAGAAAGGAGCGCAACTTGTACGAGCAAAAACAGCCAGCAGGGAGACCTGCAGAGAGAGAAAAAAAAGTGCAATGATCCTGAAGCATCAGTGGAGCCAGTTGAAGAATACAGCGGTGATGGATCGTGTGACGTGAGCCTGCTCCAGGAATGCAGAAAGCTGCATGCCACCGCCACTGGGGACAAATGTCGATCTTTCTGATGTTGAGCAATGAACATTCGCATAGTGCCACTCAAGCGAGGACGAATCTCCGGAGGCAATCGCCATCGGCGAGTTCTGTTCCATCGCAGTGGTGAAGCTGCCATGAATGCTGCTGTGTGCATTCGAGGAAACAAAGTCAAGGAGGTAGCTGTAAAATCGACAGAAGAGGTAATTAATCTTCTTCAGGACATTGCGAAACTCAGCTTGTGTCCTGGCAGCGGATTGAAGCCTATTACCAAGACCTTTCCCACCTACAATGGGCGTTACTTAATTTGCGACGAACTGTACCATTATTTCTGATGCAACATACATATAGCCTGCAAATACTTGCGAAAGTTAACTCAGAACACCCAGTCAAGAAGAAGAAAAAATTAAGAAACAGACTTCTATGTCTCGAGCAGTTTGTCGTACGAAGGACAAGGTGGCAAAGCTGGTAAAAGCTCTAGGTGAAATGAAAAATGAAAATGAACACCTACAAGGACAGAGTTTGAAAGAAGTGTTAGTGCCCTTCCTCTCAACCAACAGCTGGCTGTTAAAATATGTTTTAGAGGTTGCAAAACACAAGTCAACAAAAGTGATGGCATATGCTGATGAGTGGCTACTAGGCTTCCTAAGTACCAAAGAATGCCTATCAGCAGTAAGCCTGAAGCGCGGTCCAATTTGAAGGGCTCGGATTCCCATCTTGCGTACTTTAATTGTGCATGCATCCGAAAGTTTCTAGTTCTACATACGTGTTATAACTTAGCTAAACGTCCGAAGAAGTTAAGATGAAACTATAGCGTGAATGAAAACGCCGGCGACAGCGCTCTGTTGCTCGCACACATGGTCCTTGGAGCCTAGAATGTGCGTCTAGTATAGTCCTCCATGCAAGCGCAATTGTTTGCACAAAATCCCCAGAAGTCTTCATTACAATACGGCACGGCGGTAGCTTCAGCAGGATAATAGGGTATAAAAAGCAGCTTTAATTTCTACATCGGCTCAGGGGCATGCGCGCAAAACTTCGCTCACGAAAAAAAAAAGTTGCATCCGTGGTTATGCCAACAACTCGGCTGCGATTTCAATATTACGACTGAAATCAAAGACTAAAGAGCGGCATCGCATGTACAAGGCACCTGACAATGAGCATGCAACGAATGCATTTCGAAGCGCACGGGCGCGCGCGTCGTCTGCTCCATCAGCAGTGGCGCACTCCGGTTCACCGCAGCGCCACCGCGGCGATCATTCAGCGGCAGCCCCCGCCGCGGCCGGCTGACGAGAGACTCAAGCATTCTTGTCAGCACTCACCATTGAGGATATGCCTTTCGAGCAAAGACAAGATCATTGGGCTTCTAACCTGCTGAATATCCTAGGCACTACTACTGCGGCTATGCATCCTCGGGCACTCCGCCGACAGGCCTCCCATTTTACCATTCGGGACGGCCTCCTCTACCGAAGGAACTACAACTCACACGGCAGAAAATGGCTTCTTGTCATTCCGCGCCACCTCCGCTCCGAGGTTTGTGCCCACCATCACACTGACCCGCAAAGCGCTCATGCCGGCGTCCTGAAAACCTATGATCGAATTCGTCAGAGGTATTACTGGCGGGGAATGTACAATTTCGTACGTCGTTACATTCGCTCTTGCACCGCCTGTCAACAACGCAAGATTTCTCGCCACCCCGCTGGCCCTCTCCAGCCTTTACCGTGTCCAGCTCGCCCGTTTAATCGCGTGGAAATAGACCTTTATGGTCCGCTACCATGCAGTACCGCCGGTAATCGATGGGTAATAGTCGCCGTCGACCACCTGACCCGCTACGCCGAGACTGCTGCACTTCCCGCGGCGACAGCCCGAGAGGTAGCCCATTTTCTTCTGCACCACTTCATTCTTCGACACGGTGCCCCTCGCGAGCTACTCAGTGATAGAGGTCGTGTCTTTCTTTCCGAAGTAGTCCAAGAGCTCCTCTCGTCTTGCAAATCAATACATCGGGCTACAACCGCGTATCACCCGCAAACCAACGGCCTCACGGAGCGTTTCAACCGGTATACGCTTGGGGACATGCTCGCAATGTATGTTACATCTGAATCTGGGAGCTCCAACTGGGACCAGGTACTGCCATTCGTAACGTTCGCGTACAACACTGCCACCCAAGCAACAACTGGTTTTTCGCACTTCTTTCTCTTATACGGCCGTGAACCATCTTGTACTCTGGAGACAATTTTGCCATAAAATACAGATGCATCTGAGTACAGTGCTTTGTCCGATATTGTACAGAAGGCCGAGGAATGCCGTCAGCTAGCTCGCACGTTTACCTCCAACACTCAAGACTATCGCAAAGACCAGCATGATAGCGATACCCCTGCTCCAACGTTCCTGGCCAACAGCTTCGTTTGGCTATGCGTTCTTGCCACCAGCAAACTAGAAACGAAATACCACGGACCTTATCGCGTCTTGGAACGCACATCTCCTGTTAACTACATCATCGAGCCAGCCACCCCTTCTTCCGACCACCGCCGCCGCGGCCGTGAGGTTGTCCATGTTAGCCGCCTCAAGCCGTATTACAACCCTCTAGTCGTCTCTTCTCCGTGAGTCGCCAGGATGGCGACTTCTTCACGCGGGGGAAATGTAAAGAAGACAAAGAACAAACAACGCTGCGGCATCGCCATCATCATCGCTTGTCTCCGGCGCCCATCTCTCTCGCGCTGAAGCTGTGCCCTGCGGCTGGTAATTCGATCTTGCTGTGCCCGAATTACTGCCAGCGCTAGACGTTCGAACCAGCTATTAATTCCATATTTCAGGCTGGTCGTAATGATGATATTGTCACGTAGTGGTGACAATGTCGTAGACACCAAAAGAGGACACAGGCGTGACAGTACCGAAATTAATTCTTTATTGGGCTGGCTTGCGCCCGCAGAAGAATAGCAACAAACGTGTTATTCGATCTTCAAACTATAATGCCTGGCACACACGTCAACGCTGACTTTAGGCGGCTGAGAACCATCTAGATAAAATTGCAAACTGTTGCACAACATGGAACATTGTAGAAACATAGGCGAGTGGCCGGAATCTTCGAGACAGATCTCGGCGCATACTGCGCGACAAAGACACTGATAAAGGTGCGTCTAGTGACATCGAGTATTAACAAACAAACAATACAGAATTCATATGCATGCACGCCGTCTGCTGATAGAATAAAAATGCAGTTTTGAATGTTTCGCGGCAATATATACAATTTTGAGTGACATCGTGAATGAAATTATACAATGTACAATAAGTTGAGAATAATTATATGTACAAGCATATACAGTAATCGCATGCACAGTGTGTATTACACATGCGTTTTGGTATATATACAGCTGTGAACTGACACAGATGTTTACATTGTATTACAAGTACCAAGGTGGACTGAAAATCACCCGGACACGTCTATTTCATACGAAAACAAAAGGGCAAGACCATTGGCAAAAGAACTCTCGTTCACCAAGATAGAAAACGTCCTTAGCCAGAAAACTTACTATCTCCTTTGGCATACGCGCAAGGACGGGGAAAAGTGCACGTCGGCGCCGGCTTGAGGCGACAGCATCACAACAATTGCGCCAATACAAAGACATACAGAAATAAAAAAGTATAACTGAGTAACATTGTTTATAGAAAGCGTTCGTGAATTTTTGTAATTCGGTGCTGTGAAAAAAAAAGCTACTTACAGAGCAAAAAAAAATAAATAAAAACTGGCCAGCCACATTCTGCGCTTCTCATAGCTCCAAACAGTTTAAGCAGCACAACATCTATTACTGCCTGGGAAGGGCGTGACTAACTTATAACTGTGGAAATCATCAAACAAAAACTTCTCGTACCACGCGACCTGGCACGATGATCCGTATGCCCAAAGTATAAGTTGTCGTCATAAGCTAGAAAAAACATTGCAGTGGCTTAGGTCAGCTATGCTAGGATATAGGTAGTGAGAGGTACGTTTCCCTGGCTGAGCTTGTTGTGATCCTGTTTGTTTAGCAGTGAGAGACATTGGGTATACACATATTCATTTTGCTTGAGAGAGACGAAGACTGCCCGATGATCTGTGAAGAAGTATGCAACGGTCTCAATTTTTTTATACAGTATTTAGATTTGGCAGTCTCCAAACAAATTCTCATTCATTGAATGGTATCAACTTCATTTGGTGCCACAGTATCTCCCACACACTACACACGCGTCCAAACGGATTGTTCACAAATTTTGCTTCAAATTTCCGGGTCGCAGATGCACTTTGGGAAACTCGAATAGAGTGATCAAGCACAATAAGTGCCTTCAGTTCCTCTTCTGTTGGTTCGCGTTGAATAAACTACCATAGGCCCCACTCGGTGGTTGCTCCGTCTGTAGCGCTCGGCAGTCTGGCATCCCTCTCTGCCGGCGGCTGCGTTATGATGGAGGCGAACCAGAGAGACGCCCGTGTGCTGTGCGATGTCAGTGCACGTTAAAGATCCCCAGGTGGTTGGAATCAGTCCGTAGCCCTCCACTACGGCTCCTCTTTCTCTCTTTCCACTTTCTCCTCCACCTTCCTCCCTTTCATTACAGCGCGGTTCAGGTGTCCACAGAGCAAGTGTAACAGATACCGAGCCTTTCTTTTTGATGTGAACAAATTTATTATTATTAATAATAATAAAAATAATAATAATTGGTTCACAGGAAAGGCAAGCCGCAGTATCTGTCACACTTGTTCTGTGGACGCCTGAACCGCGCCGAAAGGGAAAGGAGTAATGCAACACTGAAAAACAGTTCCATCGTATTCCAGCATTCCAACGGGGGGCATTCCTACGTCGCTTGATTTGGACGAAGGTAGTCAGGGCAACCTGGAAACAACGAATTTAACAGGTTAGTTTCTATCTAACCAGTTGAGAACACACTCACTTAAAAAAAAAAGCGCTGGTTGACAGCAATGTTCATCTGATTCTAACGACTGCAAATGTTTCGTATTACTTACAGCATGAGGACACCTGCATCCGTCTTGTAATAAAAATGTCATTTTGAATGAACCAGTGCAATAGTATCATATGCTGCCAATACTGTCGCTTATGCCCTTAATGATAACCTTCTACTCAGATACACAAATGTGAGAAATCCGCGTGGTTGCAAGCCTCATGGGGACTAAAGCTATGAGGTGACAGGCTCCACTAAATGTGGACACTTGGGGGGCTTAACGTACACTCACAAAAATTTTGAGAGACTTTAGCGACTAAAGTAGTGAAAGGCGAAAGCCTGAGTGCCGCATACTGCTATGCAACTGATACCGATTAGTAATTATTAAAATAAATAATTTAGTCAGTAATAAATAACTAATTAGACATTATTTAGTCATTAACGAAGCAGTTACTTAGTTATTATATAGTAATTAGTTACTTAGTCATTATTTAGTAATTGATCATTGATTGGCATATGGCTACATAAGGCACGCATTCGCCCATACTGTGGTGGTGCTCCTGTGATTGGTCGAGACCTCTATGACGTCATCCCGCCTCGGCCAATCAGAGCAGCCGCAAAAGCGGGACACATTTTGTCAACGACAGCCTGAGCCATTAAAGGTTTTCGCCTTAACATAGAAAGGAAAGCCAATGTAAAATCCTGTTAACATAGATTGCATGGATAAATTATCTGCTTGTTTAAATGGAACTACAATCGTAGGAATGAACCCGTGTTCTCGAGATCAGCAGTCGAGCACCATAACCCAGGAATTTTTCCCGAATTAACAGCCCAGACTGTCCGTCATTGTTTTAGAAAACAATGCTACTAGAGCTGCAACATACAAGGTCTGAAATGACCACTTTGATGCACTTACCTCATCCACACTTCCCGTGACAATCAGTGATGTCGGGCTCTGGAAATCTCTGTGTTGATGCATACGAGGCGCCTGGTTTCTGAATGTTTCTTGAAGAGCTCCACTACTGCTGCTTGACTTCCCACAGGGGGGATGTTGAGCTGGAAAATCAACATGAGCAGTGCAAAGGGCACAGGTAAATTTAGCATGCAATTGCGACCAAAATACCGAACTTTGCATTTTTCACACCCAAATGAAGTATCTGCTTATTGGGTGCATCGTAAGATTGCCTGCGGGTAAATCTAAGCAGCACACGATTTGCTGCAGCTCAGCGAGAAAATTTTGTGACAGAAATGTTCCTGTACATCACTTGTTTAGATCAGGAATGCTACTACAGCTGAAGACCAAACACACAGATAAACATAGCAACCGAGACAGCAAGACGTCCGCAGCAAATATAAAAGGTGGAGAGTTCAATACAGTTAAGCCTAACTAACGACAGTAAGTTGTTTTTGCATGGTTTGGCAGTGACTAACAAAGGTGCAACTAGAAAGTGCTCATCATTTGGTATTCAACGCTGTATGCACATAAACCAAATTGGAATGCAAATTAAGTTCACTAATAAGTAACTTACTACCTGAACTATAATATTATACTTGCTCGTCACTAAAGTAGAGAGACAGAAAGACGAAGCCTACACAGTGTAAAAGAGCACTTAACAGGGTAGAGGGGAGCCTCAGCTCGCAAATCGAGCGAACGTTTCAACAAGTGGATTTGTCTTTGTCTGAGCAGACGAAGAAATCCAGAAGCTAGCTATTCAACGATATATAGCACGGCTAATAACATATAACTATTTAATAAATTCGAATTTAACACTAAGTATACACTGATGTACACATACGACACCAAAAATGGCTTGGCCGACTACCCGCTGCGGTGACTCCGTGGCTATGTACTCTGCTACTGAAACAGAGAACAAGGGTTCCAACTTGACCATGCCGGATCCCGGTCCGAAAATATGCACCTGTGCTGGTGTTGGTGTGACATCAGATTTTAGCATTGTGCGTTGTCTCTCAGAGATTAACAAAGGATGCGTACATGACAACTGCACATGTTCATCGACTTGATGTCAAGAAATCTGGGCTTGAAAATTGAAGTGACATGGCTTTGAAACACATGTTAACTTTGAGCAGAGATGGCTAGATACCGTACCCGATAGATTCCGCGGACGCCAATAACTCAAACCTGCTTGATATTTTGGGTTTCATTCAAGAGCAGCCCCACTTCACAGGAAAGCCTACATTTGAACAGCTGATACTTCGGTCTCTGTGATGACCAAAAGTTCAAATTTTCCGACTAGAACTGGCACCAGCAATGCAGCGACATGAATGAAATGGTAGGCTGATTCTGACATCACCCTCCCATGAAAGGAGAGGCCAGGGTTGGCGGCTCCTGCCAAACGTAGTGTCAGAAAGCCCTACGTCCAGTTAGTGCTCGGTCATGTAAGCTGCGAACTACCGCCTCCCACGTAACGAAAGCGTTACGGATGGAGGGACGGACACGATCCACGAGCATGAGCCATTAAAGGCTATCACTTCAATATAAACGTGTACATGCATGCATATAAACAAACAACGTTCACTGTTGTGTGCCATGAGGAACAAAATTGCGAAAACAAAGAAGCTTTGCAAGACAACGCGATCTAAAATAGAACTTCGCTGACACATTTTTCGCTGGAGCGAAAAAGGGATACTTAAACCCGGGAAATGCAGCAAAACGAAAACTTAAACTAGGGGCACACTTAACCCATGTTGATGTGTAGACGCTGGAAAATCGGTATGTACCGGGGTGCTGGGACCCATAACGAACGTGACACCTGGGAAAAGGCGGCACCCGCGAACGCAACCGTGAAGTTTCACTGTATTTACATCCTATCATGTCTTCAGTTCACTTTATGCATAGTGCCGCAAATCCTGTATTTGTAATTACCTCCTCTCAGAAATGTTGCCTAATGCGCCGTGTACATATATCATACACACATATATTACATGACCACATCTACCATGCGCCCCGCCGTGGGGGTGCTGTGGTAACAGCGCACGACTGACAGCGATCGAGGTGAAAAGCAAGGAGCCTGTCGGTTGTGCGATGTCAGCGCACATCAAAACCTTTAATGGCCGAATTTTCGACCACACAGCCTGAGTCGCTTTTGGACGTTAAACCCCCAAAACCAAGTATTTTGTATGCTCACACATCTTTCTTCTGAGCGTATCTACCTTTATGGCCTCTTATTTTTGAAACTACTGTTGTTTGCGGTATTTTCGCTTAACGAGGAAAGGTCTCAATATAACAGGTTGGACTACACAGTTCATGAATGTTTCAGATCAGCCAATTCCGGTTCCTTATACTCTACAACAAACTTTTTGCGGCCACACTTCCTTACTTACCCAATACAGTGCAATAGTCGTACTCATACAATGCCTTGGCGAAATAATGATGCGCGAGCGCGCTTGAGAGGTGCACACAGCATGAAATATCAACGGAAAATGCCATCACCTTTATGATGAGCTCAGGGTTGTCAGGGCCAATGATATCCAAAAAGGCAGCAGATGTTTTGTCATTCCAGAAGAAGCCATCATCGCGAGTAAAGTTCCGCAGCTGGCACTGCAGTACCTGGACACACAACAATGAACAGTAAGAACTAGATGGTTTTCGGTGTTTAGCAGTTTAATTGCAATACTCGGCATCCTCAGCTGCCGCAACGCACACACTGCACCTTTTGCTCCCTATAAATAAAAACTGCCGTGCCAGCAGCCAGGACAAACTGCTGGAACTTGTGGTTTTCATCAGATTTAAAACTTGTGTTTTTTAACACAATGTGGCACTCTTTAGCAAGTCACTCCATCTGTTGCATGAGCCTGTAGCCAAGTCAAAAGGCTTGTTTTTAACCAGTGGCGTCTTGGATGAGGACAGACAGGGAAACTTCACAAGTGTAAGAAAGGTGAACTCAGATGTGTTTTCGAAATTGTTCACGTGCAATATCCTCCTTTTCTTGCAACAGTGACTTGTGCAGGTTTCCCACAAACAGTACAAATTTATTTATTTATTTATTTATTTATTTATTTATTTATTTATTTATTTATTTATTTATTTATTTATTTATTTATTTATTTCAGATACTGTCAATCCCCATTGGGATTTTTACAGGATGGGCATATAATTGAATAATGACTACAATAATGGCGATACAAAGGGTACAAATACATGAATACAGAAAAACAAACAGGTAGCAGGTGATAAACAATGTCATACACAGCATATCTAGGTAATAACGCAGTTAGACAAGGTAAATAATGTAGTAATACGATAGCTTTCATTTAGAGTATTGTAATTGGTTTGTTATATTTGGTTCGAAATGGTTTACGTGTTGTGTAGTAGTTCTTCTAGAAGGGTTACAACTTTCGGCAATGATGTGCTGTTGGTGATGTGGGGATCCAAACCGTTCCATTCGGTAGCTGCACGTGGAAAAAAAGAATATCTAAAACACTCGGTACGGAAAGAATATTCTTTGAGAGTTTGTGGGTGTTTATGGCGGGAAGGTCTGCATTTATCTAAGGATATATACAACGAGCTATCTATGTTTAGCGCATTGTGTAATAACTGGTGAAGTAATTTTAGTCGTGCAAGTTTGGCGCGGTTTTGTAAAGTAAGAATAGAGGCTTTTTTAAGCAATTGGGATGGCGAATCAGTGATCCTATATTTGTTAAATATAAATCTAACTGCCTTTCGCTGTACTCCTTCGATTTTGTTAATAAGCTGCTGTGTATAAGGGAACCAAATTGTGTTAGCGTATTCGAGAACTGGTCGTATAAATGTATTATATGCTAATAGTTTAGTTTCTGGTGGTGCTTCATGAAGTCGTCTTCTCAACAAGAATAACCGTTTCAAAGCAGAAGATACAATGCTGTTAATATGTGCTTCCCATCTTAGGTCATGTGAGAGGATTAAACCTAGGTACTTCTGTTGATTAACTCTTGTCAGTGGTATGTTATTTATGCTGTACGTGAAGTCGGACATTTGTTTTTTACGTGTTATAGTTAGGAAGGCGGTTTTTTGAATGTTTAGTTCCATTTGCCAATCCTTGCACCATGTTATCACGTCTTGAAGGGCGTTGTTTAAGTCATCGTGGTCCTTCGAAGAGTTAATTTCATTATAAATAATGCAGTCATCGGCAAAAAGTTTGATTTTAACTCTTATGTTAGTCGGTAGATCATTGATAAAGATGAGGAATAAAATCGGTGCAAGGACGCATCCTTGGGGTACTCCCGATGTAACCGATGCAGTGGATGAAATTTCATGGTTAACTGTAACATACTGAGATCGGTTAGTTAAATAGTCTTCTATCCAGTTTACAATGGAGCCGTTGCCTAAGGTTGTTCTATGTTTGCTAATTAGTTTTTTATGAGTTACTTTATCGAAAGCTTTAGAGAAGTCTAATGCAATTAAGTCAATTTGTTTTTGATTATCAATGCTTTGGGACAAATCATGCGTTAATTCTAGTAATTGAGTGATGGTGGAAAGTCCTCTCCGGAACCCATGTTGGACGGGTGACAGTGTGCTTTCTTGGTCAAGGTAACTAGTGATATGCTTTAGTATAATGTGTTCTAATAATTTTCCTACCGTGCATGTTAACGAGATTGGTCTGTAATTTGAAGCATCATCTTTGCTGCCTGTTTTGTGTACAGGAATTACTTTCGCAATTTTCCATTCTTCAGGAAGAGAACAAGTAGATAAGGATTTAAGAAACATTAAATGCAAGTATTTGGCGTTTACTTCGGCATATCTGTGAAGAAAAGTGTTAGGAATATTATCAGGGCCGTTTCCTTTTTTAGTATCAATTGATAGTAGCAGGCTCAGTACTCCAGCCTCAGTTATCGTTGGCATATCTAATGGTCTCTGGCAGATATGATCAACCACCGGAATCTGGCCATTATCAGCTGTGAACACGGAGTGAAAATATGCGTTTAAAGAGTTGGCGAACTTTTCGTTTTGGTCTCGCGAACTGAAAGTGTTTTTTTGCTTTTGGGGGTTAAGGTACGTCCAGAATTTTCCAGGTGAATGTTTCATAAAGTTAGGAAGGGTATCTGAAAAATAAATTCTTTTAGCTGTCTTAATCTTTGCTTTCATTTCACTGATGGCGTTCGTAAGCCTCTGTTTTATTTGAGAGTCATTTTTTAAATTTAAAGATTTTTTCAGTCTTTTTACTTTGCGTTTCGAGTGAATAACATCACGTGTTATCCATGGGTTATGTCTATTTGATCGTTTGGTTTTTTTTGGCACATACTTGTTGACACAGTGTGATACAATGGCCTTGAAGCTTTGCCATAGTGTATCTATATCTGTGCCTGGACAATTATAAAGTTCTTCAAATGATTCAAACTCCAATATTAGAAAATTAAGTATGCTTGAATCATCAGCCTTTGTAAAGTCTAAGCAAGTTGTTTTGGAAATGGAGTGAATTGTTGCGCCTTCAGTTGGAGTAGTGCATAACGTCAATTTATGGTCTGATATGCCATCTAGAACTGCTAACTTAGTGTCGTCAATTGAAAAATGATTGCTGAGGAAGATGAGATCAAGAATGTTAGATGCATTACCTTGAACACGTGTGGGTTCGTTAACAATTTGCAACAAGTCAAAACTAAGCATAATATCAAGAACAATTTCAGAACCAGGAGAGCGGTAGTACATTGTTTCCCAGTTTATATCTGGAAGATTGAAGTCGCCAAGTAGAATAAGTCTGGCTTTTTGTACATGACGCTGCATATATTCGTACAGTGATACTATTGCACGTTCGTCTGCCGAAGGACTGTGGTATACGCAGCCAACAGTAATGTTAGTAGTTTCAAAAATCAATTTACAAAAGAGTGCCTCAATACCCTCGACCTCCGGCAGGACTACGAAAGGAATTTTTTTGTTTATTAATATAGCCACACCTCCTCCTCGTGTTAACCTATCTCTGCGAACAATTGCATAGTTTGGGGGTGAAATTTCATTGTCACATATATCTTCAGTTAGCCACGTTTCCGTAATCGCCAGGAAATCAGGTTCGAGGCCTATCAGAAGCGATTCCAGTGATTCAAGTTTATTAATAATACTACGCGCGTTTACGTTCGCAAATGTTTTTGATTTCGTTTTGGGGGCTGCCGGGGGCGTAGGTTTGGTCCAGTACCTTGCTGGTTTTTTTCGTTTTTATTCTCGCTTGCATGTGTCTTGAAGGGCACTCGACGTTTATTTTCTTCATCCCATTGGAAAAGTTCCCCGTTAATGCGCACTTTATCGTAGACTAGAGCTACCTTTGCACCACGATCTTTCATTTCTTTTACACTATTCCACAATTTTTTTCTTATGTCACGTACTCGGACGGAGAAGTCTTCACTGATCGAATAATCTGAATCTTTAAGTTTACGAGTTTTTTAGCACCAGTGTCTTTTAACGATAATCAAGAAGTTTTAGTATTACAGGCCTGGTTTTTTCAGCTGAAGGCTTGCCCAACCAATGAATGCGTTCTATTGCAACAGGTTCAATTTCAAGGATGTTCTTGGCAATGCTTTCATTAAACATCTGTTCTAAGGTGTCGTTATTTTCTTCAGGATCTTCTGGAATGCCGTATACCAACAGATTACATCTTCTCGAGCGGTTTTCCAGATCATCCAGTTTTAGTTCCAACGCGGAAACAACTTTCTGCAGGCTGGCGACCTGGTTTGTGCATTCCGATAACTTTTTGTCAAGAGCTGCCATATTTTCCAACTTCGCTTCAATAGATGTTAATCGTTCCTCTTTGATGCTTTTTATGTCGCCAGCAATTGCTTCCAGTTGTTTGGAAATCTGAGTGAGCTCAGGACCGGGGTTTGTCTCGATATCCCCCGCTAGCAGCAGTAGTTCAGCAAGGTGTGCTGCTAAATCACAGAGTGAAGGACACAGCAACCTTGGGCACGGCAGCACAATAAGCAACGGGTCATCTGAGCGAAGACATTTACCATAAAGTCTTCTTACCTGCACGATATAGGCGAAAAGATTATGCATCCGCATGCCGCTGTTGCTGCCGTGCCCAATGATGCCGGGTATAGTCGAGCCTTGCTTTATACTGAATGGGTCGCAGAGCGCCATCTGGGCCGAAGTGGGGATTCCGTCGATGCAGAGTGTCACGGTCGGTTGTCGTTGGAAGCCGAAGTCGTCAATGACCGCCGTCGCCACAGGCCGGAAGGAGCAGGAGTGGTCTATCTCCCGCGTTGTTGCGGCCTGCGTCATGGGGCCATGACAGTCTTGTGCCGTTGGTATCACCAGCGTAGTGGCGAGGATCTGCACGATATAGGTGAAAAGATTATGCATCCGCATGCCGCTGTTGCTGCCGTGCCCAATGATCACCATGCAAATGCACCAATATGCGAACATGCATGCTGTCAGCACTAGGACATTCCTAAGACAGGACGTCACCTAAGCTCGCTGAATGGTTTTAGCTTCCAGCAACGTGTGGCGGGAAGGCTGGCTGAGTAGTTTTGCACAAAGTATGGCTTAGTCTGATAGCCCTTCACCAGCAGGAAACGTCGAAATTTGTGTGCACATTTTTGCACATTTGGAGGTGGCAGCTGGAGTGTATAAATGTTTTTCTAGGAAAGCAGATCAAGGATCGGTTAAAGAATTTTCTAATATTAGGTCTTCGCAAGAGCACCCTCAAGTTTTTTTTTTCTTCCAGTTTCGCACATGAAATCAGGATCGAGCAGCATGTACCATGATCTTGCATCCACATGCTTGTTCTTTTATAGGTTTATGAATTTGTGGCAGAATAAAAGCTCTCATAAAATGTTACAGCCCCACTGAAACTGCACTGGAAGCAAGAGTGCAAACCATGGTAGGAACTCTGCACCAATATGAATGCATTGGCAGCAATGCGCTATCACTGAAGCATCATGAAACAAACTTTCTTGCATCATTAGATCACCACATTTCTAGTCAAAGACAGTTCTTTCGCTTCAAACAGAGCTTTTATAAAGCGCGAAAATTTTTAATGTTACACAGTTTTTATCACAAAAGCGTCAAAGACATCTAAACGGCATGACCAAGTTCTTTTTAAAGGGGGCACTGATTTTGAATAGAACAAAATTAAAACAATTAAGCTCATTTTTGCCGCAATGAGTCGTTTACTGCCTTTCACCCATCCAGGAGAAAAATGCATGGCACTTGCCGAGAGCCACTTCTGCCACTGGTCAAGAGAAAAAAGACACCCCACTGCAATGCAGAGATTGGCAAAACATACCTCTCTAGATGGAGGAGGCGGAGGAAAAGTCAGCAAGGCTCCGTAAAACGCGACATCTGTGCGAGACTGATTTCCACACACTTTTTCAACTTCTGGCTTGTCGACCGCTTGATTATCTCTCTGTAAAAAAAATTAAGAAATTTACACCAACTGACCTAACGCGCAGCTCAGCATGGTGACAATCCATGCAAACGCACCTTTCCATTATATAGTTTTGAGCCCTCAGCCAGTGGTTCCCTTCTCATCCAGAGAACTGCGATGTTTTCCTTTTTTTACGCTTTTCTTACCCGTTCTTGCAGAAAAAGCTGTCTAAAGTAAACCAGCTGGCAATAATTAAAGACTTTGCCCCCAAAGACGAATTTTACATAACGAAATGAGCTTGCACAGTGAAAAAAGAAGACACCAGATAAGGCTCACTTTACCTCCATGCAGGAAGAGCCAGGAATGTTTCTACGCAGCCAAAGATGATAGAAGAATGATTACATGTGAAAAGTATGTTGGTGCAAAGTGCGAACAGCCAGGAATGTTTCTACGCAGCCAAAGATGATGGAAGAATGATTACATGTGAAAAGTATGTTGGTGCAAAGTGCTTAGATTATAATTTTTACATAATCTACCTACTGTTAAAGCAATATGAACATTTAAGGCATAAGCTTCATTTTTTTTTTAAACCAAGAAACCATAAGAACCTGCACAGATTATGGTGCAATTTCGCTGCAGCAAATAAGTAAAAACGTTTTCATCCGCATGTAATGTGGGTGAACAAACGACAGTGAAATCATTCATTAGCACTGCCTTTCATAGTTGCCCTACGAGGTGTTAGCGCTTTGCACATGTGTGTCTAATGTATATCTCATCCAAGGCCACAAAACACATCCATGTGCCTGGTGGTGGCTCACTCCCTTTATCACCTAGACACCTGACCAAATACACCCCAGCGATAGCTAGTCATACAGTTTTGCCGTTGCTGTAAACAAATGATTCGAACTTGTGCGCATGACGTTAGCGCACGTGCCGCCCAGCAAATGTTTTCGCATTCTGAATTTCGGCGAATGTCGTCATCTGGAGTACCATCTCCTCAGAGTTCCTTGCCACCGACATTTTTCCGTATAAACTTTTCCTGGGTCCCTCTAAACGTGTTCTGTATCTCCCTTATCTCGAAAGCGCTACCAACAAGCTCCTGGGGAGCTCGTTGATATCGCTAGTCAAATGTCTCTGATCTGATCGTAGGCGTGTCCAGCATGGCTGCAGTTGCCAGTTGCAGCTAATTATTGAGAATAGCTCCAGGATGTCCTTACCTTGTTCTACCGAGCTCGTGTTACGCAGTGCTGATGCTTTAGACAGATATGGATGCTTCCTTTTTGAAAAACTGGGTGCTGCTTCTGAGGTCTCAATGTCGTGCTAAGTATGCTCGTCCTGCTTTCAGTTGCACGTTCGTCATGAACTTAGTGTGGTGAAATGCCAGTCAGTACAATTGAAGCAGTCACTGAAGCTACCACTAGATAGCAACTATCCTCCTTAGAAGCCTTATGCTTCTAGAACTGAATAATAACAAAGTCAGAGCTTCGAATTTAGGAAAATTAAGGCGAAAATTGTTTTCATCCAGATATGTTATGAGGCGAAAATCCAACATGTTAAAGCGGGATAAAGAGCCCCAATATGTGTTTTTCTTTTATGGAAATTGTGATTAATACTGAGTGAAATTATATTCTAATAATAGCAAAAACATTTTGGCTTAGATGTTTAATACTGCTTTAGTGTCAGAATGCGATGGCTTTATATTGACTGAGTCATGACTAGGCATAACGTTTGTACATACCCTACACCGGTACTGAAATGAGGGCCAGTCCGCAAAGCCAACACTGAGGGTACGCAAAACTCACACCCGTAAAACAATATCGCACTTTCTGAAGGCCATTTTAGCCTTTACTCATTCCCTGTTCCAGGACCTGCTTTAGGAATTGTGCCCGCAATGCACAAAGATCCCCCCCCCCCCTCGTTTAGGAACGCAGGTTGCTTTAGAGAGCGAAAGAACACAGAAACCTCACCTTGCAGTAGTTGTTGATAACATGGACGAACTTGTCAATCATCGTAATGCCAGGGGTAGAGAGCTTGACCCAGAGGACCCCATCGCCACGAATGTGGCTGAGATGGCAGCGGCCCACACATCCCTTTCCGGGGATCCTGGGCCCCATCAGCCGCTCCATGATAATGTTGTTCATATCGATGTCTCCTGAGCGCCCGGTGTCGTGCAGAACTACTGTCGGCGGTTCGTCCCTGAAGTGCAAGAGAGCAAAAAGGGTGAAGGTAAGGAAGTGGTTGGAGGCATATACCAGACTCCATAAAAATACCGGAGGCAACAACTATGCAAGAATTACAGAAACCTCAAGGACAAATTTAGGTTTGCCTGCATAAAGAATTTAGTGTGATAAATTGCAGCCCCCCCCCCTAATTTCTGAAGCAAAATTTTTAAAACTTCAGTTATGTTAAGTTCTGTGGTTGCATATATCATGATTTGTTAAAACAATCCTTGTTATCATGAAAAATTCATGTCATGCACATGCACAGCAAGCTCTCTGCTACAGTGTGTCTTGGATGCTGATGTGAACGATCTTGCGCATAACATATTGCCTAACTGCAAAAGTGCTGTAAAAAATAATGTATCTGGAATCACCAAGTAAAATACATTTTCCTTGAATATTTCACAACGGTGCATTCGTTAGTAAATACTTTCAGTCCAACACAACCTTACCCCTCAACATAACGCCCACCGTACATGGTACATCCCACATGTGACATAGTTTTAGCAAACCCTCGCAAGGCAATTATTTTCAAAGCTCCACACATGAGTAACATGCACAAACAAATAACGTGCAAACATCTACAGTTGCAAGCATCCGTCCACTAGCTCAGTTGACAGCTTCTGGCTCACCTGTTTAAAATCTCTGCAACCTGCGTACCTTCCCCAGGAGCACATCACTGAGAATGCCAGCAATGCCATCATAGCCAGAATACTCAGTGACGCGGTCGAGTCGGCACCGGATCGCCTGCAAGGAAGAAGCAGCAAACAGTGCAGCAGAAATGTAAAACTCTGTCAAGATCTTGAACAGCACAAGGCTCTCCCTTGAACAAGGGCAGTCACCTTCAGAGAGCTAGGCAATTTCTGCAATGGTGCGCGCACATTTTGGAAGTACATACTAATGCTTATTCCCAATATTCTATGCAGTTAGTCTTTTGATGAACACTTTGTTCAATGCCAAACTATGGTACATAAAAAATAGATAGAAGAAAAAAAATTCCTGTTCCCCGTGCCAGGAATTGTCAGGGAATTGTCGGGCCAGGAAAAGTCAGGGAACATTCAGCGGCTTTCCAATAACTGTCAAGGAACAAACGGCGGCTGTTTCTTCCTGCCAAGCATGCATACAGGTGCATGCTCAACCAATGCCTCAATTTATTCAATGACTCGCTGTAGTTTAGCCTCATTATGAAGGAGTTGACAAAAGCCAGCGTTTATTCATTACATTCTGGTCTTCATTACATGCACATCTCACATATGTACACCCAAAAGAACAAAGCAGAATGAAAATCAAAGTAAGAGAACATAAGGGAATCACCCAGGAAATATTTCCAGTAAACACGCATCACACGAAGTGGTAAGTGGTGGCATATTTCACCACAGTGCTAGTAACGTTAGCTACAAGTGTGCCAGAGAAAGAGCCGGGGACTTAGAGCAGCCGGAGGCACCATGACCATCAGGCTAGAGGTGAGAGCATGCAATCACGCCACTGCTCGCTGCAAAGGCGAGATGAACAAGATTTCCAGTAAATTTGTACTAGATGACGTATAATCGGCATATATATATATATATATATATATATATCAACTAACGCACTACATATATATATATATATATATATATCAACTAACGCACTACACTGTTACATGCAGTTTCAAAAAACGCGTGCGCTCCTTTATGGGGCTAGCATAAGGAATTGAGTCTTCGTGCTATTGAATTTGCTGCATGTAGGCTCACTACATAGAGGTTTAACTTATAGCTGAACAAGACTCTAACAATGTATGATGTGACAGATTTAATGATTCCCGTCTGCGGCTCACCTTGAAGACTTTCTCACGCATATGCTCTCTGCTGCTCTATATATCCCAAAAAGCCACTCAGAGTGTAATCAATGGGTTTGCCGTGACCTTGTCTGCAACACTCCCCCTACATATACTACAGCTGATACTGGTCCTGTCCATAACTAAATCATCGAAAAGACTATTGTTACAACTCGGCAACACTTGAGCGAAATTTTGAGCTTCTGCCAGTTCAAATTATCGAGAGCTGATCTATAGATATATACACATTATTGCTCACCTGCAGAGGCAGATCAGAAAAGGATGCCTCCAACTCCATCAGATCTCCTGGTGCAAGGAATTCAGTGATGCCCTCGTCAACAAAAAAGCATTCAACCTGGAAAGGAAATACGATACGTTATGTCACATGTCCCTGCCTTGTCTGTGGCAGTTCGGCATAAATGTACCGTCGCAAAGGCTGCACAAGAATAAGGAGAAAAGAGAACGCTGTCCGAGTGAGCGATTCGTGCGATCGACTGTTGCAAGCAGCCGCTAGCAAACCATGCGCAGCTCAAGGCGGGTGTGCAAGCATGCAGTTAACTCCCTCCTCCTTTTCCCTGGCCATGCTCTCATTAGGTCTAAATACCGATGCCGATTCTTTTTTACAATATCAAGATAGCAAAGTGAAAAAAGCATTAAAAAGAAGTAAAAGACACATCACTACGTAGGAAAATACAGCTTATGTGACCATTTTAGATCAAGTATTTCGGATCTTCAGTGTATCTAATGCTAATTCTTTCCAGCAACCAATGCAACATTATAAAGATGTACAGCAATTCCGAACTGCAAAATCCTGTCCCACCAAGGTGGGAATGGCCTAGTTAAGAAGAATCCTGCTATAGTGAGTTCGGATATAATAAAACATCTATATCACAAAATGAAGCAGCAGTCACATCATCTCTTACATAGAGGACTGTACATGTATTTCTATTTATAGAAAAACTTTTTTTTATAATGTTCATAGTAAATGGTATCCTGATTTTGCGACATGATATGGAATGTGGAAGCCTTGGCAAGAGCTTAGTCTGTGACCGCAAGGCCGACATTCTGAAAACAAAAATCGTCGGTACGATTCTATGAGGTATTACTGGCACGGGGCAGGGCGACGGTGGCGCTACTCAGAAATAGCCTGGTACGACGCAGACATGACTGACAGCCTGCCTGCACCGTCCTGTAGTTTCAGCATTCCTTTGCAGTGATGGGTGGTAGGTAGTGCTGTTGACTTCACGAGCTATTCTAGGAAAACAGCACTGTGATTTACCACCGATTTCCATAGAAAGAAGAGCTTCGCGACAAATTGGATCCTGTGATCTGGCACCCCTCTGCATCTGAGAACGCATGCATGCTCGGGACATTTCAAGAGAGAACGCTACCAACATAAGATAGTTCTGATACAAGTATAGTTAGGCCTCGCGAGTAGTAGGCGATGAAGAAATGGGATGCTGTGTCGAAGACCTTTCTGCACACGACAAGCTAAACCGCCAACCGCAGTGCGCCGGTAGAGGCGGATTGTTTGCGAGCCACCTTCAGGAAAAGAAGGCGCGCTAAATTTTGATTTCTTCAGTATATACGCGATTGGATAAAGTAATGTAAAAGCAAACCCTTACTGAGGATCGCTGGTCAGTAACGAGATTTTGGCGATAACTGCGATAAGCGAATTCCTGCTCGCAGTTCTGAACTGCCGATATGTGGCCCAGCTCATCCGATCTCGTATTCTAGCTCAACTCGCTGCTAAGGCTTAGCTAAAATTACACCTTTCTTTTGCTCTCAGACAGCTGGGTTAACAGTAAGGCTGTTCCAAGAACAGACCACTTGTTATAGCGCTGAATAATTCCGAGACGCCGCCTGCTGCGGCTTCAGTGTGAAACAGTTTAGGCCTCGACGACGGCATCACCGTTGCGGTAAGCATGCCATGGGCAGCACCGTTGCGTTAAGCTTCCTGCACTTAATTCGAAAAGTGTTGCGAATTTGTCGTCTACTTTCTTGATGCGGCTGGGGTCGCTCATACTTCGAAGCACCGCTCAACGTTTATTACTCCTAGCAAACGATTCTGCGTGTACGAAACGCGCACTCTCAAATGTTGCATTCGGCACACTATAGATAATGCAGACTTCCTGCTCTTGAAACTTGTTTTAGTGCATGAGGTCCACGTACTTGAAACTGCACGACCAGCCTGTGTGCTTTAAAATTTTGCACCCCCAGGCTCGGCTCACGTTCCGTACCCTTCCGTAAACAAACGCCGATACCGCCGTTGAGCTTCGTAATAGATAGTCGTGATAGGCAGGTTGGTTACCTATGCCATGTGAGACATCAACGTAAATTTGAATGCTACTTTAGCTCATAGCGCATTTATTTTCGTAACATATCGAAGTGCTATAAAATTTTCTGTAAGCTCCAATCTTTATCGATTGCAATTTCCATTATTTGCAACAGACATTAGTTTCCATCGTGTAGCAGCACATAGAAAAATGACAATAAATTGAACAAACGCCATTCGGTGGGAATGATAATAATTTTTCAATGTGGCAGGGGTACACTCTTAAAAAAAAAGGTTGGTGAATTCACTAAGTTACTACTAACCTTTTACTTGTCACATAGATCACTACCTTCTTAGTAACTCGAGGTAGTAAAAATACAGCTAGTGAAATTTACTACCTCAGGAAGTTAGTGAACAGTACTAGCGGCAGTTAGTAGTAGGTTAGTGAACACCAACACCTTCGTGCATTATAGTTTGCCATTGATGGGTAGTGGAATATACTACCTTCTAGGTAGTACGCACTACTACCGCACCTAGAGATTCTTACTACATAGGACGTAGTGCTTATTACAACATATACCTAGTTCTTATTATGGGTTACCATTGAAAAGGTAGTATAATGTGCAACCTTTTCTTTAGTATAAAATACTACCTGGCCTAGAGGTTCTCAATACATAGGTACTAGTGCTTACTGTGGCAGAAACCTGGTATCAGTTGCTACCTGTATGGAGCCAATATATGCATCGATAGGTAAATTATTTCTGAACATATTGAATACCTTAATAAAGATTTGGTAAATAAAAATAATTGTATTATCCGTAATATGTGGTCAATTGTAATCGGCTTCAAGTTCAGTGCAACACTGAGCTGATCTACAAACAAGATGCTAACTAATTTTACCTTGTTCGCACCAGTCTTCAAGCAATGATGACGACAAAATTTCGGGACAACAAATACTCACTTTATTCGTATTTAAAGACAGTGTGGCTATGCCCTTTTTAATGGCAGAAATCGCCCTGAGAGCTAATGGGCATAGTGGCGATGAGCTTCTTAGGCTGCATAAATGCTCTAGCACTGCGCAAACGTTTTCGTTGCGCGTTGAATGCCTAAAATTAAATATCCAGTAGCTCTCAATGGCATGCGTGAGTCCCACGATGACGTCCAACATTCGATCTTGATATCTTCAAACCCAGCATATATTGCGTCAGCGTCATCAGGGTTCATCCGGACGCGCTCCAATGCTGGGTAGATGTCCTAAAATGGAACATTGAAAGTAATGAAATTAGAACTTCATAAATTAATTTATAACAAATTTATACTTACTGGCCTCACCCGGAAATGTGGCTTTCAATTCTTTCACAACCATGCAGAGGCAAAAGTTCCACCATTCAGTAGCAAAGTGATCTGCAAGTATTACAGAATTCACATATATTAAAATCACTTCTTCAATGACAATAAAAGGGAGCAATAAAGACTTAGAACTTATGAAATTGATTTTTTTTTCTCTCAAATAATGAAGTCCGCAGTTTATTGAACACGCCTAAATTGCACTGAAAATTATTACCTTTATTTCATGTATTCCTGTGCTTTCAGATTTACAGGCTGTTTTGTTTTTGCCACACACAGATAAAAATTTTTGGGATGGGTATTTTATACAATCATTTCCAGAAAACAACAGATTTTCAGCGCTGACAAATACACACACATAGGACAGGCACTGAATATCTTTTTTTTTTCGAAACACCACAATGAAACTTCTTTCAAAAAAAAAAAAAGCATTTTATATGCAGTTCAAAAAATTGCTACACCTTGACGTGAACTGGAAATGATTTAGTCATGTAAAAACAATTGCTAGGCTAGTTGGTTCATTTCACAAAATGAAATTAAAAAAAAATAAATATAGGTTCGCAGATATACATTTTGGGATGGATATTTTATAGAATAATTTCCAGAGAAGGAGAGATTCACAGCGCTAACAAATAGACACTCACAAATACACACACATAAGAAAGGCGCTGACTCCATCTTCTGTTTCGAAAGGACACCAAAATGAAACTTCTTAAAAAAAAAAGAAAAGATCTGTATGCAGTTCAAAAACTTCCTACAACCTTGTCGCAAACTGGAAATTATTTAGTCAAGTAACACCAGATGCTAAGCTAGTAAGTGCCTTTCACCAAAACAAAGCTTCTCCCAAAAAGATAGATATAAACACACAGATATAAATTTTGGGATGGATATTTTATGCAATCATTTCCAGAAAAGGGAAGGTTCACAGCGCTAAAAAATACATACTCACAAATAGACACACACAGGACAGGCGCTGACTCCAAACTTCTTAAAAAAAACAAAACAAAAATACATACGTTTCATTTTGCTGTCGTTTTGAAAAAAAAAAAAGAAAGTTGGAGTCGGCGTCTATTCTTTGTGTGTCTATGAGTGCGTACTTGCTAGCGCTGTGAATCTTTCCTTTTCTGTGAAATGCACAAACTAGCCCAGCAATTGGTTTCACTTGACTAAATCATTTCCAGTTTGTGACAAGGCTGTAGGAATTTTTTGGACTGCGTACAGATTACAGAAACATATTTCTAAAGACCCGCGTAGCTCGAGCAGATGCACTAGGATCCAATAATTGTATGCAAAACAAAGCAGAAAAACTCAGCTTATACGGTCTTGAAGTAAGTTTGTGACCAAGTTATATGTTCCCGACAAATAACAAAAATGTCAGCAAAAGTTTGAATTTACTACAAACCTACAGTTTGCTACAAAAAATTCTAGGACTGCGGGTGCCAAAAAATAACAAAAATGTCCACAAGGTTTGGGTTTACTACAAACCTACAAATTACTACAAAAACACGATAGAACTGCGATGTAATCACGTGCGAAAAAACATGATTTAGTTAGACTTGTGCAAACCTTATTCCAAAAAAAAAAAAAAAAAGGACACATTGCTTCCTTCGCACGAGGCATAGTTTTTACTGTGTTAGGTTCGTTTTACTTTCAGCGGCGTTTATGCTCAACAAAAACAGCATATTCACAGGACAAAGAAAGGCGACAACAGAACATATGCTACTGTCCTCTTAAAACATGTCGTTTTCGTTGAGCTTAATGTTTGTAGCAAATGGCACTACAGCTTACTCTGTTCAATTTCACTTCAACAGAGGTGGCATTATTTCAACGGCATTTACTTCTTGTCAGGATCAGGAAACACTCGGCCACAATTTGTTAACAATGGCGATAAATAATTACTTTTGCAATACACAGGTCTTTGCATTCCAAGCAGTGAAGGTGAAAACGGGCAACTTACCTCGAAGCGCACGTTTTCTGCACCATCCCTAAATCGCCATCCAGCAAAGCATTTATCAGATCTTCCTGCCGATGCTGCCCGCTGGCTTGAATAACTCTTTCGGTCTTTCCAAATCACTAGACATGGGCGACGAACACAGCGCTTCGGCGTCGCTCTTCCCGCCAAAATCAGTATCGGTGGCAGACGGCGAACACGAGTCGAAGCAGAACGAATGAAAATAAGCCAGTCTGACAAGTCAATGCTGGCCCAATGCGCGGCAAACGAGCGGCGGCGCTGCTGTCAAAAACGATGGGATCCTGGAGTCGATGTCTGCAAGAGCAACATTTACGTGGTGCTTGATGTGTGGACTTTCCGATGGTGCTCATGAACTTTGATATGTCGACCAGGACACGCAGACATTTACGAAAGTTTGAGACTCGACAACCAATATTCCAGCAGCACAACGACGACGCTCCCGTCCACAGCGCGCAGTTTCGCACAGCGGAAAGCATGCGTAAAGTGAGAGAAGAATATGCCCGAGTATTAGCCATCGCCCCACTGTTCTTTTTATAGCCGCGCGTGAAACCGTTTCATATTTCGGCGTCTACCGTCCGCCGAACTTCGGCCACCTGCAGCGCCGGCACGTTTGGATGCCTGGATCAAATGTCGACGGTACAGCCCCTGCCAGCCGTCCAGCCCACGCGCATTCCTCCCGGCACCTTTTTTTCTTTTTTTTTTGTGTGTGTGTGTGTGTGTGTGTGTGCGTGTGTGTGCGTGTGCGTGCATGTGTGTGCGTGCGTGCGCGCGCGCGCGCGTGTGTGTGTGTGTGTGTGTGTGTGTGTGTGTGTGTGTGTGTGTGTGTGTGTGTGTGTGTGTGTGTGTGTGTGTGTGTGTGTGTGTGTGTGTGTGTGTGTGTGTGTGTGTGTTTACAGGATGTTGATGCTTGGACCATACGTAGAGAAAATGGAATAAATGTTTGCAGGCAACTACATGCGAGGTGGAAAGGTATTGATTTCTGGCCGTTGTGCATTTCTGTTGCACTGGTGGAAAGCACAATGTTAAGATGAACAAAACAACAGCAGTAGACGCAAAAACCTTGTGCTATGCAACGTGAATACAAATTATTTTCAATTTTCTTTAAAAATGTGTTGCTTCTAAAATGACGCCATCCGCACTTGAGCGTTTGTCCGTGACTGACTGCAGGTCGTTCCCACAAAGCGTCCCAGTTCACTATACTGCAGGCTTTTCCTGAAAGAGCTAAGTGTCGCTCTGACTTTTTTTGTCACCGCATTACGCTGTCAGGAGCTCGCATGGGGCAAGAAAACTCAAATTCTGTAATGTTTTTTCTTTAGCTTGAAGAGTGCACAAAAACTAGACTTAAAAAAAATAAAACGAACGCCATTAAATGATTGAAAGTAATGTATCTCGTTAATTCTGGAATAAGTTTTAATGTATGACTGGCAAGAACAGCCAAAGCATGAATTTCTGAAAATATTGGTAAAGTTACGCTAGCAAGATACTATGGTAAAGTTGCCCAGGGATTCTAGCACTTAACTCGTCAAAACTACTAACAGAAACTCACTTGTTAGTAATGGGAGCCGTTACTACCTCAAAAAGTTGCGAGTTAGTTCAAGGTTAGTAAAAAGGTAGTAAAACCTATTCGAAGTTAGTAACTGCTGCATTTACTAGCTTCTTACTAACCTTTTTTCTAAGAGTGTACTGCTGTGTGCGCAATAATCTCGCTCGCAGCGAGCCGGATAACTTGTAGTAACGATCGGTCGCCCTCATATATGCCGGTCACTTGCATCGGGGTTTGTGAGCGCATAAATGATGCTTCATACGGCCGTATTTAGCCGCATTCAAGATCGCTCTCTCGTTCTACCCTCAATGGCCATGCATGCCAAATATTGTTTGTTTTTTTCTAAGTTGTATTTGAACGACGAGTCCTTGCTATCACTGCCCGATGTTGAAGAGGGCGACTCACTGACATCAAGTAAGGTTTCACATGATGCCGTGCGCGACAGCGATTCACGTTCGCGCACGTCGGCAGAACGGCCGCGGGTGCGTGCGGCTCGACTGTACGCCTGTGTCGTCATCATGTGATGTCACGCAAAGCGGTGCTCTCTGGACTCCACGCGGGAATTTCAATTTTGATTTAGTTTTATGCTTATTTAAAATGATTGCTTGTGTACTGCAAAAAGTGGAATTGGATACTGTGGTAACCAAGCCTCCATCAATATAAATCGAACTCAGTACGGTCGAAAAATCGACGGATTTGCCCTTTAACCACATGGTGAAGGAACAGATAAGGTTTTCTTAAAAACAACCAATCTGGCCAAAACACCCTTTCCCTCTCACCTTTAGTCCTTCGTCGTGGACCGCAACGGGCTGAACCCTCAGCCAGTGTCCCGCATACTTGGTGGCGTACAGCACTGCCTCACCCACTTGGAGGTCATCAGGCCTGGTTCCTGAATCTCCATTGTAGAAGGTAGCCATCTTGTCAAGTACCTGGGTGTACTCCGCCTGCCCAGGAATAACATAGTAATAAAATATGAATGCTCTTGCTACAACAAAATCTCTGTCGATCTTGGCGAGACAGGCAAAAATAGGCAACAACATAACGCCCCTGCTGGCACCAAAAGCTGCAACACCTGGCGTTGCATCTGCACATCGTGCTGCAAGCGCACCCTGCTATTCTAAGGACACTCCAAGACGTAAGCTTGCGGCTAAATATAGCACATTCCATAAGACCACCGGGTACGTTCACAGGTAGCTGGAACATATATATATATATATATATATATATATATATATATATATATATATATATATATATATATATATATATATATATATATATATATATATATATATATATATATATATAACATTCATATCCAGCGGCTCAATTTTATCTCTGAAATATCTGAAATATGTGCATCCAATCTGCACGACAGCCACTTCGGTCTTTTTCGCCCGAGTTCTGTTTTCATAACAAAACTTCTATCTTGGCTAGATGGTATAGAGTCTAGACCATTGGAAGGGGAAAAACAAGCGCCCCGAAGAACACACTTGGAAGGAAGAAAGTGACAGGGCAAGCTTTAACTCTTAACTATAAACGCCACATTAACAGAAAACTCCAAACCATACTTACATCGTAGTCCAAGAACCGGAAGAACACATTGTCAGTGTTTGTTACATGGGAAACAAACACATCGACATAATCCTTGAGCTTTTCAGGTAGGCCAGTACAGTTGATTGCAGAGTTGATCCGGCCATCCGCGAAACCATTGCCATTCTGCAGACACGTTAATGAACGGTAAAGCCACCATGCTGTAGTAACACACTGGGCAAACAAGCATGCAGTAAACAGACTGCCACCATTTGGGCTAGGTCATGAAAAAATCGCAGCAAAATTTTATTGTCATTAGCAAACAAATACAAATTCAACAAGCTTAGCTTAAATCTAACAACCACCAATGAAATCATTACATGTGCTTGCCTTGTACACTGAGAGCCACAGTACACAGTTTGCTTCATTTCAGGTCTTTAACCTTCATCAATACTCAAACCTTGATAGTAATTCGAACTCAGTTTTTTTAATATCCTGGATAATTTGAAGGTTTTTTGCTGTCCTGTGTTTTTCAGCATCAACTTGACCAGATCAATCAAACCGCAGGCTTGTGCTAGCTCGCTTAATTTGAGGAATGTTCCCCCACAACAACTTCAGAAAATACTTCACAAGTGCATCATAGGCACTGAACATACTATCAGCTGCCATTTCATAACGGAAAGCCTTCATGGGGGGGAAACGTTATGCAAGTCTCTTTCAAGTTTCAGAGCAGGCACCCTGAATACAACAGCAAAGTCTGGTACAGGGAAACCCAAGATCTACAGTCTTGTGCTGGAAGGCCAGGGTGACAAAAATGCTTTTCAGCTCCAAGTTGCAGGTTGCAGCATCACTTACACTCACTAAGTCGTTCACCAGGAAAGCCGCCTTCTCCGGAGTTGACGCTGCCTGGGTCAGGAGAGCTGGTGCAGCAACTGTGTAAGGCATGAAAACAAATGACTACATGGCACCTGCCAATTACACAGCACAGCGCCAGGAATTATAGCATCGTGCATTTCCCCATGAAATGAAAAAAATTTAGCAGCACCAGTTTCCTGCTACAATGACCGCTTCCATAATAGCACCAGCATCGGTTAATGTTTTCTCCGTGTGCCTTGTGTACGTGTTTTCATTGCTCTGCTCCTCTAAGAGTACACTTGAGGAGGGCTCAAGTGGGGGTGGAGAGGGTGACGCATTTGGCAAACTGAGCAGAGAGTCAACACAAAAATTGCCATAATTCAGAATCTCATGCCTTCAGTCATGCCTTGCAAAGAGTAAGCTTTGCGGTGGTTTTCGACCCGCACATCGCTGTCGGCGCACTGTGCTCACCGCGAGGAGTGGGTGGTCCTTCCAGCCATAAGTAAACCCCCCTGCCATGACAAAATGCATGAATGCCCTTTCTATCCTTGCGAGTAATATGTGTGTTCTGATGATAAAAACTTTTAAATCATTCTAATCATTTTCGTGATCCCGTGAATTTCACTTCCCCGAGATTTTATTGTATTCGTTCATGTGACTATAAACCAAACAGGCAAGCTAAAATCGGGATATATTTTATCCACGCCAACACAACAGGGGGAAGGAGTTTTGCAGTAACAATTCGCTAGGTTAAAAACTGTCGAAGTGGTTTTGCTCATAGCGTGGTCCAAATTTATCGGCCTTCATCAGCATCAGATGTCGGGGTTGTGTTGCACTATGATGAAAGGAATTCAGTTATTTACATTTCCCATTCCCATTGCCTCTGCGATAAGTGTTGTCGTTCCATCCACTTGTGCAAAATACAGGTTTGCCTTTTCATGACCTCATGATGCATACAGTTGGCCTAGCTAACCCAAGACATAAGCACAAGCTGTTTCAACAGCAAACATTATTTAGATCTGATAGGCTCCTAAGCAAATGATTATGCTGGGAATCACAATACAGCTGTACATATACCATGGTGCTGTTTGAGAAAACCATTTTTGCTCGCGCAGAAGCAACTTTCTGGGAGATTTAGTGTAATGGTCGCACCGTTTTAAAGCTGAGTCGAATATCTGATATGCTGGGCAAACTGGGAGGATGTTGGTAGATATATTATCATGCCATCAAATTAGTGTTAAATCATAATTAAGCACATCCTTCAATCGACTGATTCATGCTACACCTGATTGTCTGGCCTGCCGACATCATGCCCACAAAGATCGCAGACAAACGCAAACCCAAGGATGCGAATCAGCCTCCATATCGATGCCTAGGCTATTATTTTTAAGCAAGATAGAATAGAATGGCAACTCGAACGTGTACGAATATTCTTCCGGACCATTAATGGCTTGCGTAACGGCATAAAACTATCTCATACAAGTACGTGCAGGAACAAGAAAGTCATGTTCGCTACAAGCAGTCTTCAATGAGTGTTCACTATTTAGGAAGAGCACCTACAACCAGTGTTACATCCACTTACATTTCTGGCACCCAGTGCTGCTTAATTTGAAAGCAGTAAATTGGAGCTGTTTGGCGCAAATTTTGTCTTTTTTTTTTCTTCAAAATTGTACAGCTATTCTGGTTCGCAAAGGTTGCCGTATTTTGAACAAAGGTCGCATCAAAGTGAATTCATATCAATCATATTTTCAGTGACGAGATTCTACAACCGTTGATACACCAGGTTGAAAAATGATTTACAATTACCGTGATTTCCCAAAACATATCTTCCACTTAATATACACACCTTGTGGGTGGAGCCGCAGGTCGGTGACAGCCTTCCTAGCTGCAATTTCCTTTGCTTCGTTAGCTGTGGCAGCCTCACCGGGGTACGACGGGAAGCTGCGGTCTCCCAACCGCAGCACGGCCATCCAGACTAGCTGATCCTTCCTGTGGTCGCTCAGGTGCTGCAAGGTGGTGTACCGGTGGTGGAGGCCTTCCTGACGTGCATATTCGAAAACGAGCCGGCAGTTGAGAGCCTGAGGTTCCGGCTCAAATTCAGAACCCCGCTGGATTGGCTGAAGCATGTCCATAGAAGCTGTAAAGGTATTGAAAGAACTGTGAGTGCCAGTGGAAGTGCGCACCGGTGACATGTCTGTGCTTAAGGTGGTGCCAAAGATAGTAAAAATTTGCTTTCAAGTTTTTCTAGGCTTATGAAAAGAAACCCGTGCGCGAGAGTTGTGACCGAGGGTTATGCACGAGATCGGTTAACGCCTCCTATTAAGGAGCATTATATCCGTGCGCGAGTTTTCGCGAGATGTGTTCCTGTCTTGAACGCCAAGCGGCAGGAGCGATGGTGTACCGTCCAAACTCACACCTGCCAGAGAAGGGGTCACAGATACTGCCCCTTTCCTTTCCTGTAAACCATTTATAATTATATATGGCGCTGCAACGAACGCAGATAAGAGGCAAACAGTGAAATGCAAACGATGGAAGAGGAAGGGATAGGCTTTCACCATTCTCCTCTTACGAGACATCTAAGAGACCCTCTAAATTGTCTTCAACGTAGCAAAACAAGTGCAGTAAGACAAGACGCATGGAATGGAGTCAAACAGCTTATCTGCTACATCTATCTAGTGCTGCTTGCTAGCAAGAAGCCTAACGAGAGTTGAGATGTGCAGCTAACCCAGCAAGTTTTTGACTGCGTGGTATCAAATGCCATGACTGCAGGGCAAGCACAAAAGTGCTTTACATAAACGGCATCATTTGCGCGCAGATATTCGCTGCTATGATTGCCACACCACCAAACTTGATGCCAGGCCCAAACCACTTGGCCGTTACAGATTAGAACTAAGAACACGGGAACAAGCACAAGAAAAAATAAGGCGCCCACAAAAATTGCAGTCAAGGCATAAATCACTCGGTATATGTTGTTAGGGGGAGCCATTACCCAAACTTGGGATTTCGATATAATTATTTAGACTTTAGTGATGGCCCCGACTAACGATCTAGTACTACGAGAAGACGCTAAGCAGAGCCCCATATGTGCAGCCCTTTTTACGAAACTATATCCCACTTCCTCCTTTAGCATCTGAATATGTGAAAGACCAGCACGCATCATATATGTAAAGACATGTCGTCAGTGAATATACCTCCTACTATTTCGTACTTCTGTGCCTTGGTGCCAGCTATGTTGGAACGATAAAAATGTACACCAATTAAACCTGGCTATATTGCAAGTGTAAAAAAGTCGGCAGTTGTTCGGTACATCCACGTTTTTTATTATTTCACGTGACAATTGAAAGGATAATACAGAATGTAAACCAAAATATTCAAATGCAGGATGAGGCACCATTAGTGTTTACAGTAAACGCTCATTACTTGATGTTGTCTAAGCCGTAAGACATTTTACTGTCGTGCTAGGGAGGAGTCAGAGACATGACAGTGGTAATGGCTCCTGTCTGCTGGTGCATTTTGAGATCCTTGTTCAGATGCACGAGCAGCATTGCAATATGCGTGATTCATGCGCTGTGGCCTAACCTGATCACTGGTTATTTAGGCAAATAAAATTCAAGATCAGGAAGACCAGATGTACTGTTGCTCTCATTTTGGTTCTTATGCAATGCTTGCACTTCATTTCTCGGAGTGTACTGACTATGAACTAAAAAAACGGTGAAACAATGCGAACATTTTGTTCGTTCTGGAATTCTTATATATAACCACAGTAGCATAAAAATGAGAATATGGACGCAAGCATATAATTCGGCGAAACATGTTCCAGATTAATTTTCGTGGAACCTGGGGAACTGAAGGGCTACAGCCGTGTTAGTCAAACACGCCGCTGTTGCCCCCCCCCCCCCCCCCAAATCAGCAGACTTCTCAGTTCCCACAGCGATTTATATGATTACCTTTGGACTGCGACTACCGCTGCGCACGCGCAAAACTGGACAATATTGGGAGAAGCTGAGATAGCTGAACCTACGCTGAAGCATGCTTATATGGATGACAAGTTCCTTCGGGACGGAGCCTTGCAGGTCCAAAATTAACAGCAATAATCGCGAATGCACGTGGCAAGCAGCTATAGATACACATGTGCTCACAGCCATGAGGCTACACCCAGCACCATCCAGTCGCATTAGGTTTAAACATTTGAACTATTTATGGCCTATTGCCACATAACAGCCTGCTGTTCTCCCTACGGTGGACGCCAGCGGTTTAATAGCCCACCTCTCAGGCCAACCGCCCATCTCTGGGACTTCAAGTTTGCTATACGTGAGGACAACTTTCTTTGAATCTTGATGTCACAGGTTTCACAAGTGCATATTTGGCAATTACTATGAACCAGAGAACCGGCCAGACAGCTGGCGGTAATAACAGACGATTGGGGTACGCATGGTGGTACGTGATCATCGGCACACTGTTGGATAGAATGTAATAATGCCCTGGGCGAACTGCAGAACGTATTCAGATGTAGTAGAAGCCTAGATAGCATTTCATAATAACCCAATGCATAAAAATAGCCAGGACGGATAGCAGACCGCAAGCCTTTCTGGACATAAGTGGTGCGCACGAAAGCATAAATAGGGAACTTCTGTTGAACATACTCGATCGAATCTGAAGGCATCGGTAAAGAATTATGTGAATTGGTAAAGGATGTATACAGAGATAATTAGGTTGGAATTACATGGTAGGGGTTAAGAATTACGACTACTGTCAAGGTATGCAAAGGACTAAGAAAAGGAAGTCCGCTATCATCGATGTTGTTCATGATTTATATGAAGAATATAAAAAAAGAGTCGGCAAGAACCTCTAGTATAAGCTAGGTGGAACGGAGGTAGAACAAACGGTTCCAGGATTAATGTACGCGAACAACATTGTTCTATTAGCCAATAGCTAAGAAGATTTACACGCATTGGTTAATATATGTGGATACGAGGATATGCAATCGGCATTACCTTCAGCGAAGTTAAGCCGGGTCTGATGGTATTCAGCGATTTCACCGATAAAAATGTTACAATACAAGGGAGTCAGATACCAAGACTGACAGAATACAAATATCTCTGGATATGGATAAACCAAAGTCAGGTATACATGGAAAAAACATGAACATGCCACGAGGACAATGAGATACACGAGATGCATACACACTATGCACAGATGCACAGGGCTCTATAAGGGCACAACATATATGTAGTGGTAAAGGTATTTATTTTTTTTTTATTTATTATAGTGCTACCGGAGCTAATCTTCGGGAACGCGGTTTTGTGCTTTACGACTGAAATTCAGTGGAGGCAAGAAATAAATCTGAGATCTGTGGGCAGGCTAGCACTTGGAGTCCACGACAAAACTACAAACGAAACAGTGCAGGGTTATATGGGCTGGGCGTCCTTAGAGGTAAAGGAGGCTAAAAGCAAAATAATGTACCAAGAACGTCTCAGGAAACTGGATGACGATAGGTGGGCAGCTAAAGTATTTAAATACTTATACCAAAATGAATTGACTCCCAGTGGCGGAAAAGGACAAGATAACTAGCCAGTAAGTACTTTGGAAGGTAGGATGGAGAAATAAAGAATATTAAATAACAATTAGCGAACACAGTGGGAAAAAGACTGGAATATTTTAATGAAAAAGAAGCCGACTCTAGACAAAATGGAACTCTGATTGAGAAGGAAACCTTCTATGACAACTCAAGAGGCAGCGGCCTTCTCTTTGAGGCTAGATCAGGATGTCTTAGAACCTGAAGCTACAGAAGAAAGTTTAATCAAGAAGAGGAAACTTGGGTTATCTGCTGTAGATGCCCTGAAACACTTGAATATATTATACTAGAGTGTGGCAGCATTCATCCAGATGTCCATGCGGACATAGTAACCCTGGCCGAGGACCTGGGTTTTAGTGGTAACAAAGGAAGCGTGAGCGAATCGGCGGTAGAGAAAAGCAAGAAACGTTTGGAAGATTAGTGGATAAATAGCAGGGAGTGTACATATGAAAGGTAAGTCGAAATTAAACAAGGATATTGAAAGATAGCCTGGGTCTAAAAGCTATCGTTAAACTGGCTACCAAGAATTTGTGCAGAAATTTGTTCCCAGGAGAACGGTATATATCCCCCTTGGTTCATAGTTGCGGCGTTGGTTTATTTTTCAAGCAGTAGTTGAATGCAGAGCGGGTCTCGCCTAGCCTGTGCACACACGCTTGAGTCATCGGTGAACAAACCTTGAAACCCCCCTCCCGGTAAACCATGAAAACGACAACAGGAAGCTGTCTAACCTGGTTCTGTCTTTTCTTTTGAGGCAAGCTGGAAGGGGGGGGGGGGGGGGCTAACTTAATATAAAGAATCCATTCCGAAGACCTAGAATGTGCTAGCTCTGCACGCAGTTATTGTGCAGCAGTTCGTCGCGCGGATGAAGTTAGGGACCTCGTTTCCTGGAAAAGCGTGTGCAGCGAACCCCCCCCCCCCCCCCCCCCCATCTCCCCGTGACATCCGGGCGAAAATGACGGCCGAAGAGGCTTCGAGCATGCGCAGTAGCGCTACTTGAAAAAAGTCCTTTGCAAAACATATTGCCTTGTCCCTGGGCAATACGCACGATACATTTCCTCCAAAAACAAGAGCAAGAAACTCTCACTCTTCTCAAGCCACGAAGGAAGAGCGATGTTAGAGCAATGGAAGAGCCGTTGCGCTGCACCACTTGGAAGATGTTAGACAATGTGTAGTATTGACCACGCAGGCAGAGCTCCGCGTTACGCTCGCTATAGCAAAATAATTCTTCCCGATTACACCGTTGCTACATGTAGATATATAACGACCTCTCGTGTGAGCCATAACCAATTAGAAAGGTTGTTCTGTACCCGCGGACACATATTTCTGCGAAATGGTCGCCCTACTCCGTTACACTTGCTGCTTTAAGTGCAGTATGGTGTTTGTCGTTTTGTAGTCTATCGAAGGTTCCGTCGAATGGAAATGTCTGTGATGATGAAGAACCGGGTTATCTATAGCTGCAAGCAAGGATTAAAAGGCGGAGAACCCAGGAAAATTTTGGTCGATGCTCACGAATACATTAAAGTAGGGGGCTTGAATGATCGATGTACGCAATTGAGGCATTTAATTCACGCGACCTACTCATTAGCATGATTCCACTTGTTAAAAAATGAACGACCCGCCGGTGTTGCAAGCTGCAGATACTAAACAAAACGCGACAAACTGCTACATGACTGCATGCCAAGGAAGCTTAAGTCAAGAAAAGTCGATAAACGGAGGACTGCTCTAAAAGTTACCTGCAACATCATCGAAAAATTGGTAACTCAGTAATTCACAAGGCGATTTCTTCATTGTCGACAACTAGGGGCTGAAGGTTAAGGACGTAATGGATTTGATATACTTTGGCAATCAAGGAACATTTACGCCATATAAGCATGTTTGGGAGTGAGAAGCACAGCCCAACTGTTACCAGTGAAGTTCTATTTTTTTGCGCGAGCAGCACTAGAGAACAATGCAAATGAGCACGCAAAGGTTCGATGCCCGGCAACCTATTTGAGGTGCGTTCGTGACAAACGTGCGCGATACCCGGCTGAGTTAAATCACGGTGAACGTTTTTATATAGATGTAAAGTGCCCGTGTCAGTGCATGCTAAAAAACATGCAAGTGAGCTCCCTGAAACGGCCAGACCTCAAGTTGCTTTAGGCGTTGAGCACAAAACTGAAACACGCAATCAAGGCAAGATAATTGCGACCCTTTACGAGCAAAAATATCCAAATATAAAGAGTCAGTTCTTGGCAAGAGCTTCACGTCGTCAGCCTCCTTTATAAAGGCCGGCTCGTGCATTACTGTAGCCGGCGGAGCGTAGGGCGTTTCTCTTGAACTAGAACGGGTATGCACCTGATAGCCAATCACACCGTAGCCCCGTTTCTTCCGGCTATGAAAGGCAGCAGTAGAGGAAGAAATTGTTCACTTATCCGTGGACGCAAGCGGCGGTGACGATGTTCCGAAGAGAGGTACGCGGCACGATCGATGCCACATTCTTTGAACATTTCGCCGGAAGGCAGCCACAGCGCTTTTTTTTTATTCATTTTTAGGCTACTGTCGGTTCACAGTGAAGTAGATGATACATTGAGTCTTTTCGCGCTCCCTAAGGAGCGCGAGTCGACGTAGAAAGCCTGCGAAATACGCGCTGCAGCATAGTCAGAGCAGCCGTTGTACTACCCAGTCAGGTTTTTCTTGGTCGCCACGAGACGGCCCCCACTCTATTCAGAACTCCAGCGCAAGGCTCCTGCTGTCGCGCATGATCTTGATTTCACCACCCCTGCTTTTCGCAGCGCTGCATACAGATTGTGAGACGAAATATAGTTTCAGCTGCAGGGGCACGAGAAGCCATCCACTCCTGGTGATAGAAACAATGCGTGGCGTGCGGCGCAGGTGTAGGCAAAAATGTTTCAAATCACATGCTCGTAAGCTACGTGACATTTTTCATGTTTACGCACGTTAACTCTGCACGCACTACGTGAAACTAAAACTGTATATTAGGATTACACCTATAGCCCTCAAACGTCGTGAATTTGCAAAACCTTCACAGCTGGTTTGGACTGACCGTTGATGGTTCGTCGAAAATGAGTAATAATAATATTCTGTGTAACCAATCCTCCAGTCGAATAAAAAGAAAATAACGCTTGCATTGCGCGAGTGACCATCAGAGTGCGCCATTCTGTAATATAATCTGCACGTACCAGTGAGCAAAGACGTCCTTCGATTGTTGCCGCTGTGTCAGACGAGGACGGCGACACTGTTCTCGGAGTCGGAAGCCTCAAACTCACACGATGTAGTCGCAACTAAAACAGAAGCACAAGCGCAAAATGCTGCCAACGAGTTCAGTAATCGCGTACCGACACTTGTCGCGAGTTATAAACGATGCGAGTGAGAAGGAAAATTCGCATGGCCGCCCTATTGAAAAAACTCATATGTAGTTGTCATATGAGTCTCATATATATGAAATTATTGGATATGTGTCATATGTGCTCGTATGTAATATGTGTCCCTCATATGGCACATATGTGTCATGTGTGTCTCATATATATGCAATTGGATATGTGTCCCTCATATGGCGCATATGTGTCATGCGTGTCTCATATATATGCAATTGGATATGTGTCCCTCATATCCTCTAGCATGATATGAGGGCACATGCACGTAACCATACGAGGGCCTCATCATGGGGTACTACCTCATTACTCATGTGCACTGTAAAGCAATTCAGGGGCATGTCCAGCTAACAGCTCTTAAGAGGCAGGCAGGCTTTCTGAACAAGCTTCAAACTCTTCAGTGCAGCAAATGCTGCATCCAAGTAACACATGCAGATTCAGCAGCCTGTTCAGTGAAATTCAGCAGCCTGTTCAGGTTTCAGTGAAATACTTTTTCGTTTTGTCTTTATTTACTTCATATCTCGCAGCATCTCTGCAATATAGCGGTTCAGCTTTGATCGCCGCACTTTTGCTTCTTCAGCAGCACCTGGAGTGTTCAATATATAGGCATCAAATGCATCTGAAAGAGTAAAAGAATAAGTTGTGGTTTAGCTCCGGTTAACCCTAGTTGAATTGCGAAAGCAACAGAAGTTTCTTTTGCCTGCAACATTATTCCCCATCATGCCCTATTAGTGTATGGTGCTACATTATTGGGGGCACTTAAAGGGGTTATGAAATGCCTAAAATGAGGTAAAGCAAATCGGACGAGAGATAGGTACTCCCTCAGTTAATTCACCGCAAGAATTTTTCAGCTAGCTTCATTAACACCGGATATATCGGCAATTAAAAATAGCACTCACCCTCTCCCTTCTAAACTCAACACTCGGAGACACACACAAAAAAACAAAAAACAAAGAAAACAGCTCGGGAACTCCGCCCCGCCTCTGTCGTGGGACTTTCGCAGCTACCGGAAATATGTCAGCCACGTACTGGGCGTCGCGGCTACAGCCAATGGCAGCCTTCGCGAAACGTCACTCTTGGCACTTGTAATGTAGGAACTCACAGCAGAATAGTTCCAAATCTCACCGCCCCGCGAGAACCGAGCAGCCCACGAATTTCAAAAAACGCAGTTCTAAAAAATTAATAATAAATCACTGCCTTTGTTGCAAGTTGTACTTTGGGGGAACACTCGGAAGCATTCGTTTTACACATTCAAAACGTTTATCAGTGACCTTTCAAGCCATTTCCTACCACCTTGAAGCTCATCCTTTAAGGGTATGACATGAGAGCATAAGCTATCAGCCCACATATGAAGTCACGCTTCAACCAACCCCTATGGGCGTGCCTGCGTGTCATAGGGGTAATGAGAATGCAAATGGTTCTGGCAGGCTGATTCTGATATCACCCTCCCATATGGAAGGAGCAACTCGAGTTGGCAGCTCCTGCCCGTGGCATAGGGGTAATGTGAATTCAAATGTCATGGCAGGCTGATTTTTTTATGAGGAGACCGTAGCTGCGCCTCTTCATGGCTTAGCTGCGGCCACCCGAGATCTCGCTTTGGCTGTCGTAGTATTGCTTTCGCAATAATAATCATCACACAATTTGATACAGGTAGGTACTGTAAAATAAAAGCACTTAAATTGTGCACACTGAGCCAAGAGACCAGGGTTCAATTACAGCCATAGCAGTCACATTTCAATGAAAGCGAAGTACAAAACCTGTGCTGCATTGGCAGTGCACATTAAAAAACCTCCAGGTGGCTGAAATTACCCAGAACCTTCCTTTAAGACATCCCTCATAGCTTGAGTTGCTTTGGTACATTTACACTCCATAAGTCAACCATGTAAATAAGAGAAAGACTAAATAAAAAGATGTAAATGTAAAAGATACTTACTGCCCACTGCTGCCAGCTTTTCTGGGCTCAGCCCAGGCTTCTGCACACTGTCTGCAGTTTTCAAAAAACGCCTGCACGCCGCTCCGGTGACGCTCCTTCCACGAAGAGCCGGGACCCCCCACAAAAGTTTTGCTGTATCCTTGCAAAACAAGGAGTCTCGGCCTCGGGAAAGGAGCCAGCGCCACCGTTCTGCACTAACGTAGTGGCCATTCCCGAGGTGGACCTGCAATAAACGGCATATTCTTTGTATAAAGCCTTATAACAGGTTTAGGAGAGATATATTATTCTGTACATTAAATTTGCTAGATACCCTTTTTTCAGAATTGCCACATTTTTATTATTAAGATAATGGCAAATTTCCTTGCACACGATAACAATAAACATAGCACGCATCCGCTCTTCTTTGGACTCGGAAGCACATTAGACTAGTTAGACCGCATGGTCGCAACAAAGATGTGCGAAGTGAAACTCTATTAAGCTTCCTTTGGTAGTCATTTTGCCGAAACCTCCACTAATTCAGGCTCGACGGCATGGTGGCAGCACTGCTGTGGTGCCAAGCACGGTGGAAGAAGAAAGGTGCTCCACCGGCGAGGCTGCTCTGCAGCGAGCGAGCGGCCGCTTAGTGCGACTGGAAGAGAGGGCAGCCGCTAAGGGCGGCACATGTTCTGGGGGACATCCTCCGCTGATTCTGCTGACGTGCCTTTGGAGTAGCGACACCCGCAGTGATAATTTTCCCTTCAATCATAACTAAAAGACCATAACATGGACACATTTCTGTTTTCGTTATTTACACGTCCATTTCTGAGCAGGAAGAAGCTTTCTTACCGCTTACTGATTAAATAACTCAATTTTCGAGAGAGGAGAGAGAAGCATCATCTCGAGCAGATGACGCCTAGTGCTCACTGCCTCGGAGCGCGCTTTGAATGCACTTCTAACGGACTGCTACTTTGTGTGGCCAAAAAAGAGCGGCATCATGTCATCATGCTGCCGATAGCAATGTCTTACGGGTGATTGGCAGGTCAGCTAACGTGTGTACAATGATTTGCCAGACCATATCACGCAGTCTCTTAGATTGCGAGTGCATCGATTCACGTGCTCTGACCAGATATCTACCTATCTACCTTTCATGGATTTCTCTACTGGAACGTGATGTTGTACACCTCAAGCAAGAAAGCCAGTTGCTCGCCCGGCGGCTCGCATTTTTCAAATGCTAGAGAGGGTAGAAGCAGTTTTCCGATAATATGCAGTAAACTTAACCGTTACCTCACAATCGACGAATCGCACTGCATTTCCATGCGCTGAGCATAAATTAAATACATATGACAGCGCATCCTTTAAATTACTATGTTGCAGCAAGGTTGCGACTGTTCAGTGGACAAAGACGATAGGAAAAAATAGTTGCAGTTTGAGAAAGCTTGCATAAGCCCCTATACGCCATTGTGGTAGTGAAAAAAAAAGCTAGCCGGCTATCGAACAATCGAATGATGGCATATGTACCATGGTTGCTGCAAGCCTTAATATTTACAGCGGTGCTCGGTAACCCAAACAGCCGCGAAGTAACTTTGAGTCCACGGATTGTGCTCGCTGATATTTGATAGGGCCTAAGCTAGCCGTCGTGTATGCGTGTATCTGACTATCGAGAACAACGACATGCGGTGCTGTTTCTGGTTCTTTGTTTTTTGCACTTTCTCTAAGTTTTGTTTAAGCATTCAAGTAGAATAACGAACCGGATGCCTTAAACGATATCAGCTACCTGCTTATATACCTCGCACGTACACCTTTTCTTGTAAAAAAAAAAAAAAGAAATAAGGACTATGGACAACAAAGCTTTCTCTGATTTAGTACACAATTAAAACAACAGATTGTAGCATCCTAGCTTGAAATTGTGCCATGTTTACCTACATCATAATTTTATGATGTAGTAAATGTGAACACATTGGCACTCCTACGGGCTCTGCTGTTTGAATATTTTGTCATTATGTTTATGCCTGAGTGGCAGCAAAAAAGCACTGGTGTCGTGCGTATTATACAATCGACGACCGATTTTTTGGATTCTCAACGAACCACGAAAATCTCTGAAAAATCGGGCAGTCTGAAAAAACAAATGTGCACGAAAAAAAGCTCAGCAACGCGTTTCACATGCGTTGCCGAGCATAGTGAGTAAGCCTAGCCGTGGTTGTGTTGATGCGAGAACTATGTTCTGTCGCTACTATGGTTTGCATTTACTTGAATCGGCTTCAGTTCTTCAAGAAGCTGTTTCCGATATTTTTTTTTTTTTCATGCAACGTGGCAGCGAGAAGGCACTCAACAAATTCAGGTGTTGTGATCCAGTGGTTGGTGGTGGTGGTGTGCCTCGACAGTGGGAAAACCTACTCTGTCGATTTGCTTGGAGCTAGTACGCCCGCCGATGCGTGGAAGTCTGTAGCACCCACAACGCTATGCAATTGCTTCCGCCACGTGGGATTTGTGCTGAATGACAAGTCGGCTGCCTTGGACGAGGAGAGCACCGTCGAGAAGCTCTCAGGCAGTGAGCAGCTCATTCACGACCTTCGCACTGCTGATGTCAAAATTTTACCGGCCGTCTCGTTTTCAGAGTTCACAGACGTGGACTATGAGTCGGAATTGTGCGCTGGGCTCACAGATGCAGAAATTATTCGCCAAGTGCTTGTGGAGTCTGAGAGCGACGACGACAATGACTCACCTGCAGCAGCGCAGCCGACGCAAGCTGAACTGATGCAAGCGAAATTCAGGCGGACCTGTTAGCACGGAAGCAGAGCGTGGTGCAGAAAAGCATTCCCGACTTTTTCCGGCCTCAAAGTGAATAATAGGCGATAAATTGAGCTTTTTGGGTGCAGATTTATTTTTTCGGGCTGCCCGATTTTTCGGACATTTTCGTGGTCCGTTGAGAATCCGAAAAATCTGTCGTCGGCTGTATTGTTACATTACCAAACTATCGTGTACTCCTCCAAGTTGCATATCAGTTAAGAAATCATTCATGCTGCCCTGGGTCGAATTACAACCCATAATGGGCAGAAATATAAAAGTACACCCTCCAACCAAAAAAAAAAAAATTGTTTCAAGCAAGCAAACGCCCCTATGTGTCAAAATCAAGCGCCCATCACAGGTGCGCCCATAGAAGCGCCAGTGAAACGAGCAACGAGACAGGCCCCCAGTACTGGTGCTGCCGCTGGCGGCCACGTCATGTGTAAAAGTCACACTAAGCGGCCACTCCTTGCCGCACAGTCCTATCACCTCTCTCTTCCACCGTGGTGCCAAGTATATTTGGGAGCACCAAGCTAACAAGCAGTGAGATCAGGCCTACAACGATTGGTCTCTTCCTGCACCCCTGCTTTTTCACGTGGCGCAGAACAGGTTTTTAAACATTCTAAAATGCAGCACAAGAGGCTGCACTAATTTGAACCGAAGTGTAAGAGGCTTTAACTGCTAGTTTTGGAATTAGGCTTGGGGCTATTGTACAGGCTAACATTTTTTTGCACTATAACAATTAGATGGAAAATTTCACGTCTGTGAGGGATCTGCCTTGATGCTTGGCTACATGCTCGGCAGCATGTTACCGCAATTTCCAAATTATTTTCACCTACACTTGCCAAGAACGGGAGCAAAAAACATTTTATGCTGACAAATTACTTTTAAAAATGCAAACGATTGAGCCATCGCACCTGATCATTCACCTCAGTGAGAACACCCGGGTGTTGTAAGGCTGCAGGACAGTCACTGGTAGAGGCCTGCAAATATGAAATGTGCACATTCTCATTTGCATACAAAATAGTAACGCACATACTAGATTAAAGGGTAACCTCATGAGAATTTAGAATATTCTGAGCTATTGCATTGCACTTCTGAGGCCTCCTTATCAAATTTCAGAGTTTTCAGAATTGGAATAGAATTAAACTATGAAACAGTGACAACTAGGAAATAAACCAAAACTGGATTCTGATAGAGTCTATGTGCAGTTTTATTTGCACGCTGGTGACTGCATGAGTAACAGCTTCAGCTCCCCTGCCCGAAGAAGAGCCTTCATAGGAAACTATGCCCAGGCTCAAAATACCCATACCCTCCCATAACCTACAATATGGGCTTGATCAAAGACTCACAAAGCCAACAACAGCTCCCTCTAAAATCAAGGCCAAGTACGATAGGTATTAATAGAGAAATGCTTTGTAGCCTCCCCTCCCATCCATTGCAATTACACGAGATTATTTTTGCCTATATCAAGCAAGCCTAAACTTCCTTCTCCCAGGGCATTTCACATTTCATGCATTACAAACAGGGAAAAAAAGATGAGTGCACTGCCTGCGGTAAATACTCTTCAAATGATCACACATACCAGTAGTGTCATACAGCCGAACACAGGACAAATAACTTCATCTGCCCCCTTGCACTACCTCTAAAAGCTAGAGGCTGCTCTGCCTCAACATCTGCAACATAAATGGCGGTCTACTCTGACTTCCCATACCAAGCATATAATCCTGCTGGATTATGTGTGACTTGTTAGATGTCAAGGACGAAAACGCTTCCCCTTCTCATCTGATGAAGATTATATATTTATTTAAAGAACCCTTAAAGGCCCTCTTTAAGGGTACTAAAAGTGGAGTTGACAATAAATTCATTGTCTCTCTGACAGCATCAGTCATTATTTGTCTCAAATAACCAAAACAAAAAAAATCTCAAAATATTTTCGTCCACCAAACGCAGACAGAATATAGACAAGCATGCCGACACCACATGCAAGACAGCAGTACAAATCACCCTGACTGAAGCCACAAAAGGGTAGAATTTTAAACTACATAATTTGCAATAATACGAAATGCCACCTAGCTGTAAAATTGTTCAGAAAGAATAGGAAAGCTCCAAAGGGCCTACTGTGAAAGTTTCAATGAAATAACAAAACCCCCGAAGTTGCCCTTTAAAATTATACTAGATATGGATTCATAACAAGCTATAACGATGTATGAAGGAAAGAAGCCAACAGTCACCCCGCCGGGGTGGTGCAGTGGTAAGACGCCCGACTACTGTGCCGGAGTACCCGGGTTCGAACCCGACCTCGATGGCTGCGTTTCGATGGAGGCGAAACGGAGTGGCGTCCGTGTGCTGTGCGATGTCAGTGCACGTTAAAGAACCCCAGGTGGTCGAAATTTCCGGAGTCCTCCACTACGGCATCTCTCGTAGCCTTAGTCGCTTTGGGACGTTAAACCCCACAAACCAACCAAGAAGCCAACAGTCGGCGAGGCCAAGGAAAGCGTTGGAGATGGTACTTTAGGTCTTTTTATTTTTTTTTTCTTTTTGAATGTTTGCTTAGATAATCACAGAAATTAGTAATATAATCTGTTTAGGGGAAAGATAATTAAACACAAAATAGAAGAAAAAACAACGTGCCGATGGTGGGAACCGAACCCACGACCTCCGAATATCGCGTCCGGCGCTCTCCAGCTGAGCTACATCGGCCGCTGTCCCCCCTGCTACTTGCTTGGGTATTTATGTTGTCTGTATACGAACCTTGAGAGTGTTCACCAGCGCCACCCTCAGCCATAGCGGCGGACGTAGAACGTCCATTGTTACCGCCAGCGTCACATAGGACGTGATCAAGAGCGTGGGCGAAAGCTGTGCTAGAACCCTCTTACGCTACCTATGGCTTCAAGACTGCCAGAACCGAGACCCCCGTAAGCTACAAGCAGATCAATTAAGGGGAAATGAGGGTGCTCGTTATAATACATGAAGGAAAGAAGCCAACAGTCAGCGAGGCCAAGGAAAGCGTTGGGGATGGTACTTTAGGTCTTTTTATTTTTTTTTCTTTTTGAATGTTTGCTTAGATAATCACAGAAATTAGAACTTGATGTAGTCAAGTATGGATAATGTATACCAGAGCTTCATAAATGACTACAATCCTTTTTGTTCTTGATTCAATCAACTGTATTGTGTGGCCAGAGTGGAAAAATCACTCTGCATTTGTAGGTATGAAAACTAATGAGTGATTATGATGAGGATAAAGTAAAATGTGTATCACACGAGGCTATAATGCCCTAGAGCAAATAGCACGATACTATGGTTTGGTTTGAGAGGTTTAACGTCCCAAAGCGATTCAGGCTGTGAGAAAAGTCGTAGTGGAGGCCTCCGGAAATTTGGAGCCCCTGGGGTTCTTTACCGTGCACTGACATCGCACAGTACATGGGTGCCTTGCTTTCCGCCTCCATCGAAAGTGGCTCCCGAGGCCGGGATTCGATTCCGCATCTTTGGGCACAGTATTCCAGTGCCGTAACGACTGCGCCACCCCGGCGGGCCATAGCGGGAGACTATGGTGATAGCAGAGGGGTCTAAAGCATTGGAAACATAATTGATCTGTATGAGCTGTCAGTGGTTCAAAATACCGAGAGCTGTTGGGTGTTTTTTTTTTATGCTCCATATACCATTTCGATAGAAAATTCCATGTTTCTTAAAGGTTCGCTGCAGACCCATGTTTAGCATATTGTTTGTTATGGTTTCCACATTATTTGCCTGCACTGCCATGAATGGAAGCTAAAAGATTTTCGAGCTTAGAAATTGGTTCTAAATATGAAGGAAAGTTACTCTACCTGGCCAGTGACCTCGGCAAGGGCACCCAGGTTGGGTTGCTGAGGTGTCATGCTGGTGGAAGCCTGCAAAATGTGAAAATTGTTCAACTACTCCATTCCACTACTATGCATTACTATTTTAAGGCAACTAAAATGAACAAATTAACAGACTACCTGGTAGCAGCTGTCCTCTGGTGGCTGAATGTCCACTGGGTACTACATGTAAGACGCAATATGAAATAAGATTACAGTAACAAAATTATACTGGACTAATAAAACAAATAAAATGAAGTCTCACTACCCTGCTGGTTCCCAATCAATGTTTTTTTTATGCTCCATATACCATTTCGATAGAAAATTCCATGTTTCTTAAAGGTTCCACTGCAGACCCATGTTTAGCATATTGTTTGTTATGGTTTCCACATTATTTGCCTGCACTGTCATGAATGGAAGCTAAAAGATTTTCGAGCTTAGAAATTGGTTCTAAATATGAAGGAAAGTTACTGTACCTGGCCAGTGACCTCGGCAAGGGCACCCAGGTTTGGTTGCTGAGGTGCCATGCTGGTGGAAGCCTGCAAAATGTGAAAATTGTTCAACTACTCCATTCCACTACTATGCATTATTATTTTAGGGCAACTAAAATGAACAAATTAACAGCTTACCTGGTAGCAGCTGTCCCTTGGTGGCTGAATGCCCACTGGGTTCTACATGTAAGACGCAATATGAAATAAGATTATTACAGTAAAAAAATTATCCTGGACTAATAAAACAAATAAAATGAAGTCTCACTTCCCTGCTGGTTTCCAAATTTCTTTTCTTTACTTCAACTTGCAATAATTTCAATTCTATTGGTGTACCCGTGTAATTCAAATTAATGAGCTTTTAGTGTAAAACTGAGAAAAGCAAAGTGCAGGCAGTGAACTTCTATAGCTTGCAGTGCTCAAGATTATTTAAAAGAAAAAGTTCTGTCATGCTAGTAATCATGCTAACAACAGGCTGGAAGCGAAAATGATTCAGTCCTACACGTGAAATATGTTTCCAACTGCTCAGTGTAGTTGAAGTAGCAACCGTCACTGCATATAAACTGCTTAATGTGGAGAGAAAAAAAAAACTAGAAGTTTCAGAAAAGCTCGCTAACACAGTATTCTTGTTTTTTTTGAAGACATGCAATGAACGTCATAAGCTGATGGTTAGTTCTATACCTCAGTGTTTTGAAAGTCCACTTGAGAACGATCAACTTGAGCTGCAGGAACTGTTGCTGTCGATTTCTTCGTCAGCTGGCTGCCATGTGGAGCTCCTGGCATCTCTGTAATGTCGTTGCCACTAGGCTCCTGCACAAAATAGACATTTCTAAAATGCTCAGCACCTATAAAGAGGCATATAATTCCATACAGGAGGAATGATTTTTTTTTTACCGCTGCAATGTGCCACATAGAGGGAATGAGACATGCGGCAACAGCATAAGACAAGATATGAAGCAAAGAAGCCAACAGTCGGCAAGGCCAAGGAAAGCATTGGGAATGGTACTTTTTTTTTAATGCTTACTCGGATAATCACAGAAATTAGTAATGTAATCTGTTTAAGGTAAGGATAATTAAACACAAAGTAGAAGAAAAAACAACGTGCCGATGGTGGGAACCGAACCCACGACCTCCGAATATTGCGTCCGGTGCTCTTCCAACTGAGCTACATCGGCCGCTGTCCCCCCTGCTACTGCCCAATACCCAAAAAAGTAGCAGAGGGGACAGCAGCCGATGTAGCTCAGTTGGAAGAGCACCGGACGTGATATTCGGAGGTCGTGGGTTCCGTTCCCACCATCGGCACGTTGTTTTTTCTTCTACTTTGTGTTTAATTATCTTCCCCCTAAACAGATTACATTACTAATTTCTTTGATTATCCGAGTAAACATAAAAAAAAAAAGTACCATCCCCAACACTTTCCTTGGCTTCGCCGACTGTTGGCTTCTTTCCTTTATGTATTATAACGAGCCCCCTCATTTCCCCTTGATTGATCTGCTAAGACAAGATAGTTACTTCAACAAGTCCATGGTAAGCTGCCATTAGCAGCAACGGCACATTGGGTCTGTTCAATTTGGCTGCACTTTGCTGCACTAGTTCCACAAAGTGCAGCCCTTTAGTATTCCTTTTGCCAGTGCAGTGCATGCCTGCCCTTTTGCATATTCATTTACTGAAATTCCCAACCTATAGGCACCGTGCAGGAACCCAGGGGGCAGCCCTCGTGAACAGGCAACGCCATTAGTGAGCACCAGAGATTTTCCAGGAGAGTTGCGGCTGCCAGGGCAAGTGCTTAATTAAGGTGGCCGTAGGAAAGTCATAATTATAACTCTGAGGAGTAAAATAAGAACTGTGGACCCTGTAGACAGAATTTCAGCACATACCTCATTTACTCACATAATGAACCTACCTCCCACTTTTGTGACAGAGAATATATTTTTTTAAATGTCAATTGTTAATACATCCCTGTTTCACATCATTGTCATTGCAGGCCATAGTGCATACCTTGCAAACATGCCAAATGCTTCTCATTGATATTAACATGGTATATTTTTTTGGTGTTACATCATACAACGGGTGAAGGGGGGGGGGGAGGTGACTATTGCAAAAACCAGTGCCACTGGGAGCCAGCGCCCCAGCGCCATACCTGATTATGGTCCCAGTATGACGCTGGACACTGGGCGCACTGGGACGCGGCATACTGGGACGCTCCGCGCTGGCGGCACTGTTCGCCCGAAAAAAAAAAGGCGTGGGATAAAAATTAAACAAGTAAAAAGGAACGAAACAAGTTAGGTACATAAAAAACCTAAAAAAAAAGTAGAAAAAAGAAAAAAAAATTATTGCACCAAGCGTGCCTCGAACTAAGCCCCTAGGTACATACCACTCACTAGCTCAGCACGCTAACCACTCGGCCACGCCGAGAACTGGATAATCTATAAACATTTTTGCATTTTATGTCATGACCCGCATTTAAAAGGTTGGGACTTCATGTTTCGCAGTCTACAGACCATTGCTACCTCTCTAACATTTGCAACTTCTTGATCATTTTAGCTTGCTGTCTGCTCTCACGACTTGCAACTAATGTTCTGGGTGCCATGCGCGCTATTTTGTGCACTGGAATCATTTTAACATGGGGAGTTTGACAACGCTGGCAAATTTACCAACGCCGGCTCTTGGGTGGTGCTCTGCTACCGTGGGCGTAATTTTCGCTGAACACGGAGCTTTAGTAGAAGCCTTCAAGGAAAAACGTGCGACCAAGCTTCAATACCGGCAAGCGCCGCAGCGATGACCCTAATTGCGTGTAACTAAACCTTATTTGTATGTAAACATTGCGGGAAGCGTTGCGATGACCGAGGGCTCGGCTGCTTGATACGCAGAGTAAGAAGGAGCGCAAAAGCTTGAGAAACACGCCAAATATTATGTATTACAAGCGCTGTATGTTGTTGCTTTTTCTCTCATGGACCCATCGCTCGGTAAACTACTCTCTTCCTCGTTTTAGTTTTTCTTTCTGCTGTTGATACTGGGCCGTGGTGCAGGCTACGCTCGCCTGCGATTGAGCCCGCATTGAACATTTTGGCAGTAATCATTGTGTTAGAGTGCCCTTAAGATCAGCTGTGAAGTTGGTTATGCATGGTAGCCCATATTATTCAATTCCAGCTTTAGTAGTGCGTTAATCGTCAGTCTGTCATGAGATCGAGGCGCGGCGATCGTTGTCGCTCTCGAAACGCTCGAAACGACCTATCGAAACATGGAAACTCTAGAAAAAAGATACTGCCTTTGTGTTCTTACAAATGCGCAACGACTTCGCAGCAAAAAGCGCTTGCTTGAACCATATTTTTCATATGCCCCCCGATGGTCGATTGAAAGTACGCTGTTGCCCTGTTGGCCCCTGAGGGATGCTACTCCGGCTGACGCCGCAGGCCGCACCGGCTATACTGGGGCACTGGGACCAGTGCGGCCCAGCGCACATACAGCGCTTCTCCCAGTGCATCGCGGATGCCAGCGACACACCCAGCGTCAAAAGGCTAATCCCAGCGTTTTTCTCCCATCGCACCAGTGCAGCCAGTGTCTTCCCGTTACTGCTCCAGTGAATATCGCAGACCTCCAGCGTGCCCAGCAGATGCAGTGCAAAACCAGCGCGAAAATCTTACTGGTTTCGCACTGGAGACGCTGGTTTTTGCAATAGGGTTGCACTGCACAGCAAGCTTTGCAGAGTGCCAAGATGCTGCCAAGACCATTTCTCAAGACCCTCTATCCATCTTTGCATGCCAGCAGTACCAGCGAATCACATGAAAATGGAATGAGACAGTTCTCCCATGCCATAGGGCTTCTGCACAAGTTCAAAATGGTTGGCTCCCTCTCATGAGCGCAAAAGAAAAGGTTTTTCTGGTTCAAATTTTGTGTCACATCACTCGACTTCAGAATTCATAAGCCTAGATATGTGAACAATTGCAACATCTAGTTATCTCGCATAAAAAAAAGTTCTTTTTTTACTCAAACAGTTTTCTTTATACATACCTTCGGGCAATTACTACAGCGTGCTGCCATCCAGGGTTCTGCATATAAAACAGACACACCATTAGAACCATACTGAGCCAGATATTTCACATTTCTTGCTCAACAAAAGAGCTTTGATTTGAATTCTTACAGCTTTTCAGGCTACGCATGGTTCTAAGATCTTGCACAGATCATCTTCAGTGCAGGATCTAAGCACTACACTTGTTTCTATAAATTGTCCAAATGATGGTCAGTGGTCCTTTTAAAGTTAAAATTATTACAGTTCTCAAATTCAAAAGTGTTTGTGCATAAGACTCCTTACACTGATGCCTTTCTGTCACCTAACTTTTGAAGCACAACAATTAACTTGCATGGCAGAAATCTGTACATTTATAAAAGCACAAACACAAACAGCAGGTTTGTGCACCTAGAACTATACCAGTAGAACTCTGACTCGAGGGCATAAGTAAGGTGCGATGCTTCCAAGAATTTAGTTTAGGTCCACATTTCGTTTTATTAAAGCCGCATCCTAACATAGCACTGCGATAAAGCATATGTCCACATCAGATGAAGCCGCTCACACCTATGCAAGTGCTTGCATACTGCAATCAGCACAAACAGACCCATCTTGATATTGCAAGTTATTGCTTATCTCTCACCGAATTTGTTCAGGAAAGCGTCTTCTAGCCGATCATGGCGAGCTTGCAACTCTGCTTTCTCTTTCCGTACTTGTTTGAGCCTCTGCAGGAGGGTGTTGCTTTTTTTTTGCTCCTCAACGAGCAACCTTTTCGGCACAACATCGTCTTCCGAGCTTGACTCCTCCTCGGACATCATCTCCTGTAGTTTCAGCCTTTTGGCCTTCCCTATCTTTCGTGCCGTCTCTTTTGCTGACACAGCCTGCAGTAACATGTCCCACATCATGTGCTTATATGTTGCAGCATGAAAACAAGGCAAAACATATAGTAGCACAGAGACCAAGCTTGATTGCAAAATTCCCTAATGAAGCTAAACATATATAGTACTAAGCATAGCTGTAAAGGTACACTAAACATGGTTTATTCAGTATGCATTTACTTCTAATAACTTCAGCATATCTATATGAAAGAACCAAACAAGGGTTGAGGGGAAGTCTCAGTTTGCGAACCAAGGCAACATTTTGGCAATTCCCCTTGTCGAAACATTGGCTTCACTTGTGACTGAGACTCCCACTACCCTTGTTCAGTTCTCTTTCTTATTCTGTATCTATATTTTCCCCTTCATTCTATCCTGGATCTTGAACACATCTAGAAACTATAAACCAGGCAAACAGTCACTGAAACTGAAATAAACATATGGTATTTTTTTTATTTGAGGTGTTTATTCTTGGGAAATTAGTAGCGTAAACATTTACCTGAGAATAAACAATTAAAAAGCAGAAGAAATAACTGCTACATGGCATCTATGGGATCCGAACCCATGACCCACTCCAGTGCAGCGCTCTACAACTAAGCTACGGTGGCAGATATTCAATGTCCTAGTTTTTTAGGTATTTATCTCACAAGTAACCTAACTTTCAGTTTTCATCCATGCCCCCCTCAACCATAGCAGTGTACAAAGGACCATTCTGTCGTGCCACTTATGCTCACTTAAATGATGCCCAGGAATGCTATGAGATTCCCTTTCAGGTATTAAAAGAATGCCACGACATTTCAGTTTTCTACACGTGATAAACATGCATGCACACATTTTCTTGTCCCCAGAGCACAAGGCCCACTACTGTTGTGACAACCGCTGATGAAGACAAAGAAGAGTTATATGTACAGTAATGGGCAAATTAAGTTAACCTGCAAATTTTGGAGCAATAAGCCTGAGGTGATCACGCAGGGTAAAGACATTTGCAAAACTAGAGACAACACGATAAAAACTGATTTTTTGTGCTAGCCAAAAGCATACAGGCACATATTGTGGATTACATACTGCAGGACGAAACAAAGAGAATGTCACTTGGCGCACCTCACACCAATAATATCGATCCAGGTGCACCTCTGCGCCCTTCTGTGTCTGTATATTTCTGGTTATCGTCTAAAACCTTTAGCACTTGCATGATGCTAACTGTAGCTTGCATATGCCATCCTCAGTCTGAAAATAGCTTGTCCATGACTGTACAGCAATAAGCATTTGTTGCAGCATGTCATGAAAGAACACACACAATTTGGAGCTTAAATTGCATGAAAACGTTCCCAAGATATGACAAAAAGAATTGCCCTATGCACTTCTCAAATCCTATACAAAATTCACTGTTGCAATAGGCAGCAGCAAGACAATGCAAAATTTATCTCAGTACATACATTTGTCTTTTCAACTATTTCCTGCGGTGGCAGAACTTCGTCAAAAATAAATTCCGGAACGGGAATTTTCTTTTTCGCCATTCTCTGAACGAGATCCGTCTGTGTTACTGAAACACAATGAATGAGAGAAGAAATCATGAAATGTCATTATTTAAGTGACAGCAAAGCCAAGACAAGCTACGAAAATGCTAGGCATTATCGCCTCATGCAGTCATGCAGTTACCGATAATTTATGAACATATACCTCACTTATGTCAGCACTACTAATAACGTTTCCGCGCACCTCTCCGCTAAGCAGCTTCGCCACCAAACTTCGTTAAGATCAGAGAAGCTAATTTCATGGCTTGTGAATGCATCACGGCGGTGTATTTGGCACGCTACTGAAATATGACAGACCGCACAGCGAAGTAATCGAAAAACTCACCTCCAAGTTCGATTACTTGGGCCGGATAAAACCCCTCATCTTCTTTTCTTCCGCCGCACCAGTAGGCATCTTTCTTCTTTTTTGCAACCTCGGTTACCGAGGTCGGGGAATAGTCGCGTATCAAAGACACGTGCACGACCGCTCTAGCGCCGTCACTGTATTTTACGTAGGCGTAAGTAGGAATTGACGCGCTCATGACAGATTAGAGTGAGCAAAGCTGGCTATCGCAAAGCACACGACACTGCTAACACTGCTAAGACCAAGAAACAGTCCGTGCAGTATGATCGTACGCATGGATGAACTATGGTGGCTAGAAACGTCGTACGGTTAGTAATCAACTCGGATTGGCTTGGCGGCGCAAAGACTACTAGCAAGCCGCAAGCACCGCAAGCGCCGCAATCAAAAGGGGAACGGCTCAGCCTGGCTCAGCGATGGAGCGCCACAATATTGAAGATTAACTAGCAGAATACACTGCACCGAACAAATATCTAAATAGGAAGTAAGGGGTCGTCTTACAGCTATTATAATCAGATGCCCATATCAACTGCATTTAATTACCCCACATTTCCTAAATATGTACGATCCGCACTGAGCCTTCTGTGCAGCAGTGACTAACTTATATAATCGAAGGTTTCATACATTTTGGACGATTAATAACCCAAAACCCAAGGGCACTGTCCAGCTCGGAATCTGTAAGCGGCGAAAAAAACAACAAATGATATCCTGTATATTAGAGAACGGCATGTCATCCTTTAGCAGACGACGCGGACTAATTATCTTCAATTTTTCACGTTACCATGCATGACGTAAATGTGATTACTACACAAGTACCAATATTGCTTTCGGGCGAAAATATGTATTTTCAACGTACTACAAGAGACAAACGAAACAGCCACTCTTGCTCGATGGTGCCGTGCTAGCCAACCCATGCCAATAGCATTGGTAGCTAATGACGGTGCAGTTTTTTTTTTTTTTCGTCTGGGAGTGGTGCACACTGGTTGCACATCGAGAAGCCTGCACAAATAGGTCTTCATTTGCACTTTTTGCGTCATACCGCCATGAGCAACAGCCAATCTACGACTCCGAAACGTCGCAAGCTTTATTTGTCTAATGAAAGCAGCGAGTTTGTTGTGCCACGCTCCACACTGTGGTACAATAAGCAACGACTAAATGCCCCGAGCGTGGCAGCTGCAACGCTGCCTTCAACTTCTGGCATCAAGGACCTGACTGTCTCCGTGCCCGGTAACAGCGCTGCAAGCGAAAGTAACTGTAGCGAAGTTGACAGCTGTGAGCAGCGCTCTCAGTTGGGTGACAGTGGCGAAGGAGACACCAGCGAGACCCACGATGGTGCTCTGCCAGACATTGACCACCTGGAACCACGGATGGGTGCTGCTAGTGAGAGCGGTTGCAGCACTGAGGAGTGCGATGATCCGGACGGCGGAGATGATGGTGTTGATGAGCCGCACGGTGCTGTGCCACAGTTCGATGACACAGAGCTTTTAGCTCGTTGTGTTCAAGATTTCGGGCGCAAAACGCTTCCCGGCTCGACTACAACATTGGCGGAGGCAATTGTGTTGGTAATGGCCTTTGTTGTCGCCCACGGGCTGACTTGGTCAGCCCTTGGTGATCTACTTAAATTGATCGATGCCTTATTTGGATTTCAACAATCAGGCCTACCACATTCGAAATACTTATTCAGAAAATTGTGGTCATCTAAGTGTACAAGTTCCGTTCAACAGCATTTTTACTGTGAAACATGCTTATCGCTACTGCAAAGCAGCAAACACAGCCACAAACTTTACTGCAAGGTGTGTAAAACAGAAGTTGAAGTTAGTGTAGTCACGAAGAGGGGAAGTTTCTTTGCCATAATGAGCCTCAAGGAGCAGCTCCACCATCTTGCAAAAAAAGTTGGAAAAGTGCTTTTTGCAAGTCTGTCCAAATTGGCTGAGGGAGTTGGTGCTGGAAGCAGAACGATGACAGACATAAGCGATGCGGCAGCGTGCCAAGGCCTGCGGCAACGGGAACATTTAAAGTGGAGCGACCTAACCTTAACTGTGAATACCGACGGAAGCCCACTCTTCAAATCCAATAATTCGTCAATCTGGCCGATACAGTTATGTGTAAACGAACTTCCACAACCTCATCGCACTCAAAATTCTTTCTTGGCTGGATTATGGTTTGGGAACAAACATCCGGATATGCCTCTCTTTATGGGAGAATTTGTCAAGGCTGTACAGAGTGTTGGCAAGGTTGTGTGGCAGCATGGTGCTATGGCTGTGGTGTCGAACCTGTACATTGCGTGTGTATGTGTGGATGCTCCAGCCCGGGCATCTGTGGGCAACCACACACAATTTAATGGCCGGTTTGGATGTCCCTGGTGCCTAGCTTGTGGGAAACTGGACAAAGGTAAGGATTTCACTTCACCAATATTAATAGCATTCAAACCATTCTGTTGTGATAAGGCAGTGATTGCATAACAAAACTACTTTTTATATTCTGGAACTAGCAAATGCCACTGCTTACCAATAGAATCTGATTTCTTTATCACTGCTGACAGTGCAGAACTCAAGACTGGTGTGTCCTTAGCTTGTTCAAAGAGTTGCTAGCTCTGCAGATACTGTCTTTAGCTGATGTCACCTTTGGGCACCGACAGGTAGGCTAATAAATGGCATTTCTTTATGCCATCAACAATATTATCTCATTTTGAGGTACTATAGTTAACATTCATGATGGCCCTCCAAAACATTGGACCATGCCACGAGCACTATTTTAGCTAAGAGTAGCAGGCTCATTGCTGAGTTTACCAAAGAAAGCTTTTCACTACAGTAGAGACTGTGTATTTTGCAGCGAAATTTTTTTTGGAAGCTTTCTTGAAAACAAACCTGTCATTCTTTGTTGTGGCCTGTTGACAGATGTTCTTTTTATTTTCAAATTTTGTTTTTGTACAATAGTGACCTTACACTGAAGTCACTATTTTTGCATTTCAGGACGACGTCTGTATACCACAACTGAGCCACCTGCAAGAGAGAGGACGGGAGATAGTGTCCGCAAGGACATGAAACTTGCCTTGGACCTACAGACACCAGTCAATGGTCTAAAAGGACCATCACCTTTCTGGCCTCTGAAGTACCTCGACCTTGTATCTTGTTACACGGTCGAGTACATGCATTGTGTGCTGTTGGGCGTTACCAGGCAGTTCACCGACTACTGGTTCGACTCATCGAGCTGCCGTGAGAAGTTCTACATAGGTGAGCATTTGTTCATGATCTCAATTAGATTTTGTGTTTTTCAGATGACGTAACATTCTGTAGTGAACTATGTTGCTTCCTCCAAAAGTGTACCTAATGTAACAATTTTACACTACTCAGTACATATAGCCGGGCTTCTTAGTGTGTAATGAAGAAAAGTGCAAGAGCAAAAGGTACGAACACTGACAAAGTGAGGGGATTGAACGAGCACTATATACTGATGTAGTTATCATCAATTGCATATCAATGACACGTCAGTGGTGCTAAGTGGGAGTGAATTCTTCTCAGTTAGATTTTGCTTACAAACACTTCATCCTAGGTTATCCCCTACCTCTTCCATGTCCGTACTTGGTGCTACTGTATCTTTCGTAAACTTACATATGTGTACTAACTGTGCAGGGCGACCAAGTACTGTGAATGCACTGAACAAGCGGCTCACTGCTATAAGACCACCACACCATGTCACACGTCTGCCTCGCTCAATCCAAGAGAGGCACTTTTGGAAAGCGCACGAATGGCGAAACTGGCTTCTTTTCTACTGTGTGCCATGTTGCCTACACACCCTCCCTGCTCAGTACCTGAGGCACTTTGGCCTTCTCTGTGAGGCAATTTTCATCCTTCTGCAGGAGCAACTTTCATCTGTTGCCATCAGTTATGCAGGTGAGTTCAAGCATTTTGTGTCTGGAGCATGGTAATTTCATTCTGTATGGTGATGACAAGGCAATGTGTGCAGATCAGATTAAAGTAGCATATGTGCCAAGTATTGGTGCCAAGATTCCTTTTTAATGATGCATTTAAAGCATTACATAGGTCACTACATGGTTGGCTAGCTTAAAATAAATAATCACATTTCTTCTCTCATGCTTATTACGTTTCAACATCCGAAAGCTTTTCTGGCTATCACTTCAAAGGTCAGTATAGTTCATGTGAGGCTTGGAAAAACTGCAGTACATATATTCGATGCTGCTTCATTCATTGTAATTGTGGCTCTGGCTTTAATATTGCTGGAAACTAAGATGACACAGTAATTATACAACAATCTTTTCATGCCTCACAACCATTACTTGGTTGTTGAAACAAACAGTATAAAAGAAGTTCAGTTATGAAAATAAATAGCGGTCATTGATGTATACCAAGAGGTGCCCATATATACTAGTGCCTCATGCATCATTGCAAAAAAAAAGATATTTTTTAATAGCATGCCTGGCAATTGTACTTTGTGTTTTCGAAGAAATAATTTTAACAGTGAAAAGCACAGGGTACTAACCATTACCTTCCCTTTAATCACTTAAAGGGAAGGTAATGGTTAGCACCCTGTGCCTTTCACTGTTAAAATTATTTCTTCGCAGGTACTGGTAACATCAAGGGGTCTCTCAGGATTCCTACACTGTCGTTCACCAGACTGTCTGAGGCATCAGTCTTTCGGATGGCCATGGGGGGCTGCCCAAGGCTGAGTAGAATCTTGTGTCTTAGGTTGGCTTTGCCATCTGCAATAGGATGGGCACATGGGTCACCCTATCCCTGTCCACTGTTAACGCCAACACTCAGTCCACTAATGAGTGGCGAAGAGCTAAAGCACATGACCCCCCCCCCATTTGTTTTCGGTCCTTCCTCACTTTCATACTGCACTTTTGCAATGTACCCCATCTAAAAAGAACAAGATATGATCATTGTGATTAGTGCGAGAGTGAAGTATTAGCTTTGCAGCACGCAGAACGCAAGCGCAGTTATTGACAATCAGAGGAGGAGGTAAGAATTAATTGACTAGTCCGAGACTCTGGCATGTAAAGCCATTTATCTTCTTCTAAATTGGAGAAGAAGCAGTGGAACAATTTGAGAGATGTAGGACGATAGTGATGGTGGTGGTGGGAAGTGATTTTCCTTCTTTTCTCATCTAATTGTTCCAGTTGCAATTTTTCGATGCTGCCACCGCCACAAGATGGAGGAATTGACAGGAAACCAATAAAAACTCTTCTCCAATTCCTAAGCATGTAACTTTCCTGCACTTTTTTTGAACATCATTAACATTGAACATTTGATTAATTGTAGCCAAAAAAAAACCTTTGGCCGTCTTGCCCAAAGCTAGCCAGGGAACAAAAAGGACATGCCAGCTGCCTCTATATTTTGTACAGCAAGTACCTCCCCTGCAGGATTTCTCCATCCCATTCTTTGTACCCAACTTCAAACTTGAAGCCTTGGGAGCCCAATTGCATATTGCCAGAGTACAGGGGGTACTTCAAGAAGGTGGATACCATAAAAAGCTTTCTGTATTTTTTACTTGGTCATCATCTCTTTTTTTAAATGAGTTGTGTGCTTGTTTTTTTATTTTGTGTTCTTACAGAAATAAACATAGCAATATATCCACTTAGTATGTTGAGGCTTACCATCGAGAAACCTGAGCAGTACAAGTGAGCTATGATGCTTTCACAATATGCACGTGTCCAGTGGGATATGTGAAAGGAAGACCAAATTGGGCCAGTTTTGAGTGCTCAACATTTTGGCTGAATGGTCATTACCTTTGCGATCATAAGTTCATTTTTGTTAGGTATAAAATAGCACTCTTACTTTTTTTATTTCAGATCGCCTCCTGCAACGGTTTGTAAGCCGGGCTGCATCATTGTATGGGGAGCGTTGCATGAGCTTCAATGTGCACCAGCTCTTGCACTTACCCCAAGCAGCCCGGAACTTCGGACCCCTGTGGGCCCATTCTGCATTTGGCTTTGAGAGTGGGAATGGCCACATAGTTAAGTTAGTTACGGCAGCAAATGGTGTGCCCAACCAAATCTTGGAGCGCATAATAATGTCCCAGGAACTACACCTCCTGCTTTCTTTGGATGTTATTCCACCAAGGAGCATGCAGCTGTGCCGCAGTTTTCTTAGCTATCCCAATGTGGAAAAGGCCCATTATGTGCAAGGTGCCTGCATGCTTGGTGCACCAAAAGATGTGCCAGTGCTCCTTCCAGCTGAGAGAGCTGCTCTGGAGTTGTTTTTGAGCAGCGTACCTCAAGTGCAAGAATATTTTCGCTTTGTATATCAAGGAACTGTGATGCATAGCCGGGAATATAGGAGGGGAATCAAAAGTGACAGCAGTGTTATTGAATCGTATGAGGAAGAATTTTTTGTTATAAAGAGAATTTTCGAGGTGGTCAATGTCGGATGCCCAAGCAGTGGCAAAATTGTATTGCTGTGTGGCAAAGTTGTTTGTGAGGAATGCGAGTTAAATTTGCCAGGCCACATAATAAAGTGCTTTTTTTCTCTAGAATGCCCATTGGTGGCACTTGACCGGAGTATGGTAGCTAAGCCCTGCATTCTTGTGACCTTTAGCAACGAGGAAAATTATATCTGCAGAATCCCAAACCTCATTGAACGGGACTAGGCGGGCATTGTTTGGAAGTTGAGTGCGACTTCAAGAACGGAATGCTATGTATCAATGATGCAGTGAAAGCTGTTTTAAGGAGAGTTTGCACAAATAATGCACAGAATTTCTTACAAAAAAAAACAAGGTGTTTCAAGAAAATGTTTGTGAGTTACAATTTTATGTATCACATTTATCTATTTGCACGTTTTTCTCCAAAATGGCTTTTTGTACAATGCTGAGATTAAGAGTGCAGAAGGGCTTATTTTTTTTTATAGACTTGGGACTAGAGTAACAAGCCTGGACAAAAATTCACATGTTCTAGATTGTTTTTTCTTTTTTTTTGCTCAGTCAATTCACAATTCACTACGTTAAAGAGAAAAAATTACATAAAATATAGCTTTTATGTTGGCTTATAAGTCAGAGGAAAACGTTCAAACGGGCAAAGAAGCTCTTTTTGTAACAGTTTCATGTCTACTATATTTCGGCAAACTTTCATATAATATATCTTTCATTATGCCATTGATATAATGGCATATTTTGTTTTTACTAAATCCCACTCAGTGCCCACTGCATGGCAAATGCCACTCCCACGTCTTTCCGGTTTAGGTCCAGTGCCAGCTGCAGCCATCTTACTGACGTCTTAATCTCACCTGTCCCCCTGGTTCTTTAGAAACCCATACTATGCTTGCTTTCTTTTCAAATCCTCTTAAACGGTCATCAGTTGCCTTTGCGTTATGCCTGGCTAAAGCGCATTTATGCTTGATCCCACCTATAATGTCATCTCGTCTGATTTGGTTGATCGAATTTAACGTCCCAATGCGACTCAAACATGCTATAGTGGAGGGCTGAGGGAATCTCAACCACCTCTGGTTCTTTATTGTGCACTGATATTGCATAGCACATGGGCATCTAGCCTTTCACTTCCACCAAAAAGCTGCTACCATAGTCGGGATTGGACCTCGCATCCTTGGAGACAGCAGTTGAGTGCCTTAACCACTCGACCAATGTGGCAGAGCATCATACACTTGTGTTTTTTTTCCCTGACATGTGCCACTGTGCAGTGTTCCTTTTTTTTACTTTATTTTACATAGGTCTGTGCTGTCCTCACATTAACATCAGCCTTTTTCGATAGCCTGCACATTTCTTTCTGTAGTTTAACCTTGGCAAAATACAGCTGCTGTGTGCTGTCCTTTTGAAGGATACTGCAATCTTCTATTCATGATGTAGGAGTACCTGCCAAATGCATTCCACCCCATTCTTATGCTTCAGTATTGCACACTCATGACCCAGATCTGTTGTTGGTGTCTGTCCTAAGTACATTTGTTTTTTTTTTTTGGTTGCAGTGCTTTGCTGCATATCATGAACTGTTGTCCTCTTCCCAGTGCTGTTTACCATTACTGTATATTTCATGTTGTTTTGTAGAACCATCATTCTGCTTTTCCTGTCTGCATATGTGGATATGCTTTGGTATCATGGTATATGTGGTATGTCTCGAAGCTGCACATTGGATATGACAGAGATTGTAGCGGAGAGTTCCATATGAATTGAGAATTGATCACCTGCATTTTATTCTTCAATGCGCACTGACAGCACACAGCTATGGTACAGTCATGTTTACATTTTTCCATATCCAAGCTCCACAGCCACGAAGCAATAGGTATGGTGGCACCTGCTATTCTGTGTGATGTCAGAATTCAAACATTTGTTTCGTATATCCTGCTATTAAGGTACACTGTAATGGCTGATCACTTCGGACATATAATCAAGCATTGGGCTCCCTAGAAGATGCTATATGTTATCTGCAACAGCTTGCTAAATTAGCTTTGCCGACTGACCGCAAAATTCAGCTAACTACACTGCATTTAATCTAGCTCTGCTGCTTTGTGATGAGCCTGTAAAATTTACTACTTGTTTTAGTGTAACAGGCCATTTATGTCACAGCACAGCACATGTCACTGACCTAGCTTTTGTAGTGTTCTTTTGAACTTAATGACTTAAACCAAGTGCTGCCACTTGTAGACTAAAACCCATCCTGATGCCACCCTGTTTCTAAGCTAAGTGTTGGGCCATTTTTGCTGCTTAACACATTGCATACTGCAGAGTTGATAAGAAGGTAGACGTTGGAATCTAAGATGAGACAGGATGGCGGACATACTAGCTACCCTCACGGGATCAGTCAGACAGAGATGCTACAATTGTACTATGTGAAACCCGACGAAAGAAGAGGAGAGAAGGGGTATCAGGCTTGGCGTCTCCTTGCAGTTCCTCCTGCCTGATGGAGGCACTGTATTTATGGCTACCCTGTTGTGTCCAATAGCAATGGAGTGGTCAGGATGGACTTGCCAAGGCTTACCCTGTAGCAGCTGTTAATTCCCAGCAGGGTTTTCAGCCTATTCTTCATGGCATTGTGAATGTGTATCAGCCCATATTTTCAGTTGCCATGTGCAGCAGCTCGTCAGGACTGGGGACGTGGAATCTGGCTTCAAAACATTGCAAAAATTCAACTCTATATAGGCTGCATTCTTTTGTTATTTTCTATTCAGATAGTACCCACAGCACCTGACATCATTACAGGGGGGGGGGGGGGGGTTACAGCTTGGAAGGAAATACATTTTTATTAACACAACACATTTGCACCTCTGTTGAACAGTTCCATTCTGAGATTGATTTAACAAAGAAGGATCTCGCTCTGTATAAAACTTCAACAATTTTGTCATGTTTATGCAGTGTCGAGTACTTTTAATTGAACATCATTGAGCCATAGTAGTGAATTAATCGATATGCTACTTAAAATATGGTCTCATTTCATGCTGTCATTTTTTAATTATATACTTCTAATATTTTACACTGATGTGTTGTAAATAAACTGTTCCGGGAATGTATGTATCCGGTACATAGCTTTGAAAAAACAAATACAGTGCAGCATCAGAGTGGCATATATGCTCATGATATATATCATGCTGTTATAGGGTGAAATGGTGTGATGCATGGAATTGAGTATCCCAAAGGTGCAGTTACTTATCCATGCAGTGGAGGGATCAGTTTTTATCCCCTGAAAACATTTAGTTATGAACTCAAGTGTTACTAATGTCTTTGGGTACGTACGTGTACCACTGTTTTAGTTGCACGTTTTTTTTTTATGTTCGCATTTCATTCTTTGCATTTTCTGTTATCGTGTTCGGTTTCATTCTTACCCTGTTTTGGATCAACAATATGCTCCTTTCATGTATTTGATTGTACCGCGTCCAATGTACCGTAGTAGTAGATTATTATTTCTGTATGCTTTTTATATGTTCCCCTCATCCAATGCTCTTCGATGCCTGTGATTGCACAAATAAATTAAAATAAAAAATGAGCCATGTGAAAGACACAGGGTGAAATGTAATGCATATGAATCTGTACCAGACATATATGCAAAATATTCATATGAGCTATAATGTGATGCAATATGAGGTCATATGAGCCATATTATCATTCGTATCAGTGGCTTGAGAGACACATATCAGTCCATATGAGGGACATGAGGGACACGTTTCAGCTCATACGAGGTCCATATTACCTTAAACGAGGCACATATCTGCTGAAATGAGACACATAGGTGCTGATACGTGTCTTATATGAGACACATAAGGGCTGATATGTGTTTCATATTGGCCTCATATCATTTCATATGAGCCTATATGAGACACAAACTTTCATATGAAACACATATGTATCCATATGAGATTTTTCGATAGGCGCGCGATACCACGTGACAAGAGAGAGAAAGAAGGCCTGCCGTCATTGGTCGTTTGATAGGTGACGAATGCCTAGAAGGAGCACACTTTATATCTGCAGCACTGAGAAAGGCAGAGGAGCCCTTGCAATTGTGCTCCGAAGTACCTCTCGCCCCTGCGCACTATAATAGAGAATTGTGCTCCTATTGTCACCCCGGCTAATTTGGCTTGCGAGAGGCTTATAGGGGCACAATTGCCTGTTGTAGTGCGCGTGACCCTGATCGGACCGAGGTGCCTTTCGCAGGGCTGAAAACGTTTTGTGAGACGAAGGCACTCGCTCTATTGAAGGTATTGTCTGTGACCTGGTTTAAAATCACAAGTAGATTGCACTCGCGACCGTTTTCTCAACCTCCTACCTCTTCTCCTGAGCGGCGTGTAGCGGCGCCCTACCCACACCCTCCCCCCGATTTCTTATCTCTCCTGCTGTAGGGCTGCAGTGAAATGCATACTACGAAGATCTATGCGTCACCCTATTTCCGAGTGGGCCTTTTTCCGATAGCGTACTGCACTTGCGGCCGCCAGGCGAAGTCGGTTTGACGGGACAGGCTACCGAGAAATGCTTATTTTTCAAGCAGTAGTTCAGCGCACGGCTGGTCTCTCTTAGCCTGGTCAGATAACCGTTAATAATCTTTCCACACATTGCGGTACACTCCTCCCGGAACCCCAGCCCAATTAAGCCACGACAAAAGGACGCTGGCGAACCTGGCCCAGTCCTCTTGGTCGAGGTGAGCTAAGGAAGCGGGGACAATGAAATGGGTGCATTCGGAAGGCCTAGAAGATGATATTAATAGAAGAGACATCTGGGCAAGTTGGTATGATGAGTAAACAGCGCTAAAGACGAGGACGATAAGTAAGAAGCAAACAGGACTGGCGCTGACTCACAACTGGAGTTTATTGAATAAAACACACGTTAAAAAGCCAAGCAAAGCCGCACTAAGCAAATACCAAGTCATGACAACCCGGCACACATGCCATGTTCAAGCCCAACATCAATATCTGTTGAAGCAATTGACGGGTCACTAACACATTTTTCACCGAAACAGTAAAGTACTCGAAAGATCGCAGAGGCATCGAAATTCTTGAGTTGATATTGTGATGCATAGCTTTTTTTTTTGGGGGGGGGGGGGTATAGAATATCCCGCTTACTATCTTAGTCTAGTCTCTTTTCTTTCATGTTTTTATGTTCTGTGTTAATGGTTTAACGGCGACTTACTTTCCGTGACTGAAGAATCGTGGGCGGCGGTTACTGCAGTTTGAGCTTTGTCCAACTATAGTATACGTCCAATATGGTAACGCGTGAGGCCGCTGCTACCGTCGCACCATGCTTGCTTGTATTTGTCGTAGTTACCGGACCTAAACATCGAGCGCGCAGGAATGAAGAATTATATCTGGAATGCTAGGAGCAAACATTATAATAAAGCGCCGAGAAGCAAGTTCTGTTATAGTCCTATGTAATGTGTGGACGCTGACGGTAGCTGTAATGGAATACAATATACGACCTGAGATTGACGTGTCTTAACGAAAAGCGACATTTTAAACGCTAATTGACCCCGGGCCGCGACTTAAACGCACGAGGAAGAAAAACTGTGGGGCTAGGCTTTTGATTTAATAGCAGCTCGATTTGTATTAGCAGAAAGCGTGATGTGACAGAGGCCACTGCACACGTAGTTATAAGTAGCACACATTACGTGGCCCACCTGGGGCCCGTATGGGCAAGTTGGGCTTGGGTAACCACAATAACACCCATGAGGGCCCCCTTTAGGGATCAAGTGGGCAAGCCCCCTGCTTTTTCCATCTGGGCATTATATAGGCGCGGAAAGGGCTAACTGATTACATATTCCCACATCTGGCCCTCAAGGGTCCCGCTTGGGAAATTTAGGGCCGACGCAAATAAAATTTGGGCTGTGTGTAGGAAAAGCCTGGGCTAATCTCATGGGGCTGCCCACTCAAAAGCCGAATAGGTTCCACATGGGCCGCGGCGGGGCTAAATACGGGTATGCCCGCATATTCCCTACATGGGACCCTTGAGGGGTACTTGAGGGAAGGTCAGACGAAAATGTGGAATTCATGCAGAAAATTCCTGGGCTGCCCCAAATAGGGCTGCCCATCAAAAACCTAATTTCCGCATGGCCGTTAGCGGGGCAGGCAAGTACTCCTTCCCGCTTCTGCCCGCATCGGTCTCTTGCAGGGGAATTTAGGGCAGATGCGATGCAAATGTGGGCCTAAAGCAAATAGATGACGGGCTAGTCCGATTGGGGCTGCCCAGGCAAAAACCGAATAGGTCCCACATGGTTTGCGGCCGGGCTGAAAAGCGAGCACACCACCACGCTGCCCACAGGGGTATTTCTTGGGGTACTTGCGGGAAAATGCAACATATATTCGTAGTGCATGCGGTAAAAATAAGGTGAGCCCATTTGGGGCGGCACATGAACGGCCGCAGTGGGCCCCAAATAGGCCATAGGCGGGCGTACCGCTCTGAAACGTCTGCACCCTATATTTAAGGCACCATTTTATTTATGTAAACCATTTTATACCGGCCACTAATTGCCTCTTCTGGAGGTTTCACATAACTGTCCTAAGCATATCTATGCAATGAATAAAGGACTATCTATGTTTACTCTACAAACTATGTTAATTATGCAGTATCGACAGAAAATATGCAACAGTAACTGTTCCGTTTTACGAGTATATACTGAACGACCTCCAAATGTTTCCTACGGCATTACTATTCTGCACGCAGCACCGAAATAAATATTCAGACCAACATGTTGGGGTGATATAGGCCAACCTACATTATTGTAGTGTTGGGAATAAATTTCTCTCATGTTACTGAGTGTAGCATACAAGCAAAAAAAATAGTGCTTAATGTTTCACACTTCATTATTGGAACTTGGGCAGCCCTGAAAATGCCCGATTCAACCCATGAGGGCAGCACGTGGGTCAGCCCGAAACGGACTGGCTTTCGCAAAATCCCGCACCAGTACAATTCAGGTATCGGAGGGATTAATCGACTTAAAAATTAAAACCTTGATCAATGGGATGTCACTGCCTGCACAAACGTGGGGCCCATTAATGGTTCTGGTATGCTGCCCACATTCGTCTACCTGGGCTGAATGCGGGCAGCCCTATTTGGGCTGAATGCGGGCAGCCCCATTTGGGTTGCCCACACGGATACTGTTTGGGACCGATCGCGCCGAAATTGGGCAGCCCACGCGGGGCCCCTCTGGGTACGTGTTGAAAATCCCGCATGGGGCCCGTATGGGCTGCCCTCACGGGCCCAACGCGGGCCCCCACGTCATAGCCCACTTTGTGCTACTTGGGTAATCACTGCGTTGGTAGCGCTCCTCTCAGAGTGGCATTTTGTCCTCCCACCAGTCCGTGAGAAGGAGGGAGACAGCGCCGTGTCCGCATGTATTCATAGTTCCAGGATGCGAGGAAAGCAAACTGCACGATAGAGACCGGCAGGGCGGGGATTCCGCAGATGATACCGGGCTCCGTCTAGCACCAGGGTGCTACAGCCCCGCTCCAAATTAGGCTCCGGCAAGGCCTCCAACTACACTCTCGTGGGATCCGGTAAAAACGTCCCCGGAGCAAATGACCCCGGAAAAAATGTCCCCGGAAGAAACGTCCCCGGAAAAAAAGTCCCTACTGCCGAAGTAGGAAAAAATGTCCCCGAGCGGGGCTGGAGTCTTGCGCTATAGGACGTAGACTGCATTTCCCCGTGGCGAGCCGCAATGATGAATGATGCATGTTAACTTTTTTACAGCGGTTTCACCTGTCGGCTTGAAATTGACTGCGAACATCGAACTGATGCGGGCATTCATGAAAAAAAATTTATGGCAGCGGTAATGTAGTGACAGTGACATGCTTTTACGCCGTTCTTGTAAATATTTCGGGCCCCCAGATGACGCAGGTTCTAAATGATGATTACATTTAACTTAAAGCGAAGAAAAAATGGCATAAAATGTGCTTTGTTTTTCATGTGAGTTTCGGAAGAAATCTTTTTTTAGGGCCGGTTTTGGCCTTGGGGACGTTTTTTCCTAGTTGCCACTTCTTCAGGGGACGTTTCTTCCGGGGACGATTTTTCCGGGGACATTTATTCCAGGGACGTTTTTACCTACACCCACCCTCTCGTAGGGTGCAGCAGGGAATCCTGATGGCTGGGGCTCTCAGCATATAGCTGAAATCCGGAGGGCACTCACAACAGAACTAAATACTATCTATACATAAAAACGCCGTTAGGGCCACCTTTATGCTTTATGATTTTATGCATTAGTATTACGCCTTTGGTCACACTTCGCTTACAAAATAAATTTTAATCGTTTTAAGTATGCTACTCCTGTCAGGCAATCAGGTAGAGTGGTGCAGTAGTTATGTTTTAGGCATCATTGTCCACCGTCTTTATTACCTCGCTTTTTCGGGTAAGGATGAAACCTGGTGTAGCAATGAGCGTCTCCTGCATTTGTATAGGCTTTCCTGCATTTTTATTTCTGTTTTGTTTTCTCTTGGCTACCCATTCGATATCTTCCTCGAGTTTGATTTATCAGCACCTTCCAAGATTTTTTTTTTAAATTCATTCTTCTCCTCATTATAGTTTTTATTTTCTGTGTGAATTTTGTAGACCTACCCTGATAATTCCGTAGATGACTGCACAGCACCATTTTCCACCCCTCCTGCTTGTTATAGTATATCCCGCTTACTATCTTAGTCTAGTGTCTTTTCTTCCATGTTTTATGTTTATTTGTTAGGTGATCCATGATAGTGGCCGCGCGGGCACCGGGTTGAGGAACGCCGAGACGTTCGGGAGAGGTGCTGCCAAAGCGCGGCAGCAGCGATGTCTAGAGCAGAAGGGGTTCGCTTGTCCGCCGTCTCCCGCGAAAACGTCGGGCCGCAGGTACCTTTTCCGTCATGACGCTGTCCCACAACATCCCTCTGCTGTTTGCCGGAAGCGTTTGCCGATAGTGATATTGCGAACAGCTCAAGGAGTCTCTTGCAACCACGTAGCCCGCTACCACAGTCGCCACTCCAGACAACAGGAAGATCCGCGACAGACGGGGAAGCCACCATGCACCGGCTTGCACGTGGCAAGCGAGCAGCCGACACGGCAAAGAGCGGAGCGATAAGAGCGCGAGAAAGGTGCAATTACACATCTGGACTTCTGGGAAGCCCAGCGGAAATTGGAGAATACAAAGTGTGTGTAAAAAATACATGTGTCTGCACTTATCTCAGGAAAAAGAACCCTCTTTAAACCCCGTCTACCCCACTCCTTCTCCAGCCTGTGCTCCTCTGAATCATTGTCCAAGTGTCTTCGATCCACACTCAGTTCAGACTTCTGTCTTACCTTTCCCCTGCTCACTCCTGGTGTCTCTTTTGTTAGTGAGTGCGAAATGGTAGCAATGGCGCGGAGAAAAGGCGTCCTTTTCGACGAGTGGTAGTGCCAACAAAAGAAGAAAAGCAAGAAAGGAATGTGAACACAACTGCCTACTTTCTTCGCAAAAACGCGTTGGACGTGCCCACGTGGTGTGGCGGGCACCATCAAGGAAACCTTTTTGGAGACCATGGTAATGCCCTTCCCAAAACTCGTTTCGCTCGCCTCAATGTGCGCTCACCTTGGTGCGGAAAAGACATATTTTCACATTCCATTTTGGCACAGGAAAAAAAACAAAAAGCTTGCACTACTCTGAAATGCATTTTCCTTTTCTGCAAATACAGTCGCTGCACAAGTTTGCCTGGCAGACTATGTAGCGTCTTCCTTCACAAAAGCGTCCTTCACAAAAGCTATGCGCGCTTCTTCGCAAGTTTTCACATTCCACCGCGGTAAAACCTCGTTCTCCAGTTGACCTATACAAAAGTCGTCCTTGGAAGAATACGTGCGCAGCGAACTGGTATGGAATGCCGTGCAGAATGGAATACCAGGAGGCTGTGCGCGTGTGAAAGGCACATATTTATGTAGTCAAGCATGCCGCCTAAGTTTACGAACAAAATAACCTTTGAAGTCTCGGCGTATGAGACAGTGGAAATTGTCAGGAAATTAAGTTTGACGTTGACTTGACCGTCTGATTACATACACCAAATAGAACAGGTGTTGTTCACTTAAGGGTATTGTTACAATGTCGTAAATGTCCTACTGAGTATTTAATTTGCTTTAAGGGAAAACTAAGCTGCAATAATATATTTTTATTCCAGCACATAATGCCTCCTCCCTCCCTCCTGGGGCACCTACCGCATTGTGGCTCTAATAGCAATTAGTCTCATCTTAATGACTCCCTTTCCTTTTACGGAACGTAGCCACTAGCAGTGGATCCAAGTAAACATCTCTGTGGCCTTAACAAGTGAACAAAATATATATATAAAAAAACGCAAGGCGCAAGTTCCGCATATGATGTCGTCGTCACGTTGCGAGCTATGGAAACGCCCGAAGCTTAGTTTGTACCGGCAGAAAAGGCTTCACCTGATGCAGCGCCTTCGCCATATTTGTATGATGTTTGTCACATCGCGTAATGCTTTCAGCATACCATTGTTTCCAGGGATGTTTTTGACGCAGCCACAGATTATTATAAAGTCCTGACATGCACACTGTATAGGGTAAACAGAAAATGCAGTTGCCGAATTTAAATTCTCTTACTTTCTTCGCAGCACTAAAACTGTGCGGCGAAAGACACGAACCTGTATTTATAATTTTCCTCAAGGCCGTTAGCTCAATGAAGGGTGAAATCGCAAATCTCCTTGTTGTCGAGTCGTTTATAGACAATATAAACATTTAAAAACAGCGTGAAACGAACGAGCATGAGGAACACACTCGCAAACGATATGACTAGAGCTACTTGTTGTTTCTGTACTCTTTTAATCCTCACTGTTTGCCTGCGCTGCTTCAGATTTCCTGCGTAATCCAAGTTAGCATCGGAAAGAACGTATGACCAAGGCTAGCTGTGACATTTTTAGTACGCGTTTCTGCTCTAATTATTTTTATATTGCGTCACCAGGTAACAGTGACCAGCGAGTGACGTAAATTGTGAACTACCCCTCGAGGGCAACACTTCTGTCAGTGAATGATATGACAGACCGGTATTTTATAATGTCTTGGATGTTTCCCGCGCGATTCTTGTTTGCAGTCAGTAGGTACCAAATCTGCACTGAACTTTGTGGCAACGTGTGGCGACATCCACAGGCGGTAGTACCCTTTGTGGTACCCAAGAAATTCTAGCTATTCCCCGTTTAAACTCGGAATTACCCCGATTATCGAGCGATCGCTGCTGCAAAAAACTTTCGTCAGGGGTTTTTATTCACAGTTTTAGATCATTCAAAACGGATGCAGGAGGTGCAGCGGTGGCGCAGCGGTAGAACATCCGCCTCGCATGCAAGAGGACCGGGGTTCAAATCCCGGTGCCGCGCAATTCTCCACCGGGTGAAAAAAAAAAAAAATCCGCGTGTCGATGGAATTGCATAAACAGGTTTGGGGTGCGACCTGATGCCGGTGAACACCTCCGGCAACGCACTCCCTCACCAGAACAGGAGTTGGCCACCCTGGTGCAGTAATTGGCCGCAACCTCTCATGATAAGCTCCACAAAACCCCGGTCCTCAGTCACCAGCGGCTGCGGAACAACTGACCACGGCGGCGGTCAGACCTGTGACGCAGCAGGGGGTGCTAAGAATTCCTGGCTTCGGTGGACAGGCTGCCATTGGAAACTGACCCTGGCAAAGTTTAATGCTAGAACCCTAGCTTGTGAAGCTAGTTTAGCAGTGCTGTTAGACGAACTAGAGGGCATGAAATGGGATGTCATAGGGCTTAGTGAGGTTAGGAGGCCGAATGAGGCATATACTGTACTGAGGGATGCGCATGTACTGCGTTATCGAGGCTTACCAGAGAGGCGACAACTAGGAGTAGGTGTCCTTGTCATTGTGTATAGCGGGTAATGTAGATGAATTCTATAGTATTAATGAGAGGGTTGCAGGCATCGTAATTAGGATTAATAAGCGGTATAAACTGAAGGTTGTACAGGCCTATGCACCTACTTGTAGTTATGATGACCAGGCAGTTGAAAGCTTCTATGAAGATGTAGAATCGGCAATGCGAAAAGTAAAGACGCAGTATACTGTACTAATGGGCGATTTTAATGCCAAGGTAGGGAAAAAACAGGCAGGAGACAAGGCAGTAGGTGACTATGGCATTGGTTCTAGGAATAGCAGGGGGGAGTTACTAGTTGAGTTTGCAGAGCGCAATAACTTACGAATCATGAATACCTTCTTCAGCAAACGGAAGAACGCAGTGCCTGGTGTCATCGACGGCACCGGAACCATGGAAGAATGCAAACATTATCCTCATTCACAAGAAAGGGGACTCTAATGATCTTAAAAATTACAGACCAATCAGCTTACTGTCTGTTACGTATAAGGTATTTACTAAGGTAATCGCTAATAGAATCAGGACAACCTTAGACTGCAATCAAGCAAAGGATCAAGCAGCGTTTCGGAAACGGTACTCTACTATCGATCATATCCATACCATCAATCAGGTGATAGAAAAATGCTCGGAATATAACCAGCCCTTATACATAGCATTCATTGATTACGAAAAAGCATTTGACTCAGTTGAAACCTCGGCGGTGATGGAGGCATTGCGAAATCAGGGGGTAGACGAGCCGTACGTGAAAGTGCTGGAAGATATATATAGTGGCTGCACAGCAAACATATAGTTCTGCATAAAGAAAGTAACAAAATTCCCATAAAGAAAGGTGTTAGGCAAGGAGACACAATCTCCCCAGTACTATTCACAGCTTGTTTAGAGGAAGTATTCAGAGACTTGGAATGGGAGCAGTTAGGGATAAGGGTAGATGGAGAATGCCTGAGTAATCTGCGATTTGCTGATGACATTGCCTTGCTAAGCAACTCGGGGGATGAACTGCAAATAATGATTGATGACCTAGACAGGAAAAGTAGAAAGCTAGGCTTGAAAATCAATATGCAGAAGACTAAGGTAATGTTCAACAGCCTCGGGAAGGAACAGCCGTTTACATTAGGTAGCGAAATACTGGAAGTAGTAGGCGAATATGTCTACTTAGGACAGGTAGTAACCGCAGATCCGGACCACGAAAAGGAAATAACAAGAAGAATACGATTGGGATGGAGCGCATTTGGCAAGCACTCGCAGATTATGACTAACAGTTTACCGGTATAGCTCAAGAGGAAAGTATAGAACAGCTGCATCTTGCCTGTACTCACCTATGGGGCTGAAACGTGGAGGCTAACCAAGAGAGTTCTACTTAAGTTGAGGACAACCCAGAGGGCTATGGAACGAAAAATGGTAGGGGTAACATTAAGAGATAGAAAGCGTGCAGAGTGGGTCAGAGAAATAACTCAAGTTACCGACATTCTAGTAGATATTAAAAAGAAGAAATGGACATGGGCAGGACATGTAGTGCGAAGAGAGGATAACCGATGGTCGCTGAGGGTAACAAACTGGATTCCAAGGGAAGGAAAGCGTAGCAGGGGGCGGCAGAAAGTTAGGTGGGCGGATGAGATTAAGAAGTTCGCAGGGGCCAAGTGGATGCAGCTAGCACAGAACCGGGTTAAGTGGCGAAATATGGGAGAGGCCTTCACCCTGCAGTGGGTATAATCAGGCTGATGATGATGATGATGAAAACGGATGCCTACCAGTGGTGCTCCAAAAGAAAGCATGGGTTGAACTGATCCCTGTAGACCATATTATTGCCACCTTCACGACCCCGATTATATGCATTTTGCTTGTTTCCCGCTCTTTCTAGTGGGCGTAGTCTTCTCTGCCAAGATAATGTACAGTATAATGCATTGGCTGCCATGAATTGCTTCCATGGCTTTTTTTAAAGTGGGATCTAACTATAGATAGAACAACAAAACCCCAGACAGGGTCCCTCAATTCAAAACACCAGACAAATAAAGCACTTTTGCCTGCCGCCACGTAGGTTTGTTAGATGTCCTTAAATATCTCGTAACTGTTTAGCCTATTTGAATGTTTATATTTTCACCCCGAAAATGCCACCCGCGAAGAAGGCTACCCTGGCGTTCGGGAAACGAGAGCACGGTCCGCTCTTCCAAGGAGAGAGGAAAGGGCAGCGGCGGATGCAGTTGTTCGGGTGCGACTGCATTGTTCTGCCATCGTTTGTCTATAGCAACAGCGGCCAACTAGTTGCTTTTTGTTTATATTTGCTTGCATAATTTAAAATTAACTTTTTCACATCAAGCAAGAAATATACGCCATGTAGCCCTCCTCTAACTTGAAATTTCATGATGAAGGAGGCTGTTAGTAATCGTTTTGAACATTTATCTTTCTTCAAAGTGAAAGTTTGAGATTTTCGGCGATCATTGGGAAAAATAAACTTGGAGAGCAGCACTCATGTCATATTAGTATTTTCGTTGCACGATCTCTGAAACAAGGAAGCGCGACTGCGCAGTCCTCTACTGCGAGTATACCCGCCCCCCCCCCCCCCCTCCCACCCACCTCCTCGTTAATCCTCTTATTTTTCTATCTGTATTCTCCGCCCCCCCACCCTTCTTTTTTTTTTCTTTCAAACAACGGCTAGGGTGCATTTCTGCGCCCACCCAATGCAAAGGGGCCAGCCACATCATCATAATCGTATGACACCAGAATACTATGCTGATACTATACCAGAATGATGGTACACTTAACTGATCTAAAACAATAATTAAGATATAGGGGGGAAAAACGAGCATGATAGCAACTACTACCAACATCTTCGGCGGAACTCCGCCTGGTTGGGTACTTGAAGCAAGAGGAAACTTATCACCAACCAAATTATTTATTAGAACCTGACGTTTCGAGACCAACTAGTTGCCTTCCACAGGGTCGACTAAAGTTTGAACCCGCAGTAGCAGGCAGCGGCCTACGCTTCCCCTTTCTCCACACGTGGTGAAGTCCAATTGTGTACGCGGAGGGTAGTGTCTTTGGTTTCCTGTTCGCTGCTGCAGCTGTCAGCCGGATGAATCAGGATTCGACGTGACGTCTTTTGAAAGGGTTGATCTCCACATCAAGTACGCTCACCTCCTCAAAGGCGGTTTTGTGGTCGGCACGTTCACAGTGCTCGGCGGGAGGGTTGCTTTCCGAGTTTAATTGCCGGACGTCATTTTTGTGCTGTAAAATCCGCCGACGGAGATATTTCGTTTCGCCAAAATACGAAGCCGGGCACTCGGAGCACGGTATTTTATTAACAACGCCTGGTTGTTTTTCTCTGGGAATATGGTTTTTTGGTAGCGGTAGAAAACGGCCGACTGTTGAGGCAGGTTTGTGCGACACACAGACGTGTTTGCGTAGGAAGCGTGCAAGCGCCTCACTTGTGCCCGCCACGTATGGGAGCACAATGCGAGGGTGCTTCGTCGTTTCTGCGCTGACCGACCATCTTGTCCAGCTAGCTCGACGGCGGGAAGCATCGAACCTTAGAACCTTTCAGAGCCAAACTCAAGGAAGTGTCCTGGGAGTGCGTGTACAAAATTAGGGACCCAGATGATGTGTACGATCTCTTCATTAAAATAAAAAATATATATATAGAGTTTTTTCCCGAGGCAATTTTCAAAAAACCAAGAAAAGCTCGCAAAATTTGGATAAACAGAGACTGTCTTAAAATGATAAAAAGGAAAAACAAGCTATACAACCAATTTCTTTCTTCTAGAGCTTCCGATGACTTCGTAGCTTTTAAAGCATTTGGAAATCAGGCAACTTTGTTCCTTCGCCAAGCAAAGAAGGACTATATGAATAAACTGTTCAACTACAATACAGTAATCCGAAGTGACCTTGTGTGGAAGGAAATTAATAACATCTTAAACCCTCAAAGACAGCTACAGACTTGTACTTCGATAACGATTGGCGACCGCACATTATCTGGAAAGCAGTTTGCTAATCGCTTTAACGATTACTTTGTTACAGTTGTGAGCAGCGCTCATGATCGCCGCTCTGCAGAGTATTTAAAATTTCGCAACCCTCATGCTGCATTTTTGTCACCGACAGATAAACATGAAATTAAAAGTCACTTTACAACCCTTCGCAACAGCCGGTCCCGTGATATAGATGGTTTCCAGGTACAACCCTTTCAATACGTCATTGATATTATAGGCAAAGTTTTGGAGCACATATTCAATACCTGTCTAGAAAAAGGAGTATTCCCAAAGCGAATGCAAATGGCTATAGTTTCTATTATATTTAAAAGTGGTGACAGAAATGTCCTCTCAAACTATCGTCCGATATCGATTCTTCCCGTCTTCTTCTCGTCTTCCTAAAGGGACACTAAAGAGAGAAAGGAAGTGGGTTTGCACCGATAGAATGCCAGTTCCTGATTACAAAAAGACCACTCTTACTGAAAACAGAGCTGTTATAAGGTAGTAAAGAAGAATAACAGAAATACAGGTATCGCCACCACAGCCAAACGGCCGAGGCTCGCAACTACAAATCACGTGACGCGCTAGGGAACAAGCGTTTAGGGGTAGCTCGGCTGGAAACGTTGATTAGACAAGCGTTTATGGGTAGCTCCTCTGGAAACGCTGATGAGCCCAAAATTTGTGACGTCATATATGACGTCACAAACAACGTCATGGGTCACGTGATATTTTATGATGTCATGTCCGGATGTAGGGCGCACGTGTTTTCCCTAGAATGTCCCTGGATTCCCCATGCTTTTCAGTTACGCCAACTATTGAACTTTGCCGCCGCAGCGCAACCTCCTCGCTTCCTCCTCGCCCCTTGCGCGCCCCATGCCCGAGCGCCGGCTCTCCGCCCGATTTCCAGCAAGATGATTGGTCTCCCTGCCGTTGCCCTTGGGAACGCGCGGGCTCCGGCGTTTTGCTTCTTTATTTCTTTTTCCTTCGCGCCATTTTTCTCCTATTTTCGGCGAGCGAATATTGCGCGCTGTGCTTTAATTGCAACGTGCAAGCGCTATGCCGTGCTGTTGCGCGTACAACTGCAGCAAGCGGCCTGATGATGGTTATGCGGTGTTCATGGTACCTCAAGGAGCGTGACGGCTTGCGGAAGAAACAGTGGCTTCACAATATTGGCAGAAAAAACTTCATTCCTACAAAGAACAGCGTTGTTTGCGAGGTAAGGCGCCTTTCTCACTGCCCGTAATAACGCGTCACCTGACGCTACGTTTTCTATTTTTCGTGCTCCTTAATATTATGTTCGTTGCATAAAAATGAGTTTGTCCTCTGCTGGATATTCTGCTAGGCTACATCATTTCATACGATGTCGGCTTCTGTACAGTCAGAAGTACGGCACTGTAGTCTGCTTTCTGCTGTCAATGATATGTGGGAAGGTACATCCTTTCGATTGCATTTGTCGCGATTATGCTACGATCCCTGGCCTCCTTTACTAAAAATCGAAATTGTGGCTCGTCGAGGAGCTAGTCATCGGTATTATACTTGTAGTGTGCGTCGGTTACTTAGGAACAATGAATGCTGGCCTTGAAAAACTCATTGGCAAGTAAACCCGCGGTATTGCGGGTAATGAGCGCTGCTAGTTCGTACTGCGTTTTTTTTTTCAGTTCTTCAATATGTCTTGCCATGCTTCCACGCATGAGTGGGTTAACAAGTATGGTTTGATTTTATCCGGGCTACGGCCAATGTGCAGGGGGTGTTCACTTGATTCATACACGCTGCACTTTGATCATGACTATATAGGCGTTGGCCGGGAACCTTCCCTTTGATAGCTGGAGCTCTAAGCCCGCAATTCCGCGTTTTTTCTTTTTTTTCTGCCAGAAACCTTTTCCCATCGATGTAAAATCAGCCGGAAGCATTGCATCAGTTTGCTGTATTTACGAAGATTAAGCAATGAATATTGATTATGTAACATGCTATTCATTTCAATTGTATGCAAGATTTTTTTTTTCATCTTGCCTGAGTGATTAACTCATCGCTATATGTTCTAGCTACATTTCACTGAAGACTAATTTGAGCCGCGAATATTGCACGAACTGGGGAAAAAAAACTGAGACCCAACGCAGTTCCAACAATTTTCTCTCATCGGCCTGTCCCGAAGCAAATGAAGCCTCCTCGACAGAGACATGAACCCCGCGCTGACAGTAGTAAGTAATTTCTGGGGCTTGCTCTTTTCCCACCTCCATTTATGAGAAACCAAAAAAGTGTAAGAAATTAAAGTCAGTATATAGTTGACTCGTCAGGTATGAGGTACAACGTAAAGTAAAATTGATGTATATCAATAGTTCACGTGTTGGCATCCGACTATATAGTGCATGATGGCTATGAATAGTGACAGCTAATGATAGTGACTGTTACGGATATTAATAGGAAATGAAAGTAATAGGCCCAGATAGTAAGGTGGTAGTTTTCGTTACGGGTAGTGAGTTATGATAGGTCCCTCGACGGCATTACAGTAGATAGTAATAGATACGGATAGCGATAGTTAATGATGTGGCAGATATGTTTTGTCATTAAAGCACGTTGGAGACTTAAGTGCACCCAGTCATTTTTTTTTTAATTTTATTGTAGCGTTCAATGAAATTCCGCTCTTTTACATAGCGCATGCGGCCACCACATGCTTGCCCTAGAACTGCAGTGCGTCGGCGATAGGGCCCGCCACTTCTCCCAGTGTACCCTGATGTAAGCTACTTGTCTCTTTAAGCACACGCGAAGTCAGTGAGTGGCCGCGTACTCATAAAGCTATTTAATTTCACCACCAATGCCATCGCAAGACTGCCTAGGGGAACCTGGTGTGAGCCATGGACCAGCTTCAATGAATGGTAAATTATACATTTATTTCGTTGTTCAATTTAATGACAATCCGCTCTTTATCACAGCGCATGAGGCCACCGCATGCTTGCCCCAGAACTGCAGTGCGTCGGCAATAGGGCCCACCACTTCTCCTAGTGTACCTTGCTGTAAGCTGCTGTCTCTTTAAGCACACACGAAGTCAGTGAGTGTCCGCCTACTCATACAGCTATTTAATTTCTCCACCAGCACCATCGCAAGACTGCCTAGGCGAACCTGGAGGGAGCCTCGAACCAGCTTCGCTCAATGGTAAATTATACATTTTATTTATTTCCTTGTTGAATTTAATGACATTGCGCTCTTTTATACAGCACATGAGGCCACTGCATGCTTACCCCACAACTCCAGTGCGTCAGCGTCGGCAATAGGGCCCACCACATCTCCCAGTGTTCCCTGCTGTAAGCTGCTGTCTCTTTAAGCACACACGAAGGCAGTGAGCGGCCGCGTACTCACACAGTTATTTATATTCTCCATCAGCACCATCTCAAGACTTCTTTGACGAACCTGGTGCGAGCCACGAACCAGATTTGATCAATGGTAAATTATACATTTTATATATTCCATTGTTGAATTTAATGACATTACGCTCTTTTGCACAGCGCATGAGCCCACCGCATGCTTACCACCGAACTGTAGTGCATCGGCGTCGACAATAGGGCCCACTACTTCTCCCAATGTACCCTGCTGTAAGCTGCTGTCTCTTTAAGCACAGAAGAAGTGAGTGAGTGGCAGCATATTCATACAATCATTTAGTTCCTCCATCAGCGCCATCTCAAGACTGCAATGGCGAACCTGTTCCTCGCGCCGAAGCGGTTTTCCCCAATGGTAAATGGCCTCTTTTATGCATTATGTTGCAGTAGCCAATGATACAATGCTCTTTAATGCAGTTTCTCCTGCCACCAGACCTTTCCTTCATACTTAGTCAGGGAAAGAGGGCTTTCCGCATCTGTTTGTAAACCCTGCACGCGATGTTTCTTGTGCTTCAGTGTACGCTTGAATACATTGTAATTTTTTTATTTTTTCAGTGTCTCACCAGGCACTCTTGGAACGCATAGCAGAACTGGAGCGGAATCAAAAGGACTCAAACAGGAAATTACAAGCTGCAAGGAAAAGATATTTAAAGAGCGAGGCGCAAAAGGATCAGCTTAAGAAAAAACTCAAACATCTTTTCAACGATGATCAAGTGTCATCATTGGAGCGGCTGTCAAATCAGGGATCGTGGTGGGAAGCTGACACACTTGTGAAGTCACTGAGGTTGCGGCTGGCATGTGGGACGCGGGGCTACAGTGTCCTAAGGGAATACGGTTACCCTTTACCCTCAGAACGCACCTTGCAAAGGCACATCGAACATGCAAAATTTCGACCCGGACTTCTTACTGATATTTTGGAACCCCTCAAGATAAAGGTAAATACTTACTATACGCCAAGTATGTTGTATTGTGAGCTGGCCTAGTGTTAGGTCGCATTGCCTGCTTTTTTTTGACAGTTTTACCGTTTTTTTCATTGTTACCAAACTAATATGTTAAGCACTTATACCTGTATGTTTGGCTGCGTTTCTGCTTTTTTTTAGTGGTTTCTCTTGCGCGTCTTAAATCTGTATGTTTACTTCATACATTAATACCATCGCGAGCTTACTTTCAGTCATTCCTAACATTGATTTGCGTTCTACAGGTGAATCTCATGAAGCCGGAGGAACGCCATTATGATGGTAGACGAGATGCAGATCACGTCGGGCCTCGTATAAGATCGTTCATGCTGCGAAGTCTGGGGCGCACCCACACTGCCTTTGTCCGATGGTTCGCTTCCTGATGACTGCTTAGCCACACACGCTTTGGTATTTATGCTGGGAGGTCTTTCCACCAGATGGAAGCAAACCATCGGATATCAACTAACCGGCAACTCTATCCATGCTACCAGCTTTAAAGCTCATTTAATTGACCTAATTACCGCCAGCGAGTCCATCGGAATCAATATTCATGTCGTTGTTTCTGACATGGGCAGTGCTAATCAGGCACTTTGGAAGTTCTTTGGAATCACGGTCGGAAAGCACAGCAGGCCGCGAACCAGTTGCCCTCACCCCTGTGATCCACACAGAAAGCTTTGGTTTATGGCCGATGTACCACATTTGTTGAAAAATCTGCGAAATCATTTGACAAAAGGCCAACTCATTTACCTTCCCGACGAAATTGTGAAGAAACACGATTTGCCGACAAACTGCGTGAACGTGGAGTTTATAAAGGCCCTTGTGAGGCATGACGAAAAGGATGACATAAAGCTCGCGCCGCACTTGAACGCGTCTGTTCTTGACCCAAATCATTATGACAAAATGAAAGTTGGCCCGGCTTTTTCTCTTTTTCATAACGATACGGCTTCTGGTTTGCGTCTGCTCGAAGAAAAGAAAAAAATTCCTAGAAATGCGCGTACTACAGCGTGGTTCATTGAAACAGTATTTAGGTGGTTTCGCCTGATGACCACCCGAACAACAAACCTCGCTTTCAGCCATGCCGTTGAGGAGGCTTATCAAGACATCGTAGCATTCTTGTATGCGACAGCGGAAATGTTCTCTAAAATTGCTATTGGCAACCAAAACAGACCGGTTTGGAAGCCTGTACAAACAGGCATCATTTTAGCCACAAGAACTTCTCTGGAAGTCCAAGATGTTCTTCTCAGCAAGTACAACTATGAGTACGTCTTCCTAAGCAGATTAAGCCAAGATGGTCTGGAAAATTTATTTTCCACCCTGCGTGCGAAAAATCCTGTCCCGCGACTGTACGAATTTAAATGCAGCCTGAGGAGCGCAACACTAGCACAATTAATCAAGCCCAGCAAGCATGGTAGCTATTGTGAAGAGGAGGGCTATTTGTTGATAAATTTGCGGGACACAAGTGAGGCAAAAATCACGACAAGCAACATTCAAGCCCCAGAAGATCTTGTAGATTTAAGTCCTGAAGTAGAGGAATCGATTGCATACCTCGCGGGTTACGTTGTCTCCAGACTGACAAAGCGGATACAGTGTGAAGATTGTCACAATTCATTGGTTGATAATGACACACCTACCAAGTTGATAGAATTCAAGAACTTTTCTGAGCACCGTCAGTCTCTGACTACTCCATCTCAAGGGGTGATGGAGGTCATCAAAGTTGCTGAAAACTTCTTCCGCAACAATAAAGAAGCGCTGATACATAATTCTGTCAATGTGGGCGAGGTGCAGCAAAGCGTTACTCGAAACATTTCCGTGCAAACATGCTTTCCTTCTTGTCACAACGTGATTCCTAATATTGTTCAGATATTCTGCAAACTGCGAATGGAGATTCTTGTGAAACCGAAGCGTCAAAAAGATTTTTTTCTGCTGAAAGTACGAAATGTGCCAGCAAGAGTATTGGCATGCGTGCCGCTTTGTCCACCATCAAGTGAGGGGGCAGTAAGCGGTTGAGCAAGACATAAGTAATGCCGAATGTTGGTGAGTTGGTTAACATTCACGATGGAAAATAGCGCGAAAGTACACGAAGGACGGAAGGAAGTAAGACACGGACAAGCGCTAACTCGCAACTGCAGGGTTTATTGCTGAAGCACGCAATAAATACAGGTCACATGAAAAAAAATAACAGAAAAAACTAACGGGAAGAGAAGACAGAGAGAGAGAAGCAGCCTCCTAAATGGAAAGCTAGGTCATAATATAGACAGTGATACACAGTAACACGTGCCACTCATTGCTGGGGGGGGGGGGGGGGGAAGATAGAGATAAGTATAGCTAAGTAATGTTAATGTAAAGTAGAGTCTAAGAAATCAAATTCGCAATCTACCAAGTTAACCGACGGTTCGCTGACACACAAATTTTGACATTTTTTAATATAGTAAGCCTCCATAATTTCGCGAACCAGCTTGTCACGATGTCTAAGAAGAACGGTGGCCATAGAAAAAAGCGGTGTGCACTTTTGATTCCCCTTATGGTTCTCTTTGATGCTACAAGCGCGGCAATGCTCCGGAAGATTACCAGACTGTTCTTCTAAGGAGTTGTGGTGTTCCCCTAGCTTAACGTTGAGACACCGCCGCGTCGGTTAACTTGGTAGATTGCGAATTTGATTTCTTAGACTACTTTACATTAACATTACTTATCTATACTTAGCTGTATCTTCCCCCCCTCCCCCCCCCCCCTAGCAATGAGTGGCACGTGTTACTGTGTATCACTGTCTATGTTATGACCTAGCTTCCCATTTAGGAGGCTGCTTCTCTCTCTCTGTCTTCTCTTCCCGTTTTTTTCTTCTGTTATTTTTTTCATGTGACCTGTATTTATTGCGTGCTTCAGCAATAAACCCTGCAGTTGCGAGTTAGCGCTTGTCCGTGTCTTACTTCCTTCCGTCCTTCGTGTACTTTCGCGCTATTTTCCATCATGAATGTTAACCAACTCGCCCAACTTTCGGCATTACTTAACGTGATTTCTAGTTCAGTGGGCTCTTTTCCCTGTAACAACTTCAACTTCTACGACCCCGCAGTGATCGTGGCACTCATTGCTTTTTGTGTCTGTAAGGCTAGGACGTTTTCTTGGCACCTTCGCTACGGACTGTGTCCAGCCGACGTTCAATCTGTTTGCGGTTTTTTGGAGGCTTCGGCGGGTCACCGCAGAAGGTTATGCAGACTCTTGCGTTCCGAGTGGTGGCGACAGGCCAGGTTCTTCAAGGATCAGCTCCGAGTGGCGTGCGGCCAAACCAAGAAAGACAGGACCTTCAGGGAATGGTGCGCTTCTTCGTCTGACATCACGGAACTGTTGTGGAATTCCGTCATTCCGACATTACCTAGGAGAAAGCACAACGAAACCCGAGGAAACGTCATCATCTTTGGCGATATGGAAATTCCGAACGAGCACAGGGATATGCTCAAACTTGGGCCAAAATTCGGCTTTGAGACCGTCCTCAAGCCGGCCGAAAAGTTGGCAGCAGCCAAGTCTGTCTCCCTTCTCGCCCGCGTTGATGTTCGCCCGTGCGTGGAAGAATGCGTCGGCGTCCTCGAGAAGACGAAAGGCAGGCAAAGAAAGGTAAAGAGCACCAGTTCTCTCATCGATTTCCTTGTCTCGAATGATCTGAGAGTAGTATGCGCTGACAAGGAGGGTTGCTTTGTGGTGATGCCAGATAGCACTTTTGGGGAAAAGGCTGCCGATGGATAAGAACTTTAAAAGGATCGTGTTCGAGGGCAAGAGAGTTCAAGAAAACGCTATTTCCTTGCTCCAAAGCCACAACTTGGAAAAGCTGGCAAACTCCGTGAAGAAGGCAGACGCTGGACCGTTGATGGTGTTTTTCACAGCTAAGTCCCACAAAAATGGCATGCCTTTCCGTTCTATTGTTTCTGAGCATCACACTTGGCAACACTCGGTCGCCCTTTACCTGCAGAAGCATCTGGCATCATTGAACGTGCTGGATCCATTCGTCATCCCAAATTCGGAAGCGCTGGTTGACTTTCTGAGGACCAAGAACCCAGGGCAGTGTGCTGTTTTTAGCATTGATGTCGAAGATTTGTATTATTCTATGCCTCATGATGAGTTAATGAAAAGTGTTAAGGGTTGTATCATTAATGATAACGATGAACTTGCCTTTGTGAACAGTTGCGGTGTGTCTGTAGACTCATTCATGGAAATTCTGTCCTTTTATCTTTCATCTACAGTTATCGGTTGGGAAGGAAGCTGCTACATTCAACGCACTGGTGTTTGTATTGGTTCGTGCGCTACCCCGTACTAAGCAATATTTTTCTCGCGCAGGTGGACAGGAACATTCTTCGTAATTCAGTTGAATTGGTTTATAATAATTGCAGATATGTGGATGACTACCTAGTGTTTACTGTTCAGTCTGATCTAAACCATAGCATTCCTGACATTTTGAAGGTTTTTATAGATTGCAGCTCAGGCCTGAAGTTCACCGTTGAGCAGCCTAAAGATTTGGCACTACGGTTCCTTGACTTATCCCTGTCCGTATGCCGGGATCACGTTTGTTGGGCTTACAGCCCCCGATCTGCCAAAGGCTTCTTAGTTTTTCCTCTGGACATTCAAAAATTATTAAGAATGGTATCGCGACGTCCTGCCTCAAAGCAGCAATCACAAAATCCTGTATTCATTCCTTACAAAAGAGCGTCTTTGCACAGGTCAACAGGTTGAAGGAATCTGGCTATCCCATGCATGTTATTAAGATGACTTGTGGAAAACTGGTGCATTGGATTAAGGCAGGCCATAAGTCAAATCTTGTTACACGGGAGCGTCAAAAGATTGGGGTCGTGCCGTATGTCCATAGAATGGCACACGGACTAAAGAAGGTGGGAAGCCGCTATGGTGTTTCCGTGGTTTTTTCTGGACCGACAAAATTGAACAGTTCGTGCTCTCATATTCGAAATCGGCAGGAAACTGGCGGCGACAAGAAAAAGAGGCGTGGGTGCTCCGTTAAACACCGCTCGCCGTTTGTACCCTGTGGGATCGGCGTGGTGTATAAGCTGCCTTTGTCTTGCGGAGGCGTTTACATAGGACAAACGGGGCGGTGTCTCAACGTTAGGATAGGGGAACACCACAACTCCTTAAAAGAACAGTCTGGTAATCTTCAGGAGCATTGCCGCGCTTGTAGCATTAAAGAGGACCATAAGGGGAATCAAAAGTGCACACCGCTTTTTTCTATGGCCACCGTTCTTTTTAGACATCGTGACAAGCTGGTTCGTGAAATTATGGAGGCTTACTATATTAAAAAATGTCAAAATTTGTGTGTCAGCGAACCGTCGGTTAACTTTTGGTAGATTGCGAATTTGATTTCTTAGACTCTACTTTACATTAACATTACTTACCTATACTTAGCTGTATCTTCCGCCCCCCCCCCCCCCCAGCAATGAGTGGCCCGTGTTACTGTGTATCACTGTCTATGTTATGACCTAGCTTCCCATTTAGGAGGCTGCTTCTCTCTCTCTGTCTTCTCTTCCCGTTTGTTTTTTCTGTTATTTTTTTCATGTGACCTGTATTTATTGCATGCTTCAGCAATAAACTCTGCAGTTGCGAGTTAGCGCTTGTCCGTGTCTTACTTCCTTCCGTCCTTCGTGTACTTTCGCGCTATTTTCCATCATGAATCAGCAAGACATAAGTGGGTGCAACTGCCTCTGTAAAGTTGTGTACAACCTGAGCCTTAGAAGAGGACGTAAAAGTCAAACGCCACTGTCGCTACCCACTGATATTGGTTAAGACAGCCTTTTGCGTGGTATATGAAGCCAAGCTTACCAATAATAACTGTAGATATATTGCTATTTTCTAAGTATCACTTGCGCATTTTATCTACTACAGTCAGATACAGTCCAAAAGAGAAACCAGAAGGATATCCTTCGGCAAATGACATCGACTAATTATCATGACGGCGCGGTTAATCATATTTCTAACAGAAACCTACCTACCACATGCGATGTCAGGTTAGGGGATTAACCACGATGTCATAACAAATGGTTGACGCCGTTGGTTCCAAGGCATCCTTCGAGGGTTGTTTACTACTCGTTTTTAGACTATTTTGCATGCGAGGCCGGAACAGAACGAACTTCTAAAGCATCCGCCTATCGCATCTTCTCTGCAAACAGCGACTGGGCTAAAGATGTGCTTATTGCACCTACAGCGCCGTCTTTATAACAGCAAATCCCCTATTTTTAGTAGACAAGCTTTTAGCGTAAGATCCCTTTGTCTGTCAGCTTTCGGTTGCATGAAACTGCTGTATACATGTGCAAATTGGCTGATTTGAGCTATGACATACACTACTGTTGTATTTCCTTGAGCATGTTTTTTTTTCTCAGCTGTCATCAATACTGCATAGCACATATCTGCACTAGCGTAGATGCTGAATATCATGTGATACTCCCATATGTTAACGTGTATCTTGTGAATCAACGTATTCGTGAGTGAGCGAAAACAAATCACCTGCTGATCATGCTTTCATTTGTTTTTAATGATACATTTTTTGTGATGCCTAATCAAAATACCAGCTTTATACCCCTACTATACATACTGGAACGAAATTTCGGTGTCAAGTGCAGCATTACATTATCGAGAGGCGTTTATCTTGCCTAGAGATATAGAATGCATTCTCTCATAAGTATACCGAGAATATTCTTAAGCTTCCTTCATACCAGTGCCTAATAACGTACGATGAATTGCGGTCGATGAATGGTTGTCCGCGCTCCTTGATCGCAGTGAAAGTGCGCAACTGTTTTATTCAGGGAACAGAGTGCAAAGGCCACTTTCACACTGATAAGACAAACCTATGGACGGAAGATGCATTCCTGATTTCTAGTAGGCGGGTACACGCTAAGTAAAACCTACTGCACGCAAGTATGCACAAGCAAAAAAAAAATTCCGAAGCAATTCGTGTTAAGCCTAGTTTTCTCTGTTGTTGTTAGGCTTATCTTTAAGTGTGGCTAGCTAGCGTAATGCATTTACACTTGCCCTTAGTTTTCCATATATAGTGCAAAATTTGGATTTAACTGCTGTTAAATAATTAGCACTAATTAATTCGCGTCGATAAATAGCACAGCTCATTTGCACTCAACCCAAGCTTTCGAAAGGTATATATATGAGTCAATGCTATAATGCAAAGGGTGGTTTTGATTGCATATGGCTCGTTAACGCTAATTAATAAGGTTCGTTAACAAATTCAGGGCATTTTCATTCATCCTAAGCGTTACAACAGTATATGACTTGATCGTTTAGTTCAAAGTTTGGTTTTATACAAAATTAACTAATTAACGCATATTAATGCGGATCGCAAACTAGCACCATCATTACACTTGGCCTAAGCTTTCCAACGGTATAAGACATGCTGCTGTAGCGCAAATTTGGGTTTTAATTGCAGTTTACTAATTATCAAACAATTTTGCCCAGTAATTGGTCAAAATAGTGTATAATTAAATGATCCAAACTCACGGTTGATCGCGTGACATATACTATGCTTAGACAGATAGCTTGAGAGTAGGGAGATAGACTAAGTCCCGCTTTGACCTCTGATCTTGAAGTTCAAAGCAGCAGCCTGGGTCGTTTTTCGAAGTTATACCGCGGTGACAGAGTTCACGCTCTAAAACAAACACAAAGTCAGAGGCAGTACTAGATCAGGTGCACAAAGTAAAACGCCTTATCATGTGACTTAAAAAGTGTCTGCAGTACAGAACTCGCCTGAAAGCTTTGTTTACATCAGTATTCCCAATTCAAACAGTTCAAAGAAGAAACCAATCAATTCATAAACTTTACTTTCGGCATTCTCAATGCTTTTCTCGCAATTTTTCACAAATTTTGTGCACTCCTGGAGCGCAGATTTGGCCCAAAAGCTTGCGCTTCACTCACTGCTGCGGCCGGCCGGTGGGCGACAAGCAGAAAAAGCGTGTGGTGCGCAGCGCTCGACGCCGCCGCGCGAGGAGAATCGAGGAGGAAAGCGCGGCGCGGAGGAGAGTGTCGCTACTTTCAAATTATCAAGGGATTTTACTTTTCAGAGCGCCCGGGCGCGACCAAGCGGCATGGCCGGCGGTGTCGGCGGCGCGCCGCATGGCAAACGGCAGCTGCCCAGCCGATGGCCGTCGGTGGAGAGGCACGAGGCCTAGCTTGCATATGCAGCGCGGACACCGTGCAAACGGCAGCGACGTCAAATAACATATGCACGCTTCGAGCCGCGAAGAGGTTTCCGAACCAGCTTGTCACACCACACGAATTGCCGGGGAAATCGCAGTTTAATTGCTTTTCCTTTATCTAGATCTGTGTGAGACCTTTCGGCGACAAAAACAATCGAGGTTCGCCAACGCAGTTCGTAGGCCGGCCGGGCGAATTTTCCAGTGACAACTGCACACCATGTTTGCGGTGATTCCGCTCTTCTGCACATTTCGTATATTTGCAAAACGTTTCCTTGCAAAATAGCTTTCTCGGTGCGACGTCTTTCAGGCGCGCAGGCTGTCAGCAACGGTCGTCCGTCCCGTTGCCACGCGTCCCGATATAATTCAGTCTTTTTCTAAGCGAAATAGTTCATTATGAATTGTTTTAACCAGAAATGCGCTCGGTGACCGCTCTTATTGGCTAAAAAGGGCCTAATTTCCTCACTCCAAACTAATGCGCCGGCCGGCAACACCGCGGCGCCGGCGCTATTATAAGCACATCCTAGCTGCAATAGCTAGCTAGTCGATGACTGTAGGGGGCAAAAAAAAAAAAGCTTTGAGGACAAAGGGAATAGAATTACGTACTAGGTCATTCGACTCTACAAATTTTTTAGGTCAGAATTGTGATGCAGGGAGTGATATGTTGATTAGGAAAAAAAAAAAAACACCAAATAAGCTGTAGTATTAAAGGATGACCTCTCACTGTTTTGGTTACCCTGTTGTTAGAAACAATTAGGTGCCTAATGAATATCCTATTCTCATTTGGGCTATGATTATTATAAAACTATGTAAGTCATTTCACATTGATCAGGGCTTGTTTTAGATTAAGTTTAATGAAGCAAATCCCTATCTTGCACTTGGAGCATAATGCCTTCATACCTCAAATAAAGTTGATGGAGCATATCATAAAGTCGCAATTAATACAACCGGATTTCAGAACATTCAGCCTCAGGATTTCAGGCTAACAAGAAGAAATGTTGTACATTGTTACTAAGGTGGTCATGTTATATTGCCGCGAAACCTTCAAAACTGTATTTATTGTTTTTTAACAGCCGCCGGCGTAGAGGCTTATCACTCCGATTCTGGACCACGTATCAGTTCCGTAATCTTTGTTTGTTAATGCTCGATGTCGCGAGTCACACCTTTATCAGTTTTGTTGTAGCGCAAGATGCACCGAGATCTTTCTCGAAGGTTCCGGCCACTCGGGTGTCTTTCCACAATGTTCCAGCCCGTGCTGGTAGCTGTTTGCGACGTTATCTAGATTGTTCTGTGCAGCCTTTAAATTGAGCGTTGCCGAGTGTGACGGGCATTCTTTGTTCGACGATCGGCGAGCACGTTTGTTTCTATCGCCGCCGCCGAGTTGCTTAGTTCTTTTGCGGGCCGAAGTCAGCCCAAATAAAGAGTTTCTTTAGTGCAATCATCGACCCCCTTCATTTGTGTCGTCGACCTCGTCACCACTACGTGACAATATATGAGTAACTATAGGAGCATCATAAGATGTGTACTTTTTAAGTAGTACAGAACTGTGCGTAGCCTTTAGAAAACATGAAAATATTGCAGCGTATGTCACATCAAGAGTAATGGCATTGTATGTTTTGTGTCAGCATATGTTTGCTGTCAAATTGAGATCCATGTGATGCATGCATCTTTTAATGGCTTAGTGCTTGTTCTAATGCAACGCATGGACCATTTCAGCTTGTCATGCCTTCGCATGTCTAATATGTAATAAAAAGCGTCCTACGTCTTCTGCATTTTTTTTCACGGCAACAAGTTTTGCATCCGTCATATGTGTCACTTGTGATTTTTAACTGGACCTGTAGCCTGAAACAGACTAATGACTGCCATCACAAATTTGTTTGTTATATATTCAAACACTGCATTTATTTTCGTTCATAAAAACATTGAAATGCTTTAATAACTTTCATTGCCTTGAGTAAATGTTTGTCATTCGTTACATTGATTGCTTGCAGTCCAGAAATTCTTTACATTCTTATTTGGCTATACTTTACACTTACAAACACATATAAAGTTATATATGTGCTACACTGTTTTTCTTCCATTTAGTATCTTTCACAGAACCTCAGAGTTTAAATACAATTATTTATTAAACAGCACTTGTGAATATATCTAAGTGGACACTTTTTTAATTGCACAATGATGGCATAATGCAATGAAGAATAAGTTAATGTGGTCCACCACTTCAGTTTGCAAAAGACTTATGAAAGAGAAAGGTAGCATGCACTATAGCCAATTTTTAACAAAATTTTCTGGGCATATGCCACCTTTTATGCAACTAATATGTCAACAGCAAAAAAAAAAAAAAAAAAAGGAAAAACCTTTCTTATACATTACTAAGGTGCAAAGATGAGTAAAACGAGTATTTGTTGAATTTCCGGCTGTCCAGACATTGTGGGATTGCTTTTCAGGATATAAAAAGGCATTTTTTAGCATAAAAGAGGGGTTAGAAACCTTGCTGTCCCTATAGGGGGGTGAGGACTGCACTGGGTGCAATGCTCAGGAAAGTGTGGCTGGGAATGGGGGGGCGGGGGGGAGGGGTGGAGAGGGGGGTAACGCAAAAAGTGCAGTTAGAGAAATATATGCAAGGCAATTCACATGCTGTAATACTGTGGGCCTTAAGTTCTTTTCCTCAAGAGAATGCTTTCTCTCTTTTGTTGCTGTAAGAGAAGGTTATTGTTAAAATGAGAGATACAAGTCAGTCCATCATGAAATGAAACCTGACGACCCCTACTATCACTCCGCTGCTGAAGACCACTTTGAGACTAAATGTATTCTGTTAGCAAGGCATCACTGCTCATTGGTACCTTTTTTATTTGCAAGGAGGCTACAGTAGTCTGTGCCATTGCTTTTCTATGTTGCTTGCACCTATAGTATGCAGTGCCTGAATAGTAAATGCTGCACAATTTCCTTTGCAGATAAAGCACCTATACCTTTACAAAGTGGTGGCAAAGATGGATGATTTAAAGCTCTTTCTCAGAGATGATGTGTGGCCACAGTGTGCAAGGCTATTGAGCAGAAATTCATAAAATCAAATGAGCTCAGAATATCAGTAGACAGGCCCCAGAACTTCAAAAAGCGTATGGTAGGGGAATGTGTCTGAGGTTCAGGGTTTTCATTGCAGGAAGAAAATAAAAGGGGTGATGCTTGACTGCACTGCTCGATTTTATGCCGAGCTCTGCATTAAATCAAAAGCGATTTTAGAAGCCGCAGAACATATCTGGTCCTCTTGAAGTGAGGAGATTTCATTATTCTACTGAGGGACCTCTCAAGCGTTAAAGTATGTATTCCGAAGCTTACATCCTTCTACGACAACCTGTCTGATAGAACACTTTTCATTGAAATGTCTTGGCTGAGGAGACACCTCAAATTAAAGTGGCAAGCATTGGACTCGAAGAGGCCAACAGTTGGGCAGCATTGGAGTTCCCCAGATTGAGATTTCTAGAGCCTCTCCCCAGCCTGCAACTATTCCTAATATATGAGTGTCTGTTGTATCCTGTGAGAGGAGGACGTTGTGTCCTGTGAGGAAGAGGACCTATGATGGGTCAGTGCACGCTTTCAGATCTTGCATTATCATCTCTCGTAGGTGAGCTGGCAAAAAATATTGATTTTGACAAACCGAGTAGCAGCTTTGAAGCCTTAAAGACCAGAAAATGAAAATGTTGGCATGTCGGATTTTTTTTTTCTTTATGCTCTTTAGATCGATACCAGCTTTCAAAACAAGATTTATAATATCTGTAATTAGTTGCTCAAAGCAAGATGACTTCAGTGTTTCCCACTTTTTGTACACAAGCGATTTCTATAATTGATCGAGGGGTATGCTTATTTCATTTGTGCGGCAGGATTAATTATGCACTTGTCCCTCTGCAAAATTTGATTTTACAGCGTAGTTGTTGAAGGCCTCAATTATAACTGCTTGTTTGTTTTTGTAACTTCAGTTCTCTTCTGTGTGTTCAAGTTGTCCTTTCACTATTAGCATGCTTACTTCTCAAATGGCATTTCTACGCCCATATTTTTATGTGAACGCTCAGTGTAACATTCTATAGCTGGGTCGTATTTACTTTGTGCTTTGTCACTGTGGCCGATGTAATTGCAGTTGTATTGTGCATGTTCAAAGCTTTCAACAGTCCTTATGAAGAGTTTGTGGAAGCATAAAAAATATGAACTGCAATACAGCACATTGGCCAGTTCTCAAGGCTTTTGGTGGCACTGCGCTATGCCTGATGTAAACGAAATTGTGCACAATGGCACTGTGTTATAATCCTGGTCGCATCTGCCAGTTTGCCACTTTTTAGTTACTGTTATAAGCCCTTTTATTTGAGTGGTCCCAATCTAGAAACTCATCTGTCAAAAACCTCTACTTAGTTCTTCACAAATGCACCTTTCTTAAGAAAAGAAAAAAATATGACATATTCCCCTCGTAATATAGCTTATTATCAGTTGTGGAGTATGCTTGTTACGTTGAAGTCTTAAGAAATGAAGGGAAAAAAATGCCTCGGCATGCACCATGTTGTGCGATACGAAAAACAAACTTCCCCAATCGAAGAAAGCCTTGACGACAAAGTAGTTGATGGTATTGCGCTCAGGTGTGTTCATGAAGAAGGGGGGGGGGGGGGGGGGGAGGGGTCGCCCCACGTTATTGCACCGGATGTCGCAGACCTACGCCATTGGGGGTTAGAAATGGAGTGCTTTCATGGGATACAGAGGAACGAATACAACCGGTCATGGAGACTGCAAACATGCGCCTTATCTGCACTTGTGCCCTCGTTTTTGTGTCCTTTCTGAGTTGTAAACGATCAACAGGTAGCAAGGCTCGCATGTAACGGGTACCTTATACGCATGAACGTTGATCCCAGTTGAATTCCAGTTGGGGATCCATTGTTATCCAACTGGTATGAACTGGAAGTTTGTTCCTTAAACCATTTACATCAGTTAGGATTTTTGACTGGGTTATTTCAGAGTAATGTAGAAATGTTGTCAGTGTTAAAATTACTGCCTATGAAGCAACACAATTTTACAAAAAAAAAAAAAACAATGGTTGTGAGCCGCCTCATGCATTTATTTTTTCATTTTGAAAATGTTTCAAGTTACAATAATTGCCATGTCACTTTGCATAAAAGAAGCTATAGCTTTTTACAGGAATGGTTTTAGAGTGTGCTAAATAAAGAAAGTGTAAAGAAAGATGGAATAGTGACATGTGTGGCCTCTTTTATGCATGATGTTTGTGTACCGCACATGAAGTGAAAAGATATCTCTATTGGTTAACAGCTTTGCACTCAGTGGATTAGTCATGCGGTGTTGCATGACAGACCACCGAAGGCCCAATACATCCTACAAAAGACTAAAAATGAGAAAACATGACGATGAAGTTGAAGGCCCATGATCTGCCAGGAAACAATGGGGTGGCTTTGAGAAGTACTTTTATATTGGCAGTAGTAAGGATGGCAGTCCTCTGCTTTGTGGCTCTTCACTCCGCAGTGACAACACTGGTGTATACTGCACTAACACCTACTGTAGTTTTGACCATGCTGTCAGTTATTCTGAGAGTTGCGGTGGTGAGCATCAGCCAGTGCTCTAAGTTTCAAGTGTTCATTTGTAAAAGATGTGTTTTAGATCCTGCTAAAGAGTCTTGTATTATCCAATTGAGTTTCCAGAATTTACACTTTCTCTAGAAGCCCTCATTCCATTTAGGGATCTTTTCATTCTTTCCAATTAGAATTTTCAGTTCTAAATGAATTTCCATAATCAAATGTCTTCCAGTTTCCACATGACCTCCCAGCTGGAATAAGTACTTAGTTCCAACTGCATAGTTTTAACTCTCTGTAAAGAAGCAATTTATTTTATTATGGGCTGCTAAGTTATGGTCATCTTACGGGTTAGAACTGATATTCCTAATGAACATCCATCTTACGGATTAGAATTGATATTCCTAATGAACATCCAAACTGAATGGAAAATTGTTATGCATGGTGAAACTGAAATTCAAACTACATTTCAATGATGCATTGTGTGTGCGCTGGCTAAGATGTTAAAGAAAGCTGGTGATTTCGCTCCCTAGTAAAGATACACCCAAACATATTAGATTTAAATAGGCTTTGCAGTTAAAAATTTTGCAACTAATTTCAAAGTCCAATCTGGAGTCAATGGTTTCAATTCGAGCATATTAGATAGTCTCGAGAGCTAAATTAAATGTTTCAGAGAGCAACTCATGCACTTAGGTCCTGGACCCATTTAAAAAGGAGCAGCAGACGTTAGCTGCAGAGTAGGATAAAAAAATTTACACATTATTTAAAAGAAGTGCAAGAATTAGAGACCCTATGTCTAGAAGATCTATTAATGCGAAAGTATTACTTCGCTATGTTTGTTTAGTTATTTATTGTCAGTACCTACAGCGCCCATGAGGCATTATTGTAGGAGGGATACAACTACATACAATAACACATGCAAAGAAGATATAAGGGAACTTGTTAGCAAGGTAACACAACACACTGATAGAACACTAAATAAATTCTCAAGTAGTATAAGTGATAACATAAAATACATTAACACAGCGCTGGCAAACTCACAGATTTCACAGATTTCTGTCCGCAGAGCGCGTCCGCACACCGCATCCGCAGAACGTGTCTGCAAAATCTTGTCCACAGCAGTTGTGAGTAATTGAGAAGTAGTGGAGGTTAATGAGCGGTGTCAATCGATGGAGGGTGATGTAATGTTGCAGCAGCATCCGTTCTTTTGCATTGCTCCAATGCAGATTCTGCAGTGCTCTTTAACTTTGCAACATTTCTGATTTTACAACCCTAAAAAGTGTATTCATAGCTGTTTTCACAATTTCAGGAATATCTGTTTAAGTTCATTCAGTGAGACCATTAGATTGTGTTTTATTGATTGCAGGTTGCACCAAGTGTGAACGTGCGGGAGAAACCAGAGGTTGGAGATTTGAGTTAAAAACGGAGTGGCTCTAAATTGCAGCAGTGCCATCGAGTAAATAAAGCTTTTACTGTCCTGCCAAGAAAAATAGGAAACATGCAACAAGTGGCATTCGTAGTTAAAGATAATTATACTGTATTCTGCACGGAGGTGTCATGTCGTAAACCGGCAGTCAATATCGGTTATGTAAAAAACACACATTTAATTTACTGGGAATTATCATTTTATTGATATTTGCTCTTCTGGTGCTTGCCCACATAAAACTGCAAAACCTTATCTGTGGGGACTTGCATAATTAAAGGCAAGGACAGTACCACATCAAGGTAAAGCTCACTCATTGAAGAAATCTTTTATTTTTATTTGCAGTGTTGTTTATATTAATTTCCTATCTGAAATGAAAAAAATTCACACTAAGACTTATGCGAGTTTCTACAAGGTCAATATTTTTATTATAGATCGGTAGCCATCTCTTAAATCATTTTCTTATTTCAGACTCAAAACAAAATAGTTTTTCTGTGTTTATTTCTTCATGAAATTGGACCAGGCAAACGATTTTTCAAGTAAATAATTTCAATGTAAAACAGTCTCATTGAGATCAAAGCCAGTAATAAACACATTATTATCAGCATACATGATGAGCTGAGCACTGTTGTCAATATGAATTATGTCATTTATGTACAAATTCAGCAAAAGTGTGCCTAATACTCTTCATTGAGGTACTAAACAAAATATATAAAGGATGATTTGTTTTTGTTACTGTTCATCTGATTCCTTGAATGGGACTTGATTCAGTTATTTCCAATACCTTTGCGAGTGCTGGTAATTAAAAAAAAGTATCTCTACGAAAGTGTGCTCCATGTTCTAGCAGATTTCATAGAGTTCCCCGATAGAATATTGAGCTTTTATATTAGCATTGCATGACAGGTTAATTGGATGTGAAGCATGTTTGATGTTCACAAATGCATGCCATTTCCATAATTTCGACTCCCTAATTGTACGAAATGTTGGCACAGAGCTGAAGTGTTGCCATTGAATTGAACTCCAAATTGTTGACTGGGGGCCAATATCCAAGTTGGAAATGGTCATTTCCGATTTTGATTTGGCCTCAACTGTTTTGTTAAACTTGGAACAAAGCCATACTGCCGCGGTGCAATCCATCGCTACGTACGTGGTTCGGCTAGAGCAGCTCTTTAGACACAATGACAGACACAGAGACCATGACAATTTTTATTTAAGAAACGGCCAACAAAAGTGAACTGAAAACATGGCAACCGCTCACTCCATACATGGTTACTATACACAGGCACACTGCACTTGAACACCTTGTCTAGGACGCTAGCGCGTAGGATGCTTTCGTAAAAAAAAAAAAAAAAAAAAAAAAAAAAAAAAAAAAAAACACGGCGTTGTACACAGCATCGAATCCAGGTGCGTACACTTGTGCCTTTTCCCATGCTCCTTGGATGGCGACTATAACCTTCGAAATGTGATGCATTTATAAAAAAACACAGCGGCACAAAGCCGCGGTGTATATTGTAGCCTATCGCGAGGCCTATAGTTTGTCGTCACTGCAGCACTGGAGAGAACGACGCTGGCCACGTGCTAGCTGCAGCAGCTGTGGAATGCACGAGGTAAGTGAGAATTAAGCAGTACAGTACCTTATGAAGCAATATTCAAGACGATTATGCAGTTGTTATATAAAATGTCGATACTTCCATTAACATCGCTGAACAAAGCCGCACCACACTGAGAATACTCCAGCTATTAACCCTGTTGTGTATAGTTAGCGTTCGTCGCGGCAGCAGTGACGCTTGCCACGTGTTCTGCAGCTGCTGCACGAAGACTCGGAAGAATGCGTGAGGGAAGCAGGTAATAAGCACTGTAGCACTTTATTAAATCAAATTTGACACGATTATGCATGCGTGTATTTACGTATAGCCTGGTAAAGAGGCCTAGCGCGCAAGTTATTTTGGTGGCCGCGGCGATTGATACGCAGCCACATGCAACGTAGAGAGGGAAGAGGAGTACGGGATGTGCAGGTCTGCGGTCTGCCAGTAAACATTGGGGCGGCCCTGAGAAGGGCCGTTTGGATGCGCAGCGACGTGACGGCGTGGCGAACACAACGCCCTGCACTCGTCCGTGGCCCTTTGCCGTGCACCGTCAACAGTGGCGCACTACGTCGTACACAGTGCCTGGTTATATGCTGCCCTGGATGCTGTAGCGATGCTTCTACTGTAGACATTTACGATGGTTGCCGCGATGATCTTGGAGAGCTGATCGATGCCGCGATCCCTGACATGGGCTGCTGCCTACAAAGAAAATCTTCGGCCTCTTCGCAGCATACAGGAAACGGTGCTGTAAAAGAGTAGAAAAAAGTTGCATTATGAACATAGCGATTTGATGAATGCGCAACATATTACAAAACTTTCGACGAAGAAATCTGCGTTCTTGTACCTCAATCAGGGTTGAGAATGAGCACGGCAGACGTGCGCCTCAGCATATCAGTCAGGCAGCGGTTAGTTGCCGACGGGGGATGTTTTCGTGGAGGTCTCCATAGCCGTGGCCGATTGTTTTTTTTTTTTGTTTTTTTTTTTTGAACACGAGGAGCGTCCATGCCACGAGCTGCTGCTGCACGAGGTCCTGGAAGTACGTGGGGAGAGACAAGCGACACAGCACTTATAAATAAGTAAAATGCGAGACAATTTTTCGCAATTTATACTTACCTTGACGGTGCTTGCGATCTCCCGCAGGTCGTCGCCATTATGAACGTCATTCAACCCAACGTACAGCACGGATCGGCGTGCCGAAAGCGCATGAGCAGGCCCGCCATCGTCGAGCACCTCGGTGACCGAACGCGCCGGTGTCACGCAGCAGCGAGATCCACGAACCGAATGCCGGAATTGCGCGCGTTGCCAGAGCGGGGGGCACCTAGCGATTCCCTAGAGCGTCTAAGGACGAAAAAAAAACAAGCAAACCCAATTTTTGACTACGTCACGTCCGGTTAAGCATCGAGCCCGACGCAAAAAACGTCACGCCAGGCCGCGGCGTGTCCACCAATCTGCGTTTCCAGCCGAGCTACCCCTAAACGCTTTTACAGCAACACCCCCTCGAGGCAGGCAAGGTGCTGCTACACGTCTCCAGGTGTGGCTAGCAAATGGGCGCGCCAATCCCGGGCATTGTTCGAACCGCTCCACGCCGCGGGGCACCAGCCCTATCGAAGAGTGGATGCCTTCGCTAACCGCTAGCGCGCCCCTCACAAGCTTAACTCTTTAAAGAAAGCCGCGAAGCCGCGAACGTCGTTTTCCCGTCTCCACGCCTCGGACGCGTGGGCGATCCGCACTCGGCCACGGAGGATGCTGTCTACCCGCGCTCTGCGACTGGGCAGAAACGCGACCATCAACTGACAAGGGAGACTTCTAAGTTCTCGTCCACTTTGGTTAAAAAAAAAATACGGAAACGAGCTTTTAGCGAAACAGCGAGCGCCGTCAGGACAAAAGACCCCGGCACCCCCGCCGCTTCGCGCGTAGAGCGGCTATTTCGGTGGTTAGTATGGCGCCGGTTAAAACGGAAAGAGGAAAATGCATGACGCCAACCTTACACTGTTCTTGTTGCGGTCAATGCCCAGCAGGCAGTCCTTGCTCACTCGCCGGACAACGCGGAACGGCATGTTGAGAGAGATTGGTACTACTCCTCAATTTGAGGAAAACATGAGCTGGGCTGTGTGAAAAGATAGCACCATTAAGTAGTGTGGAAAAAATACATGAATTTATTTTTTATACACACAGCATCGATTAACAGCCTAAAATGCTACAGTTCAAGGTACTTTGACTTCGGTACTTTAAATGTGTGACACAGCTAGCCTATATATCATCATCATCATCATCAGCCTGATTGTACCCACTGCAGGGCGAAGGCCTCTCCCATATCTCTCCACTTAACCCGGTTCTGTGCTAGCTGCATCCACTTGACCCCTGCGAACTTCTTAATCTCATCCGCCCACCTAACTTTCTGCCGCCCCCTGCTACGCTTTCCTTCCCTTGGAATCCAGTTTGTTACCCCCAGCGACCATCGGTTATCCTCTCTTCGCACTACATGTCCTGCCCATGTCCATTTCTTCTTCTTAATTTCCACTAGAATATCGTTAACTTGAGTTATTTCTCTGACCCACTCTGCACGCTTTCTATCTCTTAATGTTACCCCTACCATTTTTCGTTCCATAGCCCTCTGGGTTGTCCTCAACTTATATATATATATATATATATATATATATATATATATATATATATATATATATATATATATATATATATATATATATATATATATATATATATATATATGGTTTACCAGATGAACTAATGGCACACAATAAATGGATGGCTACTTTTTTTGTCACTTATACACACTTTGTGTACAGCGACCAACTGGAACGCAATCGACAGCAAAAACTTGAGCTTCCCAAGTGCCCCCACCCCTCCTCATCCGCATTGATTTTATCTCAACTAGTCACATCAGGGAAGGGGAAGGATTGCACGTAGAATCTTCGGAGTGCCTGTTCTTTCTAGGCTCGTATGTCCCGTGTAACACACAGCTCGGACACGACGGCTCCTTTTAAGATACTCAGAGCGGCTCCTTTGAAGCCGTCATCCGCCCTCGCAGTGGGTCGGTCACACGGGCGGCGACCCGCGGCCGCTGGCCCATTTCTTGCGAGGTCCCTTCCCCACTACTGCTCTCCCGTTTCTGGCTATGCATGGGAACTGCCCGAGGTGGCTTCTGAGGTTTCCTTTTGCACCACGCATCCCTCACCGTCCTGTGTACTCTAGCACGCCGTCAGGGACGGTAAACAAAGCGAATCGCTCCTGTAGTTGCACGCCCGATTTCTACAGCTTTGGTTCCGGGGTGCTCGTTGAAAACTGCCCGTTTGCGGCGACCCTTTGAAGAATCAGCTTGGGAACGTTCCGTCGAACACCATTCCATACGACAGGAAGAGTTGGCTGCTGAAACTCTTGAAGCAGGGAAAGGTTTGTGTCGTGGCTATCGCATGCACATACGCGCAATTTTACTGCGACGTCGATCTTCTCGCCTCGCCATGGAAAGTGATCGTTGGGATGTGTGGCGCAATTAAAAAGCAGGATCACGCCATGATGCACCAAGACAGTTGCAGAATGATTAAAAATATATTTTGAGTCATCGCGTGGGGAAAAGTAATTCAAATAAGATATATATAAGGCGGATATGTCGTTTTTTTTTCCCCGTGCAGACAAAGCGAACGTGAATTACAGGCACGAGAAATTTTTTTCTTGCGACTGGAGCAGTGGTTAGATATGAAATTAGAAGCGTATCTGAGTTAATTATCATCTAACCGCATCCACCGTTTTCGAGCTAATCGAAATCCTTTTTTTTTTTGTTACTTTCGCAGCGTTTCCTTTTTCTCGGACAACCAAAATTTTGTTCCCAGCGTATATGTCAAACGTGAAAAATTTACCACTGTCGGCGCGTTCATCTCGGCGATATATTTTGAGCACACATCACTTAATTGTATATGCTGCGTGAACTTCCATCTCGATCATTGTATCCCGACTGCTACGGAGGAAATTAAGTTCATTCAGTTATTACTCTTCGCACATTCTCATCTGGGTCTGTATACATATACGCTGCATCAGCTGATTCTTGAAAACTGATAATATACAATAGGCTACCTGAAAAAATAACTACGGATAAAAAAAAACTCCATGCATGTTCAAGCTATATCTAATGGGGATGATACGCTCCCCTCTTAACGTGAGGCAAGTGTTGAAAAGCGAATATTCTGAAGATCCGACGCAACTTCATTTAAATCCTAATCATTCCAATTGTCTACAACGCGCTAAAACGCGTAAATTTAGATACTTTTTGAATGCTCATTCTATATAGAAACCATTTATCAAGACGCGCGAAAAGCGCACTCGCCGGTGCACCTCATTGCCAATACTACTGACAGCACAAACAAGGAGCTGGAAAAATATCACCTTAAACTCTCGATCCTGAATCCATCATAATTATACACATGAAACCGGCAAGCTCACAGGCTCCGAAATTGAATGTCTTCGATGATTCCGTGCAAAACTGGACGCGAGCAGATGCAAGTTTCTTCTCGAACACTTCGAGATCCTCATCGGATTCATGAAAGTCGATCCAGTTATCGCCATTTTTCGTCAAATCCTTGAAATGTTCTTTCATTATGGTCGCCTGTGGGTCCTCGTCATAGTTGTCCATCATTTTGGGACTGCTTGCCTACGAGGACAAGTAGCAGACGACACAGAGGCGCGCCCGCGCACAGAAAAGCAGCAGCAGCAGCAGCAGCAGCAGCAGCAGCAGCAGATGCAGCAGCAGCAGCAGCAGCAGCAGCAGCAGCAGCAGCAGCAGCAGCAGCAGCAGCAGCAGCAGCAGCAGCAGCAGCAGCAGCAGCAGCAGCAGCAGCAGCAGCAGCAGCAGCAGCAGCAGCAGCAGCAGCAGCAGCAGCAGCAGCAGCAGCAGCAGCAGCAGCAGCAGCAGCAGCAGCAGCAGCAGCAGCAGCAGCAGCAGCAGCAGCAGCAGCAGCAGCAGCAGCAGCAGCAGCAGCAGCAGCAGCAGCAGCAGCAGCAGCAGCAGCAGCAGCAGCAGCAGCAGCAGCAGCAGCAGCAGCAGCAGCAGCAGCAGCAGCAGCAGCAGCAGCAGCAGCAGCAGCAGCAGCAGCAGCAGCAGCAGCAGCAGCAGCAGCAGCAGCAGCAGCAGCAGCAGCAGCAGCAGCAGCAGCAGCAGCAGCAGCAGCAGCAGCAGCAGCAGCAGCAGCAGCAGCAGCAGCAGCAGCAGCAGCAGCAGCAGCAGCAGCAGCAGCAGCAGCAGCAGCAGCAGCAGCAGCAGCAGCAGCAGCAGCAGCAGCAGCAGCAGCAGCAGCAGCAGCAGCAGCAGCAGCAGCAGCAGCAGCAGCAGCAGCAGCAGCAGCAGCAGCAGCAGCAGCAGCAGCAGCAGCAGCAGCAGCAGCAGCAGCAGCAGCAGCAGCAGCAGCAGCAGCAGCAGCAGCAGCAGCAGCAGCAGCAGCAGCAGCAGCAGCAGCAGCAGCAGCAGCAGCAGCAGCAGCAGCAGCAGCAGCAGCAGCAGCAGCAGCAGCAGCAGCAGCAGCAGCAGCAGCAGCAGCAGCAGCAGCAGCAGCAGCAGCAGCAGCAGCAGCAGCAGCAGCAGCAGCAGCAGCAGCAGCAGCAGCAGCAGCAGCAGCAGCAGCAGCAGCAGCAGCAGCAGCAGCAGCAGCAGCAGCAGCAGCAGCAGCAGCAGCAGCAGCAGCAGCAGCAGCAGCAGCAGCAGCAGCAGCAGCAGCAGCAGCAGCAGCAGCAGCAGCAGCAGCAGCAGCAGCAGCAGCAGCAGCAGCAGCAGCAGCAGCAGCAGCAGCAGCAGCAGCAGCAGCAGCAGCAGCAGCAGCAGCAGCAGCAGCAGCAGCAGCAGCAGCAGCAGCAGCAGCAGCAGCAGCAGCAGCAGCAGCAGCAGCAGCAGCAGCAGCAGCAGCAGCAGCAGCAGCAGCAGCAGCAGCAGCAGCAGCAGCAGCAGCAGCAGCAGCAGCAGCAGCAGCAGCAGCAGCAGCAGCAGCAGCAGCAGCAGCAGCAGCAGCAGCAGCAGCAGCAGCAGCAGCAGCAGCAGCAGCAGCAGCAGCAGCAGCAGCAGCAGCAGCAGCAGCAGCAGCAGCAGCAGCAGCAGCGGCAGCAGCAGCAGCAGCAGCAGCAGCAGCGGCAGCGGCAGCGGCAGCGGCAGCGGCAGCGGCAGCGGCAGCGGCAGCGGCAGCGGCAGCGGCGGCGGCGGCGGCGGCGGCGGCGGCGGCGGCGGCGGCGGCGGCGGCGGCGTGTCAGGAAGAAAATAAGATTTTATACCGAGCTCTTCACAAGATCCAAAAGCGATTCGAGATGTGGCCACTCTGGTTGGACCTGTTGAAGCAAACCTTCTTTATTCAACTGAGGAAGAGCTCAAAGTTTCTATTCCGAAACTTACCGAATTCTATGACGAACTGTCTGACACCGCTCTCCTTATCGAAATTCTTAGCATGAGGAGACACCTCAAAGCAGCCGGAATTGCCCTCGAAGTCGCCAACAGTTGGATTGGTCTTCTTCACATTCACTACAGAGAGTTATTTTGTAGACTCCCTTCCCAACCTGTCATTAGGGCTGTAGCTATCATTCTCACGGCATGTGTGATCGGGTGAGAGAAGTTTTTCTAAGCTGAAACTAATAAAGAGCTATTTCAGACCTAGAATGGGTCAGTTTTGGCTATCAGATCTGGAATTATTTTCGATTGGAAATGAGCTGGCAAAAAGCACCGATTTTGATCAAGTGATCAGCAGCTTCGCAGTCCTGGATGCCAGGAAAGCAAAATTATGATTTGAGTTTCGATTTTCTTTACACTCCGTGAATATCTGCTTTTAATATAACCGTGATTTTTTTTTTGTTACAACTCATAAAAGTGGTCTTAAGTGCTTAAACATTTTGTAACAGTAGAACCTCGGTTGTACGAATCTCACGGGGTCACGAAAAAATTTCTATCACCTGAACATTGGTATCATCAAAACGAAAGAGAATAAGTTTGCAGAATCATGGGAAAGAAGGGTTATTACGGTCGCGCGGTCACAGCCCGCCACTCGCGGCGCACCAAGCGCAACAGGCAATCGCGACGTCGGAGTCCGTGCGCGCCACGTGCCTTCGCGGACTTCTCGCGGTGCGTACAGCACGACTGGAGTTACTATATATGCTTAGCACAATAAAAGATGGCGACGCGCCGGCCGAGCGGCGCCGCAGACTGCTCACGAAGCGTACAGCGCGCGACTATAGCAGTCGCGAAGTCTACGATGTGCGGACCCCGCGTCACCGCAAACTGCTCGTGATGAGTACATTCGAGCACTGCACGGGCCCGGCTGCCTTTTGCGTTTCCCACCCAAGCCCGGCCCGGCTTCTCCGATACAATCCCGGTCCCGGCCCCAGCCCGTGCGAACTCTGACCTATCCGGTCCGGCTCGGCCCGTCAAGTGGGCGGGCCCTGCCAGAGCTCGAAAAAAAAAATCCATAGCTAAGCGCGCTTCCCTAATGCAGACATTTTTGTTAATTGCAGTTTGCATGAAAAGAGGCCCTCATATTTAAAACAGTAGCGTGAAATTCTAATTCTTGGTTCTGGTTTCATAGGTGTCTCGTGAAATTAAAAAAACTGCTTAGAAATATTTCGGTTCCATGTATTCCTATGGGCGCTAACCCTATTTTTCACCCCCAGTCAGCTGCGGCGCCGCGAGCGCCCGCTTTGTTTGTAAACACGGTGTTGGTCTATTGCCGGCTGCGCCGTCGTCTGCTGCAAAGCGCGATTCTCGTTCTGTCTATATTGTCGTATGGATTTTGACAACTGCTCTGTAAATTTAATTCTGTCTTGGATGTGTCACTTGAGCGACAGTATTAAGCTAATTTAATCCATGCGGCAGCATATCAGACTGTAAAAGAAACTGCCCGATTCGCTATATACTCCCAGCTTGCAGTGAGCCTTTTGGGGGTGTCCGGATTCACAACACAGAATATTTGGGGAGTTTTAAACGTACACTGCGTCCGAAACGACGCAGCATACTTTGTCACACACTTCTTCAAAGCGCTGGCCCACATTTAATGACAGGCCACAACTTCTGGTGCTCTGCGAAACGAGAAAAACGTTGCGGTAAGTTTTGTTTACGTGTGTTTCTATGGGTCGCCCTCCCAACTCACGCCCCCATACGTGTCACGGTGTTTTAAAAATATTTCGCCTCAGTAATGAGATTTCATACTTTCACGATCTGTTCAGGGATGTTCATGGTTACTCTGCACCGAATAACGACATCACAGGTGCACTGTGAAGTCAGAAAACTGCTTTGGAATCTTTTGGTTCCATCTATTCCTATGGACGTTAACCATACTTTTCACCCTCGGTCGGCTGCGGCGCCGTGAGCACCGCCTTTGTTTCTATACACGGTATTGGTCTATACTCAGCGACCACAGGTAACGGGTACTGATGAAATATTTCGGTAAATCTCCCAAGGTACACTAGATTTGTAACATGGAGTAATTACTAATTGACATCCACCCAAGCGCAGCCATGCGGCTACAAAGGAAATCTATGAAGCTTTCTCAGAAACTTTCTTCGTAGTAAAAGAAAAATTTGTCCTGTTCCGGGTATCGAACCCGGGACCACCGCCTTTTGCAAGTCGCTGTGTATAGCTTTCCTTTTTAGTCGTATGGCTGCGCTTGTGTAGATGTCAGTGAGTAATTACTCCATATTACGGGTAACCAGCATATGTGACATAGGCCTCCGACCTGCTGAATTTTCCAACGAAAGTCTAAACAAAGGGTTTTTGTGAACTTAACGCGATTAAGAGGAACTTAACGGGCTACTCATGCAAACAGAGATCCGTTCCCCACTCGCTACCTACCGTTCATTCAAAGTTAAAATGCAGGGTCTTCTCAGTGTCTTACAAAGTGTGCAAAGGTTAACCAATGGCTCAGATATGAAGAATCTTACTTTTTATGAAGAAGTCGGGCAGCCCTGGGATATCCTCTCCACGATTGCAGTACAGTGCACGAAAATCAAGTAGGTCCCATAGTGTATATAGTTCTCCTTATTTTTAGTTTTACCTACCCTGTCCTTCTCTCTGTCGCTGACCGCTTTGATTTCCTCTACCACTTCCTCACTATACATTTATTTCTGCCGCCCCAGATCAGATGCTTCAGATAGCAGATACCGGGGCTGGCAAACATATTTTCCTTCCCTTTGGATAAAAAAAAAATAAACACACACTACTACTACTGAAACCGCATTTGATTAGAAATACATTCCCAGCTATTACATGAAGCGAATAATTCAGCTAGGATTACTTATTTTTTTCATCTTGTTCGTGTAGGTAAGTTGAAAATGGTAGTGGGAAACTGCGCATAAAGAATTCATAGCCACAATGTCCAGTTATAGCTTATGCAATCCAGCATTCTACTCTATCGCAGGATAATTCAAGGAATACGTAGTCTGTAAGCAAGTCATTAATTTTCTCACCTTAGTTTACAAGATAAGGAGTGTGATTAACATATTTTATAAATGCAAGTCCTTAAAGCGTACCATTTTGCAATTACTTAGAAATAACATAGTGTAATAAGCTGCTTAAGTCAGATAGTAATAGTGCCATATGGTACGATAGTTGACTTGTAGAGACAATCTGTTCATCATTATACCCACTTAACTTTTCTCGCAGTAAAGCAATGCTTGCTGCCCGAATATGCGTATATCCGGCAGTGTTGTCGAGAAACAAATGAGGAAAATTGGAGAGCTATTTTTTTTTTCTCTGAGCGCTGGCGTCTGACAGCCTCTTGACACGAAATGTATTATAGGCCTGTCATTCCATGCAATTTGGCGCACACTGCGCGGGCACGTCGTATAGAAGCCGTGCAATGACAATTACATAAGCCGGAATGATGGGCTTTATTGAAGCGGCAGTTAACAGTACTAAGGTTGGTTTTAAACTGCATAAAAAGTGTTACTTAAGATCAATACCATAAATCCCATCAGCGGTTTATGCCAAAAGCAGCTCTGCATACCTTGCAGCAGCGTTGATTGCTTGATTTGTTCTTCGAAACTATTATTAAGGATAATATAGCAAGGCTAGAAATGTAAATTTGTTTAATGAACAGAAAACATGTATTTTTATCTTCATGTTGTTTGTACGTCTGCGGTAAAATGAAGGAAACTGAAAAATTGTAGCCTGCTTAGCTAAATTAGCCAAATGAGGGGTGCGTCTGCACTTAAGTCTCCTTTCTCTTCACTTTCAGTCTGAAGCTGGAATTTCAAGTTCGGCCTTCGGGAAACAATGCGGATAACTGTAAAATATTTGGGTCCTAGTAAAATATTTGGGTCCTATTAAGACATCTTAAGAGGACACTGCGTTAGCAGTGTGTTCTGGATCAATTGTGTACATTTGCAAATCGACAAAGATTACGATATGTAAGGCTCTGGCACTACTGTTGGTATCGGCCAGACTTTGAGGGCTAATTGTTAACTTCCACCATATGAGGTCCTTTGAAGGGCACTGATACTGCACAGTGCTTGTACGCGGTTGTGATTCACCACCGCGGAAATATTGCCGAAACCAAATTTCTGTGTCTCGTGCGAGCTCGGTCGTGCGTTGAATATCGCTCGAGCTTGTATGACAACTAGGACCTCGACTACCAACATCAGCAGCTAAATGCGTTTCCTTAACATTGTTTCTCTTATGCTGGCAACAGGTCAGGCTTGAAAGCGCGATTCTTTTTTTTTTGTGCGTGTGTGTGTGTGGGGGGGGGGGGGGGGGGGGTGGAGCGCATTTCTTCATTTGCTGTGTTGAAAAACTTCGAAACATTCATGTCACGCAACGACAAAATAATGTTTTGGGTAATTTTCTTCGCTTCTTAACTGCATCCAGAGTGCCATATCTATGCTCATGTGAGGTTCATTTGCAGAGCGAATGGCGTAAGGGCTAACCACGTCGCAGTTTGTAATGCAACGAGCCCATTTTAATTAACAGGGGTGGCTATGTGTGCGCAGCGAAATGAGTGGTTTTTGTGTTCCGCAATGCTCTATAATCACTACGCTGTGTTGAACAGTACGACGAATGGGCCGTACCCAATAACACTCGAGGACCAAGGAGCTGGAAAATCTCCACACCGCTCATCCTCTATTTCACGCATAAAGAGGCGGTATTCAAACACAATTCTCTTAGAGTAAGAGGGCTATGTAACGAAAAATGGTAGGGATAACATTGGGCGATAGGAAACGTGTAGAGTGGGTCAGAGAAATAACTCAAGTTCCTGACATTCTGGTGGAAATCGAGAAGAAGAAATGGGCATGGGCAGGACATGTAGAGCGAAGGGAGGATAACCGATGGTCGCTTAGGATAACAAACTGGATTCCAATGGAAGGAAAGCGTAGCAGGGGGCGGCGGAAAGTTAGGTGGGCGGATGAGGTCAAGAAGTTAGCTGGGGTCAAGTGGATGCAGCTAGCAGAGGATCGGGTTAATTGGAGGAATATGGGAGAGGCCTTCGCCCTGCTGCGGGTATAGTTAGGCTGATGGTGATGGCTCTTCCAACCCTTCTCCCTGGATCATCTTGAAGTTGACTGGATACATTATTGGGTTTACTTAGAAAGGAGGACTTCCATCTGCTCGTTTCTTAGATTAATGCGAGAGTGGCCTCTTGGAACGAGACCCTTCTATTGGAAAACAAGCCTTGCAGAGAAGTTCCGCAAGTTGACATTTAGGTTCCTAGACCACTTTAAAGGGACACTAAAGACACCCAAAGCTGGTATGAAAATCTAATAAACTACATTTGGTGTCACTGTCGCCGCATATCCGGCAGCAAAAAAATCGAATAATTGTTGAGATATTGCGATAAGAAGTTGAGGTTTTTTATTGTTCCCGCCGGTCGAATTCAATCTGTTTCCTCCGACTACGTAGTAGGGGTAGAGTGACGCACACTATGACGTAAGCGGAGACTCCGTGATTGCTAGCGAGCCGGCGCGGCCCGCGGCCACCACGGCGTCGACCGGTTAGCATTTTTCAGGGGCCAACATGGCAACAGCGTACTCACAATGACGGCCACAGCCGAAATAAATAAAACGATGAAGAGAGTAATTTACCGAGCGATGGGCCCATAGAGGAAGAAAAAAAAAACATAGAGCGCTTGTAATGCACAATACTTTACATGTTTCTCAAGCTTTTGCGCTCCTTCTTGCACTGCGTATAAACAAACCGAGCCCTCGGTCATCGCAACGCTTCCCGAAATGTTTACATACAAATAAGATTTAGTTACCAGCAAAATAGTCTCCTCGCTGCGGCGCTTGCCAGTTTTGAAGCTTCGTCGCACTTTTTTCCTTCAAGGTTTGCGCTACACCTCCGTGCTCAGCGAAAATTACGTCCACGGTAGCAGAGCATAACCGAAGAGCCGGCGCCACTAAATTTGCCAGCGCTGTGAAATTCCACATGTTAAAATGGTTCCAGTGCACAATATAGTGCGCATAGGCATCCAGAACATTAGTTGCAAGTCGTGAGAGCAGGCAGCATGCTCCGATGGTCAAGAAGTTGTAATTTTTAGACCAACAGCAGAAACATGTTCTATCGTAAATGCGGCCATGACATAAAGCGCAGAAATATTTCAGCAGTTCCTGTGGCGCGGCGTAGCCGAACAAAGTCTTCCTTTAGAGTTCTTTGCAGCACATCCCAAAAAAAGAATTGCGTCTTTGCAATTAAAGAAACAGTGCTCAATTGTTTCAGGCACATCACACAGACGGCAGTTTACAGAAGATACAAAAATATTTTTTCTGTGGAGCCATGTGTTAACAGGTAGAGCTTCGGTGTGTAATTTAAAGAAAAATGTTTTCGTGCAAGGAGATCTGCATTTTGCGCACCCTCTTTAACACATCATGACCCTTGAGACCAAAGTATAAAGAACGATATAGTGGTGGCGGGAAAAGCATTGGTACCAAATCCTTGTATAGTATCTTGCGCGAAACAGAATATAAGTACTCATTCGAGATTCGCACTGTCAAAAACCTCACCGAAGCATGAACTTCCTGCATAAATCCTAATAACTGCGGGTGGTCAGTAAAACCTGCAGAAACCACTAAGTCGGGAAGCAGATTCATGAAATTAACTTGTAGGAATGCTCTAATAATCGGATGTGAACAATCACGAAAAAAGAAGAAACGGGCAACTAACTGCCTTACATACAGATGCACTAAGCCGAGCCCCCCTGCACAAACAGGTCTGAATAGGTTATCACGTCGAATCGGTTCAAAATTGGATGACCAAATAAACGTCTAAATTCGTACAGTGTGCGGTATCTTGCTGTTACACAATCCGATTACGATCCATATGACATGTTTTTCCTTATTGGACTTCATAACTTGTGGAAGACACGCATGTCGGATCGCAACGCTGAATCTTCTGTTCCACATAGACTCCATTTTAGCAGAATGATGCTGCAACTGAAGGACACTTATGATGGAAATGACTTTCAACCTGATTGGTTTCCGCTGGTGACACGGTGCTTACCTTTGCCTGCCTTTTAGTTGTGTTTTCTGTGGTGCATCTCAGCAATGGCCGAGTGCATTGTAAATAGTCTGTGTACATAACCCTTTCTGTACGTAACCACTAAATACCACGTCAAAAAAAAAAAAAAAAGCGCGGCGTAGCCGAGCGGTTAACGCCGAACGTTACGGAGCAAGCAGTGGCGAGTTCGAATCGAACTGTAGTGGCGGTTTTTTCTTTCCACAAATAATTTTTTTTTAGCTTTTGTAATGCATTTGCGGTGCTTCGTTATTTTTAGTTTTTACTTTTTACCCGAGGCCCTATTTTTTCGCCGGGCGACGAGCGCAATAGATCAACGCTCTTCTTGGTATGAACGGCTTGGTATGAGCCCCTTTTGTTTACGATGCCTGCAAATAGCACGTTGAAGGTCTTGTTGCCGCAGTAGGTTGGTCAGATGTGCCATGATTTAGTGAACAGTTGAATGCTAATGCGTTTTTCCTTCGGTACTTAGCATATGTATGCTTTTCGTGGCGTACGTAGCTGCAGTCGAGCGGTCCGGTCGCAGTCTAAGCGGCGACGGCGGCGATATGTTGGCGCAGAAGTGTGAACGAAGGAGCGTGTCGGCGGAAGCGAATTTCGTTCGCTCGCGCCTTCGAATGCTGAAATGTGAACGAGCAAGGCGCATCTGCTGCTCCAAGCTCGTAATTCAGGCGCTGCAGGTCCAAATCAAACTTAAAACTATCCGAGCACGCACGAAGTGCCTGAGCCGGAACATAACCGAAACTGAAGTGGTCGCCTGTGGCACCTCCAAGGAGAGGAGGGCAACCTCATGAGGTTTTGACCTCATGAGGTCGACCTCAACCTCAAAATGACCTCAACCTCACGGAGTGAGGTGAGGTTGAGGTGAGGTTGGTGACAGCTCGAAATTTTTTGAGTGAGGTCATGAAATTGGACCTCAACCTCACGCGAGAGTTTGAGGTTGAGTGAGGTCGTCATTGTGTGAGGTCGAAATTGTGAGGTCCAGGCTTTTTGCTGTTGCCGCGGCTTTCTTCGAAGAGCGCCCCTTTTGACGCGGAGCTCGAGCGTACTGCCGCATTGTGCCCGCCGACTCTTGGTGTTTGGTTACACCCCGTTCGGACGACCGGATGCCGCAGCCCCTTCCCATGCTTTCGGCATTCCACCGTAATGTCCGCAGCCCGAGGACGCTTCCCTCTGGTCTTCTTGGAAGAAGATATTTTTTTTTCCTTAACGAACTCATCATGCCCCCCACCCGCAAACCCCGTTTCCTCTGACTTGTTTGTGCCGATGCTTGCCGCAGACTCAAACACCCAGGAGCGCGCAAAGCACATAGCTTACCTTGACCCGCGGTGCATTTGTCGGATGCCGCAAAGAAACAAGCAAACTAAAAAGCGAAGCAAATTGCCTTTCGCAGACGGCGCGGAGCAGAACTGTTTGTCGTGTGCATGCCCGTTTCCAGGCGCTAACGTCACGGCTGCTGCCTTACATTCGATAAAGGACCCCGCTGTACATTACACGGAAACTTAACAGAAAATGGTGCAGCGAAATCGTTAGAGGACGTGATAATGACAGATTTAAAAAAAAGGAAAACACCACAAACACCAGGAAAACACCACAAAAAGGAAAACAAACCAGGAAAACCGGCACAATACCATCTGAGCATTTTATCGAAGTACTCACTTTCGAAATGTACGTCATCGTTCTATATACCGGTCCTGTAAATTTATATTCTTGTATTCTCCAGAACAACCTCTTTTTGGTCTTGTGCTGCTTGTTCCTTCTAACAGATTCTCAGGTGGCCCCGGACAACTGCAATGGGATGAAGGTGCTAGTGTAGCGGTAAAACATGCAACAGGATGAAACGGACAGCACAGCTTATAAGACGCCGCTGGTATACAGGAAAGAAGCCTGCGCATGTTAACTATTTGCCGAGATAGAAGAGACAAAAAATATATGGGGCTTGCATACAGTAAAGCCCAATGAAAAAAAAATGATTTCGCTCCCTCTAAGTCCCTTTGTTTCTCTCTCAAATTCTAGGGAAATCAATCAATGCAGGAGGAAGGAGGAGAGTAAGGGATTCTTAACTTCAAAATATCAGGTTTGTCTTAAGCTCTTATTCAGGCGTAGAAAAAAAAAAGCGCTCTCCTACATGTTTTTATGAGCTAGAAAGTATTGAGATGGTTTTCGGCTCGACATTTTGGTGTCTAGACGGACGAATTGGTGCGGCGAACTGAGCGTGTCTATTTTGTGCTCCCGTCTGCTCGAGAAGGACAAATCAATCGGATGAAAATTTTTGTGGCCAGATGTAGGAATAATTTTTCAGACCTTTGTTTTTTTTTTTCTTTAAAAATCAATTTAGATATACGTGAATGAAGCCAATTACATGCTAGCACTGAGGAATTCAGTACTAAGTCGATGTCTCAAACCTTCTATACGCTCTGGGAAGCGCAGTTCTTTTCTGTTTTTAGTGCGCGACATTTGTTATTATATTTTCGTCAACATGGTATTTCTTTATATATAATTTCTTGTATGTCAATTAAGTTCGTACACTGCCGAAAAGAGAGCAGGCTTCTTCCCTCACATTTGGCTCTTTCGTTGGCATCTTTTCAGAGGCCCATAGCACAACCCTCCTTTCCACTTACCGGCGCGGTCATTAAGTTTTTCTCTTTATTTTTTGCAAGTATTGGAAAGCGCGATCTAGTCTCTTAAAGCGGAACTGGCTCACATACGCCACTGCCTTTTGGTGTGTATTGGTGACAGTTCGACGGACGGCGAAGGGAGGAGCGCGTGCACAGCGGGGGGCGCGGTCCTTCCGGGCTGCTTGCTCGCCTCCTTTCTGTTGTTCTTGTTTTTATTTTACGTTTACGTGCTGTAACTGTACGACACTAACGGGGAAACGGTTTCTCTAGATTCACGTACGGTGCATGCGCCGAAGCAGCTTCGGAGACACCACCGCGCAATTTATTAGTCCAGTCTTCAAAGGAAAACAAGTGAATACCACAAAGAAGCTCGTCTCAGAATTGTTGGCGAAATGGCATCCAGTATTCAGTTCGGACGTACAAGTATTTATGTCGTGTGTTTTATTTTGTTTTTTTTAGGCGGGTGGGAGTTGGACATTTTGCTCCGGCGAAATCTGACGGGCGAGCCGATCTTCGCGACAGCGAAGTGGTTCACGTTTAACCCTCTTTCCTAGCAGTTCCGACCCTTGTAATTTTTAAATGTAAGCGTGGTGTTCGAAGAAGCAATTCCGCCAATTCTTGCAATACGCCACGGGATCACAGAATTATAAACAAACGCCCAGGAGTGGCCGGTTGGGACCTCATAAGATAAACAGCATTCCTCTTCGAAATTTTCTGAAGGTTTATTCGGCGTTGGCCGAGTTTTATGATTAATTGGTGTTCTGCTGTCTTTTCCTCTTTTGTTTGTTTTGTTGGGGATTTAGTCCTCACAAGTCGTTTCATGAGTGGCTACTATGGAAAATTTGTGCCCCGTTAATATGACATCCGTTAATATGGAGGACCCGAATTATGGGCAGTTTTCTGGGGGCGAAGATTTTTCAATGTATTTATGCCTCGTTAATATAGAAACTCGCTCTCTGAACACTGGACAGGGGATGAATGCACACAGCCTATTCGGCCCATGTATTTTTGTTGTCTCGTTAATATGGACATCGTTTGATAAAAGCAGGGGAGTCCGATCGCAAGTTAAAGAAGGGTGCGCTGGCCGGGAACCTATGCGACAGCCGATACGGTCGGATGCCTGAACGAGTCCTGTGGAGTTGGAAAGAACCAAAGCGGGCGTGTCGTCGTTTTAGGAAGGGAGGGGGGCACAAGAGCGGGAAATAAGGGAGGAGGAGGAGAAAAGGAGGGTGGATGGCAGGGATCGTACACAGTAAACCGAGGGTCAGCTAACGCAGCGCCGCAACTAGAGGCCGCAGTCGGGAAAATAGCAACACGTGATTGCAATAAATTCTGCTGAACGTGAACAGAAGAGAGGCCGGTAAAAGCGTAAGAAAGAAACAATAAGAAGAAAGACAAGCGCCAAAATTGGGGGTGGGAACTAAAGTTTTTCTATCCCAGAACACAAAGTGTGTTCCATGAAGCCGGTAACGCTTTTCGGTCAGGGTTAAGACACACTCACGAAGTAGAGCAACAAAAGAAAGGCGACGAGCACGCAACCAGGACCGGGCGTCCCGTCCTGGACGCCCTTCCTTCTCATGCTCCTGGTTTTCGTCACTGTTGCGCTGCCGAACTACCACATTTTGCATCCCAGCGATCCGCATGTCGGCTTCGCCTTGAGTAAGCGATGCGGCCTTGACAAGTTCTGAGCTCTTCGTAGTCAGTTAGCCGTCGTTCTAAACTGTACTTAAGCTTGCAGTGTTTGTTTCATAGGAACACACCCAAACGGCACAGGAAAGGGCTGTTTGATAGCCCTCTGTATAGTAGCCTGCCAACTTAACTCCCTCGCTTCCTTACAGAAACAGTACAAGGCAAGAAAGAGAATCAGAAGAGCGGAAAGTCAGGGAGGTTAACTAGGCATAAAGAGTGCAAAGAATCAGGAGCCTGTAACCCTCAACTTTAGCCTGACGTTTGGCATGGCGGGAGTTAAACGCAAAAGAATGAGCTGAACTTAGGCGCGAAGCGGGAAATCTGTGAATATAAGCGGCAAAAGCCATCTCATTCAATCCAAGCCGTGAAAGACTGGACCCAAGTTCAACCATGCTTCAGCCTCGCCAGGTCGACGGTATACCATCTATATATAGTACAGGACTCCGATAAATGGCTCAACATTGGCATGGCAGCGAAAGCCACAGTCCGACAGCGCCCAGCACAGTTCGAAGAAATGGAGTCAGCGTTGTTAATGTGGTTCGGGAATGTGTACGCGAATGGTGCTGTCGTAAGCGACGAAATGCTTCGAGAGAAGGCTCGCTGCCTCGGCAACATTATGGGTGCTTCTCTCCTCCGTCTTGATAGGTTTTACCTGTGATGACGTACGGAATTTTTGTTCAGTAAAACAGGGAGATGTTTACTGAGAAATATTATTCTGCGCTCTGTCTAGGCGTTACTGACTTCAGCTACTTAAAAGAATGGCTGACAAGGTTTAAGAACAGACATGACGTTTCGGGTCGACGGATCTATGGAGAAGAGGGTAGCATCGACATCTCGGCTGTGTTTATATACCCAAATTAATTAAAACAGCAGCCATTAATTATAAATTTTTTCTCAATTCTATACTTTTCATTTTTATTCATGACTCGTTATTATGGATGACTCGCTTTATGGACAGTTTGGTCGGAAACCAAAGCGTCCATACTAAGGAGGCAAGACTGTATTCCTATTTTTTCCTAATTTAATGTATTCTGTCGCAAAACAATGTATAGTGTATTAAAGGAAATCTCGGCAATCATCAATGTTTTTTTTTTTTTTTGAATTAAGAAAATGAGCAAGGATGGAAGCTTGGGCGAGTTGATGTCGGTTTTCTTGCCTCATAGCGCTAACAGCGCCCGTCCCGTGTGTCTAGCTGTGTCCCTGTCTGTTTAGCGCTATGTGGCAAGAAAAGAAAAAGAGCATATCGTCATTGTTGTCGTCGTCACTAGGGTCAACAGCATTTGTCTTTTCAGTTTATAGTAAGAACTGGCTTGTTTTGTTTCTAATACGAATCTTATTCACGTGGGTCAGATGGGATAAACTCTTTGTATTGCATTATTGGTCTATGCGTACTAACGTTGTACCCATATAGGCCTTAGCTTGAAACCGACCACAAAAGGGTAGGCGAGGAAGGGGAGAGGATTGCCACTTTAGTGCAGAGTTGGACATGTAGTGTCCGGAGTTTTTCTGCTTTTATCCGGGATATTAATTGTTGTATAAAATTAGGAGTAAAATACAGCCTTCGTACGACAAAATTCTGGCTAGCCTATATACCCCAGGATTACCGAGAAATGTATATTTGCTTTAAGTTACGGTTTAATTTAATGATTCTTTTTTTTTTTTTTTTGAGGTCGAGCGCCCGACCTCAACCTCACATTCTGAGTTTGAGGTGAGGTTGAGTGAGGTCGTCAATGGTCACCTGAAAAGTGAGGTGAGGTCGCCTGGGGGACCTCAACCTCAATTGAAGAGGTTGAGGTTGAGTGAGGTCGCCAAATATTTTTTGAGTTTGAGGTGAGGTCGAGGTTTTTGAGGTCAAATGCCCACCTCTGCCTCCAAATATATTTTTGTATTTGCCTTGCAACGTTTACGTATGATAAAAGCGTGTTATTATAATCGAGACAAAGCCTACTACCGCATTCAAACGGGCAACGTAATTCGCATTTGACAGCCTCCGGGATCCCCTGCACGTCACATTATTTGTAGTTGCGAATCTCGGCCGTTTCGGCTGTGGCAGCGATACCTGCATTTCTGTTCTTCCTGTTTACTACCTTATAACAGCTCTGTTTTCAGTAAAAGTGGATTTTTTTGCAATCAGGAATTGGCATTCTATCGATGCGAGCCCACTTCAGTTTTCTCTTTAGTGTCTCTTTAATACAATCAGCAATGCCGGGAAGCAGGAAAGGGGAGGAAACGAGCTTTTGTACGGGCACACCTAAGCCTACCGACCCCACCAAGTATATACGGAGTCCCCCATTCATTGATCCGCACCCTAATCCGTTATTCTGAACAATCAACGAACCACGGGCCACAAGTGCAAAGGCCCACCGTGTATTTCTTCTATCCCACGACTGTGCATGTCACAATTATACTGCGCCCCTGCAGTGAGGGACGTCATTTCCGGCAGCAGAAATATATTGCCTAGAATATACTAACAATATCTTTACTTCAGCCATGTATCTTCGAGGAAAAAAAGTGGCGCGATGTTTGCCAGATCTGCACACATAGCTTCCGGCCCCAGCGCCAACCTTACTGGAGAAAAGGCATTTGAAATAGTTTTGGACATTTCAACCAAAGATACAGAAAGTCCAAGATACCCACATAGCCAACCAACAATATTTCCCGCCAACTACAACAAAAAGTAGCCCAATTTGGCTATTTATAGGCAACGGGCATTCGCTAGAAGCCGCCGCCACCGCCTATATATATATATATATATATATATATATATATATATATATATATATATATATATATATATATATATATATATATATATATATATATATATATATATATATATTGTGAGCCTTCCACGTATCTTGTTTCATTTGTACATATCATGATCTTCTTCTTTCTTTTGTACATACCATCGTCATCGTCCCGCGGCGCCGGCTCCAGCACGCGCCTGGGTTGACAATCAGATTAAAACGCTTACACGGCGTACCTTGCCTGCCGTCACGACTTTGGCGTCTCGACCTGGCCTTCTTTCACAATATATATATACCATCGGCGCGTTGGTTTTCCTTCCGCTTTGCATTTAATGTTCTTTATTCCAATAATCACCATAAGACAAATTCCTGTAATTGTTAACAGTATAAACATAAAAAAAATATAAACAGTATAATATAAATAATAGCATAATATCAGTATAATGTAAAAAATTAAAACTTAAACATATAAATATATAAATATATATAAAGCCAGCGCCACCCTCGGAGCAGCGGGGAGATGATTGCAGGATCGCTCTGGTGCAGCCGGCGTAGGTGGCTGGGTACCGTAGTGAGAAACCGAAGGCATCGCAAAAGAAAGCGGGCGGCGAAATGTCTATTCCTTTGGCGATTTAAGTCTTAGATGATTTAATTATCAGTTCTTTTATTTTACCGATGAAATTTAAATGTCACTCGCGCTGTTTTGGAGCAGGACGCGTATAAAATGTGAATGAGGTGATGTTTGGCTCGTCTGGAAATTAACACAGCGAATTGCACGTCTCCGACGATCAGCGCGCACGCACTTCCTCTCACAAACACCTGTATTGCATGGGCTCACAGCTCCGGGTGCTTTTAATGGGTTTTCGCATGGCTATCGGCCAGCGCCGTAACACGTACGTCATTTATCATTTGAAGACGGAGCATATGATTTCGATGTCTCAACGGTGCGGTACCCAAACTCCCTATATGCATGATCACCTGTAAACATTTAAACAGTGATTTCGGATAAAACTTATCTGAATGAAACCTAAACTGTGTCTCTGCTCAGTCGGAAACCTTGGGATCATACCATTGAGAAAACAAAATCATGCTGCGCAGCGTACCTGACTGCAAAAGCCGCCATGCCATAGTTTTCAGTGTAATTACAGCACGAGAATTCTAGGAGTTTGTGAGGACACCGCAGTGCTCCCGACGTCCTGAGACTGTGTGCAGGACAGCAAGAACAACAAAAATGGTACGATTTTAACGTTGTTAAACTGATTCGGTGGCACGAGCGAAAGCTTTTCGGCACAGATGGAAGTTGATTCAGACGACGACGTGCAAACAGCGCGAGAGTATGTTGCACTGTGCACACGGGGTGATCGGCTGAGGTGGTAGCTACGGGACTTCGCATCCGCTTCTCACGGCAAATTACTGGATTCGAATCCACTAATTCTCGACAGCTTTTCCCCTCTGCTACAGTGCTGTACCTCTGCGCTCGGCAGAGGCTTCACGCAAGATTCATGGTTGGATTTGACCGTGTTAACTCTAGTCTAGTGCACTAAATATATGTGAACATGGTGCAGCTCTTGCGCTACTCATTCTAGACACGAAATTTTGAAGCGAACCAGCTAAGTCTGGCGTGTTTACGCAGGTTAAGAAAAATGTTCACCCGAGGAATTGCTAGACATAAGGAGAATAGCATGCAAAAAAAAAAAAAAAGAAATAGCTGCCAATCCACATCTGGCTAAGATGAAATGAAATATTAAAGTTTGGCGCACAGCTGATTCCAGCTGAACTACGGCCGTAATAACTTTCCTTCACACATTTCCACCACTGAAGATATTTTCGCGTGGCGTACCCCAGAACTTTGCCAGCTGGGGTACGCCACGAGATCATGTACGACGGGCTCAGCAGAATGCTTCAGATAAAATCTGGTTATGCCGCAGCCTGCCCCGCATGCTGTTGTTTCTGAAATCGACATATATTTGCAGAATGGGAACCAACTACGGCCGGTGTAACAAATTCTGAACGATTTTTTTTCTAGAACGTTTTAAATAATATAGCGATCTCCTGGAAATTGGTCTGAGGTATCTTTGCCTTCGAAACGAGAACAAAATTCTTGCTCCTTATTCTTTGCTGACATTTGGGGAGGAAATTTAGATCGATGGTGGGTAAGCTGCATTCATAGCATTCATGCCCCTGCAACCGAAAAGCGTTGTTTCCAGCCGGAGGTAACAAACGTTTGCCGCAAGATTACCCGTAATAAAACGAACAGTGTAAGCTCTCAAACAAAGTTTATTGAGAAATATTATATGTTCATGCCTGCGGAATCGACAATACAATGATTTATGTTTAGAATCGGCTAACTTTTCTAACTGAGAATGCAGCAGCCTCCTTGCAGCAAACGGATTGCAGTCGTTTCCAACGCGCGGCCAGCGAGCGTATCCTGCAGCACGTGCGTTGCTCACCGCGAGCGGCGCTCTCAGCGCCAGCTTCCGTGTGTACATCGTCTTTCTTCGTCCTCGTCCCTTGGCTGGTTTTTATTCTCTGACTATGTACCAACTGACCCAGATTTCAACCCTCCTTCGTCTGCATGCCGCGGTTGCCGCGTCGCTGGAAGAGGCATTGCCCGATGTCCAAAATTGGCCACTTTCGCCTCTGAACCGGTTTTTGTAGTGAAAAGCATTGTCCCGTCGCCTTTCTTGTGCCTCGTCTTGTATATATACTTCCTCTCAAAAAACATTTGCGACACTGCCAAATGCAGGGGCACCCTGGGCCATTAAGGTTCAAGCGCAGTATAAGGGCTAATTGTACTCCTAAGCACCTCTCGCGACAGGGCACAATAATAGGCTTTTGTGTTCCCGCATCGAGGCACTCCTGTCCCGATAATTTCAGGCCGTTCCAAGGAAGGTGTCCTCCTCTGCTCTGTGGGCTGTGCACCGTGCTTTGTATGCCCACAAAGGCGGTTGGAGGGAAGGAGATAACCTGCCTGGCACAAAAGAAACGGTTGGTGGTGGCGAGAGAAAAGTGTGGAATGAGTCCCTGTCCGCACGTTTCTTTCTTTCCCTCCATTTTCCCCCGCGAGGAATCGTCCGTACATCCTTACCTCTCTTCACAGCTCGTGGAAGAAGGGGGAAAGAAAGACGATGCAGGACAATGCAGTGGCAGTGGTACCTTTCGCCACGTTCGGAGACGCCGACGAAGCTCCGACTCCTGAGCGCGGTGATGCCCTGTGCACATTCCATTGTTGGTGAACGCATGCCTCTTAGCCCAATCTTCTTCGAAGACGTTTGTTGGCCGACGTCTGCTGTGGACTCCGTCGTGGATACTAGTGCGTTCGCTGCCAGATTCGCGACAAGATGTCGGGGGACAGCAGCCAGTGCCTCCTTGGGAACCACGAGTAGCATCCCATAGCCGTGCCTGCATCTTCCTTCAAGAGAGCAGGCTCGCTCGTCTCCTGACGTGAGTGACAGAACCTTTTTGTCCCTGCCGATCTGTGTGTGCGCTAAGCGGTTAGTGCTATTTGCTTGAATGGTGCAGTGCTTAGTACAGCAGTGATTCTCCGTTGTTTTTATGCATTCCTTTTTCTTTTTTTGTATGGTTCAGTAACAGGTTCGTTTTCTTTTTGTAACCAGCACGAGATGTGAAAAGCGAAAAATGCGCCGCATATGTCTGGGACCTGCATCAGAAAAAAGAAAAATCACTGCTGCTTGTACACGAGAAATAGGTACTTCGCTCGTAGCTTGTCTCCGCTTTGCTAAAATAAGAACATAACACTTTTCTTTGAAACTTTGAAGGAAATGATTGCACACAATTGGTAACTGATTCTAGAACAGAAAATGTGTGCCCGCAGTATGTAATGCGCTTGTGCCATCTCGCAGCAAACACTCTTCAGCTACCCTGACTGTGCGGTGCACTATCCAGGCACAACCTTTATGTAAAATTTTTCCATGTTATATGTATTTGGTTTTTATCATTTTCGTTATGGTTTGCGGCAACCAAGAACTCCTTTGCTGTTGTTGGGCGGCCACACGTATTCGTACCAGGGGGTTGCTTTATTTATGTTTTAGCGGGCATCCTGGTTTGCGCCGCTGCCTTTCGGGTTCGCTAGCACACTTCGCTTGGGTGTTCATCTATCTTTTTTAATTTAAATTTCCGTGCGTTTATTCAGAAACACAAAGAAGGGCGCTTTGCATATAATGAGTACTTTACAGTAGACACTTTTAGTTGGGCGTACGTAGTGACGATGCGTACGCAGCGATGATGCGGGTAACGAATGCGCATGCGCAGATCAGTACGTAACGCGGTCTGTCCTGCGGGCGCACGCACGCATCAAATCCCGGCGTACGCTCGTTGCTGCAGGCGTTGCGGGATGCTTTGACATCATGGCGGCGCGCTGGCCGCCCGCTTCGGAACGAATACACCTCGCCGCTGTTTTCTGCGACGCGATAACTTGCTCGAAGTGGCGGAATTATCTTCTATTACACTCACTGTCGCTCACACGAAAAGGTATTAGCTACAAATATCCCTAGTTTTCTAGGTAACTTCGCGAATTTCAAGATGCTAAGCCTATAAGTAAGCTGTGTGTGTGGTCGTCATAGCAACGACATTCCTTCTCAACCATCCTGTCGCTTTGGCTTGTGGCGTTCATTTTCTTCACTTTGTGTAGTTTTTCTCCTTGTAATAAAAAAGGTTGATAGTGCGACTATCCATCTCATCAGCAATTAGTTAAATGTTTTTTTTGTTTTTTCAAACTAACGTCACGTGCTTTAACTTATTGTCACGAGATGGCGCAACCATGCATGTACCGCAGCCGCTTCGAGACAGCAGTGTTGTGCACGCAGTGTCGGGCGTGTGGAGTGGCGGGAGAAACAGTGGAGCACCTCGTCCTCCATTGTCGCGGACTCGAGACACCGCCCCTCGAGGGCGCTACGCTGTCAGAAGCTCTCGGGTTTGGACAGGTTAAACCGGCAGCAGTAGCAGCCTGCAAGCGCCGCCTGGCTGAGTGGTGGGCCGTGGTGCGTGGTGTTGACTGATGGTGCCAGGAGCACCGCTAGCACAGCACATACTTTTTTTTTTTAGTGTTGTACTTTAATTTTTCATTTTGGTCGGACTCGGTTAGCCCGACGTCCACCCGTTGCAAAGGGCACGACCGTTATATCATCATCATCATCATCAGCTTGTGGCGGACGTTGCGGCACGTCCAACTAAAAGCCTAAAAGTGTCGTGTTCGCGAAGTTCGCAGCGCACGCAACGCAGTGAGCGATACGTACGCATATTTACTACGTACGCCCAACTAAAAGTGCCTATTTTCTCAAAAAAAAAGCGTCATTGTATCTGCCAAAACGAACATACGTCATGTTCTGAGACAATACGTAACAGTGCCATTTCAGCTTTCGCTCGCCTTCCAGGTTTTGAATGAATTGCTAAGGTGATTTTAGATGTTTTACGCATTCTACAAATATCCTGCGTTTAAGCGCATTTCCTGGAAACTTACGGCAATGTTGCACCTCTCACAGTCGTGGGTTTCAGTAAAGCATTGCAGTATAGAATCCTTGAGGTAGCTCATCCGAAGAATTTTTTACACTCTCTCGTACGGTCACAAGGATCGTCTTCCAAACGTTTTCATGCATTATGCAGTCTATTCCGTCGGTGCTTCACCTTTCGAACCGGCCACGGCGGTGCATCGGAGCGGAAAGAGCTTTGGAATTTTACCGCTCGGCCGAGGCGAACCCTTTTCTGAAAAATGAGAGAGGCGGGGTTCACTGACCCACAGACAAAACAACAACAACAACAAAAAAACAAGAATCATACGCCTCTGTGCAGCTATAGACTGCTGACGATGGGGCTCACTGAGGAAACGACAACCGCAAAGTCGCCACCATTGCTCGCGATCCGTCTAGCAGTAGCCGGACGGCAGGTTGAAGCCCACGTATCGATTTAACCTACTTTATTTTTGTTGTCATTGTGAGCACCTGTGTGACTCTGCCTCCACCTGAAATTGGGAATAAGTCTTACAATAAGTAGGAGAGAACAAAAAGGGAATGAAAGATGTCACACTAGCACGACACGAAGCCGATTTGGTCTGCCAACTATGTGTCTTCCTGATGTCCGCGTCTATGTTATGACACACTGCGCCGGTGGAAACAGTCGGCCGACAGTCGATGTCGCGTCGATCACAAGACGACTGTCGGTCGACGGTCGCCCAACTTCTATGCCACACTAGCGAGACCAACGTTTATAGATCCTTTTCAGTTCCGCATCTCCTCGGCGCGCCCGCAGGGAGCCGGCGGCCCGCCGCTGCTCCCGCCACCGCGGCGCTAGTGTCGACCCTTGCGCCAGGCAAGAGCGCCGTCTGCTACAGAAGCGCCGCGCTCCACTCTGCTTTCCGAACTGTTCTGAAGCGTTGCTCGCGCTCTGTGGCGTCATTGCGCTCTATAGGTTTATGGACTTGAGTGCCGTGACAGTAAAGACGATTGCTGCTTACAAAAAAAAAAAAAGGGCGTCTGCGATTATTATCGCTTTGGGCAGAACAGCCACCTTTTTTGCGCGTGCATTTCGCCATTTGGTTTTAATGCCTGCGTACATATACAGGGTCTTGAATATTTGGGAGATGGGATTTAAAAAATTCCTATGCAAAATCTACTACCGCATTCGAGCTGAAATAACGTTCACAAAGTAGAAAAATATCGTCTACGTTATCGAATAAGTGATTCAACATCGGCACTTGCCTAGATTTTCCGAAATCGAGAAATGCCTGCTCTCAGAGGCGTGCACAATTTTCGCAGAAGAGAGTAGAAAAGCTATTTTGACATGGCGCGTCATCTGTCGGGCAGCGAGGCAAGCGCGCCAACGGCCGGGATGGAGATTTCGGGAAATCTAGGCAAGTGCCGATGTTGAGTATCTTATCAGATAACGTAGACTATATTTTGCTACTTTGTGAACGTTATTTCAGCTCGAATGAAGTAGTAGATTTTGCATAGGAATTTTTTAAATCCAAGCCCCCAAATATTCAATACCCTGTACATGTACGGATCCGTGCAAACAACGACAGGTACCACCGCGTTCTGCAACACTCAACGGTGTTGCAGTCTTCCAGTCTTGCAACGGTGTTGCAGTCTTCCAGTTTCAGTCTTGCCAGTCGCGTTTACGCGATAGGATATGGAAGTACTCCGGTCGAAAATTCGTCGGCGTAGTAGTTGTAGTCCGTACCGCGCTTCAGAAATAATAGGGTGCCTGAGCAAAGGAAATAATACCGTGGTTATCTTTAGTTCCAGTGATTGATGACCGATTGGTTTGTGGTAGACGATAGGGAGTTAACGAAATCATCGAAGCTAATTTAGCGAGGAATTAAAGGAATTGAAAAAAATATGAAAGCGGGGGTTATGATGTCAGGGTGCTTAGAACGGAAGCTTATGCTCTATGATACTCATAAAGTAAATTTCAGAGCGTGCAATTGATCAATTAAATAATTTAAATAGTTAAAAAAATGAAACCTGCGTTAAGATGTGTACTGCACAGAATGAAAAGACAATGTTAGCAGATGCTAAGTATCGGTGAGTAAAAATTGTAAAAATAAAAAAAATGAAAAGTGACAAGCATTGTATGTGCGAAACACTATAGCGTCTTAACAGCGGAGAATCAGTGTCACCCTTATTTTTAGATTTTCCGACGTGATCTAGGTAGGTTGCCATGGAAGCGAGTGCGTTCTCGGTATGCACACTCCTTTTTCATCGCGTACCGTACAAATTAACGTTTTCATAATCATTATGGTTTTGAGTAATAGCAGACACGCCATCCGAAAAAAAATTTTGTGAGGCTTATGTGTGAAGTCTCTGACAGTTGATGCCATCTGAACCCGAGGCTTGAGGCGATTAAAGGACTGCCTTATAAAGGATCGACACACCTCTTGTTATTAGGATATATTCCAACCTGACAGGTCTTGTATACTTTCATAACAGCTTTTGGCGCTTTCTTCGCCCCTTTTCTGAGTTGTTTCAGTTGTTTCTGTGTTTTCTGCTGGCTAAAACGGCACGAATCAGCCAGCCTCTTCAAATTACGGCCGCAAAGCGCACTTTTTTCATGGGTTAATGTAGTGCTCTTTACGTTTTCTGAACATTCATCCTTATCAAAAGCTTCAGACCCCTTTTATTGTTAAAAATAAATTCGTCCTGTTTGTAGCAGACAGTCCCTCCACTCTGAGAGGTCCAACGAGCCTTGCATAGTTTCCAAAACATGCACAATCGCATCTACATCTCTTAGCGAAGTGGTTGTCAGATCCATACGGGCAACGTCGACACCAGTTTCCGCGGTTAGATATTCCGCAACTATACTGATCTTCGCGGACTGCGCCACTAGCTCTTAGTAATATTCCTGCATGAAAAAAAAAATGAGCCTATGATCAATGCACATTTTTATCCAGAGCTGCCGATCTCTATATGTAACCATAAAGCGCAATTTTTTTCCCCAATAAGTTGATTAAATTTCACTGGTCTGGTTTGCTCGGTATCTTTCGCACATCGCTTTGCGTTGTGTCACTGAGTGCAACTTTGATGGTTCTTACTTTTTGATTTTTGCCGTTCCTGATGTAGACAGATGTATGATTAGGTCATATGCTAGGAAATGTATGACGCCAAAGGGACCGTGCCGGTAACTAAATTTTGACCACTTTTTCGGTGAACGCATGTTTGTAGAATTCAACAATATAACCTCTTCCCAGAACTGTGCGTTGCACACGCTTCATGTTGTTCGCAACAATTTGGCTCTCCGGGGTACCGTTGCCTCCCAGTTGCATGACACACGGCTATTTGGCGGCGGAGAGAAGTGTCTCTTCTCCCAGTTACGCCGGTGCCTTCTGAAACATTATGGCTCAAAACGCATTAAAATATGTTTCCTCAGTTCTGACACATTCTGAAAAAGATAAAAGATTTCAGAACTAAAAAGGATCTATAAAGGATGACCGAGACAGCATGCGAAACCTCTTCCCGGCAAGGCCCTCTCATTCTCACTCTCTTCTCGTGTCATTATACCGTTCCTTTTCTTAATCCTTTTACTCCTTTTGCTGCCATGATAAATTCTCTTTTCTATAGCTACTTCCTTTCTTACTTTGCTTGGTTTATTCTCATAATTGCTGAGTTAAAGGACGCTTAATTTTTAATTCTATTTAATAAATTCGACCATACTAAACCAAGCGCCTTACCAGTCGTAATTATGGGCCGAGACTGAATACTGTCCAATATTTCACGGCTGAGGTTGCTGGGTCAGAACGGCAGTGTTCAAATAAAAAAAAGCGTCCAAGGTGAGCAAGAGGAACTATATATTTAAAAAAGCAGAAAAAAAATGCTACTCTGTTCGAGATCGAACTTATGCCCTGTTAGCGCCAAGTGCGCAAACCACTGCATCATAAAATTCTTTTTTTTTTTTTCATTGCCGGTGAACAAAGTACATAATACAGGCATAAAAATCACTAGCCTACCTTTGGCTGAAGCAATGTATTAAAAAAAATTTTCTTTAGATCAATCCGTCGACCACATCCATCCACTGAGGCTGCTCAGGCTGACTACGGAGAACATCTCTGAGAAATGTTACATTTTCAATGAAGTTGTCTCTTTCTGAACTTAGATTTTCTTCTGCGTGCCTAAATACAATGCGCGTTCTCCAAGTGCTGTGGAGGCCAAGCACTATATTCATGTCGTACGGGACCTCGTCACAAATTTGTACGGGTAGAAAGTGGATGCCTTAAGGATTATTGAGTAGTTCTTTTCTTAAACTTCTTTGTAATATACCCCAGTGAAAAGCAGGATCCCAGTAGCCTATAAAAACGTTATCCATACTCTCTGGTTTCTTACAGATTGGGCAGTTGAGGGTCCAATGTACAAAGGTACCTTTATCATGAAGCCAAATTTTTATGGGAAGGGTACCTGAATGAATTAACCTTGAAGAAAAGCGATTTGACGGTCGGCTTAACCGGCATCTTCCTAACTCTCTTTAGGACATCTTGTCCTGAGCCTCCACAATATAAGTGTACGGGTAAAAATAGGTTGAGTGAGTCCTGATACATTTTTGTCCTGCGTATAGTACTACGGTATCCCACCGATAAATGGGCACACAAAATTTGTAAGGCGGAAACTTCTCTTAAAACTCCAGTGCCAGCGTGATTTTTAGCCGGATAACTTGACAAAAGAAAAGTCCGCCATAACATTACATAAACACATCTGAAGCATTAGGCTCAACAAAGGGTCTATTTGATCGCGCAAAAAAAAAAAAAGAAAAGAAATCGTGACACAACTTGACTCAGAAAAAAGTTTGAAAGACTAACACTACCCCTTTTCCTGGGAAGAAACATATCAGTGCGGCTAGTGCGCTCCCAATTTGAGCTCCAAATAAAAACTGGAAATACTCTGTGCAGTTTCTGCCCGTTTAAGCAGGACGTGTATACAATTTTCAGCAAATACAATATTGCACACACTTCAGCGATAGTGTCGCACAAAATTGTTTTCGCAATATTAGAACATGCAAATGTTGGCTGAGTGATATCCCAAGATGTGCGGATAGCGTATGAAAGCTATGTTCCAGGTACCATTGTGAATAAGCAGTTATCAAAATGTGTGCTTGTAATGGATAGATGGATGGATGGATGATAGTGGCTCTGCCCTTTGTATCGGACGGCAGCTTGCGCCGCCTAGCCAAAAAATTAAAAGAAATATATTTATCTCTTCCCTATTTTTAGCTTCTAATTCACCCGTATCTGCCGCCCTCCCTTTTTTTCTTCTCTTTATTCTCTTGACTTTTTCCACCAATCCTCTAACGTCTCTTTTGTTATCAAAACCCTTGTATTTCCAGCACATCCCCCCTTTCATCATTAAATACCATTATTCCTGATTTTTTGCTGCTAAATTGCAGTCCCAGCTTTTCGCCCTCTTCTCCACAGATCTTAAGCAGCTCCTGCAACCCATACCTCTTATCTGCCAGCAGTACAATGTCATCCGCGTACATCAATCCTGGTAGAACTTGTGTTACTTTCTGTCCTCCCTGCATATAGCTTGCATCGAATCCCATATTACTTTCCTCCAGGCGCCTTTCCATTTGGCTCATGTATATCATGAAAAGCAGCGGTGACAGTGGGCACCCTTGCCTAAGCCCCCTTTTTATTTTTGCTGGTTTTGTTGTTTCCGTCTCCCATACTATCACTGCCTCATTATCTGCATACACTTCTTGTATGAACTGAACCAGGTTTTTATTCAGGCCATATTCCTTCAACTGGTCCCACAGTTTTTTCTGATCTGTAAGGCGGAAACTTCCGGCGGAAAAAGTTTTTCAGTCCGCCAAGGTTGTCCGCTTTCACCTCTGCTTTTTGCTATTTTTCATGAGTCGTTTCTGTTATCATTTATACATAATGAACGTGTCTACGGGTTCAGTCTACGCAGTATTTGCTTACGGAGACGATATCGCAGTTTTTTGCGCAGATCTGGAAAGCGTTAAAGAAGTTGTTCGAGTGGCAGGCGACTACAGCAAAAAGAGAGAATGCGAAATCAACTGGGAGAAGAGCATTGGTTGTCACGAGGAATGGGATAACACACCGGCAATGGTTGCTAATATGCGGTGGACGACGGTTCGGGCGCAGTACTTGGGTGTACCGTCAGAGCATTGTAAGACCAGCAGGAAGTTGCTGAACGACACACTACACGATGAAATTCAGGTTTGACTAGTGCATTCAGATGATGAGATATCGTTTTTTGCTGATACGCTCTCTTGCAGTGCAAAAGTCGCGGAGGCAGTAGGAGTTAGGTACATAAACATTGGAGGTACATAAACCATACTTTTTGCTTCAAACCCAAGTTGGAAGCTAACTTATATATCAGAAAATTATTAGGTTGAATTAATGAGCTCTTGCACTGCATAGTAAATAAGGCTCCACATACATACACAAGGTATATTGCAATTTTCTTTCAGTGAATAATGGTGTCAACGCTATGGGTAATTACACACTTCACATCCTAATATTAGTAACAAAATCATCCCTGCTAAGGTGGCTCAGTGGCTAAAGCACTTTGCTGTTGAGACTGAGGTCACAAGCCTGATTCCCGCTGCGGCAGTTGCATATTGATAAATGCTGGGGCAAAAAAAAGAGGTACAGTTATGGTTAGTGACCAATATATCTGGTCTTGCACAAGATATTCAGATGCATCCTAAGGAAAAAGCAACAGATATGTCCCTCCAAGAACGCCGAAGGCGGCAATTCAGTGATTTATACATTGCAGTTCATATGATTAATGTGCCTGCCTTGTGACATTAGAAAGCCCACGGGGATTATCTGCGGCAATATGGGAGTGAGTTAATGTGCGGAGGTTCTCACTAGGCCGTCGAGTCTCCTTTGAGGTCTAGGCCGCAAACTCCGAACTCCCGCGATCCTACACCGCGGGCTCTGTTGGTAGTTTGCGTTAGCTATTAAATTCCGCCAGAGCTTATACGGAGCTTCGCGGAGTCCAAACGTAGATCACACAAAATGAGTGTGTGTATATTATATATATATATATATATATATATATATATATATATATATATATATATATATATATATATATATAGCATAAGTAAATAGACGTACTTGGTTGCTAGAGGTTACATACACGTGAAAAATTGCTTCCTACTGTTTCCAAGTTTATTTGGAGTCGACGTTTCGGCAGGAGCCCTGCCTTTCTCAAGACTGAGGGTACATGATTCTTGTTCCTCTTCTTATAGTGTTGGCAAGAGGTGATACAAACAGAATATGGGCACATACAGGTGAACCAGCTGGACACGCACAACACACACATACACACACAGGTACGGAGAGCAGGGTAGGCCCAAAGGGTCATCCACCCAAGGCACCGGCCGCCGGGAGTCATCTGTATACAATACACAATACAGGCAGCCGCGGAACAACCTCGGAAAAAAAAGGTGGGGGAATGCTTGCTGCAGATGGTGAGAAAATTATTTTTCTTGTCCTCACTAAAAGATGGGAGCACCAAGTGTGAAGGAGGTATTTGGGAGAAGTGGTCAACTATCAATGGTCAAGGCGTTGGCTTTGAAGATTTTTTCTTTTTCTCTGCTGTACCTGTTATCCTCCCCACCCTTGCTCCGACCCGCGGCCCAACAGAATGGAAAAAAAAAAAAAGACACTGCAACCAGGTGGACATTGCTGGTTAGAAGAGCCTGACAGCCGCGAGTAAAGTTCGAGCCTGCTTAGAGCGGTAAGCAACTCGCGACGAGAGATGAACCTCAAAAGAAAGAAAAGAAGAAGAAAAAATGTGTGGGACAGTAGAATGGTGAAATACTTTGAGGTTTTCGCTAAAAGATGTGAGCGCCAAGCATGAAGAAGGTTTTTACGAAAAGTGGGATGTGGAGGGTATCAAAGAAGCGGGAAAAAAAAGGGGGGGGGGGAGGGGGGAGGAAAACTGTCAAGGGATAATGATTGATATATGTGCTTAGCATTAAACTTGCAGGGCTCGTAAGGACGACATTGCCCCAATGTTTTCATTTATCCCAGTATTAATTGCCCTAAACTTATAAATGAAGTATGACTCACGCTGCTCCCTTTCCCGTGTATTATTGAATTCCCCCTGAAGAACTGTTAGTTTGACTGAGTCGAATGAGTCCTGTTTCTGGTTGATATGTTTTGAAAAAGGAAGGTTGGGCAGAGAGCGGACATGAGCTCGGTGATTATTAAACCGCATTCGTAGAGGGGAAGCTGTCTGGCCAATATACAGCATGCGGCATACACCGCATTCTAGGAGATATATAACGTTTGAGGCATCGCATTCAAAGTTACCATCTATTCTCCACTTAAAATTTGACGCTGTGCTTGTTGCGCAGCTTGATGTCTGCATGTGCCTGCACACCTGGCATCTACTCTTTCCGCAAGGCCGGCACCAGAGTTTTAGTTTCACGTACGTGGGAGCTTCACGTACGTGAAGCGCCTACGTGTGACCAGTGCGCATGCGCAGAACGTGAAGAGTCCGCGGGAGTTTCACGGACGTACGTGAGATTCGGATTTTCACGTTGGCGTCTTCACGTTGCTGGCGTACGTAGAGTTGACAACATGGCGACGCCCTGCCCGCCCGCTTCACGGCAATAACAGCTTCGCCGCTAATTCCTCGGCGCGATATCGTGTTCTAAACTGTTGTATTCGCTTTAAGCTTACCAAATCTTACCCTCGCGTAAGGTTTCAAGTGACAAATAGCCGTTTATTTTTAGATAGAAGGACGATTTTTCAGCTGTTAAGCCTAACGCAGAAGCGTTTGTTGTCGTCATAGCAACGATCTCGCGAGGTCACGCCAGACCAGAGTTGAGCGAGAAGTGGCTAGCGCCAGATGCAAGCCGGCAGCCAACCAGAGCCAATCCGTTGTAGGGGGAAGGTCGTGAAGTTGTAAGCATGAGTTCTGTTGCCCAGCGAATTCGCTTTTCCAAAAGCGACGATCTGGATATGCTTCGCGACGTGAGAGAATGCAATCCATTCGAAGACTGCATGCGACACGCTGTTCGGTGGACGCATATAGGTATGCGTCTTGCTAATTGTTTACTGTAGAGCAACGACGTTGAGAACAGCAATTTCCAATTCGACCGACTCTTGGCTACGGCCGCAGCATGGCTCGGCTCAAGGCAGCTCTACAGTGGCGCAGCTCGACTGAACAAAATTAGTTTGGTTCATCTGTACTAGATGGCGCGGCATAACACGTACGCACACTTTTTCGAGGCTTGTATGATAGGTCCATACATTTTGCTTCACGTACAGCACGTACGTGAAACTAAAAGTAGTCCTGGCGAAATTCGCGCAGCGCACGTAGACTTCTCACGTTTGCGTACGTAACTCTGTACGCACGTGAAACTAAAACTGTCCCTACTGCGGATGTTTTTCGGTCGTCTGTAGAGAACCTGGGGAGGAGTCGTGAAAATATTGGAGAGACGTTCGCTCTGTTCTAGAATGTTGAAATGTTTCTTTAGGATTTTGTTCACGTCGGGGGTGTTACTCGTGTAGGTGAGTACCAGGCTTGTTCGATGGTCTATGTTTTCCTTTCGTGGACGTCCCTCCAGTATTTCCTCTCGGTTGGGTTCATATGCATTTTTTATGGCGTCGTCAACAATATCTGGCGGGTACCGTTGTTTAGTCAGGACTTCCCGCATACGTTTTGCGTTTCGTGCGAAGTACTGATCTTGGGAACAAATTCTTTTGAATCGATGAGCCTGAGAATATGGAATGCTTGTTTTTGAGTGGTGAGGATGACAGCTTTGAAAATGTAAGTACTGTTGTCGGTCCGTGGGTTTTCTGTATACGCTTGTGGTGAGCGAACCTTCATGAACCGCAATTTCAACGTGGTGGTGGTGGTGGTTGATTTTTTTTTTTAAATAATCAAAAAGAAGGAAAAGAGTATTGCCGGCCGCGGCAACTGCTATCTAAAAAACTGAAGCACTTGAGCTGCGGCCGGCGGGAAGGAAAGGGGGATAGGGAGAGGATAGCGAGGGGAAGTAGACAGGGGAGCGATAGCAAGAAAGGACAGGGGGAGCTTTATTTACAAAGTAAAGACGGTCAACGAGTTTGCATCGCTCGCGCGCAAGTGTCCGAGCACTGTCCACAAATGCCTGCGCGCGAGCGGTCCCTGCAATTGTTTACAAAATATATACATATATTAATGTAATACCATTGATGTATATACGTAGTCCCGAAAGTTAATTTTGTTTTTCACAGGCATTTTCACCCTTTGTTCCATCACAAAAGTAATTTTTCCATTGTTCATGGCAGCCAAAAACATGACTTGGCCAATTCAAGAAATGAACAGTGAGATCTCGTGTGCTGCGCTTTATCAGTTCTTGACTGTCCTTTGAGGAGCCCTGAAACTCCCGCAGGGTGCGAACATAAGGGGGCACCATTTTTATGCGCTTTATTCTAAGACCACTTAGGATGCTGGCAATCTGCACTCTTCACAACACCTTAGAGGCGAGTGGTATAACATTTTGGCTGCATAATTCGCACACTCACTCTTCTTTATGAAATGACCGTAGTGCACCTTCGTGCTGATGTGACTGTAACATCGTTGTCCCCTGCAAAGGTACGGTATTCCTGGCCATGCATCTCTCGACTCATTTTGAAACCTTCCACAATAATATCAGCCTCCATGGCACCAGAGCTTGCACTCCAATGTTTCTAGGATATTGTGAAGAACATGTCATAATTTGATAAAAGACGAAGAAAAAAAACCACGTTTGGAGAAAGAAGAAGAGGAAAACGTGAAGGTTGGCTCGAGCAGCGCGAGGTACAAGCAGGGGAGAACACGCGAGCAGCGGAGCCGATCGGCTGTCCAAGGAGCTCGGAGCGGTGCGTCTTCTGCCAGGCCTGATCCGGGGATCTAGACCTGGGGCCTGCCGGCCGTATCCTTTCCTGTTCTCCTGTTGTCCACGAAGCTCGGAACGGTGGTCGTGCCCGGGAGTGCCACAGCGCCAGCTCTTCACTGGCACGAGCGTTCGGCGCCGTGCTGGGCCCAGGCACGTCGGGGAGGCCTGACGCATCGGCCGCGGAAAGACAACTAGAGGCCTCTTGCCTCTACTGGGCCCCGTCCGGTGGCCTAGCCTTCCGCTTGGCTTACCGAGGCCCTACTGCACCGACCCTGTAAAACTCTGACTACCCGGAGCGTCTGCACCGGCTTCTCCATCCAACAACTTGGTGACTTTTTGACAATTTGTGTTTTGTCATCGCCCCACTTGCTCGTTCTACTCTCGTCCCGTCCATGTCTGTACATAAAAGTATTCGTCGTTAAACTGGTAGGTCTGGTCATCCATTTAGATTGCTGTCTCTGAATAAGCCACAGAACAAGGTGGCCAGAAGACTTAAAGAAAAAAACCTCACAGATATGCACTCTTTGACCTTTTTCTGTTCTCTTGTGTAGTACTCACAGTTACTGCACAGTTTGTTCCTCACTTCCAGGTAAAGCAGCTTCTGCTTGCGTTCTCTAATTACTACTGCAACTCCAGAAAATATCTGTGGCCGTGACTTCGGTGTGACCAGCCGCCGTCAACCACTACCGTAATGTGTGGAGTGGTGCCATACTCGCAGAACTGCCCAGTTTCAGCAGCCAGCCTTTGCTCCTTCTGATCAGCTTTGAGCATATGTTCTGAATACATGCTTCCAATGCTGAAAACAGAATGGTTGTTTTACATGAGTAAGCCAAAGGAAATTACCATGCACAATACAGAAACATGGGTAGAAGTTCATTCTAGAGAGTTCTTCATGCTTTTGAAGTGAAGAGGATACGTACAACGAGATAGGCCCAAACAAACTGGTGTAACGCATCTCTAGGTTCTGCCATCTTGATCAAATGTGCTTTCCACCATCCACTTTGCATCTGGTAAACTTCCTCAAAGCACGAACCCTGTGTTGTCTCTGCTGGCAAAGGCAGTGTGTGCAGTTTTGTGTTGGGGCTCCCGAGATGCTGCTGCATAGACGTTTATGATTCAAGTCTATCTAAGCTGAAAAGAAAGGTGGCATTCTACAGGTGTTGCCTTTTACATTCCATTTCGGTCAATTTCCATGCGGCCCATGTTGCTTTCAATCCCAATATCCAGGGCTTCAAACCAGCACGAGCTGCATCAACATGGACCAAAGTGGACATGCCACCAAACATGACATCCCAGTGACAGCAGCAATACAAATCACTTTCTTTTTTTTTCTCGGAATACACAAGCAGCTTCAGGAGAAATTATTATTGCTGCTCTTACAAAAAGATAGCCTTTTTAGACAGACACAGCATTTGCAGTATACCCCACTTCGAGGCAACTTGCAGCAGCGTGCAGATGTATGCATCAATGATCTTTGTGTAGTGAATTTTTGGAATGCTTAACATTCTGTGAGAAAATGCGGTTTGCATGCTTTTTACGTCCCCGCAATTCTTAAAATGTTACATTCAGCCAAATTGAGGCACTGCTGTGGCCAATCTTGACGAATAAAGATCAATTTCGGCTCAATTCAGACATCAACACTTTACCCTTTTCCTATGTACTATCGATGTGTAGCCCCCCCACATTGCACATGGCGGGACATGCAAGAGGCATAATATCATTTTCCCTGCATACCCACCCTCTGCCCGTTTTCACTCCAGCATTGTCAGCTGTGCTGCTTTCAATGCATAAAGCTGTTTTTCAAATCACACCACAGGATTCTATAACAGTAGTTTGTATTATGCCGAAAAACATAAATGCCTGCCTCGATTCTCCTGTGTAACCAAGATCGGGACAGCTTATACCACTCGTTACTGACCTCATGCCTTTGCAAGTTTGCATAGATTTTACTTTGTAGCTACAACAAATTTTACAGTTCAAGTGACTAGAGATGGGGGCCTATGTGGTAATGGAAAGCCTGTCAGCAAACATTTTTTCATGCAGAGTTGAAAAATTTTGAGAAAATTGTGCACTCTACACCGCAGAAATGCGAAAGGCTGAGCGTCGCTGCTGCACATGGTGCATCACGTTTGCTCTCATCATTAACTAAATTACGGCCATTATTATTGCCACTGTCATTGTTATTATCGCTAATTGCAGCGTCGTTGTCATCGCTACTATCATCCTCACGGTCATCATCATCATCAGCCGGACTATAGCCAGTGTAGTGCAAATACCTCTCCGATGCTCCTCCGAGTAACCCAGTCCTGCACTAGCCACAACCATTTGACCCCTGCGAACTTCACCTCATCCGCCCCCCTAACCTTCTGCCGCCCCCTGCTACGCTTTCCTTTCCTTGAAATCCTATTTGTCACCCTAAGCGAGAGTGGTTTGTCCTCTCTTCGCAATAAATGTCCTGCCCATGCCTATTTCTTCTTGATTTCCACTAGAATGTCATTAACACGAGTCATTTCGCTGACCCACTCTGCGCGTTTCCACATCTGAACGGTACACCTACCACTCTTCGTTCCATAGCCCTCTGCATTGTCCTCAACTTAAAAATTATATTATACTCATTCTTCCTTTGCGTTGTATTATATGACGTCGGCCTATCACATATGTCTATGCATTGATGATCACCAGCTGAAAGTGAAACTCATCTTTGCTCGAACCAATCTTTTTTTTCACTCGCCTCTCCTCATCGCCATCCGTCAATGGAATCTGCTCCCTGTCATCATTGCATTGGCCAGCGATTACGAAACGTTTGCAATCGGACTAAAAAATTACTTCGAGCTGTAACCTTCATCTTTGCATTTCTTTTTTATGTTCGTGTTAAAGCGCTGCTCTCCGAAAAACGTGAATGTTTAGTGCCACCCGTATCTTTATTTTGAGTGCTTGAAGCACTAGCCTTTCAACATTATGTGCCTGGCTAACTATCGGTAGTGTTCTTGTTAACGACTGTATAAGTACCGCAATTTTGGATGCATTGTTTTAACTCTTGTCCCCCCCCCCCCAACATGTAATGTCCGCCCAGGTCTTTAGGGTATTTGAACAAATGAATAAATTAAGTAGAACTTTTTCCGTTAACCTCAATGTTTCAGCCCCATAGGTTAGTACTGATAGGATGCAACAGTTGTACACGATACTGATAAGCTCTAAATCATAATGTGCCAGTACCTTCCAATTACGCTGTATCCCAATTTTATTCTATTTATTTCCCTTTCGTGGTCCGGATCTGTGGTTACTATCTGTCCTAAGTACATATATTCACCTATTCCTTCCAGCGCATCGGTTCTTAATTTAAACTGCTGTTCCTTTCCCAAGCTTGTCAACATTATCTTAGTATATTATTCTTTGGGCCCACCTTTCTGCTTCTGCTGTCTACTTCATTAATCATTAGTTGCAATCGTTCCCTTGATATACTTAACACGACAGATTACTTAACAAGACAGAATAACAAATTACTATTCTACATCGCGCCTGACGCCTAACTGCTCCCTTTCCATGTCTTTCCACACACCCTATAAACAAAACTGGGGAGATGGTGTCTCTACCGAACACCGTTCTCAATTTGAGTTTTATCACTTTCTTTATGCAGAACTATGGGTTGCTGTGCAGCCACTATAGATATCTTAATTTCACATATGGCTCACCTACACCCTGCCCGCGCATGCCAGCATGACGGCCGAGGTTTCGACCGAGTCAAATGCCTTTTCGTAGTCAGTGAATGGTATGTATAGGGGATAGTTATATTCCGAGCACTTTTCTATCACCTGGTTGATAGTGTCGATATGATCGATGGTAGAGTACCCTCAGGAATCCTGCTTGATCCTTTAGTTTATTAAACTCTAAGGTTATTATGGTCCAAGGTAAGGTGGTGGCATAACGACTCAATATTTCACAACTTCTTTTGTGGAAGCAAAGTGCTACTGAAGTGTCAAAAAGTGTTGTCAATGCTCAAGGATCTTGTCGCCTTCTATGCGTATACTTCGTCGTAACCGCCCTCAAATTCCCGTTTCGCGCATCGCTGATGGTAGCTACCAGTTCTCTGTCCGTCATGCGACTCGCAGACTTCTTATCGGCTTGCACCAATGTGTCTATTTGACGCGCATATTCTACATTACATATCATATAGAAACCCTTATTTCATGCAACGTCTCCCAATCTAAGGCTGCCCCGTGTCCTTGGCCATCGCGGTATCACAGGTAATCGGCGCGTTCATGCGTAGCCCGTGGGCGGAGCTTTCGGGCTCCTGATGATACCCAGCCAAGGCCAGCCCTACTCTTGTGAACCAAAACTTTCTTCTTGAAACGAAGCATCCTAGGGATGACACCACTTCCCAGCTCTTTCGGCAAGTTTAGAACACAGTAGCTGAGTTGAAGCAAGCTCGCGATTATGCTATTCTCGCTAGGGTGGAGCTCCGTCGCTGCCGGTCGAACGAACCGTAGAGCAGGCACTCATGGTAAGGCCGCCCAATTACATTGCTATAGTTTTTGCGATTATTTTTCAAAAAAGCAAAGACACAAAACCACGCAAAATTTGATCACTTGAAGAGTGAGCTCTTTCCCGTGTCCCTGAGCCAAACTTGCAAGATGCACACTTTTCAAGGAGGTTACAAAATTTGAAGGTTCAACGCGCTCAATTTTCTGGACTTAATAAAACGAACACACTGCGAATGAATCCTCTAGCATACAAACTGGACTAGGAAACCTGTCCAGATGGTTACAAAAGATCGATTGAGTCAAATAAATGTCTGAGTGAATTGTGACCTGGCGCAATGTTCGTGGTGAGAAGTTGAGTGCAGGCTTCACAACCTGTCTTTTGCTGTAGGTTACTAGCTGCGTATGTAGCAAACTAACTGCGTCTCGCCTTTCTTAATTTCGCTCCTCCTGTGATCGTCTCTTCTGCGTCCTCTACATTTCCTCCATAGACAAACTTGTCGAGTTGATCGATAACTGTCGGACGGGCTCGAGCGTTTCTTGACGCTATAATTATGCTCGTCCTGCGGAAGACAATTGAGCGTAGCCTCCGTATCGAAAAATCTGACAGCCCGTGTCTGGTGTTTTCACCAGAGCGGAAATTCAGACACAGTTCTAGTGCCCATGCTAGTGTGTCCGTTCTGGAGTATTCGTGCTGGCGTTACATGGCCTGAGTGCTCCCGAGCTGGTGCTTTTATACGACCACCTTGCTGTGCTTTCAACACGATGGCCTATCAGGTGCGTGCATGGTCCATACATACATACATACATACATACATACATACATACATACATACATACATACATACATACATACATACATACGTGCACACACTCACACACATACAGATATATTTGTTATGTGCTTAGTACGCACAAGGGGGTTTATTTACAGAGGGATCGATGGAAGCAGGACCGCGGCAACAAACGTCCTTCTGACCCTCGTTCTTCCTCTACCGATCGTCCGACGGTTCATCTTCTTCTTCCGTCGATCTGCTATGGTGCGTGACATTTCCCTCCTCGCAGACGAAGCCCGTCGGGCGAGTTAAATAGATCACCTGGGATGAAACCGTTTGAGGCGGGCGACATGCGCCACCTGCGACAACTGTAGTTAAATGCGTACAAAAACAAACGTCCTCCACTTCGACTGATGGTTAAGTCGGCGGAAGGGCTTCCCTCTCGGTTGATGGTGATGGGTGCGAGAGGAGGGCCTCGTGCCGGACCCTGGGGGACTTACTTTGCGACTTACGGCTGCAGAGTTGAGCGCATGTCCTCCATCAAATGAGCGACCTCCGTCCGATGCTAACCAAACATTTATTAAATCAAAATAAAACAAGCAAAACTAACACACTTTTCATTACATTCCCCCGCAGGGGGCATCTGCTAAAGCAGATGTTTGCGTGTACTGTGCGACACCACGGACCCCGAGCACCCACGCTTAGCCGTGCGTGGCATCGCCGTGTCTGGGGAAAAGGGGATCCTGGTGGTTGAGCCGATGCCGAGTGTTTGGGCCTTTAAGGCCCCTCGGCGGAGGCAACACACCACTTTGGTCCACGCTTCCCACAGACGGCACCTCCGGGCTGACCCACCCGGGGGAAATCGGCAGTCGCCTTTTCCTGTCCTCCCCTCCATCTTTCACTTTCCTATCCCCTCTCTTACAACTGTCCTGTCTTCTCTTACCTTCTTCGTTTCTTCCTACTTCCAGGCGGCGAGGGTTAACCTTGTGTGGCTAACCACCCTGCGTTATGCCATATTTGGTTATAGTCGGGGTGTATGGCTGGCGTGGGCAGGACTGCTTTGCGAGTTCCTGTCCCGTCCCCTCGTTGGGCTCCATGGTGGGTGGCCGCCACCCCGGCTGAACAAAAACTTACTGTATGGCTTCTTCTTTGCTCTCCAATGATCGTTGCCGAAAAAGGGGACGGACCGATGAAACTGCAAACTTCTTTCTAAAGAATGCAAACAGATTCCCACGCTTCCACGTGGTGCACAGTGAAGACCCTCAAAAAACAGCTAGGCAAATATCTCCTTTTGTCGTGACCAAGACATTGACTAAAGCAATAGGCCAAGGATACAATGTCAAAAAACTTCCAAATGGCGACCTTCTCTTGGAAATTATGTACCATCATCAGAATGAAAAACTCCCAACAGTAACCAGCTTTGGGGAATGCCCAGTTAATGTCACCAAACACCGCTCTCTAAACATGGTGAGGGGAGTCATTTCAGATGACGACCTAAAGTACCTAAGTGAAGAAGAACTCCTTGAAGGACTAAGAGAACAAAATGTCATCAATGTGTTCAGAATTAAAATCAGACGGGATAACAAAGAGATACCGACAAGGCACTTAGTCCTTACCTTCGAATCGAGCACACTGCCCGAGGCTGTGGAGGTAGGGTACACGAAGATAAAACTGAAACCATACATACCTAACCCGCGCCGCTGTTTCAAATGCCAAAGGTATGGCCACGGCTCACAGACTTGCCGAGGCCAACTTACATGTGCGAAGTGTGCCTCGCACGATCATCCCGCTGAGAACTGTGAATCCGAAACGCATCTTTGTATCAACTGTGAGGGCAGCCACGCTGCTTACTCACGAATCTGTCCAACATGGAAACAAGAGAAAGATATCATCACACTAAAAGTCAAAGAAAACCTCACTTACAGGGAAGCACGTAAGAAACTCACGTCCACTCACACCCCAACTTATTCTGTTGTGACGCAAAAGGGGGCGGCGTCACAGCAGTCCTTGGAACCTGCCCAGGTGACACACGGTGCACCTAAGGCAGGGACCTCTACGTCCCCGGTGGAAGTAGCTGGGGCTGCTCCACCACACCCAAAGCAGGCTGCGCGGGCCTCTAGGTCAGCTGGCCCCAAGGTCTCTCCAGTAACGGCGAGATCTACCACAAATGTGTCTGTGCAGTCTGCACAGTCGTCCAGCACGTCCGAAGACGCAATGGACACAACAAATGACGACCGTCCGGGGCCGTCAACATCTGACAGGCGACGGAGCTCCTTGGAGCGAACTAGAAAAGAAAAGGCCCGAATCACCGGGCCAGAAAAAACTTAGTCTCTCTACCTTCCTCATTTAAAATGGCGTTCTTAGTCCATTGGAACTGTAGAGGACTTTTAAGAAACTACAATGATATAACAGACCTTTTAAATTCACTGTCCCCTGTGGTCCTATGCCTACAAGAGACCAATCTGGGACCTCAACAAAAAAATTTTTTAAAAAAGCACAAAGTGTTTCGATGTGACAGAGAACAAGCAGGTCGCCTCTCCGGAGGCGTTGCTATTGTTGTGCAGAGCAGTATTGCAACGCGAGAAGTCCATCTTAAAACTAATTTCGAAGCTGTTGCAGTTACTGTTGTTCATTATAAAACAATCACAATATGTTCTGTCTACCTTCAACCTCATGTCATTGTTGCCCTTCATGATTTAGAGGAACTTTTACAACAGTTACCTGAACCATATATTTTAGTTGGAGATTTTAATGCACACTCCTCCTTTTGGGGGAGTGAGCAAACAGACAGTAGAGGACGTATTTTAGAAGATTTTTTGCTGTGCAACAACGTCTGCCTTCTGAATACAGGTAAACAAACATATTGCTCCCCAAGCTCAGGAAAAATGAGCTGCTTAGATCTATCATTTTGTTCACCATCAATTTTCACCGATTTTAAATGGGACGTTCTCGACAACCCATATGGAAGTGATCATTTACCTGTCATAATAAGTCTAACATCCTCACCATCCATCACTCTAACCAAACCACGGCGATGGAAACTTCACCTGGCAGATTGGACACTTTTCCAGTCCAAAGCTGACCTCATAAAAGTTTTTTCAGAAAATCTCAGTATAGATGAGCTGAATGAAGAGATTACAGCTTGTATTATTGCTGCAGCACACCTAGCTATTCCACAGTCCTCGGGAACTGTACAGCAAAACCATAAAGTGTGGTATACACAAGAGTGCAAAGAGGCAAAAAGAAAACAAAATAAAGCTTGGGGAATATTCCGGAGATACCCCACACATGAGCACCTTATAACTTTCAAAAAGGCCAGGGCTAAAGCACGGTGCATTCGCCGCGAAGCTGAAAAAGCCTCATGGCAAAATTATGTGTCATCAATAAATAGCTCAACCACATCTAAAAAAATGTGGGAGCAGGTTAATAAACTAGACGGCAAATACTATCCTTTCACGATTCCGCTTTTAACAACTCCTGGTACACAAACGAGTGTAGAAGAACAAGCAAACATATTGGGGGAACATTTCGCTACAATCTCTAGTTCGGCACACTATACACATTCCTTTATAAAGTATAAAACAACAGCTGAAAAACAAAGACTCCCAATAGCTGGAGGCACAAATGAACCGTTTAACTGTTTAATTACACTTGAAGAAATAACTAGAGTATTAAATGCCGGCAAACAAACTGCACCAGGACCAGATGAAATACATTATGAAATGCTTACTCATTTGACTCCATTGTCAGTAGATGCATTATTGAAATTTTTTAATAAAATATGGATATCTGGAACAATACCAGAAGCCTGGAAGACAGCCGTTATAGTACCTCTCTTAAAGCCTGGGAAGCCCCCGGACTCCCCAGGCAGTTATAGGCCAATAGCCCTGACGAGCTGCCTTGCAAAAGCTTTTGAAAGCATTGTAAATACAAGGCTCATGTTTGTTCTTGAATCCCGGAAACTTCTTGATACCCATCAGTGCGGCTACAAAGAAACATGTTCAACTATTGATCACCTTGTCCGACTGGAAAATACTATCCGAGAAGCCTTTATCCATAAACAGCATTGCCTTGCCGTATTTTTTGACCTCGAAAAAGCCTATGACACCACGTGGAGGTTTGGGATCCTGCGTGATTTGGGAGAGCTTGGCATTCGCGGCAGGATGCTAAAATGTATAAGCGACTTTCTCTCTCAACGCTCATTTAAAGTACGTCTCGGTTCTACCCTTTCTAAAACCTTCATACAAGAAAATGGTGTGCCTCAAGGATGTATTTTGAGTACTACTCTGTTTATAGTAAAAATTAACAGTATAGCAAAAATAATCCCAAAATCCGTTATGTACTCTGTTTACGTAGACGACCTTCAGATTGCATGTACATCCTCCAATGTGTCAACATGTGAGAGGCAAATACAGCTCACAGTAAATAGACTGGCAACGTGGGCAGATAGGAATGGCTTCAGGTTTTCTACTCAAAAGTCGGTAGTTGTTTTGTTCTCTCTCAGAAGAGGACTGCACATTGATCCCACCATCCACCTTAATGATGTTAAGCTACCTGTAAAGCACGAACATAAATTTCTAGGGCTAACTTTTGACAGAAAGCTTTCATTCCTTCCCCACATAAACAACCTAAAAAAGAAAGCTTCGAAATCTCTCAATATATTGAAAGTCCTTTCACATAAACACTGGGGATCTGACAGAGCATGTCTTTTAAAAATTTACCGCTCTGTGGTTCGCTCATGTTTAGATTATGGCTGCATAATATATGGATCTGCAAGGCCGTCATATTTAAAACGACTGGACTCCGTACACAATTCAGGCTTGCGTATTTCAACTGGTGCATACAGGACATCCCCCATAAACAGCTTATATGTAGAAACTGTAATAGGGCGTTTATTGACGCTCAGATGGAGAGCTGTGAGGACAGGACCTTGCAACGGCGAGCCCAGCGTACTTCTTTTTTGTCTTCGTCGCACAACGCACAGGTGCATGTCGATGGCTGAAGTGCTATCACAGTACATTTCCCCCCCGGGTAAAAAAAGGAGCCATCCTGGCGACTTATGGCGCGGAAAGCACAGCGGGGTCATAGAATGGCTTCAATCGGTTCACGTGAACTGTTTCACGACCACGGCGACGCAAGTCCGCAGAGGGCGTGACGGGCTCAACTACGTAGTTGACTGCAGATGTTTGCTGGAGGACCCTATATGGCCCGTTGTAGCGAGCAAGAAACTTCTTTGAAAGGCCAGGGGTTGTGGAGGGCACCCAGAGCCACACCAGTGTGTCCGGGAGATATGACGAAGCTTCGCCGGTATCACGGAGGTATTTTTGTTGCCACTGATTTTCTGTTGTGAGAGAGCGGGCGAGCTGACGGCATTCTTCTGCGTACGTGACGGCATCGGATAGCGGGGAAGATTCGGAAACATCAGGGCGGTAGGGAAAAAGTGTGTCCATAGTACAGGGTGGCTCGCGCCCGTAAAGGAGAAAGAATGGAGAGAATCCAGTAGTGGCCTGTGTCGCGGTGTTATATGCGTAAGTAACAAACGGTAGAACTTGGTCCCAATTGGAATGGTCGGTGTTCACGTACATAGCCAGCATGTCACCGAGAGTGCGGTTAAAACGTTCTGTCAGTCCATTCGTCTGAGGGTGGTACGAGGTAGCGGTGCGGTGTATGATGCGGCATTCTTTCAGGAGAGCCTCAAGAGCGTCTGATAAGAAAACGCGTCCGCGGTCACTGAGCAGTTCGCGAGGGGCACCATGGCGAAGAACCAGGTTTTTCAGAAAATTTTCAATAAATACATCTATCTATGAATAAAGTACGAGTCACGTTGCTCATGGTCACGATTAGTTCTGAACTTGCTTTGTAGTAGAGTAACTTTTAGTTTTTCAAAATCATGGCCTGTTTAATTAGTGCAATTGGATAGGGGAAGGTTAGGTAGTGACTTGATGTGTGTGCGGTGGTCATTGAATCCGATTCTGAAGGGAGTGTGGGGTTTGATCTATGTATTGCATCTAGCAGTGGCCACATTGCGGTAGGTATGCAACGTTGCCAGAGTCGCAGCTATAGTTTTCCTTAATATCACGTTTGAAATCAGAATGTCTACTGTTAGCCTGTTTTGTTGTCTGTGTGTGTTTGCATAACTGGCATCGACTTCTGCCTTAGGTAGGCAACCTGCGGCAGGTGGTTTGTTTACATTGGTGTGGACTACGCAATTTTGTATATTTTTTGGTCGTCTGGAGGATTTGGGAAAATTTAGGAGAGTTGGTCACTCTGCTCAATAATATTAAAGTGCTTCTTCAAAATTTTGTTGAGGTTAGGGGCGTTATTTGTAAAGGTTAGTGTCAGGTTACAGAGGTGAGAATTCGCAGGCGCATTTTGACGTTTCCTGACAATATTCTCGCGACTTAGTTTGGTAGCCTTATTAATAGCGTCGTTATTGATAGGAACAGAATAGTGTTGGTTCTTGAGGACCATCCGCTGGTGGTTGGCGTTTTCCTCAAATTCATCAAGGGGTGAGCAAATTCGCTTAAATATTAGGGCCTGTGAGTAGAGGATGTTGTCAGTGTCTTGGATGGCTGCTCTTAAAATGAAGGTATTGTTGTCTGTCAGGGGGGTCTTTTGTAGAAACTAGTGAGTAGTGTGCCCCCTTCTGCTTGGATAGTGAGGACTAGAAAGCTGATTAGGTATATCTGAAAGGTATTGTTGGATGGGCATTGTTGAATGGTGCAATAATTTGGGTTAGGTCGTTTTCTGTGTCTGTCCATATTATGAATACGTCGTCAAGGAATCGCTTGTAAAAGGCTGACTTAAACGGATTGGAGGAAATTTGACTCGATATGATGTATACATATATTGACGTAATTTGGTGTGATTTTAGTTCCCATGACCGTGCCGCTCATTTTGGAGGTAATAGCTATTATTAAATTCGAATGAGTTAGTTCCAATTCTAACTTGGTGAGTGTCATAATTGCTCTCGGGCTAGGGGAATCTGTGCTGCTGAGTTTTTCGTAAGCTGTGACTAGGACCTGGGTACCATCATCGTGTGGAATATTAGTATAGAGGGAAACCACATATAGGGTTACAAGTGCCACGCCTTCGGGAACATTTACTTTCGTTAACTCTTCGAGAAAGTGGCTGGTATCACGTATGTAGGACGGGTTAGAGAAGGTTATGTGTTTGATTAGAGAGTCTAGCTAATATGGGTTCTGTGAGCGTGCCGATGCCGCCAATTATTGGTCCACCTGGGTTGTTTTCTTTATGTACTTTTGGGCGCATGTAGAACCGGCCCGGAGACCGGTTGGCTACTGTAAGGACCTTGTTTATTCGAGGTGTTATTTCTCCTTCCTGAGTTAGTTGGTTAAGAGTGGTCATTATCATATTTTGATGTCCGGCGGTGAGGTCTGCAATGTGGAATTTGTAAAATCGGGTATTGTTAAGTTGGCTTCTTTCATGGATGTATTTTTCTGTATCCAAAATTACTATGACCCCACCTTTGTCCGCGGTGTTGAAAGTGATATCGTTTCGTTTGTTGAAAGAATCTAAGTCATCACGTTCGTTTTTTGAGAGGCTTGACGATCCGGCCAGTTGTTTTGCGAGAGCCTGAAGTATATCTTTTCTACAGCATATATATATATATATATATATATATATATATATATATATATATATATATATATATATATATATATATATATATATATATATATATATATGGTGTTCATTGTTCTTAAGTTGGTGCAAGTGAGCTAGCAGGCCTTCGTTTGTCAAAGAAATATTTGTGTAATCGGAGTTTACGGCAGAAGTTGTCCAGCTCCTAAACTAGTTCGTATTTATTGTGGCGGCCTCTGCTTGGGAAAAATATTAGACCTCGGTATAGAATCGATACCTCGTCCTTGGTTAGTGATGCTTCGAGAGGCTAATTATGTTAGCCTTTCGATTGATGGTGTCTAGTCCTTGACAGGGGCGGTCAAGTGAGTGTTGGAGTGGTTGTTCTTGTCCCCGAGTGCGACATTTAGGTTGTTGAAGTTTGGTGCGGCAGAGTGCTATACTGCCTCGCAGGGGATGTTGTGAGTTGTGAAAATTTATGGAATTTAATAGCCCAGATTTGAGGTGGCATATATCACGTGTATTCCAGGTCGCTGTGTACAGATGCACTTGAGGGCCTTTTCGTATCGGTCGATCGCTTCCTCGATGTCACCGCTGTAAACGTCGTTTGTTCTCACATGAAGGAGTAATTCTCGAACGTTTGTAGGCACAAAGTCCGGAAGATTCTTCAGACTTTTGATCCTCACTCCAGGCTGCCCGATGAAGACTGGAAGGCTGGAGAGCACACATTTCAGGTATCGGCATTGTCTATATAAGTATATATATATATATATATATATATATATATATATATATATATATATATATATATATATAGAGAGAGAGAGAGAGAGCGAAGGGTACGCTTTATTTAAAGAAACATTTTATTAGACTCGACGTTTCGATCGGAGACCGATCTTTCTCAAGAGTGAATCTTCTTGGATAGTGTTGCGGCTTTTTAAGCATTTGGACATAGACCACACCTGGGTAGGAAAAGAAAACGTGGGAGACAGAGGAAAGAGACAGATACAGTAGGGAAGGATGATGTCCAGGTGTGCCATCGCAGGTGCATCGCAGGTGCTGGACAGGCCTGTCGAACTGCGCTGACACAGGTGCCTGGATGCATAGTCTCTGCTGCGAAAGAATGCGGGCTATTTTCAATCTTCCTGGCCACGACGGCCGAAGAGTGGGAGTAGGGAAAAAATATATAAATGAATAAATAAATAAAAAATATTATAAAAAAAGAAAAAAAAAGGGGGGGGGGATGGAGGTGGATAAGGAAAGGTGTTAGCTTAAAAAAAAAAAATGTCGGAAGCAAGCGAAAGAAAACAGAAAGGGGGGAGGGCAGTAGGAGGTAAGTGGCTCTGACAAGACCAGAACACACCAACACTTTGGTATTCAAAAAAGGTGATGACCTCAGACGACTTGGCCAGGTGTGCACATTTCCTGTGTTCGTGACATCGGAAGAGAGGACAGGACCCCGTGGTTTTCGTTTAAGCCCTGTTGTAGAGTATTAAATTTAAAAATGAAATTGTTCGCGCTCACGAGTGTTTTTGAAGCCACTCTGTAATATTGTGACTTTAAGATTATCGAACTCATGTCCCTCCTTGCGAAGGTGCTTCGAAAGGGGGAGGTTGGGAAGGGTTTGAGCGTGCGAGCGGTGGTTATTAAATCTCAATCGGAAGGAATTATCTGTTTGGCCAATGTACTGCATACCACAGTCACCACACTCGAGCATGTAAACAACATTGCTAGAATCGCAATTTAAATCTTCTCGTATAAAATTTTTGAAATTTGAGTGGGTGCTTTTAGCTAGTGCTGTGGATTGCATGTGTTTACAGATTTGACATCGGCTTTTTCCGCATGACGTGCAACCCAAAGGTCTCGGTTTATTGACAGTTGAGTGGACAACGTGGTTTTGTAAATTCTTTGGTCTTCTGTATGTTACCTGAGGAGCAGTCGAGAATATTTTGGAAAGTCGTTGACTTTGTTCTATGATATTGAAATGTTTTTTAAGGATTTTGTTAATATTTGGGATATTGTCTGCGAAGGTTAGAATGAGATTACAGTGTTGTGGTGTTGGCTGTGATTCCGCAAGGGTGTGATGACGATTACTTATTTCAGCATTTTTTATGGCATCTTCGATGATAGAGGGCGGGTAGTGTTGTTTCTCTAGTGTTACTCGCATGCGATTAGCATTTTCTTGAAAATCTATGGATTTTGAGCAAATACGTTTGAATCTGATAGCTTGCGAGTATGGGATTGAAGTCTTGCAGTGGCGTGGATGGCAGCTTTTGAAGTGAAGGTATTGTTGTCTGTCTGTGGGTTTTTTGTAAACGCTAGTGATTAATGCGCCCCCTTCAACTCGAACCAGAACATCTAAGAAGTTGATTTTACTAGTTGAGTAGGTGTGTGTGAAAGAGATGCTAGGGTGTATGTTGTTGAATGAGGCGATAAACTTTACGAGTTCGTCCTCTGTTTCGGTCCAAATCATGAATATGTCATCCAGAAAGCGTTTGTAAAAAATTGGTTTGATTGCACATGAGGACAGAAAGTCGGACTCAATTTTGCTCATAAATATGTTTGCGTAATTTGGAGCCATTTTGGTGCCCATAGCTGTACCACTAGTTTGAAGATAGTATGAGTTGTTGAATTCAAAAGTGTTAAGTTTAAGGACCAGATTGGCTAGTGTCTCGATGGTACTTGGACTAGGAGAGTCTAAAATTTTATATTTCTCGTATGCTCCGATCATGGCCTGGATTCCGTCGTCATGTGGGATGTTAGTGTAAAGTGACACCACGTCAAGGGTGACTAGAAAAGCGCCATGAGGGAAGGTAATATTAGATAATTTTCTCAGGAAATGATTGGTGTCGCGTATGTAAGATGGATGTTTCGGAGGTATGTGTTTGATTAGGGAATCGATATAATCTGAAATTGGCTCTGTGAGTGTGCCAATACCGGAAACAATAGGTCGCCCTGGATAATTCTCTTTGTGTATTTTCGGGAGCATATAGAAGCGCCCCGCTGAGGCATTTTTTGGCGTCAGTGCCTTGCTTACACGTAGGGGTAATTCACCTTCATCGGTTAGTTTAGTCAGAGTTTTTCCTATGATGCTCCGGTGTTCAGCGGTGGGGTTCGATGAGAGTTTCTTATAGAATTTTGGGTTATTGAGTTGACGGTTGCCCTCCTGAATGTAATCGTCTTTGTCTAAAATGACTATACCTCCACCTTTGTCGGCGGGTTTAATAACAATGTCAGTTCGTTTGCCGAGTGAGCCTAATGCATTACGTTCTTTCCTTGTGAGGTTAGGTGGGCCAGATCTGCGTGTCCCAAAGGCCTGAAGAATATCCCCTTGTACTGCTTTTATATACATGTCAAGATATTTTTCCCTACCAGGTTTGGGCGTCCACGGTTCCTGAGGTCGGGGGAAGTGCGGATTACTCGAGTTTGGTTTATCGAAAAAGTATTCACGTAGTCTAAGATTTCGAGAAAAGTTATCCAGATCTTTGAATAATTGAAATTCATTATACTTTCTATTACTTGGACAGAATTTTAGGCCCTATATATATATATATATATATATATATATATATATATATATATATATAGGGCAGCTTGTCTCTAGAAATGATCTTGTGGCTTTCCATGCTTCGTTATGGATGTTACTGCAAAATATTCAAAATGTTCAACAAAGTATGACACGTTCAGATGCACACAAAAGGTGCCTTAACTCGCGTTTATTAGGTTTTGATCATGTCAGCCACGTTTGACGTTGGGTTCCCAATGGAACGCTATGAAAGATGCATAGTTTCTGGAAAAGAGAAAAAGATTACAAGGGAAGCAAAAGCAGAAAACAAACGAATTTCAACTGATATGGTTCTGAATATTGTCTTGCTCTCCTGCTTTTATGTGCTCAATTATGTGTTATGAAGATACACCACACAGTTTATTATCTGCGCTTTTCACTTCAAAAAGAAATATGCAAGCACAGACGTTTCCAGTTTGAAGAATTCAGAAGTGCAACAGAAGAAGAAGCAAGCCCTCCGCTTAAACTAGATATAAAAATATTATAGATTAAAGGAAACTGAAGACAAAGGCTGATACGCTGCAAAACCATAGTGGAACCTAGAAATACCAGTCAAACGCAATGGCTGCAATATCTGCATTTACTGATCATTTCCACCGCAGTTAGAGAACGTATTGAACCAGTTCCGGTGCGGGGCACTCCTGACAAGGCTCCCCAAATCCCGAGGAGTTCAGCATGAAGAGGGGTAACTTGAGGTAGGCGGCAGGCATTGATTCCTATGAAGCTTAAAAAGAAATCGCTACTCCGGGTTCGCAAGATGCAGCTGCTACGGCCATACAGCGCTTCCTTAAACGCAACCAACTCGCGACCAGAATTGTCGTTATTCAGGGGACCCCATGTCACTCGGCGAATCAGGGGGCAATGCGGCGGCACACGCCGCGGCTGCCTTGGCAGGTGGGACGTCCACATTTACTTCCCCACGCCCCTTACTTCATCCTTACTCGACCTTAAGCGGGCAACTCACCCCTTCTCTTGCCTTTATGCACTATACTCGGACCTGTCTTCGTAGCCTCAGTCAGCATTGCATGCAGGTGGCCACACCAGGTCCACCTTTTACGCGAAAAACCCACCTCACCTGAAGTCAAGAAGTCTTTTTGAAAAAGCTCATCGTCCATCTGGCTTACACGCCACGTATTATGGCCCGCTGGCGTCAGTATACAGAGGAAATTATTACGTGCCCACACTATACGACACTAATGCGCGGCGGCATATCTCATTTACTCTGGCATTGCCCTGCTTTTTTCTACTGGACGCTCCGAAATCAAACCCTCCCGCCTAAACTACCGTTCCCTTCTAGAAACTGATGTTAACACACAGATGATATTTGCCAAGTATGGCTCCCTTAGTGGCCTGTTTAAAGCAATATGATTTGAGTGACGACCTAAACAATCTCTACTCCCTTTTACCCCCATCCATGTCCATGAGCCTTCCCATTCAATAACGGACATTCAATCAATCAACCAGCGCAGTTAGTAAGCTTGATGACACCTTCCGTGAACCTGAGAACCATCAAACGGCTGAGTTTAGTAGCATCTTCCCCTGGCTGCTCCAAGAGTGCGCCTGGCTGAGCTCGTCGGGCCACAGCTGAATGTTTAATTTGAAATATATATTTGCAGATCTAGCTGCACAACCATGTGACACATGGGGGACGTAGCCTGCAAGTCACAAAACGTATCAGTCAAAAGACGTGATGTGTGGGAATGTAGAGTGAGCGCCTATTCTCTACATCAGCAATTATTTGTTTTCGTTGTTTTCCGGTGGTTTGGTGCAATAGGTGGCATGCAAAGCGACATCGGGACATGGAGTCATGAGTGCATTTTCGCAGCCAGTTGCAGGGATTGTGTGTTTGCTTTTCTGACTGTAATAAAAACAGGCAAAAGTGCTGGAACTTATGCGGGGTTGCTAATATATTCAGTGCGTATGCATGAGTTACATGTACACGCATATGCACCGCGCGTGCCTTGCAGTTCTACAGTTTATGTACCGTTTCAAAGGCATGTAAATACTGATGTTTGGAATTAAACTGTGAAATCTACAGGTTGTTGCTCAGCTTATGGACAGAATTTTCTTTCACTATAGCTGTTTCACATAACAGGCTGAACTTAAGATACAAAAATGCCTGATTGAGCCCAGTGCTCTAACGCTTCACACAGAAGCCGTCAAATTTTTTAGTGTTCCCTCCCCTGCCGCTCTGGCCAGCGCAGCCCATACCTCACTGCTAGAAAAAAAAAAGGAAGCAAGCGTGCATACTGCTGTGTGCTTTGCCAAAGGCATCTCTAAGCCAGCATTCATTTGAAAGCGCACCGTTGAATTTCGCCAGCCTGTCCGCCCTCCTTTCATTCTTTCCACACTCCTAGGAAAAAAAAGCATGCGTGCTGCCGTGTGCTTTTCTCGCAGGACGGCTAGACCACTCTAGACAATAATTAATTGAGCACTGAAGGCAGCTCCAAGCGCATTCAAGTTAGTGGCAGCCAGCCTACCAGCCTCTCCTTTAATTCTTCCCTACTGAAAAATCTCCCATATAAATTTCAAACATATGGTATTATATGGGGGATATGTTTCATACGGGACATATGGGGGTACGGGTGATATGTGCAATATGGGCATAAGGACATTATGGGCGATACGGGTGATATGTGCAATATGGTCATTATGGGCAGTACAGGCATTATGCGTGATTTCGGCAGAATAGGTGATGTGGAATTCATGGCCATATAATTCCTTTTCAGGTGTTCTGTGCAGGTGTTCTGCATTATACAATAAGAGAAGGTTGGTAATAACTGCAATTTTCGCCATTATTTATTTGTTTTCTGATATACATGATTGAATTTTTCATCTCTTCATGTCATTCAGCATTTCTGCGATATATCTATTCATTTTCTGCATGCGCTTGCTTGTAGGCAGCTGATCACTTGCATTCCTGCTAATATATGTAGCAAATTCATCTGCAAAGCAATGAAATGAATTGTTGAAATCAGTCAAGAAACACCAAAACAATTCGAAGGAATTCATATTCTCCACAAATGTGAAGGATGGTGTGCTGCGTTTATGTAAAACAACATGAAAATGACTGAAAAAAGATAATTAGGTCAAGGTTCAAACACTTACTTGTTACAGCTGCCAACTTGTGAGGGGTCAGGGCTTTTTTCGGAGGCTGAATAGAGTCCGCGTTCAGAAAGCGGCGACATGGGACCCCTGTCACACTCCTGTTTTTGAGCTCTGGCACAGGCCAAAGCGCCTTCACCGTTTCTTTGCAAAACAGAGAATCCTTGGGCCGTGTCAGGAGCCACTGCCGTCTCTCTACTGGGATGTACACTCCCTTGACAAGGAGAACCTGCATGGAACAGAGAAAAGCATTACCCTCTGCATTCATGCAAAGATAAAATACTCCCATTAAAGAATAAAATATACACTTTCAATACCCTTAAGCAAAAGGCGATTTCCCTTAATATTTCTTGGGAAGATATTTACCAGTTGAGCTCAAAATTATTGCAAATATTTTTCGAAGTTATGGCGTACTGATTAAGCCTCTTATTGCTCACCAATTTACCGTGTTTTGAAAAACGATGAGAAAGAGATGCATCTTCAGTTACAAAAATTACTCCACTAGTACTTTTTTGTGCCTAATAAAAACCTTTGTTCACAGATTGCCTACAAAAAATTTGCAGTGCAAAAACACAATTTCATTTTTCATTAGACTAAAAAATTGAAAAGGCGTGTTACATAATAGCACATTTAAAGAAAATTGGCTTTGAACAGTTCAGTAAAGCCATAAATATTATAGAAAAAATCGCAGATCGTAGAAGACACGAACTGGTGCATTTGGAGTATCAAACGACTCACTATTTTCGATATTGATTAACAAAATAAATAATCCTCTATGCTTTCCCTGCTACGAGTGGCTATAGGCTGATCTTATATGTGCCATACAATGAGCCTCTTATGTCACTACAGTTTGATCACTAGCCAAGTAGTGTTTTAATAATGTTGTATGGTAAATGCGGTGAAATAAGTGGTTATTTTCATGCGTACCCAAGTGCATGGTAATAAGCAGCAATAAAAACATAAATGAATACATAGACTTCTTGACCAGTCTTTCCCAGTTTTTAAGGGAAATGGCATAGCAAGAAACACAAAACAAAATGTTAAAAAGAGTTATTTTGGGTGTTATGGCCTCTTCCTAGCGTATTTCTGTCAGCACAGTTGTACAAGTATAAGAGTAGTAAACATGTAATTCCCCTACCTGGTGGTTTACTGTTGCCAGTACAGGTACCTCGTCCCCAGGCACATTTGACGGAAAGGAAAAGCAGTGAAACATGTACCAAACTGAAATTGAAGTCACACATGTTTATAGACGGGCCACAGTAGACATGACAAATGAAAAAAAAAGATATCACTCTTGGTAAGGACGTTAGCTATGTGTTGTTTACAGCAACGAAAAAAAGCCGCCCTTACAGCTCTGATGTGTAAGCAACATTAAATAGATTGAACACATAGATATCTTGATTGGTCTTTCCCTGTTTTTAAGTGGGACTGAAAAAGAGCCATCCCTAAAACGCTTTTGTTTGCATATTTTCAGTGCAGTGTTCAAACTGTTTCCTGAAGAGCTAGAAACGAAAGGGATGTGTATAAGTAGAAAAGAGCTTAATAAATTGGTCAGTGGTTCTCAGCAATGAATGGGTCGGGGACCTCTTGTAAACCACTTAAATTTGACTGAGGGGGTGGGGAATCTTGTAAGGAGTGCTGTGCTGCCGTTCCAAGAGATCACCAAACTGCGGTAGGGTTTAGGCTAAACTGACCTCTAAAATGTGCACATGATAAGCCAGTGGGCCACAGCTGCAGAGGACATAGGCAAAGGCAGCATGTAAGTATGCATGCCGCTGGAAAGAACTGAACTCCTTGCAACACTGCGCTGCTCGCTATCCCATTCCAGTGTTTTGCTTGCAGCCCCATTTAGCAGTGCAGCAAGAACTCGAGTTTAACTGATGCCTGCCTCAACAAAAAGCTGTCTTTCTTCCTCTCTCATATGCACACTTTCAGTTTCCACACTTCTCTCCTGTGCCTTGCCTTTGAGAAGCTAGTTGGCTTTGAACCTCCATGCTTTAACCCTGCAAACCTCGGTGAGAAGTCCCGCAAAATTGGTTAAGAAGGGCCTCATGGACTTCTTAACTATAAGTCTGGCGAGTTCCATTCTATGGGCCTCTGTGGGGTTGACAGGGCACATGAACAACGGATTTTTAACAATGCAAGGAAGCACAACTTCTCCGAACTTCTTTAGAGGCTGTGGCCCTTTCATCAGTACTTCAGCTGCTTTAGAGGAGCTCCCCCAGAAGGGAAACAGAACCCACAAAGGCCAAAGTGCGGTAGGAGAGCCCTCCCCTGTCGATTCCTGCAATCAGGGCAGTTGTAGATCAATGCATCCCATGGATTCAGTGTTGTCTTGTACTGCCCTCACCAAAAAGCCAGCAATCAGGGCTAAAGTGCTTGACCTCAAGCTCTGCTGCGGCAGACCTTAAAATAAAGTGTGGTTTGGTGTAAGAAATAGGTAATAACAGGCTTGATAGCAGTTACAAGAAACGGTAAACTGGTTAGTGATTTTGTTGAATAAGTGTACGCTACAGTGACCTTGGCATTGACTGCAGGTCAACATGTAGTTAAATAAAAGCTACTTGAGACATGTTTCAGAAAATGCCTAAGCACATTGTGCACTCTTGGAATTTCGGCCAAAACATATATGCTTCACTGTTATGCCCTTTTACAAACATGCAAACCGTTACAAGTAAATTCTTAGCTATGTTTTCAGCGCTTGCTCCACAATGTATTGATGAGGACAAAATGCATACTTGGGTATCGTTCCAACGCAGACAGGTAGGGGAGCAAAAGCTTTCTAATGTCCTTTCCTGCAGTGGCTTTGCTCACTGCTTGAGCAGGCCGATGTGATGCTGCCCCTAGCTTTCCCACCAAACTTTCGACATTGCCACTGGCTGACGAATGAATGGTGCCAGTGACCAAAATCTTCTGCAGCGCCGACAATGCTGTGTAGGCATCAGTTTGGTCATTGCTGCCATCTGCCTAATAGCAGAAAACAGCGACTCTACGTCATCACTGGAAAACTTCCCTGTCAGCACAAAGTGAAATCCTGCATTTAGCAGGTGTTTTGTGCACACAACAGTGGACGCTGTTGTTATGGTTAGTGCCTCGTGAGTTTCTGCAGTGAGAAATTCCAGCTTGTGAATGGTACCTTGCTTCCACAAGGCAAAATAATCTAAGCATTCTGCCTCCAGCCATAGAAGCCTGCAAGTAAAAAAAAATGATTCATGATGCAAGAAAGTGGCACCGAGCTATTTTTTTTTGCAGTATGGAAAAAAAATTACAAAAGGGTTTTAAAAAGAGAACATGAGTATTAACTTTCGCATGCACTTTTTATGTGGATGCTTTCTTCAAGTATACCAGCATTTTTGCAAATTGAGACTTTTGAAAGATAATTGCTTTTAGATATTTCAACCGTAGTGCATATACCTTTCATCACTTGCGCTGTAGAAGGGCATCCTCCAAGCATTCCTGCTGACAGTGTAAAATGTGGTGCTCTTGATGTTGTGCACTGAAAACCATTTGTAAACTATCTCCATAAATTCTACTGTGGGCAAGCAATCCTCAAACCCAGGAGCGCCAAGGCGATGTCCGTGCTGCTGCAGAAACCTTAGGACTGAAGTGACCTTTAAAAAAAAAAAAAAAGAAACACCAGTGAGCACCTAAGCTGACTTCTGAAGGTTGGATAAGGTAAAACTGGAAATATTAAAGAGATGCAAACAGTTTATAGCTTTTAAGCAGTCCTACAGACTGCGACTGCCATTTATATTTACACTGGTATATACAACGTTCACACAAGAAAATTAATCAATGCATATTTTACCTGTGGTGAGAAAATGTCAATAGCTCTACTGACATTCATTTTCTCGAAGTTACTTGGCCAGAGGTGCTTCTTTGTCAGGCCCCGCACCATTTTAAAAGCGCCCTGCCGCTCTTGCACCTTGTGGAGCAACCTGCGAAAAAGTAAAGGGTTAGCATAATACTACAAAAGTTACAAAGCAAAAAAGCATTGTTTGTTACCTTAAGTAATCTGGCAGGATCAGCTTCCCTTTGTTTCGGAAAATTCTCTTTTCATCAAGAACTGCGACCTGATATTTTTCAGGATATGACAGTAGTCAAATGACAAGTAGAGCTGCCGGCTTTCATCTAGAGGATGCCTAGAAAAATGTTCGTAATGACTATTATGTCACCTTAAAGCAACATTATAAATCCCATACACAACCACCAGAATGCAAACATGACAGAAGACTTAGCACAAATATTCACAGCAACACATGCATTACATAAGGCAACAGTGAATGACCACTCACGTTATGATAGGCTTGATAGGGCCACCTGACAAGCTAGAAAAAAAAATTGCAGTTTGCCTGATGATTGTCTCCAATTAGCCTCACCACCTGAAAGCCTGCCTCTTCGACAGATGCCATTACTTAAGGGCAAGCATCTCTAGTTGCAACATTGGGATCCCATGGTCAGTTGGAGGAGCTGTTGTTGGTGCCATGTAATGTGTGCTGCTATGAGAGTTTGTGTGACTTTGAGAGGAAAAATGTGGATGTTTTTGTTGTGTATTATGATTGCAGTTTTAGGGGCCTGATCGGATGCTAGAATTTTGTCTTTTAATGTGAATGATGTAATATTGTTGTTGTGATAGTATGGTTCTTGGATGAGTGATATGTCCTGAAAGTGTTGTTTCTGAAAAACATGAAGTTCATTTGCTTTGGATGAGTGTACCAAATTGGCTTGTAATATTTTAAGTGTGTATGGTGTGTTGTGAGTGTTCTGTGTGTTGCGTAGAGTGTGTGTGGTGTGATGGGCTAGTGTTGTCGGAGAGTGTGCTATGGGAATTCCGTTGTTGGTTGGTCATTCTCTGTGTGTAGACTGATTCGCTTATTGCCAGCGTGCTTCCTGTTGTCTCTGGAGCTGTTGTAGGGAGTGGCAGAATCTGGACCCAACTGTGTGGTCAACTGTGCGCTGTCTTGTTAGATAGCAGACATTGCATTTAGCTGTGTCTGCCCGACACTTGTCTGGATGATGGGGTTCTGCACAATTGGGACACTTGCGTGTTTTGCTGTGGCAGTGCTTTGTCACATGACCGAATGTGGTGCATTGTTTAGCGTGGAATGTTGATGTGAAGGTAGGCAGGATATGTCATCCAACCTATCCTTACGGACTTCTTCTCCTTGAGAATGAGATATGTTGGAATGTCCTTTGTGATGGTTACCACCCTTCTGTTGGTAGGGTTGACATAATCGCCTGAGATGGCGATCTCTTGTTTGATTAGGGGAATGATCTCCTCACCCTTCATTCATTTATTTGTTTTATTGATTTATTGAATCCTCAAAGGCCCCATTTAAGGGGTATTACATGAGGGGTGGGCTTGGAGTACGGCGGTTACAATAAAAAATGTCTTTCGATGGCAGTCTTGAAATGATGAATGTCGGTTAGTGAGGCGATGTGGTCGGGAAGGTCGTTCCAATCCAGGGCAGTGCTGAGAAAAAAGGACTTTTGGAATGTTGTATGGGCGCGCTGGGGGTAGACGGCATTGGAGTGGAAATGACGAGATGACCAATGGGCTGGACGGATGAACACGTTGTTAGGTGGCAAGCTGTGATAAAACTTATGATAAAGAGAAAGGCGAGCTAGTTTCCGGCGTAAAGCTTGATTGTGAAGTTCAAGTTTGGATTTTAGTATGGTAACACTGGTGCGATAGGAGTAGTCTGAAAGAATGAAACGTGAAGCTCGATTTTGAGTAGATTCTAGTAAATTGATCAGATTAGTCTGGTGAGGATCGAATATAGCTTGAGCGCACTCAAGTTTGGGTCTGACAAGCGAAGTGTAAGCAATTAGTTTGACAGAAGGGGGAGCTAATGAAATGTTGCGGCGTAAGTAGCCAAGAACGCGACAAGCGGAGTTGGTTATATGAGAAATATGACTGGACCAGGATAGGACACTGGAGATATGAATACCTAGATATTTGATAGTGTCAGTTTGATTTATAGGAAAATCGTAAAGATGATAGGTAGAAGGTAAGTAGTTACGCCGACGGTGTAAAGAGACATGAAACGTTTTATTAACATTTAATTTCATAAGCCCACTGCTTTGAACATGGGCTTCTTGGGATTTGGAGTGAGGGTGGTTAGTTCGTGTGCTCTTGGGCTTTCATCTATTGCCCTCTGGAGCTTGGTTAGACCCTGTGGACTGGTGGACTGAACCACCACCTTGTCTGCTGCAATCTTAATCTCCACCTCACTGAGTCCAAACTCTGCCGGTTTGAAGGTCCTTTGTATAAATGTGGCGATCGCGTTTGCGTTGGTTCCAGAGCGGGTCTTAGATTTGATGATTAGAGTTTGTCTGAGGGTAGGAGAAGGCCCTTCCTGTTTGTTCGAGGTTCTCTCACTGTTCTGAGGGGTGTGGCAGCTGCTTTTTGTTCTATGTGGGCCTTTAGCTCCCCTGCGAGTTCTGCATTCCTCAGAGAAACTGTGATCAGTGCTGCCTTAATGTTGTTGAAGGCCAGCAAAAGCCTGGAAGAATGTTTCTATCCAGACCGTAGGCTCTGCTCGAGGCCAGTGCCTTGCTGACTTCAGTGTCCTTATCGATGAGGAAGTTCGTGATCTCCTCATGTGTGGTTGGGGAGGCCATTCTCTCTGTCTGGTCCCTTTGGTTGGGTTCATTTGTGCCAGGTTGTCGTGTTGTTCTGGTGAGTTCCTCATCAGATTCGTCAGAGCTTTGATGTGTTTCTACTGCTGGGTGTGGTGGCTTGGGTGGCTTCCTTTGTGCGTTGTGTGATGAGGATGACTGAGAAGCCTGTGCCTGAGTGTCCTGAAGTCGTGGGAACTTTCGTGTCTTGTCCTCCGCCTTTTTCCCCTATGGTGTGTCCATTTGGGGCCTCTTAGTCTTCTCCCCTCTCTTGCTAATACAGTGTAATTTGGGGTCAGTTTCGGTGGTGGCGGCATTATTAGCGGCGGACTTTACCAGTGAAACAATGACAACAAAACGAAACACAAAGTACTAATTGGGATGACAAACTCAAAAAGGGGAAAAAAAGGAAGCACAGCGAGAAAAAAACACAAAACACAGACAAAAAAAGGAAGTTACTCATAAAGAGTAATAGAGCGGTGATGTAAAGGCTGGACTATAAGTGGTAACAAATTGAATTAGGAGAGTAAGTTGAGCTGTATGGAAAAAATTAATGATAGCTAATTAGGTGATAATTTGTATAATGAGTTGGTGTGAATAATTAGAAGTAAAAGGTGTGAGAGGGTAGAGGTGTGACCAAAAAGCTCAAGTGTGGAGAACTTAGATGTTCAGGGAGGTCAGGACATCCCGGAGTGTTGAAAATGACTAAGTCCAAATTGAAGTTTTGGGGTAAAATGTTCGAAATAACGTTTAAGTGAACGGAATGTGTTCTTTCTGGGTATTGCTTAGGCTCCACAGGCCAATTCTTATGGTTTAGGAGAGTTGGATGATTTTAATAACCTCGTGGGGGAGGAAGCTTGAAGATGTTTTGGGGCTAAGTCCGAAATTGAAAATTTAGGTTAAAATAGTGCAGTTCTGGGTTGCGTGGGGGGATTTGTTGGAATTTAGTGTTATTTTGTTCGGCAAGGAGTGTACTTTAAGTATATCAGGTTAGAAATGTTGTGTACTTGTTGATTTGAAAGATAGGTACACACGTGGGGCTGTCCGACTTTGAAAATGTGGGAAAAAATAGTGTATATTTGGATTGTGTGGGGGGATTTGTGTGAGTTTAGTGTTGTTTTGTTCAGAAATAGTTGTACTTTAAAGATATGTGGTTATGGATACTGCATAAATATTAGTTTAAAAGTTAGGTAAGCACGTGGGAGAAAAAGACAAAGGAATTTGAGGTTTTCCGTTAATATCTTAATTATTTAGGTGAAAAGGTTGATGCGGGTGTCGTTTGAAAAAATGAGGAGGGGATCTATTGGTTGTGTCAATTAACGGGTCGTGCCAATAGCAAGGTAGTTATTTGAATTTGTTTTCGTTATTGAGTTTTCAGGTTAATGGCGTAATTAAGTGTGTTCCGCTTGTTTGTCAGCATTGGGCTCGTGGAAGAGTTGGAGGGGGGACCCTAGCGCTTATGTCGCTGTGTTCTTTTAAGTCGTGGGCGTTAACTGTACTGAGTGGCGGGTTAAAAACGTTGGAATATTTTAAAGAAACTGTGGTGATTATTTCGGTTCTTAAGCTGAAGATAATATTTAACGATAGGATTAAAAAAAAAACTATATGGGGTTTTGCGGAACGTTAATATCTACAGAATGATGTAAATTTTAGAAAACTACGACTAAAATTGGCAAAAATAGAGGGAAAAAATGTGTGGCCGTACGACCAAGACTCACTTGGAGGGCTTAGCTGGCGGAGCTCGGAAGCGTGCGTCCGTCCATTTAATCCTCCTTAATGTTGTGCGTTATGGCTATGATGCACACCTACTACCTACATAGTACCTGATATTGTGCGTACAGTAGAAATATTTAATTCGCCTTGAAATGAGCATGCTCCGCCAAAGATGTGCTATCAAGCTCAACCTTTTTGAACTCAGTTGAAACATATGGCAGCTGCTGCTGCTGCACAAACGCTCAAACTACTAAGTTTAATACCTCTCATGCTAGCCATCACCACTGGGCAAATTACAAACACTTCAGGACATGACCTCATTTTAGAGATCTCAAATTATCCTTATCCTGCACAGCCACTCTACATGGGCCTATTTTCTAATATTATTGTTCCATTTGATTCTGTGCTTAGGGAGCTAATGAAGCTGAAATTCTAAATGAGAACAGCCCATTTAGCTACAAAAACAAAAATGATAGAAGTATATCAACAGAAAGAGCCATGCGATTTGGGGAACTAATCCAGTCTCGCTCGACTAAGTTGGGAATTGAGCAGATGTAGTTTTCACTGCCACTGAATCTGATTAAACACATGGCTTTGCTATATCAGTGGTTTTCATAGGTACCAAATAATACAGCAATGAAAAAAAGCACTGTGAGCTGAGCTAGTTGGTGCTTCATTTTTTAAAAATACACAGCGTAACAAACATAGGACAAGCGAGTAGACGGGAACAGCGCTGTTCCCGTCTACTCGCTTGTCCTATGTTTGTTGCGCTGTGTATTTTTGAAAAAAAAAAGCACTCTGAAACCTGTGAAGGAAGCCCCTCAGTACTACCATTAGCAATTATCTTTGCATAGAGAATAATAGTTTGACCATTTGGAACGGAAGCACTCGTTGCATCCGATATTAGCGAGATTTAACTTACCGTGATCCGCTACCGTGCGTGGGTGGGGCGCACAAGCTGATTGGTCCCGACGCGACAGGTCTCTGTGCCGACATCCAGTATGTGGAGCCATTTATCGGTGTCAAGGGATCTGGGCATGCGCAGTGGAACGCGCGGTGGCGGCTCATGGTAGCGGAACACGGTAAGCTAAAACTCTATTCTCTTAACATAAAAGTCACCTGCCTTGCACAGAAACACACTACTTTTTTTTACTTGTGCGGTACTTTTCGCTATGGAATATTGTTCCAAGATAAGAAAACCGGAAGTGCTCTTGCAAAGATAATACATGACCAAAGTACAACGAAGCATGCAGCTTCTCGATTAGAGAGGGAAGGTGCAGCGTTTGGCGGACCAAACGTCCATCCAGTTCCGATACATCTGGCATGCTTTGTTTTTGGGTGGTCATAAATATCATGCACAAAGATTGCACATTAGCAGGCAATGGCAGTAGTGATAACAGAATATGTAGCTCCTGCAACATCACTACTCTCAACAATTTGCTCGGGCACACCTTTAGCTGCATTCCCCAATTTAACAAATGCACCATTCCCACTCTCAAATGTAAAAGCTGAATGTGCCCAAAGAGGTCGAAAGTATGGAACAGCTTGTGTCAGGTGCAGAAGTTGATGGACATTGAATGTCATGCATCGTTGTCCATAAAGGCTAGGCGCTTGTGAGACGAAGCTTCTCAGAAGGTGTTCTAAACAAAAAATTGCATATAAGCATCAGTGTAATTGTACATTCACCAATGCACTTAAGATGACTACAGTTATATAACTGATATACCAGCAGTATGCAGTGTAAACCTAGTTGTTAGCATGCATGAGTTTTGCTTTTAGGTCAGATACATTGAGGTATAATGTCATGTAGATCACATGTAAGCATACCCGCATATTTGCTTATTGCTTTCACTTCACCCCTAACAAACAGTTACATAATCCACCACTTTGGTCTGCTATTAATTCAACCAAGCATTTGTTGATATTTGCACCGTCTGGGATCCTGCACTGACCTTTATGGTTCCGGAGATAGAGTGCCTGTTGTTGGAACAATGTGCAGGAGTGTAGCCCGTTTTTAGCTGCCAAAGGTTTAAACAGTAATGTTAACTGACATCTGACAGCAAACATGTGCCTTGCTTTTTGGCTCTACTGAAGAGCAGTTTGCAGAAAGGATAAATTTCCACATCCTTAGGTGTAGCAGTCGAGCACTCTAGCCGATAATCCACCACGATGGGGATTATGCAGTATAGCGCATATATGTTAGTGTGGCACACACATCACCACCCACTATTTTAGTAACTTTGGGTAAATGCAGCCAAAGTGCTCATACCTGTATGATCAATTTGATGAACCGAGAGCTCTTCCAGCAGCAAGGTGAAAACTGCTTCAGCCAGGAGTCAGAAGTGCCGAAGGTATCTTGGAGGAAGAATATGGCAACAGCAGGGTAAGCAGTAAAATAACCAGTTGTGCCATTCATGCGCTTTCCAGTACATCTCTCTCGAAGTGAATAAATCTATAGGAACATATATAATTAACTCTGTCATCAATAAAGGAATGGGTCGCCAGAACTTGCAAGATTTCTTTTCATACAGCCATTCAAACATACAGATAACACATCAGCTGAAACAACGCAAAGTTTTGCAGGACGTCGGTAGCTACGACACCCGGGGTACCGGACAGCAGGAGGTCTCCTCTCAGCCGGCGCACGGATCGGACGTGCTCCACGACCGTTCTAAGGCATCGCTGTTTCCCATCAGCCGCGCCGCCCCCTAAACGGGCCTCCCGAGACGCCACGCGTCTGCAGAGGAGCCCCATCAGTTTTGAAGCCTTCGTCTAGCCACCGCGGTGCTAAGTCTAACAGAGACGAGGCCCGTGTCGGCCCCGGTCGGGAAACCCTCCGCCATGGCCGCTCCAAATCAAGTGACTGGAGACTCTACGGATCGTAAACATGGATACGGTCCAAACCGAGGATATGGCTCAAACCGAGGCACCTCCACCTACTGAGGAAGAATACCTTCAAGATATGGTCCGCGTCTGGCACTGACGGAAGAACACGGCGGCGACAACGAGGAATGCCGGTATTGGTACGGCCGAGCAACAGGCGGCGGCTCATTCCGAGCATGCGCAGGGCGGGAATGCACTGCACACAACCTCGAAGCACGCCAAGCAACTCCTGTGGCGGCCGCAGAACACCCCACGCATCGAAAAGAACGACACGATTGTCGTGCTAAAACTACGAGAGACTCTCGACCTCAAGGCAACTTTCCGCCCTGGACAGGCCGGCGCTGCACTACAGAGCATCCTCGGGGAGGATGCAAATGCGGGACTTGCGGTGTGGCCCGTCTGGGAACAAAACGTGCTGGGCTGTGCATTGAAATCAGTGGACGCAGTGGAGAAACTACTCCGAGATATGCTACCGGTCGGGGGACGTCAGCTACCATTCTGGGGACACCCCGGTGAGTTCTGTCAGGGCGTCATGAACGTCTCCCAAGACGAAACGAACGAAACTATCAAAAGAAAACTCAGTGCCGAACAAAATGTACTATCTGTGCGCAAGCTAGGGGGATCGCCGGTCGCTGTGATAACGTTCGCTGGAACCAAGGTACCACGGACGGTGCTCTACAGCTACGAGGGGCTTCCTGTTCGTCTCTACAAGCAAACTGTACCTGTGTGCCACCGCTGTGGCACAGTGGGTCATCGGGCCGACACCTGCCCGCGACCGCAGCCAGGGCGCTGTGGACGCTGCGAAATACAAGTTCCTGCTGCCACACCTGACGGCCCAGCAGAACACCAGTGTACTCCGAGCTGCCTCATCTGCGGAGGAGACCACCCAGCTGGAGCCCCCGGCTGTGCCGTGCGGTTCCGAAAGGCCATCAAACAAGGCGGCCAGCCCGGATCCAAGCCTAAGCAGCTTCCTGCTTCCAATGCTGGCCAGATGAAACCGCCATCTGAGAAGCAGAAATCCAAGAAATCTCAGACTGGACCACCTAACACTCAAAAGTCCGGGACAATGGCGAGGCTGCCGGTCCTCAAGCCCGAGGACTTCCCGCCCTTGGCAACCGCTCAACCACAGGTGAGCAGTTGGAGCGGAGCAGTCTCGGGGCCCCCTCATCTTCGCTCCCCTATTGAAACCGCCCTACAGCAGCAGGTAGAGGAACTAAGGCGCCAGAACCAAATTCTAGCGCGCAAAATTCAAGAACTAGAGGCCAAGCAGGTAGGGCCATTCGAGCCCATTGAAACCGAGCCAGAAGACGAGGATGACAGATCATCCGTAACATCCTGCCTAACTAGCGTCTCGCGGCAGTCTGCGGACACGGTAATTGTATCAGTTCCCACTGCCGGCCACGAGGGCCTCGAGGCCCTGCAATGCCAGACTGATCAAGCAGAGGAGCGAGTGGCAGCCCTCCCGAATCAAATCATTTCAGCAGTCCGCGAGTCCTTCGATGACATGTTCAAGGCGGCCCTAACGCAAGCACTCCCCGAAATTGTGGCCCATGTCACTGACTCGGTCTTTAAGGCCGTGCAGCCCCGGGTCAGCACCCAAATTAAGAACACTTGCTGCGACTCCCCGCTCCTCAAGCGCAAGATAGCCTCCCGTCTGTCAGCGGAGGAAAACTGTTCAGGACCGGCTCCCTGTAGGTCGGTGCAGTCCCCGACTGGGGCTGCGCCCCCTACCGGCCTGAGCCAGGCCCCTGTCCCTTAAAATAAATACAACAACATGGCTAGCCGACCTAACAGGACAAAAAAAATTTGAAAAATTGGAGATCATCCAATGGAACTGCAGGGGCTTCAGGGCATGGAAAAAGCGGTCACACCTCTAGCTCTACTTGCAGTCCCTGGGTGACATGCCGGCATTCGTTGCCCTGCAGGAGCCCGGCATGGACGCTAAATTGTCAGGCTACAGCACTTTCCAGGGGGGCCGGTCGACGTGCATCCTCGTGAACAAGGCTTATACCTCAGTTCAGGTAGACTTAGACTTGAGCACCGAGCATGAATACACAATGGTCCGGGTACTGCCTCTGACGCCATGACCCGTCAATCCATATCCTCAATATATACTGCCCCCCGCGTAAGCCGCGCTTAACTTTCAGTGAAATATTCGTTCGCGCGATCAAGCTTACAGACAAAGAACCCCTAGTGTTCGTTGGAGACTTCAATGCTCCAAGCCTTCACTGTGGCTCATCATCATCATCATCATCAGCCTGATTATACCCACTGCAGGGCGAAGGCCTCTCCCATATTTCTCCACTTAACCCGGTTCTGTGCTAGCTGCATCCACTTGACCCCTGCGAACTTCTTAATCTCATCCGCCCACCTAACTTTCTGCCTCCCCCTGCTACGCTTTCCTTCCCTTGGAATCCAGTTTGTTACCCTCAGCGACCATCGGTTATCCTCTCTTCGCACTACATGTCCTGCCCATGTCCATTTCTTCTTCTTAATTTCCACTAGAATGTCATTAACTTGAGTTATTTCTCTGACCCACTCTGCACGCTTTCTATCTCTTAATGTTACCCCTACCATTTTTCGTTCCATAGCCCTCTGGGTTGTCCTCAACTTAAGTAGAACTCTCTTGGTTAGCCTCCACGTTTCAGCCCCATAGGTGAGTACAGGCAAGATGCAACTGTTGTACACTTTCCTCTTGAGCGATACCGGTAAGCTGCTAGTCATAATCTGCGAGTGCTTGCCAAATGCGCTCCATCCCAATCTTATTCTTCTTGATATTTCCTTTTCATGGTCTGGATCTGCGGTTACTACCTGTCCTAAGTAGACATATTCGCCTACTATTTCCAGTATTTCGCTACCTAATGTAAACTGCTGTTCCTTCCCGAGGCTGTTGAACATTACCTTAGTCTTCTGCATATTGATTTTCAAGCCTACCATTCTACTTTTTCTGTCTAGGTCATCAATCATTATTTGCAGTTCATCCCCCGAGTTGCTTAGCAAGGCAATGTCATCAGCAAATCGCAGATTACTGAGGTATTCTCCATCTACCCTTATCCCTAACTGCTCCCATTCACTGTGGCTATCACTTCGAAAAAGCCAGAGGACGTAAGCTGGTGGAGCTCATCCCCACTCTTCGCCTCACGTTGCTCACGGACCCGGCGTACCCCACCCGAGTGGGGAACTCGGTAACCCGTGACACGTGTCCTGACCTCTCTCTTGTTAAAAATACTAGAGATGCTGCATGGGAGAACTTGGGCGATTCTCTAGGCAGCGATCATTGCCTTCTCCGTGTTACACTCCTAGCAAAGGCAGCGCGCAAAAAACGGGGTCAAGCCAAGCTGACCAATTGGCACAAATTTCGAAAGCAAACAATCTCTCCGGTACTCTTTCCCGGCGGCTACGCGGAGTGAGCTAAACACATAGACGACATTTGGAAACAACACGTCACTACACTACAAACTACCGAAGAGATCCCCGCAGTGGACACACACCTCCAGCACTTGTGGGAGGTGCGCCGGAGCTTAACTAAACGGTGGAAAAAGCAGACGACTAATCGCAATCTACGCTCCCGCATAGCTCAACTCACAGAGCAGGCTGCGTCGTATGCTGCCCAGCTCTCAGATTCAAATTGGATAGCACGCTGCGACGTTGCAGCTAATCAGATGAGCTCGAAGGGGACATGGCGTCTCCTTCGCAATCTCATCGACCCCTTTCAAACGAGAGTGGAGACGCAAAAGCAGCTTCGGTGGGCTTTGCACGGGTACCAAGGTACGACGGCACAGCTTGCGGACACCCTGTGCGACAGATATCTCTGTCGTACGGAGGACCCGACTGGGCCCGAGTACACGTACTCTGGCAACCCTAATCAAACACTGGATTCTCTTATTTGAGTTGCACGACCTTACGGCGGCCTTAGCTAAAATGCGCCGAGATGCGGCTCCGGGACGGGATCGCATAACAGTGAACATGTTAGCGAACCTCCCGGACTCAGCTTACCTCCATTTGTTAGAACACATGAACCAAATCTGGAAAGGGCGTCCACTCCCTCCCGAATGGAAAACGTCACTTGTGACGTTCATCCCCAAAGCAGGTAAGGCCGTGAATACGGACAACCCAAGGCCTATATCACTGACCTCGTGTGTGGGCAAACTTATGGAGACGCTAGCACGGGATCGCCTCTCTCCATACCTGGAGGCCAAGGGCTTCTTTGCAGCAACCATGTTCGGGTGTCGCCCGCATATGTCCGCGCAGGACATCCTCCTCCAGCTACACAGAGACGTAATACAACCCACAGCTATGCAATGTAATGACAAAGCCATCCTCACCCTTGATCTGAAGGGGGCTTTTGACAATGTTAAACACCGTAGCATCCTGGCCAACTTGAGCTCAACCAATTGCGGAGCTAGGGCCTACGCGTATGTAAGAGATTTCCTCTCTAAACGCCAGGCCTTTCTTCAGATTGAGGACGAGGAGCATGGTCCTTACGTCATGGGAACACGGGGAACCCCTCAGGGAGCGGTACTATCACTACTTCTGTTCAACATAGCTATGATGCGCCTCCCAAGCCAACTGGCACGGGTGGAAGGAATTCAACATGCATTATATGCAGATGACATTACTATCTGGACCACCGACGGGAGCCTTAGGGAAATGAAGGAGCGCCTTCAGCGGGCCGCTTCCATAGTCGATGCGTATGCTATCGACTGTGGGCTCCAATGTGCTCCAGCCAAATGAGAGCTTCCGCATGTTAGAACGAACCCAAAGGATAACACAGCAATACACATCTCTTTGTCGGGAGGTCCTATCAGAGAGGTGGAGGAGCTCCGGATTCTGGGCCTGTTCATTCATCACAGACTCAGACCGGACTCCACTATTGCAAAACTCAAGAAGGTAGGCGAACAGGTAGGGCGCATGATTCACCGCGTCTCCAGCAAGCGGGACGGTCTGCGGGGCAGTTCTTAAATTTTACACTGAGTTATGATTCATGACTTAAGCTGGTGACCTGGCCGTATTGCATCTTGACAAGCTACAAGCAACATTAATATCCAAGAAAGGCCCCGCCGGGATGGCACAGTGGTTAGGGAGCTCGACTACTGTGCCCAAGGACGCGAAATTGAATCCCGGCCTCGGCGGCCGCTTTTCGATGGAGTAGATAAGCTAGGCGCCCGTGTGCTGTGCAATGTCAGTGCACGTTAAGGAACCCCAGGGGGTTGAAGTTTCCGGAACACTTCACCTTGGTGTCTCTCATAGCATTAGTCGCTTTGGGACATTAAACCCCAAGACCGAACCAAATATTGAAGAAAGTAGAATATTGAATACCTGTCACTGTAGCTCACTGGGTGAGAGCACCAAGTGTGAAATTTGGAGGTCACACGATGATATCTAGTTTGTATTTAGTTATTTACATTTATCCCCATAAAATTCTTAGAACAATATTTCATTTCAACAGCAGGTATTTAAAAAAGTTTCCTCTGCGTTTCTTGCTTTTTCTTTTTCAGTAAAAATCGGGAAATATGTTGTCAAGGGGAATATTATTTCTAAATATTTTCCTTTAAAACTGCTGCGAACCCTGCACTGCATTTTCAAATACCCATATCCTTATGCGAGCTTCAGTGACAAAGTGGTTACAGAATTTGCCTGTGATTCTAAGGGCATCGGTTCACTTTTGGCTGTAGCGGCTGCATTTTGATAGAAGTGGTGCACAACACACCTGTCAGTTGCAGTTCAAAGAAACCGCAGCAGTTGCAATTAATCTGCAATCTGCAGCCCTTCACTACAGCACCCCTCATACCCATGTGTTGTTTTGGGATTGAATTGATGATCATGACTGACGACAGACAAGAAAGTAGTGAACATACATAGGGAGACAGAAAGAGGATAAAGTTGCATTAGAACACCATTTATCATACATCAACGCACGTTGCAATATTTCTACAACACAACTTGCAAGCAGGCTTCCAGTGGGTGTAGTACTAGTTCATCAAACATTGTTTATCATAATTAAGTGTTGGTTACTTTTGGCTTAAACTGAAACACAGTGATAAAAGTATGCCAAATTGTTGAAAATTGGTAGAACTGAAAAAGGACAGTATTTCTAGCGTGCATGTCACAACTTGTTGGATATTCATTACCAGATGCAGTCAGATGCAATACATCACAGAAGAAAATTGAGAGAGTGCTGAAAACAGAACATGGTGAGATAAGAGCAATGGAATTTAGTACTGCTATTGTTAATTATAGTATATTAATAATAACAAGCAGTTTATTTTCCATCAAAGAGATATCAGGAGCTGTTGGTAAAAGCTGTCTGAAAACGCAGCACGTCACAGCCTTCTTGTACAAGGTGACAGTGCATACAAAAGGAAACACACACAATACATTGTTCACATTTGTGAACTACACATGCACATATTTATATATGTACATCTGCAACTATTACATAACTTGAGGTGAAATAAGTATGCAGGTGATTTTAGTGTCCGTTAAAAAATACTAGGTGTTCAAAATTTCTGGAGCCATCCACTACGGCATCTATAGAGGTTAAACCTTATTAGCCAACCGAACCTAACCTATATATATTGTTTGGCAAAATGTCGCATCACATTCCCTATGTTCTGATAGTGCACCTTGAAGCTGCCTATGAAGTTGAGCATTTTATAAATGCAATTCGGCGCTTGCTAAATTAACCATCCCACTAATGTGGCTGTGTGGCTGCCTTGTTACTACTGTGGCCCAAAGGATATATGTTCAATGCTAGCCACAGTGGCCGCTTTTCATAGAGTCAAAGTGCCAGGCGCACGTTTACTGTGTAATATCGGTTTACATTAAAGAACTACAGGCAGTCAAATTTAATCAGGGGTCCTCCACTACAACATTCCTAATAGCACATGTTGTTTTGGGTCGTTAAATCGTATTTACCATAACTTGTCATACTAGTAAGGTATTCTTTAGTATGGTAAAGTTTAAGGCTGCTGAGGTTTACCTTTCTTTGTGCATTATTTGCTAGTGGCGCGGCTGTTACAATAAATGTGGTCAAATGTAGTGTGCTGGCCTGAACCACTGGCAGCTGATAGAATAACATGTATAGCTTTCTGCCCAATGACATTGGGCTTTGTTTTTCGTGCGCACCTTGGGCGAGCAGATTTACATTTCTTGGAACTGAAACGAACCTGTTTATCAATATGTTTGTTCACTGATGTCGAAGGTAAAGGAAACATGTTCGCAATTGCAGGCATTTTCTGTAGCCTTTCGAGCACTCTTTCTAACACTGTCCTGAGCCAAGGGGCAGCCTTTTCCGCTACTTCTGGATTTTGTAGATGCCCACATATGGATTGCAGCATTGCTGGGCAATCCCCGTGGCTTGCGGTCGTTGATCCTTGACCATCGAGGCTTTGAATTGCGTTTATCATCTCCAGTGTGTCAGCTTCTATTTCATTCGTTTTTTCTTTGTGATTGGTGCCCTGTAAAAAGCAACAAATAGATCTATTGTGTGCAAGTCATACATTGTACTGTGATGACTAATCTCAAGACAATGTTTTGATAATGAAATGGATAAATTTCTTGATGGTTAATCTCATGCTCCCACAGCCAGACAAGCCTCACGGTTGTGGATAATTATCAGAAGGGCATGCTTTGGTATGAAAAATGCAATATTAAACATGAAATATGCTTCATCTCGTTTGCAATTTTTTTTGAGTGTGCAGTGCTGTTATTAGTATGCAGAAACTTCCTATTAGCAACTATTTTTTTTAACCCCGTAACTGGGTTGGAAGTACTGTCACGATCACAATATTGCGGGACGTCGGAGAGCGTGGCAAAACTGCGTTCTGCGCCTTCTAACGGCGCCCGTCCGCTCCAGTTATCCTCGCAGGCTGCTATGTACCCTTACTACCTTGTGCTCAGCAGACGCAGATCGAAACCGGCGCCAGGTGACGCTTTGATATCTAGCGATAGCATGTGCCCCAGCCGCTGTGATGAGTGAAGCAGATTGCGCGCCGTGTTTCGCGGCGAAACACATCTGGGTGAAGGGGCGTCCAATTATGCTTTGTTTTTATTCCTGTGCTGTTCACAAGCGTTCTCCTCAGGTTTCACCATATGCAAGCAGAACGAACGGAGAACAAAGATTAGAATATTCACATGAGCAACTGCAGCTCGTCACGATGAACGTTCGAATGCCAAGCCACCTAGGATAAATGTAGTAACACAAAACATGTATGGAAAGGAAACACGAGATTTATTTGCAGCGTGAAAAAAGCAATGTGATAACTATACTTGAGAAATTTCTTTAGATGTGTTACAGAATTTCTATCGAGGCCAATCGTGGACGAGCCCTCATAATAGAAGTGTGCACAGATATTAAGGCAGGAAAACTCAACTCAGCGGGCTGAGCGCGGTGCAATAACCATGACATTCGGCACTTTCCCCGAAATAAAAGAAATACAACACAAACATGCACACTACTAAACCCATCGAACTCGTGGTGGATATCCTTTAGTCCTTTCTCACGTTGCTAATGTCGCGTGAAATTTCCATCCACGGCGATGACTTCTTGCAGACGACCTGGCATTGAGCGGTATAGAGCCACAACCAACTCAGGATCAGCGCGCAGAGACTCCCACTCCTCACTGATGCGGACCCACAGCGCGTCGGCAGTACAGGAGCCTATGTTGCCTGAAGATAGGCGCTTTTTCATTAGGCCCCAAACGTTTTCTATAACGTTCAGGTCCGCGCCATTTGGCGGCCATTGCAGGCAGTTCACGCCGCGAGAATTTAGGTACCTTTCCACAGTGCGGGCAGTGTGCACAGGGCTGCGGTCATGCTGCAGCCAGTATAGCCTGTCGGGAAATGGGCCATCCAGGATATAAGGCCCTAGGGTGTATTCCAAAATATCCTTGTACGCCTCTGCGTTGAAGCGTCCGTCAATGCGCACCAGGGGCCCAAGTCCGTCCTTTGAGATGGCGCCCCACACAGTGACGGTGCATCGCCCACTTGAAAAGACGCTGTTCGTGTAACTTGGTAGATACCTAAACGGGGGTCGAGTGGGGAGAGAAACAGTAAGGCGCATGAGTAACATTGTCGAGCCTGCTTTATCGCACTTCGTTTGCTCTCATGTCAGTGGCACACATGCATCAGTCGCCGCACGCGAAATTGAGTAGAAGAACAAAACAATATGGCCACCTTATAGGGCATTAAACGACTGCTGTAAGCATGGAGAAATTGAAGCAATAAATCACACCAGGCCTGTTGCCAGATACCTTAAGACAATAAAGGAATACAAGATGGAAGAACCGCGGTAGGAAATACGGTCCATTGCATAAGCAGCACTAAGAAAAACTCAAGCATTCGTGCCTTTTAAAAGTATATAACGAGCGACTATAACAATTTATACTCCTTAATAGGAGCGACTCTTGCCTACCTGCAACTGACGGGCCGCCAAACGCGTCGCTGTTGATCCCATCGGGTACTAAAAGTGGACTCGTCTGTGAAAACAACGCAGGCCCAGTCGTCCAGTGTCCACTGCTCTAGAGCGCGTGCAAACTCCAGCCTCTGTTTGCGCTGCTTCTCAGTCAGATGGGGCTTCTGAGCTGCCACGCAGTTTTGCAGCCTGGCTTCCCGCAGTCGTATCCTTATGGTGCACAAGGACACCCGAATGTCCATTTCCTGCCGCAATTCTCGAGCAGTCATAAAGGGATCGGCGACTGCTGCAGCAACGATCAGCCTGTCTTCTTCATCGTCCGTGGCCCTTCGTCGACCGGAGCGCTGTGCGTCCGCTATCCTTCCGTTGTCCTCCCGGAAGGCCCGAATAACACGGGTGACCACAGATTTCGACCGTCCCGTGCGCCGGCATAGTTCCAGCTGAGGCACTCCTTCCACATATAGCCGAGTAATATGCCTTCTTTCTTTAGCAGGAACTCTCGGCGGCATTTTTGCAGAATGCAGACACATGGCAGCGCGACCCGTTTATCTACCTTCAACTAAAACTTGCTGGCCAATAGCAAGCCCGTGGGTTGCAAGGCCGCGATCGTCGTCAATGGCAATTTCACAGAACATTAGCAACGTGAGACTGCACTAACAGAACATCCCCAACTTGTTCGTCGGCTTTAGCAGCCTTCATAAGCGCCCGCATTTCTTTTATTTCAGCGACAGTGCCAAATGGAATGCGCTCTCTGCTGACACAGCCAGATGTGTTTCGCCGCGAAACACGGCGCACAATCTGCTTCACTCATCACAGCGGCTGGGGCACATGCTATCGCTAGATATCAAAGCGTCACCTGGCGCCGGTTTCGATCTGCGTCTGCTGAGCGCAAGGTAGGAGTAAGGGTACAGAGAAGCCTGCGAGTGTAACTGGAGAGGACGGGCGCCGTTAGAAGGCGCAGAACGCAGTTTTGCCACGCTCTCCCACGTCCCGCAATATTGTGATCGTGACAGTACATCATCGACAGGTACACACAAGCCAGGCGGGCCGAGCAGCGTGTGAATACGACACAATACGGAATTTATACTAACAAGCTTCTCGATCACGTGCCTGAGGGAGCGAAAATTGCCGAGGGCCTCGCTAGAGAACGAGTTTATAATATCCGGTAGCGACGCGAAATACACACGCGAAAGAGGCGATGCAGCACGCACGCTTTTCGAAGGCATCACTTATCACGCTCGCAATCTCAAGGAAAGCAAATGCACACGTGCACGCCACACAGACAGTTGGCGTAGCGACATAACACGCAAACGCAAGACACCTGCGTCCTCAAACTGACACCTAGCAATGCAAGCGGCACCGTCAATCACGAAGGAATTGTTGCACTAGTTCAGTGAAATGCGCTGTTAATTTAAACTGCACTATCGTGTACAAGCTAAATCTCATCGAAAACGAAATTCGGTTAAAATCATGATGACCCTTCTTGTCACTAATAGCTTCATATATTATTCTTGGAAACGAGAACATACCGCTGACTGGGAAAAAAAAAACCAGCGGCAACAAGCTCGACGACCGGAGGCTCGTAAGATGAGCATGGCGCCTTTCCATTCACGCTGAATAATTGCGAAATCGTAGAGGTCCTTACCTGTAGTAATATGAAAACACAGTGCAGTGCCAACGTGCTTCCGTAGAAGCATCGGCGATGCAGTAACATGTCGCTTTTCTCCACGGCAGATTTCATAAACACGTTCGTCAGCTGATCACAATTTCCTGAGGATCTCTAGCGATGCCGGCGCCTGAACTTCGGTCTGATAGTCCCTGGGGCACTTGGGGCATGTCAGAATAGAGCGTGAACCGTTACAAACGACAGCAATCTTCTCAAAACACCTCAAATTTCGCCAAAAGCTAGGAACAGCAATACATTTTAAAGGGACGAGTTGCGCGCAGACCTCGATACAGCCGCCATCTTGCCCAGTCTGGATGGATGGAATATAGGAGCGTCCCCTTTGAAACGGGGTAGTAGCAGTAGCTATCATGCTCATTTTTGTCCCTATAGCTTAATTATTGATTTAGAATGGTTAACTAAACTATCATTCTATTTATTAAATTTTGTTCCGACATTACTAACATTATATGTCACTTCTCTGCTTTTAAGCCACCACTCTTCCAGTCGTTTTTTGCTAGTTTCCACCGCCGGTTTATTCACCCGGCCACTGTTATCTCAAAACCCCATAGCTTCAGGAACAGTGATTGCGCCTGCACCAACTTCCGGATGGATACCATTACATTCGAGTATAATATGGTCAATTGTTTCACTGGAGTTTTCACATACAGCACACGCGTCATCTCCATTGTTAAATTTCTTTTTGTAGCTGCGTGTTCTAAGGCACCCTGATCTAGCTTCAAAAAGTAGGGCACTGCCTCTTGAGTTATCAAAGAAATCTTCCTTCCTGATCTGCATTTTCACTTTCGGTATAATTCCACACTCTGTTTCTTTTCCATCGAATTTATCCAATTTTTACCTTCTGTGTTTTTCACCTGTTGCTTAATGCTCTTTATTTCTCCGTCCTTGTTACTAGCATACTTACTTGTTAGTTTCCTAGTTCTTTTCCTCCATTGTGAGTCAACGCTTTTTAGGTACAGGTATTTAAATACTTTAGCTGCCCATCTGTTACTGTCCAATTTCGTCAGGCGTTCCTCATATAATATTTTACTCTGAGCTTCCCGTACTCCGAAAGATGCCCAGCCCATATCTCCCTGGACCGCCTCATTTGTAGTTTTGCCGTGGGCACCTAGTGCTAATCGTCCAACGGATCTCTGATTTGTTTCTAATGTCGACTGTACCTCTGATTTTAGGCACAACCGCATTTCCGAAAGTAAGTCCGGGCACCATAATTCCTTTCCAAGTACCGCTCAAAACCTCATACCTATTGTATCCCCACAATGCCTTATGCTTCATTATCCCAGCATTCCTTCGCCCTTTGGCCTTAAGTAATTGCTCATGCTTTCCAATGTATGCCAGTCCTTCGTTTACCCATACCCCCAGATATTTATATTCTGCTACTCTAGGTATTTCAAGGCCTTGTATTTTAAGGCCCTAATCAGTTGATCCGTTGAAGATCACCAGACCCGACTTACCTTCGCTGAAACTGAAGCCTAGAGCGTCCCCTTCGTCTCCGCAATACTTAACTAGAGTTTTCAATTCTTCCAGACTCTCAGCTAGCAGCACAATATCGTCTGCATACATCAAACCGGGGAGGTGCTGCTCTACCGCCTTTCCACCTAATCTATAAGACAGGTTAAAACCTAGGTTACTGCCTTGTATCCTCCGTTCCAGGTTTATCATATAAAGCATGAACAGCACCGGTGATAGAGGACAGCCTTGTCTTAATCCTTTGCATAATTTGGCATCCTCCGTATTTCTTATCCCTTCCCACGTAATTTCTACTTTGTTATCCCGGTATATTTCCTGTAGGAACTCTATTATCTCATAACCGATACCTTCTGCTTTTAATATGTTAAACAGGATTTCCCTGCTTACGTTGTCGTACGCCCCGTTTATGTCCAGGAAGGCCAAATACAAAGGTCTATCTTCCACTCTAGATATTTCGATGCATTGGGTAAGCACGAACAGGCTATTATCTAAGCGCCTACCATTTCTAAAGCCGTTCTGAAGTTCTCCGAGTATCTTGTTACTTTCAAACCATGATTGCACCTTTAATTTCACCGCCTGCATGGTTAACCTCTACATGACAGATGTTATGGTAATCGGCCTGTAGGATTTTATGTGCATCCTGTCTCCTGTAAGTGTGGCCAGACTTCGCAGCGCCCCCTGTCGTTCATTAGAGTTGCGAATATATCTCGCCGTTTCGCGATGCACTCATTGCACACTGCCTCAGATTCTTTTTTTACATTTTTTCACAATGGCATGCATTTGGGCAATATTGAGGTACAGTATACTAGCCTTCGTTTATAGGCTGGCTTCGTATAAACATGAACGCACCTAGACGAAGTGTGGCACTAACAACGTACATAAGTTTAATCCATTTAATTCCAAATGCAAAGATGAAGGTAATAAGGACCACATTACGCAGACGCCTTAACTGTGCACCGAACTGAACTGCGCAGAAGTTCACCACTGCTGCACAGCTCGCAACTGTTACCCTTTAGGCGATCAGCATAACGAAGCTGCGGTTACCAATATCGTGATTATTTATAACACCGAGCGTGGAGTCGCTTCCAACTCGGGGGGCAATAGCAAGCTCAAGCATCGCCCTATGCATAACACTACCGGCGCATCGAGACGCGCTACGGCAGCGGCGGATATACCTTGCGCCAGCGTGTGTAGTGAAATAGTCTTTCTTAGAATAATAAGTCTACATAAAGGCGTATCATAACTGACCACTTTGTGAGGATCACTAACCTATACACAGTGGCTGGTATAGTGTTATAACAAGCAAGTTTCTGCATAGCAGCTGCCGCTTGTGCAGCGCCTGCTCACCCGGCCTTCTTGTACGCTATCTCCGCTGCTAAGGCCTCGCCCATATGGCCATATGCTTTTTTTTACAAGACAGTCGGTAGACCTCTTCCTTTTTTGTTTTCAATGGGCAGGCCATTTAAAACAGCGCTAGTCAAATCGAAAGCACCGCTCGCTGTAGCTTCGATTCAAAACAGTCTATAGGCCTAGTGACGACTAAGGAGTAGGACACGGCCAGTGCGCCGTCGTCCACCGCGTTTTGCGGCGGCACCTCTCCGGCAAACTCGCGGAATTCGGTGTTGCAAGTGTTCACTTGGGAACTTCTATTTCATGATGTAGCTGGGACCCGATGTTTTTTGACACTTTTTACTAAACGCGCCGCTGAAGAAGTCTCGTCCGGGATGTGACGGGACAGCAGTACGCAGTGCTGCACGTACCGTGGTGCTCAGTTCTCGAAGGATGTGTAAATACGCCATCGGATGCAACTCTACACGCTGTCTGTTTTTTGAAGCTCTTCAAAACGTGCGCAAAGTTTACGTTGATACGGGCTAGCTGATCGGGAGCCAATGCGCCCCCTCCGTTCACAGGCACCGCCAGGCCCGTGGTCCGCGGTCCGGGAAAAATGCCTGCCCATTTTCGCCCGCTCCGGTCCGCAGACCTGGCGCAGACCTCATAAACCGTAAGTGGGATGTCACGTGACACTTGGTCCGCGGACCAATACAGGTCCGTGGCCCGTCGTGTGGATGCACCTGTACCGAGATTCTACTGCGTGCGTTCGATATAGCTATTTTTGTGCTGATGTGGTAAGCTTACGCGACCTTACCGATTGTTGCTCCGACTTCATAACGAAGACAGCTTATTCTCACTACATAGCATCTTTAACTTGCAGGTAAAGTTTGACAGTAGACTCCCATTGATATAAAATCAGTTAAGGTGAATTTTTGGATAAGATGAACCATTGGTTGGTTTCGCATAAAACTCAATATAAATAAAAATTTGCTAAAATGAGGTTTTTGAGCCAAGCTTGGGCAAGGTAACTAGTGGCACTGGTGCGCGTGGTACCATCAAGGCGAAGAAATGTGAATGACCTGCTTCCGACACCATTGTGAAGAACTGTGTGAATACTGTATTGTGGGAGCGCGTTTTTTGGGGGCCAAGCTTCCTTGCCGGTATGGAAAAGGCAAGCACCATTGTGCCTGCACTGGCGAAGGTCTGACATGTTGAGAGTTTGTCATTGTGCATGCATTACAGGCTGTGCATTGTCTCCCACAGACAAAAAGGCATATACGCCCAGTCAGTGACTTGAGCCCTGAAAACTCTGTAGCTGAGTTTCTAGCTCACAGTACGTCACAGCACGAGTTATTGTGATAGAAAGTCGGTCAGATATCGTCACTATGTGCACTGCCTGCGGCATATGGAAGGGTGCATAGTGTGCCTGCTTGTAGTTTTTGTAACAGCTATACCTGCAGATTAAGCTAGATAAAATGGAGGCACATGGCTACATACTGTTGGACACTTTCAAACAATGCTCTGAGCAGGATGGGAAGCAAACATCAAGGAAAAATGCATAAATAGCAGCCACTGTGGGATACAATGAGAAAAATGAGAGTAAAAAAAGTCAAGCTTACTTATACGTTGTGCAGTAAATGCTGTGTTTCAATTATCATTTCTGCGGTAGGCATTGTTATGTAACATATTTTTGGACGCCCCTAGCCTGCTCACATAAATTTGAAGGGTCCTTAAGGTGAACAAATTCTTTTTCCTTCAAGTTCGTTTTAAAGGGAAATTACCATGTTTTCATGTCTTTAGCTACCACTTGCTAGCTGAGCATTGTTTGAGATGTCTTAGATTGTGTTGTGCAGTGGTACAACTATAGTGATAGTGGAATGAAAGGGTATTGTAGCCAATAAGTTCTTGATAACTGTGTATGTAATGAAAGTTCATTCATTTTACATTGTACATTGTAAAAGAGCCTTCAGGGCAGTTTCATAGCAGTGTCATCCTGGTCAAATTTGTGGAGTTGCAGGCAACATTTCAGGGAACCGCGCGTGCTGTTTTATTCAGGTCTCTAAGTCTTTAATGTTATTTTGCGCTTCAGTTAAACATAACATACCTTGTATGAGAAGGCATGGAGGCTTTTGTCTTTAATGTGTTTTTTCAGGTTTTCTGGCCAGTTTTTGTCGATGTGCCAGGCGCACAGCAGTTGATGCATGGGCTTTCCCATCACTTGTTCCCAGGCATTATAAAAGGCAGGTGCATCGTCCGTCATGAAGTTCTTGGTTTTAACTTGGCCTGTCTTGGATCTCATTGCATTAAAAAATGTTGTCACACATTTGTGGTCAACTCTGTGATGCAGTAGGCTACTGGAAAGCCTGCACCAAATTCGTCCACGCAGAGCACTGTAACCCTGAAAGAAGACAGTTGTAGGCTAAGCCACCCAGAATATGTTAACTTGCGTAATGCAGTACACAGCACAGTGCTTTTATATTGTTAGGTCCAGCCGTGTCAGATTGAACCGGTCTTGTGCACGCACTAATGTAATGTGGCTTATGACATTGGCAAAGCAGTCATCTATGAAGTTTCTTCATAACTTGGCACCAGCTTTACAGGTGCAGTTCAGCTCTAGCATTACAGTGCTGCACAAACTGAACACAGTGCTACCCAAGTGGTAGAGGCATTTTGGAGATATCACATAGTCAAATGTCCCGACACACAGAATTCTCAAGCATTTTAGATTATCTGGAAAAACTAGGGAGGGGAATTTGTACTTCAGTTAGGAATTGAAGGGTATGAAAGTTGCAAGTCTTGTATATAACAAGGAAGATGTACTTTGAATGGCTCGTCTATAAAGCACATCTTGTCAGTGATTAACGACTTGGTCAATTATGATGTCTAGTGGACCATCCCGGCAAAGTGGCCCAAAGCGTTGCAACACATCTAATTTTGAAGTGGGTTTAAGCGCTGCTTCCTCGGTGGCGTTGCCGATTGCACATCGCAACACTGACTGCACTTCCTACGGTTTGCACTTGAGCTGTTTGGTGGCCGCCTGCCTCCCCTTGTTTTCTAGTATTACCCTGTAGACAGTTGCGGCAAAGCAGGAGATGTTGCGACACTTCAGATTTTCAAATTGAGCAATGTTAGTCTGAAATAAACACTTCCTTCCTTCCTTATGCCTTGATGGAAGCGTAGATTACTTCTGCAAGGGGTGCACGCACGCAATCCTTGCTTTCTTTCCATGAGCTCCATGACATGGTCTTCGCAGATTTCGTCACCTATCATGGAAACTGAATACTGTTGCTTTGCACAATGCATGCCTTTGTGGCAGCTTCGTTGCACTATCATGAAGTGAAGCCATGACCGCATCGCCGAGACAATCTAAGTGGACAGATAGCATAGCTTTTGCGGGGTATCACTGCGCACATGCAGATAGCCTCAAGGAAGTCGTATGCTTTTCGTTGGCATGCACGTCTGCCGCATCTAGACTAATCGGCACATCTGCATTGGCGACCGGCGTTGTCAGATCATGCTAGTGTGCGCCATGGAAGCATATTGCAATCGATAAGCTACAACTCTGTTTTCGACATGCAAACAAAACATGGGGAGCCGAGAGACTTTTAATGCCGATTTTTTTTTCGAAATATTTTTTTGTAACTTACTCATTCTTTATGTCTGTTCGATCATTTCGGCTGTTTTCTAGGTGCCACCAACTCCGAAATTCGGTTAGTGACTGTATTGAACTTCCTTTTTTAAAACATGCTTGTACAGTAGAGAGTGATAGCATCGGGCGGCATTGCGTCATTCGGGGAATTTCACAAAGCGCACGGTAAACCTGCAAAACTTGGGGAATGTGGTAACGTAACTTGATAGACACCCTGTAGTGCTACCCACTTATTGTGCACATTGCCTGCAGATCATTCAGAAAGTTGCTGTAAAAGTAGGTGTCAGCTCTATTTTTGAAATTATGACAGATCAAGTTTAGGTGTAGTTTTTCAATGCAAAATGCTGACTACGTTTATTACGCGCGAAATTCAAAAATACACTTGAACCCTTATATATCAAACTGGAGCAGGATAGCAAAATTGTTTGATATATAGATAATGCAGTATTTAAAAATGTTAAGATATACGCTTTCTTATAACGTACGTAGAAGCTAGGGTATATTGCACCCACATTAGTGACACGTTTCTTGCACAGACATTCTGTCATTCCAGGTGGTCGAAATTTCCGGAGCGCTCCACTATGGCGTCTCTCATAACCTGAGTTGCTTTGGGATGTTAAAAAAAAACACGCAAACATGCTGTCGTCGGCGTGTTGGCAGCACATCGCTAGACATTTTCAGGCCTAATCTTCATATCAAAGCTACAGTGGACTGTGCTTGAAAGTAGTTATTGTGTGATGCTTAATCCTGTTTCTAGTACAATATGAATAGGCTAATCGGTCAGATGTACGGGCAATTCGTTTCGCTATGATCCACTGTGACTTTCTAAGTGAAGCAATTGAAGTACACCAGCCAAGTGCCACTACGCTTTATCTAGGTTGGCTCATTGTGCCGCAGTAATGTCGCGTTTAAAATGGGTACACCAGGTCCGAATTAATGCCACACTCGATCACACAGCATATTCTCCCTACCACATGGTTTCACAGCACTAGTACTGCCAGCAGATGTCTGAAGCGGCCCAGCTAACCCGCCCCCATGTGCAAAAAGGGATTGCAAAGCACCATTGAAATTTAAGTTTCTGAAGGTGCTCACCCCATGTTTGCAAACCCTATTTATAGTCTAAAGTCAATGCTGAATAATGTACGTAAATGAACAGAGTCAATTAATTGCAAAACAAAAATTGTCTATGGTGCACAAGTTGGCCAGCAGCTGTATGCAAATAGTTTCGATCACTTACCTCAGATATCTAATTTTTTAGCCATTGGCTAAAGTTAGTTGGGGCACCTGGTATATGCTACTGGCATATACTAGGCCACGTTTCTATACCTTTAAATAGGATTTTCAAGAGCTTGTCATTTCTATATTGTCGTAATTCAAGATGCCTGGGTTCAACATATCCAGGCTTGACTAATGCATATTGTGTCAAAAAATTGCTGGTTCAAAAGATATTATCAAAAACTTTCTGTAGTGTTTTATATTTTCTGATAATTCAACAGAAAGAATTGCAAAAGTAATTTTCAGTCATTACCTGTGGTTCCGTGTGTCCCATCAACACATATGCGATCAGTGCCAAACTTTTTGAACAGATCCTGCTGCGGCGCGGTCATTACTGCCACCATGAAATCGCTGTCGTCGAGAAGCTCCTGCTCTGTCTTGTCAAGCAGGTTTCCATTGTCTTGTTGTCCTTGGTGCTTAAAGAACAGTACTGGATTGTCCTTCTCGTTGTGCATCCGCTCCACCCACAACATCACGCTTATGTAGTCGTCAGGATGGAGACGCTCGTGGTTATTGACTTTTTGTGTCCCGTAGAATGTTGTATAGGTATTGTCTGGTCAGTAGGTGAACACGCTGAAAGGTGTCATTAGGCTGCTTCTGAATTTATCTAGGACTGCATCTAGGGAGACCCCTTCTCGAAGCATGGCTCCGAGTATAAAAACAACGTGCATATGTTTAAGTGGAAATGGGCCGTTTTTATACCACTTGTGAAAATAGGCATCTGGGATTTGAGAGTAAGAGACACATAGTACAGCGTTTTTGGAAATAACAACTTGCTTGTCAAAATACTTCAATACTTATGCTGATTCCGCTGGTCATTTTGGAACACGCTTTCTTCCTCCAGAATGGCGATTTTTAATGCCACTGGTCAACCAAGATCAGTTGTGCATATTCCGCTGGTCAGTTGGAACAATTCTGCGCGTTCTAGCTCGATCCGCCGACCAGAGTCAGATCTCGGCGGAAGTTCTAGTCTGTTATGTCGTCACTTCCGCTAGTTGCAAAGTATTTTGGCTGCTTTTAGTGCATTCAGAGATGTTAGCGAAGGACACTGGTCATCACCATCTATTTTCATTTATTTTGTGACCGTGTATGCCAAGGTATGCCTGTCGAAAAATATCTACAGCGCTTTGTTAAAAGCGTGTGAAAGCAAACTGTAAAGGGCTGCACTCTCATCTATTTATCAATCACAACACATTTTGTTGCTAGGATGCGACTTAAATTTCCCGGACAAGCTCAGCATTTCTTGTGCAGTGTGCTCTGCATGTTCCTCTGGTCGACAAGACTGATTCGCCCTGTAGCGATTTGGGTCACTCAATTTTGGTTCAAGCGCTGAGCTCCAATTGACCAGTAGAAATCACTATTATACTAGGTTCCTTATGCCATCCATTTCTGACATCAAATTACCGTAGGATCTCGAAATTACTGAGTAATCAGTGAGTAATTACTACCTTATTAGGATCTCAATGATATGATCATAGGTGATACAAGTTCAGTATGATATGAATTTATAAGACTAAGCATCTTTAAAGTATGCACACAATTTGCATTATCTGCACTCTTTGGTTACTGCGGCTTTCGTGGAATCGCAGCCTCTGTCATTGCTAGAAAAAGCGGCTTCTTACCAGTGATGGCATCCCTTTCAGTCTTCGACAAAAGAATGTGCTGAAGTTCAAAGGCGTGGCCACGGTAATTGCTTTGGAAGACCACAATCACTGCTTTGCTGTCCTCAGTAACAGTCATTCCCTCAAAACACCTGTTACCGCACTTGACACTTCCAGGTCGTTTTAGTTTTCGTTTCCCTGTGCCTAAAGGAGGCAGAACAATATTGCATACAAACACTGTTTTTTAATGCAAGTGTTGAGGCCTAAAATTGTTACACCAGAGCAAAATACAGAAAGATAGCAAATTCATGTAGCATATTTATACAGGATGGTAAATGTGTTGTGCCCAAAGGCGTCATTGACACTTACTGAAATAACGGATTCAGTGACTGCATCTTTCTGCCCTGGCCACTGGCACTAACGACAAATTGAAATTGGCTTGCATTACTAGACTACTGTGTTCCCACTGCGAACTGCTAGCTTCACTATAAAATAGCTCTTACAAAGTAAAAATAATCAAAAAGTGGAATATACATATTGTAAGGACGGGCTTGGTAGTCCAGGTTTATTAGAGACATGAAGCCCGGGTCGCACACCGAATGATGATGGATTCATTCTAGAGAGAAGGATGAAGATGAAGCAGCACGTGGGCTCGTGTGAAAGATGCGTCATGCAGCGCTCACAATATTATTGAGAGCAGCCACTTTTGCAAGAAAACCGTGGGGCCGTCAAGAGTTTATTCTTTTGGGTGCTTCAGGCTAGGCTACATCATCATTCACTTCCAGATAGTTATGATGGAGCTGATTTCAGTTGCAACGTTATGAGTTTGAATCGAGTGCCAGGAGAATAAAAAGTTCCATTTTTAAATAAAGTTTTCTGAGCAAGAAATGTGTGTTTTGATGTCATAAAAACCTGGCCATGAAAAAACCACACAATCAATTTTCACTGGGGAAAAAAAATTGAAAGCAGTTCTCCTCATAGCCCTTTGATTGAATTGTTATACCTTTGTTCTTGAAGCTGGGGTTATGCCTTTGAAATTTTGGCTATAGGTAGGGGCTATGTATTTTGTGATACCAATGTACTGAATAAAAATCTGAGCAGTTATGCTGTGTGCAAAAGTTTTTCTGACTCGGAGAAATTGCTTACACATATTAATGCTTCTGGTTTTGTTTGTAGTGACCTCGGGCAGGAAATGTAAGCATTACAAAATCATTGTTAGAAAGGGTAATTAGGTATTTAGTGGGCAACTAAAAAAATTTTAGAACTTATCAAGCTTCAATGGGATGAATGTGTGAAACTTGTTCGCAAATCTTGCAAAGTATTTTTGGTGTAGCATTTGAAATGGTGACATAAAGCCGAATAAATCTGCGACAGCTTTAAGGTTTCTCCGCAGCACATAGCTCCAGGTGAGGGGTTCTTGATGACGTCATGTATGGTGCTTTAATAATTTGACGACCAACAAGCACGTTTGGTGCTATCGTTGCCGCCAAGGCCCCTAATTCTTTTGCGGTAGCAAGTCAGCTAGATAAATACAGTGCCACTCTGCCTGTCTGTTCCTTTATGCCATGGCATTGTTCCCAACACATGGCAGTGTGAATCACTACGTGGTTTTGGCTAGCACTGCAGAATAGGGAGCAGCGCTAGTTTTATCTCTTGTGAGCCATTTGTGGGCACATAGGGATTATGTTCACTGCACTCTGGATGACCACACATCAGTGGCTGTGCATGGTATGAATGCACAGCCTTTGTCAAAGGTTTTAGAGCACAAAGGGTTTGCACTTGAAGCTAGCAGCTAAGCATTTTAGGAAGACTGATTGTTGAAAAGAGTAGGACCAAAATCTTATTTTCAGGTGATTGTTGGGAATGCACAATGAGCCATATGGTTGGCTCACAGGAAAAGCCCTCGGGCACCGAAATTTTAACAAAGGGTGTATGTACCGCTCTGAAAAACAGTTTGCGCACCTTTAAAGCTTAAAAGAAGAAATGCTGCTCCAAGCCTGCTACAAAAAAGTCAGTCCATGTTGCCAGCTCCAAACCTGCCTGAAAGTGAACATTTTCCTGTTCCCAGCATTGCTGTAGAAGACAGTTTGTCAGCTCTACTGCTGTGAGTGTCAGGGATTCAGGAAAAAAAATGCTAGTTTGAAAAAAGTATATATATCTGTTTCTGGATCATATCAACTACAGCAGATATTAGTCATTATGGGAATAGTCATGTAGTTAATTAGCTAACATTTAAATTAACATAGCCTTTTGGTTAGTGTCAAAGGCAAGTCAAAGGGAATGTTTCTTTCCTGGAGTCATCTTATTGTCTGTTACAACACTGCTTATTTGTTGTAAAAAATCAAGCCTGATAACTCCCGTGTACAATGCAAATACTGCAATAGCATTCCACTTCCTGCAGTATGAGAGAGAGAGAGAGACAAAGCACAAGACCACATATCTGCAGGCATGTTCATTGCCAAATATGTTATGCAGTAAAGCGAGCTGTAAATATGGTGCCATACACTCTCTTAGGTTCTGGAGCAAAGAATTATGCTATTGCAATTACCTTGTGAAACATATTCTCCAGATCGATGACAGGTGAAATAAGTTTTTTTCTTAAGGGGCTGCCTTTTTTTGCGCTCGTGGTCACAATAAAGTGGCTGCGAGTACCTTGTTCTATTTTTTCCTTCCAGGAGTAGAAACCTAGTTGAAACATTGCAAACTGGTAAGAAAGCAAAGTATAAACAAACGAAAACACATTGCCATTCAACAGGCCTTGTATAATACTGTAAAGCCTCATCGATACATTCCCGGGTAAAACGATTTTGTTTCATGCAGTCAAAATCGCAGGCAGTAAAGAAATTTCTTAGAGTTACATTATTTTCCGCCAAGTTATTATGTTCCAAATAATGTTTTCCCGGTTACTACGCTCGAAATTTCGATAAATTGTGGTGTTATAATACGTCTTTGCAATCAGCTGTACATTGTGCTAACAAGCACTCGCGACGTGAAAAACTGAACTGCCAAGGTTGCTTTTCTGCACTGCCTAGGTGCAAAGGGGCGAAGTGTCAAAGAAAGTCAACGAGCCAACATACGAGGCAGGAACACCCGCAGGAACACGACATCATGAGGAGAAACGCGATGGCTTCTTTACAGTACCTTTGGGGCATAGGGGTGATCCATTTGATAACTACAATTATTCCATTGCCTATGAGCGGGCCGGAATTCGGGTGGCGCAGCATGAGCAAAAACGTGCCCTTGCAACGGCTCCACATGTCATTGATGTAAAAGGGTCAAGCATCCGGAAGCAATCAAGAAAATGGTTCTGGCTTGCCTTCTACGACCCGGATTTGTTACTAAATCTCTTCCACTCTTAGGACAACGCAAATATGGACTTAATTCTGTGAGAGCTAAAGAAAGGAAGTGTTGCATTTGATGTCTATAAATGTGAACCTACACTTTTATGAAGTCAGTCTCAATTCTAATGCCTTTGTGCCTGGTTCAGCAGTTAATTTTTTTCCAACACCAGGCAGTTTTGATATGTTTTCTCAAATGTTTTACAAACATGTCAGCGAGGTTTTAATTATAAATTTATAGTTATGGTTATATTTATAGTTACAGTAAAGCTTCATTTTCAACACAGTCAAGAAGTACTACAGAAATACTACAAAAAAAAAAAACCTGTAGTCTGTAGTTTGTCGTATTTTCGGCATGTAGTAATTGTGTTGTCTGTCTTGTGTAGTATTTCTGTAGTCTGCATTGTGTAGTGTGTAGCAGTTGTGTAGTCTGTCTTATTTAGTGTGTCGCATGTCTGTAGTCTGTCTTTTGTAGTGTTGTCCTTCTGTAGTCTGTCTCCTGGCGTGTAGTATTTGTGTAGTGTGGCGCATTTCTGTAGTCTGCCTCGTCAAGTATTTGCTATTGTTAAATTAACATGCAGCTGTGGAGCAGCAATCCAGCTCTGTGCATTCCATGCATTCTTAAGTATGGCCATGCACATCAAAAACACCTTACTTGGGGCAAAACAATTTATCAACGCAGTACTCCCGGCTGATGACGTTCCTTTTCTGCTTGTGAGTTCAGCATGCCCTAGCTAAAAAAAAGAGAAAGACTGTGAGACTGCATGCCCATAAGAAATACACGTTAACTTGGCAGAACTAATAAGTAGGCAATGTGTCAACAAAATGTCACCTAGCTGTGCAGACCACTGCAGAATTTGGGAGACATCTTTGGACTGCGAGAACATTTTTCGCATGCACTGCATACCTCGAATGACCAATTATGAAGAAAACCACTATATTTATTAGCACAATATGCATCCTTGATAACAGGTAGTGAACTCGCACCTATCTTGATCTTGTTAACTCGGCAATTTGGCCAACTTGGACTCTGTACGGCCCTAGCAAAAGCGTGCATAGTTCCAATGCTTGTTGGTCGGAGGCACTTATTTGTGCACAAATTAATAGACCTGAGGCATTCGCAACTCCTAGCTTTGAGCTATGCAATGCTTGGCAGATCAGTGGTGCACGAGATGGATGAGAGGTGTTAGTTTTTTCCTGCCTACTGGCTTACAGTTTGCTGACTGCATTGCAACAGGCGATGTTCCTTTTGCTTGCCTCTCACTGGCAACATATCAGAAGAGCTCGACAAAGACGACAAACACCACATCCATGATGACAATCATTAGCTGCTGCCATGACACTGAACAAATTATAACAGCCAACCACTTAATTCTGCCTAAACTGAACAGAAGAATCAAACGTGAATCTGAGAAGATATGTACCGCCGAAGGTCACAGCACTTCTGCGCCAGGTACCTTGACACATTTTTGTGGCGCTTCGGCAGCTCACCGGCAGGGCAGCTCTTCACCTTTAGATAATGCCACAAGGAATCTGCAAAATTAGGTAATACAGTTAAACCTGGGTATAACGAAATTGTAAAATGTCAGCGATTTTTCGTTACACACAGGTTTTCGCTACATGCAGTTTTCGCATGAAGGCCCAAAAGGACAATGTAGAACGAAAACCAGATGAAGAATTGATGTAAGAGAAAGCACCTTGAAAGTGTTTACATTAAATTAGAATTATTTGAAGTCATCGATCGCGCTGATATCGTGGCGCGACTGTGGCAGCAGCCTCCGCCTCCGAGTCTCGCGCGACGTGTCCACGAGGGAGCGGGGAAGGGAGTGGAGGAGAAATCAGTGTGGGCGAGAGCGCGTGCGTTGGCCCCCCTCCCTCCCTTCCCCGCGTGTTTGCCTCGCGTTGAAAGCGCGCTCCAGTGCTCCCGCTGCCGATGCGCGGGAGCCCGCGTGTCAGCGATGGACGCACGCTGCTACTGTGTCTTTTTTCTGTTATTTTTGGCAGCTTTTATGCATGAACTATTGTATTGCCATGTTCCAACAGCGAAAACAGCAGAGACCGCTGCGTCTGCCGCGGAAATGCGGCATCGGCGCTGAAACACGGCGCATTGTATCTATCGTCCTGAAATTTGCGGGCTTCTGGCAAATTTCCCCTAACTCGGCATTAGCTAAGAGACAATCGGCGCCTCGAGTTCGCTATTTCAAGGTCAACCGCCGAGACATGTTTGTTACATGGAGTTTTCAAATACATTCACCTCAATGGGGCGGAGTAGGTGAATTGAAAAACTTCGTAATATCAAGGAAATCACTACATGGAGGTTCATTACATAGAGGTTTAATTGTAGGTAATATCAGTGCAGCTAAATATAAATATTACAAACTGACTTGGTACAAAGCTACAAACACTCATGCATAATACTACAGTGCAGATAAAGCAATATAGGAACAAAATGAAAGCAAGAACAATGCATGCAGCATCAATGACCGATACGACAATTTGCACAATTACTTTAAGGGGATGGGAAATATAACCATGTGGACGACAAAAAATTTAATGCAATTAGAAATTGTGGCACTGTTTGCACTATATACTACAGAACGTAGTACAATATGGGTTGCAAGGTAAGTTTGCATCAATTATCAACATCACTTCATTTTCATTTCATTTTTATTTCCTTAAAGACCCCTTTTCAGGGGCATTACATAAGGGATGGATACAAATTTTGGATGAGATGGTACAAAGTCATGTGCTATGATGATAAATAGCTGTAGGCTTTTTGTGCGAAGATTATTGGACAGGTTGTTGTTGCAATCTCTTCGGGAAGGCCATTCCAGTCCGCAGCGGCGCGTGAAAAAAATGAGTTTGCGAAGGTGACGGTTCGTGCACGTGGACGGCTGATCTGGAGATGGTGGAGAGTGCGGTGAGATATGCGTGCTGGTGGGACCATATAGGGTGCAGTTTGTAGATGGCTGTAAAAAAAAACTTGTGAAACAGTGAAAGACTGGCTATGCGGCGGCGTATCTCGAGTGGCTGTAAACCTGAAAGGGATTTCAGATATGATACACTGGTGCTGTAATGGTATGACGAATGAATAAATCTGGCGGCGCGGTTCTGCAAAAGTTCTAGTTCATTGGTGAGGTAAGCTTGATGTGGGTGCCAAATGGGTGATGCATATTCTAGCTTTGATTTCACAAGTGATTCGTAAGCTAGTAACTTGACGTGCACGGGAGCATCGCGAAGATGACGTCTTAGAAAACCAAGGGATTTGTTAGCTGAAGAAATGATATTAGTTACATGAGTTTTCCAGGACAAATCAGCGCACAGAGTTACGCCTAAATATTTGTATGATAGCACTGGTAGCACGGGAACGGAGGCAACTTGATAAAGGGATATGAGTGGGTTGCGGCGGCGATGAAAAGACAGTACACTGCATTTGTGAGGGTTGAGAAACTTGAAAGGGTAAATCATTTATGTATATGAAAACAGAAGGGGACCCAGTACGGAACCTTGAGGGACGCCAGATGTTACAGGAAGGGAGCTGGAATTATATTCATTTACGAAGACGGATTGAGTGCGGTTAGTTAGAAATTCGGTAATCCATATAACCACATTTGGATCGAGGTTAATGTGAGATAACTTGTGTAACAGGCGTTTGTGAGGAACTTTATCGAAAGCTTTTTTTTAAAATCAAGAAAGATAGCGTCAGTTTGTAGGTTAAGATCTAGGTTGGCATGCAAGTCATGTATAAAAGCGCTAGTTGAGTATCACAAGAAAAGCCTTTCCGGAACCCGTGCTGCGCAGAATGAAAAAAATTGTTTGAATCCAGGGAGGCAATGATATGGGAGAATATGACGTGTTCCATGATCTTACAAGGCACACTTGTTAAAGAAATGGGCCGATAATTTAATGGAGAATTGGTGTTACCGGATTTGAAGACTGGAATGACCTTCCCAACTTTCCAGTCAAGTGGAAGTTGGCCTGTAGTAAGTGATTGCTGGAATAGCATGCATGTATATGCGGCACTGATGGGTTTAGTACTCTTAAGGAATTTAGCGTTGATATTACCAAAGCCGGCTGAGGATGAAAGTTTCATTTTATCAATCGGCGATAGAATCCCAGAGGTGTTAAATTCAACAGGTGACATAATATTATCAAAAAAGTTGTCTAGCGCAGGAAATGGCACATCAGGTTCGTTAGTGAACACTGATTGAAATGCAAGATTAAACATGTGAGCACAATCTGCATGACTAAGCACTTCTCCCGCTTCATTTGTGATAGTGACATCGTTTTTGTGTTTAGGGTTGATGATGTTCCAGAATTTTCGAGGATTGGTATTAAGTATTTTGGGCAAGTCCTTGTTAAAAAAAGAATGTTTAGCCTTCCGAGCAGTTGACTTATATGCCTTTTCGGCAGCGTAGTATTTATCCCAGGCTTTTGGTTAGTTTGTGCTTTGGCGGTGCGAAAAAGACGTTTCTTTCGATTTTCCAAACGTTTTAGTGTTTAGTGAACCATGGTTTCTGCGAATTCTCTCGAAAGGTGAACTTAGGAATAAACTGATTAGTTAGTTCAGTAGTTTTATTAAACATTGTTCAATTTTCTTCAATAGACCGCCTATGAAAATTAGTTTGGAAAGGTGGAAAGAAAGCGTCCAGTTCACGATTAATCTCTGTATAGTTGCCCTTGTACAAACAGATGGACTTTTTTTTAAGCTTTGGGTTCGAAGCGAAGTTAGGGCTATATCGGCATGAAGTACTTCGTGATCACTTATTCCGGGAAGGATCGTAACTGATTTAACACTTTCGGGATGACTGACAAGTAACAGGTCTAAGATGTTTGCGCTCGTTTGTGTTATTCTGGTTGGGGTCGAAATAACTTGTGTAAGGCCAAAGTTCAGACAGACTTCTATGAAATTCTTTGCTTCCAATGTGCCTGATGCTGTAACGGTGTTAGTAAACCAGTCAATGTCCGGAAAATTAAAATCGCCAAAAAGAAGCATATGTGACTTTCTATATTTAGCAGTGAGTTCACACAGCAAGTTATTAAACTTCTCAGAGAAGTTCGGGTTGTTGTGCGGGGGCCTGTAACAAACACCAAGAAGAACCGGCTGAGGAGCACAACGGCAGGAAAGCCACATTATTTCAAGATCAATATGAACGAAAATTATTGAAAATGGTAAATAATCAGAAAAGGCAATGAGCACTCCTCCGCCACGGGACCTTTGACGGTCTTTACGAAAAAGCCTAAAGTTCGGTAAGTCTGACAGAACCTCCCTGTCGTTAATTTCGCTAGTTAGCCATGTTTCGGTTAAAACGAGGATGTTGCTATTTGATGAGCGAACAAGACTGGAGATTTCTTCGAGCTTGGAAATGAAATTGCGGATGTTAGTAGAAAGTATTGAAAAACAAAGAGTAGGCTGAGGTGTACGTACAGCCTCCCTTTTACTAGTCAGCAACATTCTCCAGTAATAGGTAATACCGAATTTTTGTTTTGGACACGACCTAGCTTAACCAACACCATTTTTTCATTGCATTTCTTTGAACTTTGTACATTTCATAGCTCTAAAACCAATACTTAGTTTCAATATCTGCAGTTCTTGAAGACAATATAATAAGCAAATAAGTGAGAGTGACAGAATGCATAGTCAGAATATGAGAACATACCAACATAAAACCTTTCAGAGCAGTTTCCTGTGTTGAACAGTGCCTCAGTTATCTGCCTGGAGACGCCTTGCAGCACGCAGTGCATGTATTCCACACTCACACCTGCCACAAGGTTGAAATCTGAAATATAAATTACAACACAAGTAACACTAAGGTGAAATCATGTTCAACTTCAACATGGCTTATATCTCTGTCACATGGGCAATCTCCATGTCCCTTGAGTGAATGGCTATTGAAATTTTCGAGAGCTACCCAGATGCACCTGCTGCCACATGGCGAATTTCAATTATCATTGAGTTGTGAGCGTATAATCCGATAGTAGATTATGCTAGTGGTGTCAGCATGGAGTGAAAAATCTGATGTGAAGCAGATTAAAAAGACGTGAAAGGCATACCAAGACCTGTTGTTAATTGAAAACTGTTATGAGAATTATATTGAAATACTTCAAGTTCCTAAAACCCACAGGCAGTGATAGTGGAATGATAACAGAGAAACGATTCCCATTCTTTGTTACTGTCGCGGACAGTACTAAAGAATAGGAATTTCTAGAAAGGTATGGTGGCTATCAAAAATTATGAAGGTTTTTTCCCATCACACAGTAGCTGATGTTTCGTCTTAGCCCTTTGTTACTATCTGGCGGGCAATTTTCGCCCATCCCTCATTTCCTCTGCCCTAAGGCTTGTACGTGTGGTTGCGTCAAAGGTTTTGGTGGTTCTTCTTTGCATGTGTTGGAACTCTTGCTCTTATTGTTGCTCAGTTTGTCACGGTGTAGTTTTTTTATCAATTCGTGGTTGTATTGTCTGTTTCATCTAATGTCACCTCAGCCTGCCTTTACACAGGTCGGTTTTAGCCTTCACATTGCCACTTGAAGATTTCTTCCGCCACTACGGTTTTTATTTCGTGTTTATATTTTTGTTTTGTAAGGTTTTGTTTCATACCATATTCCTCACATTCTCTGTCACCTTTGCATTTCAGGGTTATCGAATTTAATCACTTCAGTGCATTTTGTAAACTTGACATTTTTTAAGTGGCTTTTATCACATTTGACGTGACTGCAACTGAAGGCGGTACCAGTGGAGCAAGTGGAGGAGGGGGGAAAGGAAAAAAATTACATTTTTAAATGTGTCCTTTCCGGAATCAATTTCAGTTGCAAGTCCAGCGTGTGTCCTTCTTGTGCGCTACTACTATACCTGAACTCAAACTAGTTTCTGTTTGGCAGTCAGAAGGATCACTTTACAGAACGTGTGGTGATCAGGCTTAAACAAACCGAGGTTCTTCTATGGTGTGCTGCAGTACTTCGCTCATGTTCCCCTTTGAACGTGTTTTATAACAACTGAAACCAAGAAGAGCCGCACAAGTACTACAATGAGAGCAACATTCTTTTCTTTTTCAGTGCTTGGCGAGCGTAAGCTTTCTTCTGCCACCGGAATAAATTTCAGTTGCAAGTCCAGCGTGTGTCCTGTCCGCCCACCCGCAGTGTGTGTTCTTTTTGTGCGCCTGAATTCGTTCACCAACTAGCCCAGTTAGAGCATTGATAGTTTATGAGCTGGTTAATAGTCTAAAATTCCTTAATTAAATCAAAAATATATTTTGTTCATCTGGAGTTGCTATGTTTTGGTTTTCCAGTGCATAGCGAGTGTAGGATTGTTCTCAATGGCAATTCAGATTCCAATGGTCATTCGTGAATCTGAAAACTGTTGTGTGGCAGCAGTCAACCCCCATCAAGTTTGCTTTCTACCGACTCAATGGGCACTGCAACTGCCCATGTGACAACTAATGTATTACTTATACAGATATGATCATACACACATTGGCAGAGTGATACAAATTCTTCATAAGCTATCATTATAAACAATGTCCACAAAGCTGATAATTTCTAGTTTTTGCAAGTGATGTCATTTTTAGTTTCACACATTCATTCTGGTTTCAAACATGAGGAGTCTCAATTATATTACTTTAAGCACTTGACCAGCACATTATATCAAAGTAAATGATTACACAGTAGCAAGAATGAATGCCATAGAGCAAAGGTTCTCGAACTGCTTTCTGCGGGCTGCTCTCTTGGGTTCCACAAGCTCCCACTGGGCTTCCTCCTCCCTCTCCTATGCCCACTGCCCCTGTCCCATTTCTTGAAACCTATTTCACAGCATTACATTTTCTTATTATGGCTTGTTCCTCAGTTTCATGCCATCAGTGAAGGCACTGCATGCCTGCATTGGGGTTCCTTGAGGCAAAAAGTTTCATATCTCTGCTATAAAGAAATATGTGAAAAAGTGATTTAATTTTATGGTCGAGAAAAGACTCGCTTTAATAGCGCCTGCAGAATCAAAATGAAAAAGTGTAGGTGACATTGATGTAATAGATCAAGCCGCAGCAAGCTCCACAGAATTGATCCCTGGTGATGTTTTAAGCAACCTACAAATAACTGCCGTGCATTTTCTTACCCTCATAAAAAAAGAGACTGAATGCTAGGTCTTGTCATAGTTGTAACTGATAAAGAAGATTACGCTAATTAAGATAACTTAGACAAGCAATAAGTGCCTAGTTCCTATTTATGTTCCAAATAGGCTGCTGCGTGCCTAATGGTAGAAATGAGCTTCGATTCTTTTCAACTGCAGTATAAGGAAAAACTAAACAAACTAATTATCAGAGGGAATGCAATCAGAGTTCTGAGCCAGGTAGAGTGAAAAATGTCAGTAGCTAAATATGCTCCACTTCTAGAATATCTTCGCGCAACTTACCCTGCAGATTCATAAGTGCAGATGGTTCCTTATAACCATTCACAATGCTGTGTGAGCCATATGCAAGGTACATATCTCTCATCACTAGATTGTGCGTTCGTGGTGCACCTGCCAGGCTGATGTACCGCATACTTCCTGAGGATTGAACAGAAACAAGAAAAAACAATGGCTGCAAATCTCACACACCGTAAAAGCAAAGTAATGAGGGGTCAGCACTCAAAGCATTTGCTAACACTGCTGTTCTGTTGGCGATCCCAAGAGGGGCAATATAAGCTGCCCCCTTTTGTGTTCCGAACACCCAAACTTCCATCAAAGACAAGGTAGTAATGGCCTAGTTCATGCAAGGAAGGTTTCCACATCTACGACTATGTGTCTGTACATATGCCATTTTGTTAAGCCACTGGATTGCACTGCACTTGCAGGTTTATGTCATTAGAAGTGAACATGTATATGAAAGTTAAAATTGTCAGTAACACTACCATGAGATTGAAAAGGAACTAATGAATATAATACCTTGATGGCCTATTTTAGGAATTTTGGTGTACAAGTCTCCAAAATGTTAGTTGCGCGCAGTAAGCGTGCCCTTGCATGTCGATTGTATCGGAGGAGCTGCATGCATATGCTGTTTTCATCCATACATAAAAATATTGCAGTGGCATAAGGCTCATGTTACTTGATACACTTCATCTTAAAATATGTCCCTCAGATAATTATTGTTCCTATAAAAGTTAAATCACAGATACATGCTAGCATTTCCATCATATTAGTGCAGAACAGTTCACACCTACCTTCGTGATGTGTTGCTGTGGTAAGGCACCAGGGGCAGCCATGAATCCCATTGAACTGCACAATGTTCAAAACAGCAGCACGCGCTGGTGCATCAACTGTGCAGCACCACACAAAGGCTCTGGAGCGGTGCACAGAAGTTCCATTTTTCCAAATAATTGGTTGCATTGAATTAAGCCCACTGACAAATATGTTTAAAAACTTCTGCATGTCAGGGTGTGTGTTACCGAACCACAGTCCCCCTAAAACAGGGTTCTGAAAACGAACTGCTGGCGGCAGTTCATTCAGCACAAATTGCAGGGGCCACACTGACGTTTTGGAGGATTTGAACACTGGACTTCCGTCTGTGTTTATTGTCAGTGTCAAGTCATCATGTCGCACATCTTCGTCTTTGCACAGTTCTTCAAAACAAAATCCAGTTGTGATGTCAGTCACTACATCTGACCTTTTGCTTCTCGTGTGCAGCCTTTCTTCAAGGCTCTGTTTTGTTCTTTCAATAAGTAAGGCTAACTGTTTTTCTGGGTCCAATGTAACGAAGTACGAACCTCGGGCCTGTGTTTTGGACACCGGTTCTCTTATTCCACAATGTGAACATATCGCTTCACCACCGCATGTAGTCATAAAAACTTTGCATACGCTGCAAATATACCACGACTGAACCAGGTCGTTTTTTCTCGCCGACCACAGCTTCCTGAACCCGTACTTGTTGCGGGGCAAAACGTCAGTTCCTGCGATATTGTTGATAAGCGCGCAGAGGTCGCCCAATGCCACCCAAGTAAGGCCATGAGCCACTGCAAATGACATGGCCATTGCAATCGCCCCTGCCTTCGATGTGCCGAGGTTGGGCACCTTTTCTGAGCTAAATGCAGCGAACGCTGCTCCCAACAATTCTTCTTCAGTGAAGCTGTTAATACGCGGATCATCTTCACCCACGGAGCTATCTGCTGCGACGTCCGAAGATCGAGGCGCTTCGTCGTCGCCACCTACTGAGTCAGTGGCCTGGTTGCAGTCCGCAATCGATAGAGCGCTATCACTATCGCTACACGGTCCGGGCAATGTAGCGGTCTGACCTTGCTGCGAAGTCTGCGCTGTTGGCGAATCGGCCTTCCTTTCACGCCTGTAAAATGTCGTTTTGGGCACACAGAACTGTTCGCCATCTTTACTGCGATGCAAATAATCTTTGCGTCGTTTCTTTTCAACGCTTGCCATCATGTATGACAGTGCTTCCCGTACCGTCTACTATCGGCAACAAAAACTTTTTGAACTGTTTGCATGCCACAAAGCACACACAAGGAGGATATATAAAACTGAGCAGACACAAGCTATATGGCAGATCACTGGCTGTCACTGCTGTCACTGACAGACACGCTGAATCATTCACGCCCGTCCAGTGGTAGAGACATATGATACGAGGTGTTTCTTGGCTGTAAAAAAGTAGCCAGCGCCGCTGTACTGCTACTGCTACTACTACTACTACTACTACTACTACTACTACTACTACTACTAGTGATAATAATAATAATAATAATAATAATAATAATAATAATAATAATAATATAGATAACAATAATATAAAATAGGTATTAACTCATACAGAATACAAAATAAATGGGCAGGTAAGCTCGAGTCGTAAAGTATTCAGGCGTCAATTTTAATTTCTTCACAGGAAAGGAATTCAAGGATTCAAGCGCGCGCATTGTCACACTTGCTTGTTCTGTGGACAGCTGACCCGTGCCGAAGGGAAGGGTGGACGGTGGGAGTGGTTTTTATGGTTTTGTGGGGTTTAACGTCCCAAAGCGACTAAGGCTATGAGAGACGCCGTAGTGGAGGACTCCGGAAATTTCGACCACCTGGGGTTCTTTAACGTGCACTGTCATCGCACAGCACACGGATGCCACTCCGTTTCGCCTTCATCAAAACGCAACCGCCGAGGTAGGGTTCGAACCCGGGTATTCCGGCACAGTAGTCGGGCGTCTTACCACTGCATCACCCCGGCGGGGCGGACGGTGGGAGTGAAAGCGAAAGCGGAAAGAGATATAGTGGAGGGCTCCGGACTAATTTCGCCACCTGATCTTTAAGTGCACTGATCATAGGGTTTTCAAGTATGAACTTCATTGTCGCCGACAAAAAGTAGTAAACTCGCGTCAGGTTAAGCCGCTCGCGTCACGGGTTTTGCGCGGGCCCGAAGCAGATATTGTTATAGTGACTCCAAAACAGCCATACGGAACTTCGGAATGGGCCGTCTGTCGGCTGCTGCCAGGAATATCCTTAAAAGCTACCGTGATCCAGTCCCTGGTACGACGATAGAACTGGTATGGGTTCCGGCCACTCGGGCAATCCCGGGAACGAGAAGGCTCACGATATGCCCGAGGTTTCGTCGGCTGGGCGGTGAGTACCTCGTTTCCCGCGGGCGCGAGTGAGGGCTTGCTCTCGTTCCATGATAAATCGCCATTTTAGCCTGGCAAGGCGCATCTTTGCTACCCCATATATATCCTCATATTTCCCCAACGTTTGCCTTGGACCCGTAGTCTGTTAGCTCCTTAAAAATTCTATATTAACGAGCCCCTCATTTCCCTTCAATTGTCTGCATATATATATAGCCGTGCGTTAGTGTCGCACTGATCGAAGCACGCACTTAATTGGCAGCGTGCATCTGGATTTGTGCGCAGCTTATGCGCCACGCGGCCGACCACGCGGACACAAATGACCTAAAACTGCTTTCTTCCATTTTCTGCCCTCATAGATATGGCGCGGCATGCTGTGAGTTAAACCTCTATTTATAATCTGCATTGGACTTAATCGGTGACTATAATTCCAGGAATATCACATCACAGACGTGCGTCTCCGTTGTACAGCTCAGTTCCACTCAAGTCTGGAGAGCACCGGTCGCGGTAATTGCCCGCGCGATAGGTCTAATTGATTAAATCGGTTAAATATCGAGAGAGAGAGGTTGTTAGGATGCATGGATGGATCGATAAACTATGCATGGACATATGTCTGGTCAGCATATAGGCGCAGGCCCAGGAGTTATTCTTGGGTCTCGGCGGCAGCCTTAGCGAGTCGAAGCTTAATTCACAATGAAGAACGGTCGCCCAGACGGTAACCGCTGGTAACCGCTAAATTGTTGCCATTTAATCAGGCGTCGGCGGTCACCCGCACTTAAGCACGCCCCCCCCCCCCCCCCCCCCCCTCCTCTTCTTTTAAAGCACCGGATCGCAAGGTATACCTTTTACTTCCTCTGTAGTGATCAGACTTTTTCCATCCCACTGCCTTTAGGCGCTTTGAGAGTGTGAGGTGGATGTGTGATTGGGTCGAAAAGCGAGAAAGACAGGAAATAAATGAACAAGACAAAAGACTGCTGGAGAGAGATACTGCCAGCGGTCCTCGCTTGGGAAAGGAGATGTGAACTACGCGCAAACAAAAAGAGGCGATGCGGCGGCGCGGCCGCTGACGGGTGCTGTCTACGCAGGGGTTTCCCATGAGTATCGGCTTGCTGGTAGGTACACGCACGTACTATCATGAGCAATATGAGCAGGAACACGCGAGCGCATTGCCCTCGAAACCCACTTGTGGCGTTACGCTGGAAACAAAGTAGAAAAGGCGCCGCGGTTCCTGTTGGCACTCCGGCCTTGCTAGCGTTGCTGCAAAGCGGCAGCTGATTGCAAGACGCTGGCCGCTAGCTGTGATAAGGCGATTATGGAGCGCAGATCGCGGACCGTGCTGTCTGTAGTTCTGCGACAAATGCAGCTGTTAACCCTTGATTTTCTGATTTTCTTGTGGGCCGTTGACCGGAAAATAGTCATTTAGAGCGTGCTTGACAAACACACACCCACATAGAAAAATAAAAAAAAGATAGTAAACAGCGGTATTAAGCGCAGAATTAACACAGACGCCACTGTCCGCAATCTGCGCTCCATAAGCGCCTTACCATCGCTAGCGCCTCGCAGCGAAGTGGGTTTCCAGGCTAGTTGCCATGCGCTCGCATGTTCCTGCTCATATTGCTCATTATATAGTACGTACACAGGCCCATGCAACGTTAAAATGGCGTGGAGTCCCTGGCATAAGCATGTGTTAAGTACTCGCGATCCTCACAAAAAAACAAAAACAAATAATAATCGTTCTACACTTGCCGGTCAGTGTCTCAGCGGCACCAATGCGCGCCTTATCGCGTCTTTACACAACAATTAATTCATTTCGCTCCCCATCCCTTCCTCCCTCTCACTGTCCAGCTGCACACCCCTGAGCGCGGCGCCCGGTGCGGACTGCACCCCCCTCGCGACGCCATTGTATATGATTATTATTTTTGTCTAAGATTTTGATTCATGATTGTAGCCGCGGCCGGGTTCCGAAATGACCCCCCGCGCTGTATCCTCGCGGATGGTTTCTTTACAATATGACTATATTTGGTTAATGAGCGCGAGCAGGTGAACGGCAAGCTATTCTTTTTTTACATGCGGCATATCGTTACAGGTGCAAAACAAGATGAAAACAAATGAAACATGCGTGAATGTGTGTCTATCATATGATAGCCACATATTAAAATGAAAACACCATAATTACACTCCCAAAACACGTTCTGCAGCTGATTTAATTGGCACTGCTGGTCCTTGACTGCTGAAAATTTTCAACTGCAGCTAACCCCATCGTAGCTATCGCACTAGCGCAGAGAAAAATGTGACCGCTCCATCGTTCTCTTTTAGGCTTCATTACATAAGTCAACCTTTTTTTTTATTTATTTGTACTGCATCATCGGCCAACGGGACCCTGGACTGAGGGTCCCCACCTGCTGACTGAAGAAAATAAAGATGTTCTCTTCTCATTTGACCATATCCTTCATCCTTCATAACATTCCTCTTATGCCCCGAGGCAATAAACATCGCTAAAAAAAATAAAAAATAAAACGTGCATTGGTGCATGTACTAATTTAGCTAAAAAAACACAATATTCGTTTCCGAAACCGAAATAACTTAAAAAAGGTATAGCTAAATTAGTGGCCGCAGATGGCCTCCATATCTTAGCACTTATCGTGCACAGTACTTTTCGAAGAAAAAAAAACTGTTATGCACAAATAAAAACAGGATTCTAGCGTTTTAAAATACGTACACATATATTGAGCGCAACTACAAGCTTATGGACAAAAAAAAAGAAGAAAAGAAGCTTTAGGTCACGATATACTCTACTGCCCTGCTCTCTCTAGGTGAAGGCCATGCATGCCCCCATGCAGGCTTAGCTAGCTTAGCGCTCTTAGCTCAGCCAATATTTTAGCAGGCTTAGCGCACTGTTTTGCACAGCACTGGCTGGAAGATTGTTATGCAGAGTTCTGTTAATTGTGTGCAGGCTCCGAAGAAAAGTCAGCATGTTTGCATGCGTGCAGTATATCGAAGACGGCGAACGAGCAGTCTTACCGGTTGAACAAACAGTTCCGTCCGTCTAGTGCGGAAGACTTCAGGAAGGACCAAACTGTTTCTGCTTATTGGGTAGATGATGATGGCAGCAGTGAAAACGTTTACCCTGTAACAGTCACTTTGTTGGCAGGTAAGCGTCATTTCATTATATCTGCATTGTTTTTCTGCTTGCGATGTTTCACGTACTTAGCGTTCACGTAACGGATGAAGTGCTAATTTCAAGATGTGTTATCGACAACGGGTGCGCATCCCGAATCTGCATACCTGAATGCTCGTGAAATAGCGGATACAGGGATAAATATATAACCTTTAGAATAGATCCTTGAACAGAAGGTAGAAGTAGTATCTCACGAATTACTATATTTACATTTGTCATTTATATTTTCTACTCTGTACCACTGCACTTTCTCTTTTGTCTTTGTGACGTTTCTTATTAGGATCACTCGAAGGCCTGTTAGGCCAGTTCCGGACTTCGAGGGCCTCACTACCACGCGTCATTTTGGGAAAAATACAGAAAAGCACTATGGTAAGTGTTTATCTGTTGTTAATTTTATGACACGTTTTTGAATGGTGCTGAACGTTTCTTCTAAAAAACAAAAAGAAAAACGTGCTGCATTCAATTTATGAAGTCGAGAGTTGGACGAAAGCTCGTCTGGTCGGGGACAAACATATTGATGATGAAAAAGGAACGCCGACCAAATAAATAACAAAAACGAGGTATCCTGGCTCCCGTATATACGGCGTGCTCGACGATAGCATTTGAATCCACTTTTTGTTTTTGTTTTTTACGTCGTTAATGTTTTTTTAGGTGCCTCGAAGTTACCAGTTTCGCCAATGTATACTTAAGTCAGTCAGAACAAGGAACCTTGTACAATATGCCAGGCTTTTTTTTTATGAACTGGGTTTTTGAGGTTTACCAACGCATCTCGCAGTTTTTCTTGTCAGAACGTGGGCGGCATAGGCATTGAAGGTGCGCATAATGCATGCCAAGCTTTGCTTATTCCAGGGGCATAGGGTACATACAGCAGCACGCTGATCTTCATGGGAGCGGCAGATGCGTTCCGATCGTTTGAACAAGGACATAGTGACTGATTTTTTTTTTTTTTTGTAGCTGGGTGGATTGAATTAAAGTTGAGGTATCTTCCGGTGTAGGTCTGTTTTCTGTAAACGCTGAATCTGAGCTTCTTGCTGTCCCGTTTTATCAAAAAGTCCAGGAAGGCACATTTTGATAGAAGGTTATTAAGTCCACGTTATGTAAAAGCAGTCGTCTACATATGTTAGGAAAATTCTTAGCGGTGATGCGAATGTCTCAAGGGCTTGGAATTCGATAGATTCCATACTAGGATTAGCAAGTCACAGATATAGAGGCACCCATTGGTGTGCCCAGAAGTTTATGGTAAAAGTGTCCTTGGCAGACGAAATAAGTGTTATCCAGGCAGAACTGTAGAAGCCTACGGAGGTCCAAGACATCAAATGGGGGTTCGTTTAGGTAGAGCTTTGTCAGCTTTAAGAGCAGCAAAGCAAACTTTACTGCCACATTGGAAGATTCAGCTCAGTACAGTCATTCAGTCGTGTCCAACTCTTCGTGACCCTGTGGACCACGTCACGCCACACTTTCCGGTCTCTCACTATCTTCCTAACCTCACATAACTTCATCTGCAGCGCCTCGAGGATGCCATCTAACCGTTGGAAGGTACCTCAACTTTATTTCAGTTCACCTGGCCATACGAAAGAAATCAGTTGCTAAGCCTATGTTTGAACGATCAGAACGCATCTGTAGCTCCCGCGAAGGCCAGGCAATTGACTTGCAATATAGGACAAGAACTTTCAAGCAACAACTTCCCCGACCTAATTTGTGCAATCTGTCGAAGGACAGTTATCTCGAGGGCAACCGGAAACTTCCTTGTTGCCCTCGCAACGTGCTGCCGTGCCTTATATCTCCGGAATAAATGAAGCCTTGTTGCGCATTATGCACATCTTTAAAGCCCATGTCACCCACGTTCTGACAAGAAAACTGTGACATGCATTGGTAAACGTGAAAGACCCTCTTCCCAAGAAAAAAACACCCTGGCGTAGCGTATAAAGTTCTTTGTTCCGACTGTGACCACGTATACATTGGCAAAACTGTAAACATTGTTAGGTGCCTAAAAGAACATAATTATGACGTAAAAAAACAACAGAGTATTCAAATGCTATCGCTGAGCACGCCGTATCCACGGGAGTTGAAACGCCTTGTTTTTGTTGATTTTTATTTGGTCGGCGTTCCTTCATAATTGTCAAAATGCGTTCAGTTTACACAACTGCGGAGTTGTAATAGATTCTTATATGACTGTGGTAGTCATCTGGTGCCATACATGTGATGGTGCCTTTGTTACTATCATGAACAAAAATGGAGATACTGCGGCTTCGGCGGAAGGAGCAGCTGCAGGTCACACCGTGGTGCTGTTATCTTGTGCCATGCTAGGTGTGAATGTGCCCCTAGAAATAGAGGCTATCAATGTTTTCAAATTTCTAGTGCAGCATTCAGCTCCTCTGCTGCAGACTGGTTCACGTAATGGGAGTGTGCACTGCAATGGCGCTGTGTAGAAGGACCCTGTCAAGTGACCAGCACGCTGTAAATTTCTGGGATGAAATCAGCAGTTGTGGCTGAGGTCCTATTTTGTGAATGTGGGCCGGCGTAATGTGTCTGCTTTAGGTTGAATCGCATGATTGACCATTCTGCCTGCATAACGTGTCACATGACGGCCTTGTTCCACGCCGCGAGGTGCAGAGCTGGCCTGTATAGGTGGAAAAGCCGTGCCCTAGTCTACTTCGTTGTGGCAATATCGCAAAATATTACAATCCTTATTTCACACAGAATAAAGAACCGACTCTTAGCACTTATTCTATGGGGTGTTTGAAGCAGGGAATTGCTGTGCATGTTCTGCCTGCATGCATAATCTCAACAAAAGAGTTCAAGTACAAGCAGCACTTCATTTGTGACAAATGTGAAGCCCATTGCTCAAGCATGCACTCCATAGCAGCTAAAGAAATTTGTGCACTACTCTTGTTCATGTGTTCAATGCATTCGGCTCGACAGCGGCTCACAATCTAGTCTTAATTTATTTATTTATTTATTTTACAATACTGTGAGCCTTTCTCAGGCTCTGACAGGAGTGGAAAATAAAGTATAAACAGCAGGCATAGTGTTCCAAGGCAGCAGGGAAAGCATACAGAGCACTGCGGGAAAAGAGCAGCTGCTTGTAGTTTTTGTTTCAAAAACTCTATGTCTTCTAGAAATGCATGGGTGAACAGGCAAGCAGTGTTAGGAAGAGCGCATGCTGGCTTGTGGTGGTCGTATGGCCCTGAGAACCACTTCTGTCATTGTTCTGCAATCTAATTTTCCTTAATCTTTGGTGTGAAATAACACCGATGTTTGGGCCAGTTGGTAATGATCCATTTTAAAACCCATTCGCAGCACGAATAAAACAACGACAGGAAGAAAATACACACGACAGGACGAATGCTGCACTTCCAACTAAAGTTTATTATGAAAAACCAAGCTTATGTACAGAGCTACTAGCAGGTATTTGCATTGGCTCGCAGGTATTTGCTAGCAGGTATTTGCATTGGCTCGTGTATGGCGCCTGTTCTGTGTGACATATTTTTAGCTCGCGTTGACAAGAGTTTGTTAAACTCGCTTCCTGACGTACGTTTTTTTAGGTATGTAGACGACTATCTAGTGATAATGGACAAGCCGCACAATTCATCTATTGACGAGGCTGTTGCTGACGTTCTTGACTCATTCAGATCGGTCTCATATGGTTTAAAGTTTACCCATGAGCTCCCACGTGACAATAGCATACAGTTTCTTGACCTAAAAATTTCATTTTTAGAAGGACACATGTGTTGGATGTACAATCCGAGGTCACAAAAGGCACTCCTCCCCTATAGTAGCGCTCATTCTAAAATAATCAAAAGAGCAATTGCCATGAATTGCCTCAATTCCGCGTTAGAAAAATCGTATACGCATCTAATGTCCGAAAGTGTCAAAATGCAAACAGAGCGATTACGTATGTCTGGCTTTCCTCCTGATACTTTATCTGCAGTTGTAGAGAGCCTGCTTCAGAAGAAAAAGGGTATTAAAAAGACAGATAAGAAAGATCAGAGGCAGGTCACTCAAGTAATTCCGTACCTTCATAAATTATCTCACAATCTTAAGAAAGTTGCCAAAAGATATGATGTAAACGTGGTCTTTTCTGCGCCGAGTAAGCTTTCAAAAATTTGTCCTATGATGGTGAGAAAAGAAAAGCCGATTTGTTCGATCAAGCACCACCTTTGGTTCACTCGGTGCAAGATACTGTACAGCATTCCACTCACCTGTAATCGTGTGTACATAGGTCAAACTGGACGCTGTTTTAATCAGAGATCAAAAGAACACCACGATCAGGTGAAAGAAGGAAAAGGCAGCAATCTCGCAATTCACTGCCGAGACTGTAAGTGCAAACCCATTTTTCGGTAAACTAAGTTTCTTGGGCGGGGAAGGGATCAGGTAGAAAAAGAAATAATTGAGGCATATCACATCAAAAAAGCAGGCGATCAATGTGTCAGCACCCCATCCCTTTATCTACATGATAATGAAGTGGCTTTTTTAGACACACATGTTTGACTGTCAGAAGGTGATAGTAGCTCTGTACATAAGCTTGGTTTTTGATAATAAACTTTAGTTGGAAGTGCAGCATTCGTCCTTTTTCTTCCTGTCGTTGTTTTATTCGTGCTGCGAATGGGTTTTACTTTGGTGTGAAGCAACAAGTTAAGTTAGCAATCAAACAAGCGTGAATGCATCATGGTAGACAGGCGGAACTCAGGATCTGAGTCTAGATCACACTTTGATATGCACTTCATATATGGGTGATCTGAATCGCCAACTGGAATAAGCTACAGTATTGAGTGGGAAGTTAAAATATCATGCAGGAGAAGTCTTCAGTGTTAAGAAAAGCCAAAAATTGGTGCAACTAAAGTATAACTTACCACTCAGGAGCACATGTGGTTTGACGTCATGCTACTGTCAGATTGCTTTGCCAATGCGCAACGATGCCATTTCTGGAGCACTGTGCAGTGAAAGTTTTCTTTCATCACAGCTGTCATCAGCAGAGCAGTGGAATGTGGCACTAGAAATTTGTTAGGCATAAGTACCCGCACGAGAGTGTGGATGAAGTTTTGTCTCATGCGGCACTCTCGGCATGAGTGCTCGGCGGAAGATAACAGCGACTCAATGCAGCCCCGCAGCCGCTCCTGCCATCGAAGCTGTTGTCTCTCTACTTTTGCTCATGATTGTACTTTGTCTTTGAAGAACCTCCTTACAGCTATTCAAGTTATTTTTGCACTGCAACTCCTTGGCTGGATACTTGCATTATTAGTATAGTACCAAACAAAACCACCTATAACGGACACTGAGGACAACTTCATCCAGTTTTATCCTTGATGAAAATTGGTTTTTGCTCGTTTCGCCCTTATTGATGTTTGTCCTACATTGAAACACTTCTCTTTTTGCATTAACTGCACTTACAATATTCAGTTGTGATGTGAATTGGAAAAAGATTCCATGAAAGTGTATGCTATTATAGCTAATGCTGTCTGAGTAGAGAGATTTAGCATACTTGAGAAGTATTGGTGGAGACATGTACCGAGGTGATGTACAGAAGCTGCACATGCACAGCGACAAGTGAGCAGCGAGGTTGGACCATTGCATGTTTACAACTCGCATACATAGAACTCTTGTATGTCTCCAGTATGCTAAACCACTATTAACACTGGTGCAAGGTTGCAAAACTGGCCTGTGATTGTGTTGCTCAAAGTTCAATTTCTGGCACCTTCTGGATAATGAAATCTCCATTTGCAGGATGATTAGCTCCTTTGTTTTAGAATAAGGTATCTAATGATGCAGGTTAACTTAAGGCCCTTTAAAGCTCGAGAGTATCTGCTGCGATAAGTTTATTATCAAGACATTTATAAATTCTCGAATGTGCATCCAAGCAAGCAATATTTATGTTTGTGTTTTGGCTAAATTTGTTCAAGCACCAGGGCAAGACCAGCTGTTTCATGATGTCAAAGGACAATTATGGAATGTTTATTTTGTAAATTTTGTTCTTTCTTGTAACTCATGGAGGTTTTCATTTTATTAAGCCACCTGCAGGACTTTCTGAGAGAGAAAAAAGAAAACTGATGCGCCAGGCTGCAAGAAATGAGCTCACCAATGTAATAATACCTTTGAAAATTGTGGGAGCACTGAAATGGTGAGTAGTGTCTGTTATCTAATTGTAATGGCCCATTAAACATCCTGTAAACAAGTGGTCCTTTTGGTATTGGGCGCGAGCGCCACCACTGGAGCGAACGGTGCTAGCGTTGACCTAGGGGAGAAAGTGGGATCACGTGACTACTCTTACTACTGCTGAAGCAGACGCTCGATTGAATTTATGCATAGCTCATCCGCTTGTCTTGACGTTCGCTGATGGGAGAGAAGGTGATGCAAAGGCCTTGTTAGAATCTCACCACACTCGCTGCTACTTGCACCGCCACGTGCGCCGGCTGGCTGACGCAGGGGAAGAAACCATCGCAAGCATGTCGGTCTGCCACTGCAACGTGGCCAATGAGGCATGGCCGCAGGTGATTTCATTCACTCAAACCACGACTGAGAGCACCACAATCTCTGCGTGCGAATGCGCTAGTCACATGATTTTATTTGTATTTCGCGGGCTTTGTTTTGAGCCTGGAAGGAAAAATACACGTGACGCTTTCTTTATTGCAGTTAATGGAATGGGGGTTTCTGAAGGTGCTCTCAGACTTTGCAATTCACATTTATGCCTAAAGTCATTGTTTAGTAAATTAGAAAAATTAACATAATTAGTTAATTAAGTAATTGCAAAACAAAAAAATGCGCAAAAAGTGATGCGCAAAGATGCTGGCAATTGCATGCAACTGGTTTCCCTGGCCTACCTCACATATTTTATTTTTTAACCCTTGGTTCAAGTTATCTGGGACACCCGGTGTATATATATATATATATATATATATATATATATATATATATATATATATATATATATATATATATATATAAGTAGACTGCCAACTGCCAAGCAAAATTTCAAACATGGATATATTGAGCAAACTCCGTGATTAGCTTTCACTACTGCACCTTTGGACTGCTTTAGTACCAACTTTCCAGTATACAGCCTGCATTTCATTTCCTTAACCTTACCTTTGATTCATGATAGCCCTAGTTACTTATGCATCAGAAAACCCAGCACAGTACAACATGCATTCTAATGCAATCTAATTGAAACATTCTTTTCTGTGACTTTATATTCATACACAATTATTTACTTTGCTTTGTGATGGTCTTTCAGCACGAGGACCGAAAAAATCGCCCTGCAAGACTTTCTGCTATGGAAAGCCCTGCCACAGAGGTGCCAGCAGCTGAGGAGGTTGAGAAAAGTTCACAAAGTGAACATAACTGGTGTTGCCAAACTTTGGAAACTGAAAAAGTAATGTTTGAAGAAGAAAAGAAAGAGCTTCTGGCAAAAATAGAAAATTTGGAATGCAGTTAAATGAAGAGAGAGCACAGACAAAAGGCTTACTAATGCATTGCTCGACAAAATTGGTGAGTGAGCATGTTATGCTACGTTTATTGTTTTTTTTTATATCCTAATCTTTTAGGTGTGTTCTACCGTATCTTCTGTATAGGCACCGTGCAGAAACCCAGGGGGCAGCACTCGCGGTGAACAGGCAGCGCCACGAGTGAGCGCCGGAACAGTTTGATAGGGAGACGCGCGGCCGCCTGGGCAGGGCGCGCGCTTGAAAAAGGCGGCCTGCGCAGCGAAATGGTAGCAGTTTCAGCCAGCTCGAGCGACGTAGCGAAGCACAAACAATGCGAGAGCCACAAGACGCAGAGACAGGGACGAGCCCTGGCAGCCCGCTGGACGTTTATTTCTAGGCTGGAAACGCGAAATGGAAGACGACAGGAGAAGCGCGCGCAGTTGAAAAAGGCCGAACAAAAAACGAAGGGGGTGGGAGGGTGGGGGGCGTAAAAAACACGGTAAAAATGTAGAAAAATACAAAAAAAAAACATTTGTGGCGAATGCCCCTCCACCCAAGTGTGGTACAGCTTCAAAAAGGCCAGCTCGAATGCCCCAAGCTGGGGTGGGTGAGAAGAAAAAAAAAAAGAAAGCTGCGGGGAATCGAGCGGCCGAGAAGGACGGAACGAGTATGGGAGAAGAATAGGAATGAATGAAGCTGTCAAAGGAGAAAAAAAGCCTAAAAAAAGCGACAAGCCTGAAAACCTAAGAACGCGATTACCCTGGCCTAAAAATGCCGCAGACGCTTATATTACGCAGACGGATTTCGAAGAGCTTTAGCTGTTTTCTGGTGAGGCGGTTACCACTTTTCTTGACGATAAAGGAAAAGATGGCAGATGGCACGCGGTCACTGATACAGCGACACAGCTATATGAGAATGGAAACTCCCTTACAGCACTGCATAAACGATCTGCACTTTCTAATACATGTGCATGTCTTCCTCTCTGTCACATGTCAGAATTGTAGCATGCTTAATTTTCTTTTTCGTCGAAAGAACGTCCTGCCTCATCCCGACTTGAATGCTAGTTTTCTTTCGTTTTTTTTTTAGACGATCCTTAATGCCTCATTAACGGTACTTTCAAGTCCTCTATCACAAAATTAAGTTTTGACAGGGGAAGGTAACAGGTGGCAGCCAGCCGCTCGACAACTTATATGGAGAGAGATGGCATGTAATGAATGCAAGATCTGTTCAAAGCGTCCACGAATAAGTAAAAAAAGTAATAACATTTGTTTTTACTTAATTTTTGCTACAGTGTCGATTGAGCAGTATTGCATGAGAAACAGCTCATCATTCGACGTTCAACAGCTCAGTAGACATCGAAATGTCATTAACACAAGTAAATGAATAAAGCGTATAGAATGGCATCTCCTGAATCACATCTACAGAGGAGGGCGAAGCGGACAGCGAAGGAAACGAAAAAAAGGAACGAGCTGGGAGAGAGGAAAAAAATAATGTAAGCAAGCAAGCAAGCAAAAAAAAAGTTGCCAAGGTAAATTCGCGAAACTAATGCGCAAGACATAGTAAATGCGCCATTAAAACGCTCCATTCCTGTTGATTACTCTCTGCGTTGTACTGGTGCTTATACAAGCTATCGTAGACAGGGAAAATAGACCACAGGACAGCATAAATAAAAATTATGCAATCAACAACTGTATCCACGGGCGCGGCCCACTGGGCGCGCACGGCGGTCGCTGTAGTGCTGATGCCTATGAGTTGCCCAATTTCTTTAAATATTTTTTTTTGTGGGTTGAGAAAGGATGCTAAGGCAGGTGAAGGTATAGCTTGTTCTCTTTCGGGAAAAATGCTTCTCGGTAAATCTGGACGCGGCAACACCCGGGCATGATTGCCAGCTCACTGCTCGTTGGAAGGCAGCGATTCGCACTTAGCGTCTCTTCGCTTCGTAAAGCTTATTCGGTGACGCGCAAAATATTTTATCAGGCCAGTGAAAATGTGTGCAATAGCAGCAATACAAGGACTACAACCTAGCAATTCATTTGTAACCGTGGAATGCCGCGAATCGAAAGAACGAACGGCGAATGCGCCCCACGCACAGCAGATCCGCCGCGTCTCCGCTGCACGGCCGGGCGCACGTCTCCCTACCAAACTGTTCTTCCCACCGCGAGGGGCGCGCGCGTCGCATCGCGAGTTACTCCTGCACGGTGCCTATAACCAGCCCCTGCATATAACCCACACTTCAAAGATAAAACCTTTGAAAATAAAAAAACTCTGTGTATAGTCTCGGACTAGACTAAGGATGTGGCTCGGGTCCACAGCTTCCTAGACTGAGGAGGCTGGCCACCAAGGGCGAATAGTTCACGCCTGCTTTAGCAAAAGATTCTCTCATATATCGCGCACACTTACCTGTAAGAAATACAACTAGGAAGTTACAACTGCGCAGAATTATCAGGTTGCTTTAAAGATACATTGCAATGATCCCACTGCTGTCACCCGAGGCTTCCCAGTCGCACTTAAAGGTGTACAGTAAAACCTCGTCACTTCGTACCACACTAATTTGATAATTCTGACTTCCTCAGGAGCCATCAGACACCAATTTAAGTTGGAGGTGCGTTTATCTGCATTCTTCGTGCTGGAATTGGTTAATTTGAACAGGCTTTCGATTGGCACTGTGTCGGCGTAGAACATGCTGGAAAACAATTTTTTGGTATATGTCCTTGGGCTTGTACACATATTAGTGTTCCTTGTGCCTTCACTGCTATGCATCCAACTGTAGGCATGCAACATAGTCATGTTGACAATAGACAGGCTGACTGAGTCTCCCGCAGCATAGATTTGGGAGGGAGGGTGCAGGACTTTCCAGCCAGCCCACACCACAGTGGCCATTGGCCATGCTGGTCAGCCTGCCACCGAGCTCGTAGCTGCATGCCGTTAAAAACGATAATTGCCTAATCTATGGTCTGTTCACTTTATCATTTTTTGAAGGCATTATGCCACAGTGGCAGTAATGCGTGCTTCCGTTGCTTGTCTGCAACGCATGTTGAAATTTCCCATGCATATCATGCTGCTAGCTGCTTGTGCTGTGAAATGCTATCATGATATCATGTGTGACACCACATGCGAAGAAGCTCCAGCTCTACTGCACTGTTCACTTGAAGGCTCCACAGAGAACTTTGCCACTGTTGAGTAGTTCTGTTTCTGGCATTCGTGACAAAGTTCGCCGACGAAAGCACTTCACAGAACTGCATAAAATCAATGCTCATGGGCTCCCAATTCTTCGACAGTGCTCTAACTAAGCATGCTGAGCATAGCATAGTAGAATAAACAGACCATGGACATAGATTTACCTATGGCCTTTATTGCACGCATCAATGACGATGGGGACAGTGAACTACACAGGAGGCCGCACACTGCCATGTAGCTGAGCTGGCCCCAAGAGGGACCCCCTACCCCAATGAAGAATTCGTAGATAACTCACATGCCTAGTCTTTAAACACTTCCTTTTTTCAGCTTTAGGTGCAGGTTATATGCGAGAAAATTCATACGCATGCTATTTGCACCTTTCAGTCATTGAAATAATGTGCTCACAAAGACACTGCCCTCTTGTATTTCGGTCTTCTGGGTATGTGCTTGGTCACATCAGGTAATAATGTGTGTACTGTATGGTGGAAAATAAAGAAGTTGCATACAAGTTTAACTGGCTAGAAAGAAATGCATGTAGACACATGTTTTCAGCTTTGGTGCTGCAAAGTGGCTTCGAGCTTTTGGCTCAGTACGCAAAGGACTAAAGTTCTGTCTTATGGCAAGTATTGAAATTGCAACCGAGGTTGATTGTCGTTTATGTGCCAGACCTACTCCAGAAAAATTTTAGGCTGAGTTTTACTTTCATCTGTGGTACTGTTTTGAGATAGCTGAATCATTATTCTGATTCAACCAAGGAATGCCTACCTATTTCACAACTAAAGCTTCCACATATTCCTTTTTTTGGTAAGCTTATATGTGTATTTACTCGTATTGTTAATTTTAAGGACATTTGCTTGCTTGTTATATCTTGCAGTTCATTTGAGTTATATGGGATCCATAGTGAAAGCCATAATTTATTTGCTAACAACCTTTTAATTTCTATGTGCTTTTCATGCAGAAATAGCTCGTAGCACCCATGTTGCTGAAAAGAACACATTTTCAGAAGTATGTTCTTACACTTTATTGTTTATCAGATTGATACTACATGATAGTTATGTTGAATTTGTAAAGGACTATATATAGAGGCACTGTCAGCAGCTCACCTTCTTTGAAGTAATGATTGAACAAACATACCTTATGCTTACTATACCATTTTGGTCAGTGGAAGGAGGCCGGCCTTGATCCTCTGTGCTGTTAGTTTTCTAAATCAAAATAGGGGCCTCATATTGAGCAGGGTGAATGTGTTATATACATTAGACTGCTGCTGGTTGTGGCCATTTGTTCATGTCAAGGCTCGTTAATTTTAGCTGCATTGAGCCAAGAAAAAGTGAATTATGCGATTGACCTCAAAATAACTGGCAACCTTTCTTATTGTGGCAAATTTATTTGGCGAAAAATTTCACCTGCTTTCAAATATGTCTCTTGCGCTACAACAGTTTCAAATATAATTGGGACCCTTAATTACACTTTTTTACAGTTTTGTTTGAACAATTGATTATAATTATGCAGTCAACAACTATCAGAATTCAAATATTGAAAATGAGAGTATAGATATGCACTACTTAATTCATGCAGTTCACAAGTGTTGATGAATGTTGGATAAAACTATGCGGGTGGCTGTCTCCATGCTTACCTGACATGAATTGGTATCACTACGTGAAAAGTTGCTTGTTATTTGAACCAATTCAAGTTGGAGTGCATGGTTGTTTGCTTTTACATGTTTTCTAGCTGTGCAGTTTATTTGATTTTAGATTTTACATGTCATTTCGATTATATACATATAGAATTGATGGGCTAAAGTTAATATGATCTCTAATTAAGACCAGCAAATAGTCTACCATTATCTGCTATCCAAAGGTATGACATAACAAAGTTCAAATTTGTTATTCTCATACATTCCAATTAACTATACTTAACTGATATACTTAATAATTTCAGTGCGATTAAAAGGATATTGCAAAAAAAAAATTATTTACAATTACACTAAAACAATAGCAAAGCAAGAACATAAACATACAAAATGACTTGAATGAACAAAGGCTCCAAATTAACTGATTGAGTTCACACTGCACATGTTAAACAAGTGAAATTAGACAGCAAAAGAAAACAATTCAATGGTGAATGACAATCAATACAGTAAGCGAAACACCCAGCATTATCAATTGAAAAGTTTGTACAAGCAGCAAATTACAAAACCTGCATGATTTGGCAGATGTATACTATACTCGGTGACACTTTTTCTTTGCAATGGAGCCAAAGCTACGGAGCCGGAACGAACCATCTTCCGGCGCAGCTGAATATAGTCCCGTTACGTGAGCAATTTCTGCAAAAACAAATTGAAATCATAGTGCTAGTTATTTATGGTATATTTTGTATCACGGGACCAATTTTCCGAAATGAAGCTGTTATGCCCAAAACACTTTTCTCGGTCCCACCGGGCTTTCTCGTCTGATGTCTGTTGCGGGTTTTCGAGGCTACCCGACTTTACAAACAAGATGACGACAGCTGCATGTTCGGGTCATTCCGGGTGTTCTGGTCGTCTACTCTGCAAGGGTTTGAAGCGTTTTCACCAGACAAGAATCGAGTCAAGTTCAAGAGATGGCTGTTGAAGCAATTGATGAAGAAAATGATCTGCAACGTCCATGCAGACCGAAAGCCGCGCGGTCGAACTGCATGGCGGAGTAGCACATTTAAAGATGCCCCGCCTCCCTACCTTTGCACCCATTGCCAAGAAAAAGTGTCCCCGAGTATAGCTGCCGTTAATTCATTCAATTAGAGCCTCACATGTGGCATTACATAATGGTGGCTGACCAAATGGAAACAAGGAAAGGCAAAATAGCCATCCAAGGAGGTAAACTTGAGATGCAAACACTGACAAAAGCAAAAATGTCGCAGAGTGAAAAAAATGGTGCATATATATCCATAAAGTTTGCTATTATGCTTCTCTGAATGCATAAAAATTAATCTAAGCACATAGTTCTCATAATGAAGTATGATTACCAGATTTGTTACCCCATTACATAACAGCTGATACCAATGTCCATCTCGATAACAATGTTCCGAGTTCAACGCGTGGCTAGTACCACAGCTCCAAGCTGCTAGTCTACACCCTGGCAACTTCAATTTGCTTTATAGAATTAAGATATACGTGTAAGTTAACCTTTAGCCAAAGGTTAAAAAATATTATATTTCAGATGGACCAGAGAAACCACTTATAACAGCTGCCAGCCATATGGCACACCAGATGGAATTTTTTGTTTTGCAATTAACTAATCAGTAATTAATGTAATTTTTCTTATTTGGTTAAGTGCTTTAGACAATAAATGTGACGTGCAAAGTTGGAGGGCATGCACCTTCTCGAACTCCCATTCCCTTTATTTCCGATAACAATTAAAAGCATTATGTGTCATTTTTTCCAATCTCTAAAGAAAGCCCGCAAAATACAAAAAAATATCACGAGACTGGCGCATTTGTGCGGCACGACTCTGCTGCTGTCAACCTAGGTTTCAGTAAACGACATCAGCTGTGGTCTTAGCTCCCACGACTGCGTTGTAGCGCCAGGCCAATATGTCTGCTGTGGTTTCTTCCTCTGCTTCAGGCATTCTGCCCAAGTGACTACGTGAGCTGCACCGCACTGGATGCAACCATCGCCAACATATCAGCCTACTGCTGGGACTCCATGGGCTGCTGAGTCAAGGCCGCAGCTAATTTCGTTCACTCAAACCACAACTGAGAGCATAACAATTGTGGCATATGAATGTGTTAGTCACGTGATATTTTTGTATTTCGCAGGCTTTCTTCAGAGCTTGGAAAAACTATACACGTGAGACTTTCTTTAATGAAATGGGAGTTTCAGAAGGTGCTCTCCAACTGTGCAAATCACATTTGTTGTCTAAAGGCAACAATTAGTAAACAAGAAAAATTATCATTTTAATTACTAATCAGCTAATTGCAAAATAAAAAAATGTTGTGGTGTGGCTGGCAGCTGTATACAAATGGTTCCTCTGGCCTATCTCAAAAGTCTATGTTTTAACCCTTGGCTAAATTTAGCTTGGACATAAGAAAGGCACAAAAACTACAAAAAAATAATGTACAAGAAAGAACCAAAAATCCCCATTCATTAAGTTGTAAAAACTGAACTACAAGAACTTCTATATAAACAAAGCAGCAATACATATGTGAAAAGATAGCACTCAGCAAAGATCAGATATAAGGCATTTAAGAAAGTAGGAATTCAAGTAATGTGCATCAAACTTAAAAATACAGTTGGAGAATAACAGTTATGCAGTACAGCAAAATAACTAGTTGAACAAGGTAACTCGATCAGTTCAAGAGAGTACAGCATGTGACACATCATCCAACATCATATAGGAGCCATGATCATCATCCAGCATCATATCAGAGCAATGAGAGAAAACAAAAACAGCTTCAAGGGAAATGTAAAGGATTATTATAATAAAGACTGGGCATACTAACTTGGCCAGAATGATTGTGCACTTAAATGTGAAAATATATCATTTGCAGCAGCATGCTAGTGCACAGTGCTAGAAGACATATACCCAGTGGTTTACTAAGGGATACAAGATTTCCCCCACCTATATTGCTCAGCACTTGTGGTGTGAAAAGCTTTGAATAGGACCTGTGACACCTTGTCCCTCTATCAGCTAGTTTAAACTTTGTTTAAAAAAATTTGCGGTTTGCGCGGTCATCACAGTGAAAAAACAAATCCAACTAATAGTAATAAATCATTTTTGCACTTTTGTATAGCTTTACTGTTTTCAGAAAAAGCATCTATTGTGATCACAACACAATATGGTGTTTCACTCCACAATTAGGCGTAGGGCACAAACAGGCAAATAAGCTAACAGACCACTGCACTGCTTCAGTAGGTGCTCGGATAACAATCCAGAAGTAACTTGCTGTTTCAATGGAGGTGATTTAATTGCTAGACACCCATGTATCATGTAACACTATGGTGCATCTCAAATTAAGGGCTTCAGGTGGTAAAAATAAAATTAAAGAGCACTGCAGAATCTGCATTGGAGTAATGCGAAAGCACAGATGCTGCTCTTGGTTGCTTCTAGTTGCTTAATTCACTTCTTGTTTACCCATTTTAGTCTTTGGTACTTTCAAACTTCATGCCAATCCCTTCCTATGCCCTTTTTCGGCTCTACTTCTGGCTGCGTGACGTAAGCTTAATTGACTGATTTAATTAACTATTTAGTATTTGATAATCTCGACATCACCCTAATTGACTGACTTAACTATTTTAGTATTTGACACATTCAAATGTGACGCCAAGCCATTGGCTCATGGTAGACAAGCGGAATTAGGAAGAGCGTTTCACAATCCGGGGTGTGGAACAGGGGTAATGCGGTCGGCTGGGGATCCAAGGAGGTTTGATTCCCGGTGGAGACTAATTTTTCTTTTAATTAAGAGGAGTCACACACCTCTTAAGTGTCGCTAGGCAATGCTGGTAGCACTTGGCAAGGGGGCTGCGTGGCTGGTCTTGACAGTGACGTCACTCACATGCGCAGAACTAGGCTATGTGGAGCCACGTGAAGCTGCGGTTGACATGGATAGTGAAGCTTTTGCTTCAAAGGATATATCCACAGCTATCTGCAACAGCTATGACATTTCTCAAAGCCCCCAAAGGTGTGGTGCAATGGTTAGGGTGCTCGACTACTGTGCCCAAGGATACAGGATAAAATCCCGGCCTTAGCAATCGCTTTCTATAGAAGCGAAAAGCAAGGCACCCATACTGTGCAATGTCAGTGCACATTAAAGAACCCCAGGTGGTCGAAATTTCTGCACCCCACCACTACGGCATCTCTGCCTGAGATGGTTTAGGAGATTAAACTCCACAAACCCAAGCCTACATACATGCACACACTATGCTGAAGCAAGTCAGTCAATCCTGTGGTCATTTGGGACATCAAACACATAGCTAATGCCTGCACAAGTCAGAAAAACGCACTGAGATAAGACATCATCAACCGAATAAAGGCATAGGTTTCTCCCTGGAGGAGGGCGATAACATTTTTGCATGTACTTAATGCATCTGAAATTACAATCTGATGTAACAAGTTTTTCACACACCAACAAAATTTTGCGGGTGTCAACAAGAACTGAACAGATGGTCTTTACCAGGCAGTACATACCATCATTCATCTTAAGACAAGAAGAAAACGTCTTCATAGACCGGGTGTAGGAGGTCGTATGGATAGTTAAACCATGAAGCTGAAGACGGGAATAGAGGGTTATGGCTGGGACAGTTCCATATTTACCAATGAAAAGTTGTTCAGCAAAACTGTCTATTCGCTCTGAAAGTAATGGAGCCCCAAGAACACGAATTTTTGGCTGGAAAGAATGTACATTGATAATTTTGTTTATGTTACTCTGACAACGAGAGGTCATGTCAACAAATTTAAGCGCAGCTCTCATCCATGATTTCATGCAGCAACGTTCTGAAATCTGCAGTGGCACACCTTGTGCAGCCTTAACGAGCTTAAGGAGCTGACCGTTCCCATTTTCAAAAGGGAATGTCGATGTTCCCCAAAGTGGGCCAAGCATTTCAACACTCTTTGTGAGGTGAAGCAGCTGGTGTACATTATAGGTCGCAGCACTAGGGCCATACAATGTATACACTCTACTCACAAAATACGACAACAGGTTGTCTGCTTCCTGTAGGTCAACATCATTTACAGATGTTTTCAAAAGTAAAAATATGCCCTGACAAAACATAGAAAAGTGATTTAAATATACAAGTGGCAATGCCTCTTTTAAACATGGCAGTGAATAGTAAAGTAGCCAATAGAGCCACTCAGTGGCTTTCCAATGTGCCCTGTCACTGAGAGGTCGTGGGAGCCGGCAGAATGAAATTGGGGGCTTCATATTCACAATTATATTGTCCAGTCCATGAATGCACCGCCCAATGTAGTAGGGCTGACCAGTTGCTGTAAGCCATAAATCTAAGAGCTGCTTTGCAACACCTTCAAGAACACAGTGCATTAGATCAGGTGGCATACACCACACAAGGTTGAATCCTTGGAGCTTAACCAGCGGTGACGGCCCTTTCACGCCATGCACTGGCTCACCTCCTCGATGCGCTTCTTTCATATCTTCAAGCAAGCCTTTGTGTGTGCGTAATGGGGCCGAATTCCTACTTGGAATGTAGCGGAGGGTCCCTGAAAAAAAAAATCATTTCTGAATTTTCTAACAATAAGTTTCTATCATCGCTGTCACCTATAGTAGTGTGCAGTAATCTTAACAGTTTATAAAACAGCTGCAATCAATAATTGTGCATACCAATGCATTTAAAGTTACACTGTAAACATGCAAAATTGGCATAAACTGAAGTTCAGCAAAAGCGAATTATACATTTCCTACTTCTAATTAACAAAAAACAGGGGCAAATATGTAACTTACCTTCTATGACAGTTCCTTCTTCAAGACACCAGGTGCATCCATAATAGCCATTGAACTGCTTCATGGTTAATAAAGCTGCTCTGGCCGGAGAGTCAACACAGCAGCATACTGCGTACACTCTGGACATTATTTTCTGTCCAGCATGCTCCCATGTTATGCTGCCAACACTGTTGAAGGCATCCACAAACGTTTTCATGAAGAGAACAGCTGGGGGATGCTGCCTCCCAAACCACAAGGCTCCAACAAGAACATCTTGAAAGCGGCTATCAAAAGGGAGTTCATTAATGAACAACTGGATCGGCCATACACTTGATTTGCTAGATTTGAACACAGGGGACCCATCACTGTTTAGTGTCACTGTGAAGTCAGACCATTTCAGACCTAACTGACGCCTGATACTTCTATACATGCGTCCATGAGTAATATCAGCATATACACCATATGTGTAAGACAAAGGCTTTGTCAGACTTTCGAATAGCTGCTGTGCATAGTGAACTATTTTGTCTCGAAGCTGCCTTTTCAAGTCAAACACAAGAAAAAAGCTGCCTCTTCTCGTCAGCTCTTGAGTAGTGTGACTGCTGACTTGACACGCTTCACATGAAAAAGCTTGTGATGTGCCGTTAACAACCTTTTTGCCAAGGTAGGCAAGGCTTGTGGGGCAGAAGAAGTGCATATTCACAGAGTTCGTTCGGTCTTGCCATAATTTGCGGAACATGTACTTGCTCTTTGGCACAACATCAGTGCCACAAAGAGTGTTCACTAGCACGAGCAAGCCTTCCACCTGTTTCCATGAAAGTCCAGAATGGACTACATAAGCTAGAACGAGGAGCAACGCTTGTGCTTTAGTTAAAGCTTGGTTTGGCAAGCTCTCCCTAGAACATTCTTCTAAGTAACGTTTTACTTCTGCGTCGTCAGCTTCAGCACAATCACCTTCCATGTCTGATGAGCTGTCGTGCTCGTCGGCACAACCTTCTTCATCTCTGTTTGCTTCAGAGTATTCAGAAATGAAGGCATATTCAGCAGCTGCACTTCCAGGTGGAGTGTGGTCAGCAACAGTATGCATGATAGCATCATTTGGGACGACTGAAAAAGTTTCGGTAACGTTCACTCCGTTGCTAACGTTTTCAGGAATGAAAGCATCTTCAGCTGCTGCACTCTCAGGCGATGTGTGGTCAACAACACTATGGATAGCAGCAGCTTGGGCAGCTGGACAGCTGTCGATAACATTCACAGCATCGCTAGAAGTCCCAGAGGAGGCTTGGTCAGCAGCACTAGTAGCAGGGAGAACATATTCAGTGCTTGACGCGCTCGTAGGCTCAGTTTCGTTTCTCGATATGCCCGCAGCAACATCCGCTTCACCACACTGCTGATCTATCTTCCGACGCTGGTTATATGCTGTCTGTTTTGGGACCCGGCACGTTTCACCGGGCTCCAGATAGCGCCGGTACCGCTTTGAACGCGGCGTGTTCATGGCCGAAATTAGGGGAAAAAAAAAAAAGCACGTGCAAGACGTTAGACGCACGCCTCTTCTTCACGCATTCAGTTCGAAACACATGTACGAGAGCAAAATGCCGTCACCCTCAAGATCAACACAATAACATCGAATTCACCTGAGGAACGTTCAATGACTCCAATGCAACGGACCAGCGGATGGCGGGAATTGGATCGCTTCAAAGTTCCTAGAGTTCTACAGTTGCATGTAGGTTAAACCTATAGCAACTGAGTGCGCATGCGTAGAGCGCTAAGAGGCGCATTACCGCATTACATAACGGTAATGTTGGACGTATATTGCGAAGGTAGTTACAAATAGTTAACAATGATTCGCTTGATTCAGAGCTATTTTCGGCACCAATTCTGAAAAAGTGCCACCGGTGCCGGTCAGGTGTCGGCGAGGGGCAGTTCCAGTTTTTGTGCTCCTGTCAGCAGCGCCACACATCACTGGTGCGACATATTTCAATCGAGCCTTGTCGTCTGCTCGCCAGTTCCCGTGCGCAGCGAGCTGTAAGTTCTCGTGATGCGTCGATTTTCGTGCCTTGTGAGGTCATGGACGACAACATCGTAAAAGTCATTTTTAAGGGCGCCCGTACAACTGAAGCGCTGTTGCTAGATATTTCAGCTTTTAACTGTAGTTGTTGTTGTTGTGGCTGTGCGAAGAAGGAAAAGAATTAAAATGCACGGGCCTGCTACTGGCTCTGTAGCTGAGCCACTTCAGCTGCTTTGTGCAGACAGAAGAGAAAATAGAGAAGAAAGAAAAGAAAGAGGGAGAGAAAGACGCACGCCACAACAGCCCTCGTCCACCACCGAAGCAGTGGCGGGTGCAATCACGGCCTACAATAACCGATAAACATTCGGTGGCAGGCTAGCCCCCGCCGCAAGCGGCGGTGACCTACCTGTCCCAGCCGCGTATTTGGGTTTGCTCGGTACGGTGGCTCCGCAAGGGACAAAGCAACAGAAGAGACGAAGAAAACGGGCTGTTCCGACTAGCATCTACCGCCCCCAGGAGCCGAGCAGCCTAGCGATTAGCGGCGCATGCTTTTTCAATGGGCGTCACGTTGGACGCGGCACTAGCTTGAGAGAGCCTATAATACTACTACTACTACTACTACTACTACTACTACTACTACTAAATAATAATAATAATAATAATACACAGTAATATTTCTCTGCTAATGACTATTATTAATAATATTATTATTATCATTAGTAGTAGTAGTAGTATAGAGGAAGACTCGTTTCACGAAGTTGGCACTGAGTTGTCTAGTTAACGGCCGAATTAACTGGCTAAATATTATCTTCACAGTTTTAATTAATAATATTAATCATAATTGGCTCACAGGAAGGGAAAGGCGCTGTATCTATCACACTTGTGTCTGTGGACACCTGAACTACTCCGTAGCCCGGCGCAACGGCTCCTCTTTCTCTCTTCCTCCCTTGTGTCTGTGGACACCTTCATCCCTTGGTGTCCACAGACACAAGTGTGACATACTGCGCCTTTCCCTTCCTGTGAACCAAATAATATTATTATCATTATTAATTAAAACTGTGAAGATAATATTTAGCCAGTTAATTTGGCCGTTACCTACAGACAATTCAGTGCCAACTTAGTGAAACGAGTCTTCCTCTATACTGCTACTACTACTACTACTACTACTACTACTACTACTACTACTACTACTACTAATAATAATAATAATAATAATAATAATTATAATAATAATAATATTAATAATAGTATTAGCAGTAGTAATAGTAGTAGTAGTAGTATAGGCTTTCTCAAGCTATTGCCGCGTCCAACATGACGCCCATTAAAAAAGCATGCGCCGCTATTCGCTAGGCTGCTCGGCTCCTGGGGGCGGTAGATGCTAGTCGGAACAGCCCGCTTTCTTCGTCTCTTCTGTCGTTTTGTCCCTTGCGGAGCCACCGTACCGAGCAAACCCAAATACGCGTCCCAGCCAGAGGCTATTCAGGTTTTCACAGAGACCTTAGAGGAACTCGCCATTTTCACGGAGAATGACGCCAGATTCGTCGACAAAAAAAAAAAAAAAAAATATCACCCTAAGTGGACCATCTCAGCGGAAGCGCGCGTCGTCTCCTAGCGCCGTCAACACGTGCCCAATGATATTAATAATAATAATAATAATAATAATAATAATAATAATAATAATAATAATAATAATAATAATAATAATAATAATAATAATTGGTTCGCGGGAAGGGAAAGGCGCAGTATCTAGCTGTCACACTTGCTATGTGGAAACCTGAAACGCGCCGCAAAAGAAGGGATGAAGGTGGGAGTGAAAGTGGAAGGAGAGAAATGGGAGCCGTAGTGGATGGCTGCGGGGTAATTTCGACCACCTGGGTGCCCAACTTTTCTGCTCCTCCAGCCGCGGTTCTTTGCACCAAAGCAGCACCACGAATGCACCAAAATCAATCGCGGACGGTGCATGGTGCAGGGAACGCTGTGAATTAAGAGCTTTGGTGCAGCGCACCCTGAACCGGTTCCGGTGGTGAGAACCACGGCTGAATCGAATGCAGCTGCAGTTATCTGAATGCCACTAATGAAGAGCACTCGAATGTGAAGCCGCTCGATATGCTGCTGTTGCGACTGTAAAAAAGGAAAGAAATTCACGGACATGCATGCCGACTGGCTGACCGTTCTTAATAAAATAGTTGGTTCGCAGGAAGGAAAAGGCGCAGTAACTGTCACACTTGCTCTGTGGACATCCGAACCACGCCGTAAGGGAAGGGAGGAAGGTGGGAATGAAAGAGGAAAGAGAGAAAGATGAGCCATAGTGGAGGGCTGCGAAGTAATTTAGACCACCTGGGGATCAACGTGCACTCACATCGCACAGCACACGGACGCCACTTCGTTTCGCCTCCATCGAAACGCAGCCGCCGCGGTCGGGTTCGAACCCGGGAACTCCGGCAGAGTAGTCGGGCGTTTTACCACTGCACCACCTCTTTTTTTTTTCTTTACTGCCTAAGTTATTATCAGATTTTACACATATAGAACATCACACAGACACTCACACACATACACACAGAGTGAATATTACGCGACAAATACACAACATGAGTTAAAACCGCGCGATTTGGGCTGCGTGATCCATTACAAATCAGTCATTTGCAGCAACGCTTCCATTCTCGGAAGCCACTCAAGCACTTCGTCTTGTCTTGAGAACTTCAATAACACGTACTCGCAACGGCTTCGAGAAAATACTGCCGTATTTTTCTCGCACCACCCCGGCGGGGCCTGACCATTCCTCTAAGCAATTTTTAAGTAATGCTTTACTATTCTTTGTCATATAGGTTCCGCATATTTTTTTTTTTTAAACGACGTTGTTTATTGCCTTAGGGCATAAAGAAATAATTAAAAAGAAGAGTATTCACGTCTAGTTCCGCTTTTTTTTAATAACAGCTAGTGTTTATTGACTCTCTAGGGCATGAAGGATTATGTAAAAAAAAAAAATTAAAAAAGGTATTCTTCCACGTCTGATGAGCTCAGCCTTAGCGTAAATAAATGGGCCATCAGCGATGTTTTTCAGCTGCGCAGTTTCCATTTTCCGCTTCGCAGAGGGTCGATTCGGAATTCTTTTCCTATATACTATAATGCACGCCCGATGCGATGTCATTTCCAAGAAAAACACAGAGGCTTCGGGAAAGAAGTTTCAGGAAAGCGGGTTCTGCCCATTTCATTAGGACGTACGGCACGTGCCAGCAGACGACACACACACTAGGACCTAGTCTGCTTGAGTCGACCTTTTGCGCTATCCTCGCCAGTGCCGGGCTAATCGATCGGTAAATGTATTTCGACGACGCACGATAGTGAGGATATAGTGAGGACGCCGATGTACAGGGTTTTCCGCATTTTTCGGTCTGGTTGTAAAATATCCTACTGCGGGAACTACTGGACTATTTGGTCAAACGCTGACCACAGGCAACCTTATTACTAGTCTAGCTAGGTTTCTCGATAAGTTACTAAACGTGCGAATTACGTGCATTTTTCGGCATCAACGGACGTGCTCCCTTCAAAAAACGAACAAACGAAGCAGCCAAGTTTACAGGCTGCGCCATCTGGCGATCTTCGATACAATGAATATTGCCAAAAACAACGGCGTTAAAACAAGCGAGGGCCGATATCGCAGTTCGCCAGATGGGGCAGACTGTCGAATCGGCTGCTTCGATCGCTTGTTTTGTCGAAAATTTCTGCCGCGCAGCTGACTGAATACTTTCACCACTTCCGCAAAATTCAGGCAAGTTGAAGTAATAAATGGACCATTTCGGAAAGTTGCGCGCGCCCCCTACGCGACCGCCGCAAAGCAGGCTGGGAATTGTGAGCGTGGCTTGCCGGGCAGGATCCGGCGCAGGAGTGGTTCGACATGGACGTCGCGCAAAAGCAGGTAAACAAAACTTTTTTTTGGGATGCTAGCAATGCTTTTGTAGCATGCTTGCGCCGCGCAAGTGATCTTTACATTGCCGTACAACTTTTTTTGTGGTTTTGCAGCCGACGCTACGAGCGCGAAGCGAGTATTTTCGCACGTGAGCGCTCGTGAAGCGCGCACATGTGCCAGTGTATAGTTTTAGCTATGCTTCAGAAGGCACGAGCGCGATCCTACGGCTAGCAGGCGTGTTTTGCTGGTAAGCACGCGCTAACAGTGCATTTATTTACTGGTCGCCCGTCGCGAACCTTCAAAGTTTCTGCGGCTGTCCCGGCGGCAGGCGTAGTACGTAGCGTACGCATTCATGTTTGTTGCAACAGTGCGACATAGTCTTGTGAGAATGTACGCGCTATATTTTAGCAAAATACGTCGTTATCGCGCACTGCCCATTCAATCTTTTGGTTATAGCGTGCTATTTAGTCTACGGACGAGTCTGAAACAAGTATATCGTCGAAAGAAACGGACAGCGCATTCGTTCAATGAGTACATCTTGGAAGAAAGTAGTAGTTGAGTTGGTGCTTAGCTTGTGCGAGCGCATTTTCTTGCCTATAGTGTTGTTCGAATAGCACGCAGCAAGTGCGAAGCAGAACCAACAAGCACTGTTACATTGTGTGTAGCTGAGCATATTTTTGCGATACAAATAGTAGTTGCTGTCTGTGCCATATTCAACGAGTTTGACAGCTCGTACTATCTCGGTAACGGTGTCCATTTGTTACTACCGTGGAGTGCAGATAGGCGCAGCCAAAATATGAACGTGCCTCGGTGGCTACAAGTAACGCGAACGCGGTCGAAAAAAACTGCGGCGGATATTTTGCTAACGTGAAAAACATGGACGCGCCAGTACCTTGTACTTGGGCGGCCTCGGAGTTTTAGTTAGCTGGTGGTTTACCGAGGCCGTCCTTGTGCAACATTCTTCACGACCGCGCGTAGTAAATGAAACGGGTTCAGCGTTGCTTTTCAAGCATGCTTGCCACAAGTAACTAAGACACAATGAATGAATACTTTATTTCAAGATCGCATTGGTGATGCCATGATCAGCTGTGTATGCTTCCATGCTCTGTTTATATGTGGAGTGCCAAAGAAAACATTTTGACACTTGCTTATACCCATGTTGCAGGTACCACTGCAAGCCATCCATAATGCACTTCCTCTCCAAGCAAGGCTACCGAAAGGGCCATGGACAAAACAGTTAAAAGACGTTCCAGATGGGTTCTCAGAGCAAGGAATCTTGGCACATCAGAATTCACGTGGTGCTCAGAAGCATACTGTAAGCGGATACAGGATGTCCAAAGCAGAGAAGGTGCACAATGTTCTTATTTGCAAGGCTGACAGATCCACTTTTCTTAAAGCAGCAGTGGAGGCATCATTCTCTTTGGCAAAATTATATAACACTGCTGCTGTGCTCTCGTCAAATGGAACTGTGGACGAAGGAACCTGCAACTGCCGGGCTGGAGCTGCAGGTGTTTGTAAACATGTAGTAGCAATTCTATGGTTTGTATTAGACCTGAAGCGCTCTGGGGCAGCCTACGTGCAAGACACACAGTCGTGTACAGACAAACCCAGAGCATGGGGTACTGGGGCAAAGAAGGCCAACGTGCACACACGCGAGTTCTCAAAACTGCGTTTTGTGAAACATATGCCAATGAAAGCTGCCAGGTATGCAACTCAAGAAACCACAGTTTCTCTGACAGTAACTGAAGACCATATTAAGAGAATGTATCAGACACAGAAAAATATTCCAAACGCCATGCTATGCAAGACGCTGGAGGACAACCACTTTCTGCCCGTACAAGTGAAAAGAACACGTCAGGAGGAGGCTCTCAGCCAGATGCCAATCAGGTTGCCGGTGCAAGCCCTGTGGGTTGAGCATGTGCCAGCTGGGTACACGTTCGGCTCCTGTGAGCTTACTTTAGAAGACTCATGGGCCCTTGAGCAAGCGACTAGGATGCAGAGCGGCTCTACAACATGGAGCTTCGAGAGATCCAAGCGCCTGACTGCTTCACACTTTGGAGATGTGGTGTCACGGAAGAAGCCAGCTGATGAGAAGTTTTTTAAGAGGTTGTTCGGGTCTAGCCAGATGCAGACCAAATACATGGCTGATGGTTTAAGGAATGAAGATGCAGCCGTGCAGCGTTACATAGCCAAGAAAAAGGTCCCAGTTAGGATTTACTGTTGTGGGTTGTGCGTCAACCCTGGTGTCCCTGTTCTTGGTGCAACGCCTGACCGTGTTGTAGAGCAGGGAGGAGATTTTGGTCTCCTTGAAGTTAAGACCCTCTCAGCTGCCAAGGAGCGGGGTGAGGAATTAGAAAATGCTGTGAATACGGCACCCTACCTGAAGAATGGAGTTCTTAAACCAACGCACAAGTACTTTTACCAGGTCCAGGGGCAAATGGCTTTGACTGGACTCTCCTGGTGTGATTTTGTGGTTGATAATGGCACAGACTGCACTCTTCAGAGGATCACTTTTGACAGCTCGCTTTGGATTTCCAAAATGCTACCACGTCTCCTGGAATGTTACAAGAACTACCAAGAGCACTGTGCTTGTGTGTGAATTTCAATGACTTATTTATGTTACATTGGTCTGCAGGACAAAGATGCTCGGGCTCGTAACATGCTTTGGCATGTGTTCATACTTATGTATATTTGTTTCTTAAATATCTTGTATTGCATTTTTCTCCATGAAGAAAGTGTTTTTCTGCGTAATATCGTTATGGCCATGTGCATGTTGTGCCACAACCCATTTAAATGTGTGTGCCACTAATCTGTGTGTAAAAAGTAAATGCCAAGCACCACACGTCTTGCTGCCTTGTCCTCCAAGTTCCTGTCTCTACATTTGTCGGCCACCTTCCTTGTGATTTTTCCCTTGTCCTTTGCCTGAATTTTTTTTTTTGAACCAACTTTTTTTCTCGTGTTGCTTGTCGATAAGAAAGTCGTGCTCTCTTGGCAGACAGAGGAAAGGTATTTTTTGGATTCCTTGTCCACTGTCGTTTCCTGCCACTTGATTTTCCCACCTCCATTTGCTAACCTAACCTAACTATGAAGGAGCATTTTCACATTTCAGATGTGTTTTGAATACCAGAGCATCACTCCTCATCGATAATTTTGTAATAAAAAGAAAGCGCTTAGGTTTAGCCAATAGGAGCAGTGCGACCTTTAAAGTTGAAAGTCAGGTTTGATGAAGGAGAAACACTGTGCAGCCTGATGAGGTCAAGGTTTGTGTTCATCTGTTTTGTCTTGGTATCAATGCTCATTAAGTCTGTTGGTCTGTCGGGTAAACTCCTAAGAAAAGAATGTAGCCACTGCGTAGCAACATCACGCACCTTCCTTACAGTCGTTGTAGCTTCTCCATTTGTTTTGCCAAGGTTTCATGCGACATCTGGAATTTAATTCATTTTCACTGCACGCAATTTTCTCTTGTAGCTTGACAGTTTGGTAATTCTTTTATCAACCTCACTTGTAAGGGTAAGAAGAAGCTGAACTCAGCATTGTCTGAAATGCCTTCAAGTAGTAGTGAATTAAATTCTAAATGCTCTATTTTTTACTTCATCCAGTCATCACATTGTGAAAGCTGATCTGGTTTGACACACATCATTGCTATGTTTTGAGTCGAGCCTACGTTTTTCTGGTTTAACATCCTGTAGGCAACGAGGGACATGGGGATGGAGGGCTCCCAAACAGCTTTGACCATCGTGGATTTTTAATGTGCACATTATATTTTGCCTCCACCAGAATGGGACTTTCATGTTTGTGATTTCATCCCATGACATTGGGTCAAGCAGCCAAATTCCATAGTCGCAGAGCCATCGTGGTGGATGCTTAACTCTTTGCGGACGGAGATGACATTCCTTGGTGGTCTCGTGTCATGCCTAATAAAGACAAAACGGCAACTTCTAATGAACAGATCGGCCACTTTGATTCGGAAGATGTGGGGTCCTTCTGCTGAAGACAGATCAATTGATTTGGTACACAGGCGCTTTGATACATCTTGATCAAGGCAAGGTGCAGAAATGCTTGTATGTAAAAAGTTTTGTGCGTGATAATAGGCTTCACATGGTTTCATCTGGTCTGGAGCCCTTGACAACTGTGTGCCCATAGCGGAAGTATGGAATGTAAAAATCGTTTCTCACTTTGTGTGCTGCTGTGTCTAAAGAGAGGAGGACTGAGATTTGGACTGCTGAACCATGTTTACACTGATCCTGTGCTTCCTTTACCTTTTTTTTTTGTTACTTTCTATTGGCGGCATCCTTCTCCCCTTGTACTGAAAACCTAAATAGAAAGAAGGGAAAGCTGTCGAGGCTTTGGATTTAACGTCTAGAAATGCGAGTGTCAAAACCACTGCCAAACAATGTGCCCCTCTACTGTGGAGGTAGACGCATCTTGTCTGTCTGCGTTTTGGTGCGAGTCGTCCTATGCTTCATTTGTTTTGGTGTCCCCGACGCTTTTTTTTCTTGTCATTTGTACGAGCTAGAATTCATGAGTGTGACTCTGTATAGGTTCTGCTACCTGATCCTATGAAGTTCATGTGCCTGCATGTTAAATGCTTCCTGCTACACTTCCTGGATGTCAGGACACACGCACTGATTGATGTGTTGCTGTCTAGCAGGTTCGCGTGTGGCTAATTTGGGCAAACTACCGACTTGATGATAGTCATTTATATTTGAAATATGATGTTTAATTCTGTTCACACCATGTTTTCTCATGGTTACTTTCATCTTCTATATAAAATCAAAGAAGAATTTGCAAATGCGGCGGTTAGTTGCTAGTTGGCATACACAGGTTCAGTATGTCTACTTGCTGTGTAGCTGTGATTGAGAGTTGTGTGCAAGTTCTTGCTTGTGTACTGCAATCATTGCTGTGCAAGCGAAATCTGTGAACATTTTGATTTTGTGTCTGGCGTAGTATTTGTACTTTTTAGGATGACTTGTTGCCGTAAGAAAGGTAATTCTTGTGCAAGGTTTTACTATGTACTTGCAAGCTGATGTATATGCTTCGATGCAAAATGAGTGTATTGAGATCATTAATTTAACAGTTTGTTTTTGCTTCATCATTATTGCTCATTTGGAACCAGCACTTCATTCGATGCAAAATGAGTGTATTGAGATCATTAATTTAACAGTTTGTTCTTGCTTCATCATTATTGCTCATTTGGAACCAGCACTTCAGAAACATATGAAAGTTCTTCTTTCTTCCTTGCAAAAATACGTTCTTTGGGAGGTGCACAGTTTATATGCTCATATTGGTTGCTTGGCTTTCTTCATTTCTGCACTTAAGGCGTCAAGACTGTTTTGCGTACTTCTTTTTTGTTATTGTATTTTGTAAGACTGCCACATTACATACTATATATTCTTGATTCAAAGCAACATTTTGTTTTTTAAACGTAATAGGTAGGAAAAAAGCTCCCATGTGCGCATAAACAAAATTTTTCTGCAACGTGCTTATACATAGAGATGCATTGCTTAGCATGCTTTTGTGTTATGCTCTTAAAATATATTGGCACAAGATGTTTAAGTGAGCTGTGCAATACAAGAGCCTTTCTTTGTAAGAAAACCTTTTATTTATTTATTTATTTATTTATTTATTTATTCATATACCCTCAGGGCCCGAAGGCATTAAAGAGGGGAGTGGGAAAGATACATTGGTACAGGGTACAGTGCAGCATAAAGCATCATAGGAGAAACAATAACACGGCGAAAAGTGATCAAAAAAAAAAAAAAGGATTGGCGGAAAAAAAAAGCAGAAAAGCAGGTGAGACAAAAAAAAAAACATTTCCGACAGTCAACAATGTCACCGAAAACGAACAAAAACATTTGACTACCATTTATAAATATAGATTACATACGGCAGTCTTAAAAGAATTTGGGTCCGTAATATCAGCAATGTGCCTAGGAAGGTGGTTCCAACTGACAGAAGTGTTTGGAACGAAAGAACAAGAGGTGTGTTTAGTACGACATGACGGAACACCTACTTTGTGAAGACGATCAATGCGACCTGAAACATATGTGGGGGTAGTTAGTAGCCGGCTCTTAAGGACAGGATTGTGGTAATAGATTTTGTGAAATAGACATAAGCGGGAAATATTTCTGCGTAGTGAAAGCGGTGGCAATGATAATGTTGTTTTCATAACGGTAACACTGGAGTTACGGTTATAGTTGGAAAGTATAAAACGTGACGCGCGGTTTTGAACAGATTCGATTTCAGATTCTAGAGATGCAAGGCCAGGGTCCCAGACAGAGGCTGCATATTCCAGTTTAGGACGAACAAGGGTTTTATAAAGAAGCAGTTTTATTGAACTAAAAGAAAGGTTAAAGTTTCGGCGCAGGTACCCCAACATGCGGTTAGCATTGTTAGTAATAGATTCCACATGCAGATTCCAAGAAAGATTAGAAGTTATGTGCACACCAAGGTATCTATACGAAGACACAGTTTCAAGAGGAGTATTATTGAGGTTGTAATTAGCTACTTCATTGTTACGACGAGAAATACGCATATGTTTGCACTTGTTAATGTTAAGCTTCATGTGCCATAATTTACACCACTCTGAAACTTGGTTAATATCAGACTGAAGAACAGAAATGTCAGAGTCACTGTTAATTTCACGGTAAATTACACAATCGTCAGCAAAGAGAGACACAGAAGAAGCAATGGTGTTAGGCAAATCATTAATATAAATTAGAAAAAGTAGGGGCCCTGGTACGGAGCCCTGGGGAATGCCTGCGCCCACTGGAGAGGAACGAGAGTTCCATTTATTTGCTGTCACGTATTGAGAACGGTTAGTGAGGAAAGACTCAAGCCACGAAACGATGCTAGGGTCGAGTTTGAGGTTACTTAATTTGAAAAGTAGTAATTGGTGAGAAACTTTATCGAAAGCTTTGGAGAAATCGAGGAATATACAGCCTGCTATGGAACCCCGGTCAAGAATGAAATGAAGGTCTTGTGAAAAGCATAGAAGCTGAGTCTCGCATGAGAATGTTTTACGAAACCCGTGGTGGGAATGACTGAAGAACGAATTTGATTCAAGAAAATTGGCGAGATGAGAGCAGATGACATGTTCCATGATCTTACATGGGATGCTAGTAAGTGAAATGGGTCGGTAGTTATTAGGAGAATGTTTGTCCCCAGACTTGTGCAGGGGAACCACCTTGCCCACCTTCCAGTCACTAGGAACACAGCTACAGTCCCAAGCACATGGGCAGCTACATACTTCACATTGGTCTCTGTAAGGAAACCGCAATGAAAGTTGCAAGCAAAATCTTTGCAAAGTGACAAGAGTGTTCTCCGTATTGTAGATACTCTTGCACTCGGTACGACTTGTAACATATGTGAAGTGAACCAACGAAGGCTTATGCTTTACAGTAAATCAATGTGCCGTCATAGACAGTGTCCAAGGTGCAGATTCAGCATACTTAATCTCTGCTCTGAGGGGTTAATGCACAAGTTTCGAGTAGCACTGAGCTCGCACTTCTTTGACGACAAGCTCAAATCTGTCGCATCTCGGGTATTGTAGCTGATATAAGTTCTTTCTCAAGGATTCCATGCAAGACATTACATGAGAGTTGGTAATAAAGCTTTCAAATTTCAGTGCCATTAAATACTCGCATACATGTACAAATTTTTTACATATACAGTACACATATATACAATACATATCACTTTTTTTTAAAATGAGTACATCACTAACACATGTAAAAATGACAAAGTGAAATTCACTTTACAGATTTCATTCCAAAAAGTTAGGAAAGACAATCTGTCGTAGAAAAGACAATGGCTGCAAACACCAACTTTCCATCTTGTCTGTGTAGATCAGCAATGAGACTGGTGATTTCGTTTCCAGTCATGACTTGGATATAGTACTGCCACAATCTATGCTCAAATCATTTGCACAACACCGACAGAGAAATAAGGCATTGCAGCTCTATATAGCCTGTACATTGACTTCAGATTTACTTCAGCAGAGAAAGAAAGGCTCCTCTAGTCTGCTGTACATGAAATAGTGTAATTCAGTGCAAGTTCGATCCTTGCACTGCAGCAGGGATTCTCAAACTGCATTTTGGGGAACTCTAGGGGTTCTTGGAACAGTTCCTAGAATCCCCAAGCACCTATGTTCATGCATGTCTTCATCCACTTTAGCCAGTTATTTTGGGACTAATGCTGTAGCTGCTTACAGCTATCTCACTATACAGTCAGTCATAACAGAATTTAAGTACTTGTTCATGTGCTGCGCAGCTTGCATACCCCTTTTACATATGTCGGCCAGCACCTTTTCAAGCCTCAGCCGCAGCGGTCGAATTTCGATGGAGGCAAAATTTTAGAGGCCAGTGTACAGTGCGATGTCAGTGCACGTTAAAGAACCTCAGGTGATCGAAATTTCCTGAGCCCTTCACTACGGCGTCTCTCATAGCCTGAGTCGCTTTGGGACGTTAATCCCCCATAAAACAAATATTTTCAAGACAGGCTCCGTGACCAAAGCTGGCCAGAACACAAATGAAACATGTTAGAAGCCGACTGCATTTTAGCGAAATGATTTGGTCTTCAAATGAGAAGGCTAAAGAGTTTGAGCACCCCTGCATTACAGTAGATCATGCATAACATACAAAACATTAAAAACACTACCATCGCTCATCGGTTTAGAATGGGCTCATGCATGAAATTATTGAGATAACAACAAATTTTCCATATCTTGTTCAGCTTCTCTGCCATAACGTTAGGAAAGACAGCACGGAGTATTCTGAAGTTTTTAACTTCCCTGATGACACGCTCAACATGAATTCGCAAACTCGCTATCTGCCGTGTTGCTATCTCATCTGCCAGTGACAACTGCGAGCGGCCATTCAACATAGGTGGCATGTTTAATTCGACTCCAAGCTGACGGAGGTCATCTTCAATGAGGAATCCTCTATCCGCCATTACGCTGTCCCCTTCCTCGAGCAACTCATAGAGGCCACTGTGTCTCGTGATTTCTCGATCGGAAAGTCTCCCAGGTGCAAGATTTGACACGAAAGAAACGAAGCCGTTTGGAGTGATGCCAATGAGCCCTTTTGCAGTGTTGTGTCCTTTGTACGAGCTGAAAGTGTCGCTTTGCGTACTGTAATCAGACGGGTTCTCGATAAAAATTTCTGTGCAGTCCAGTACAATGCGTGTCGATGGGTACAATTCTTTAAAATTGTCTGGCATGAACATGTCCACTGTGTTACGGGATGGCCACATTGGTATCTGGATTAACATTTCAAACAAAAAATTTACCCAAAATGTGAACATAGCACTCACGGTTGACACAGACACTTTCAGGCGATATGCCAAATCCTGCTCCAGTAACCCAACCCGGAGCCTGCAAAGCACTGCAATGACCTGTTCTTTCATTTTCAGTGCTGGTGGCCTGCCAGCACCTGTTTTCAGTGTCTGGTACATGCCTTCAACATGTTCCAGAAACGCATCAAATTTTTCAAAGGAGTTAAACCCTGTATAAAACACTAGTCGCTTTTGATCTGAAACAAAACCGTGAACTTTTGAGACACGGTTTTTTGTTTTTAGCTTCTCTTTAAGCGCCTCAACTTTCACATGGTGCAACTGAGCCTCCAGATCCTCAACCGTTTTCTGGAGCACAGATTTCTCTTTTCGAAGCAAATTATTTTCATGCTCCAGTTTTCCACATACTTCGAGAAGGTGGTTGACTTTCCTTAGTGCGGCAGCAGATGCTGTGTCTGGAGGCCCCATGGAGTACGAATGCTCGGCACCTAGAAAATAAAAACTGTTTATTGATTTGCGAACAGTTAGGCCGTGCTTTAATACAGATTTCAGGGCTTGAAATAGTCACTTCAGCCCACAATGTGTGTTCTGAACCCTTGCTCTCAGCTTACACTGATATACAGACAACAAAGAACTAGGATGACAAAGCCATAGAGCCCAACTCTCTTTCACTCCACTGATCCACCTGTGCAAGCAGCTTACCAACCAGCATGGAACCATAGGTTTCATGCACCCAGCACATCAGCCAAATCTACACTGTATATGCATTTGGATAGCCTGACTTTTGTGTCATTTTTCCAAGCTGTGGTGAAGGGAATAATGTCGCGGTGAAAGAAATGAAATGGGTAAGTTTCACAATGCATGCACTGGTGGAAGAGGTACCGCGTTTATCAGAAAACTCGCTGAAGTAATAACACATGCACGGTACAAATCACTGATGACATGTCACAGAATACATGAGGTTATGCAACTCATAACATGTAGACTTCCCATGGCTAGCTGCAAAAGCTTGCGAAAAACTGGCTTCGCGGGAAAAAAGTTTGGTCCATTTATTAATATACCGGTCGCCACAGCACCCGTGGACCTCCCAATGAGTGGGCGCGATAGGGGTCCGTTAAATGCGAAAAATAAGTTTTCATAGTGGAATGGAGAAAGTGAGAATTTTGAACCATCACTAACCTGTTTCCGTGCGAGACGAAGCCGGTGCACCGAAGGTCAGCTGGGTGGGCTCCTGGGAAACTACGTCGCTCTCTGCGTACAAACGCTTTGATGAAAATGCGAACACACAAAATCGAAGCCTCAGAAAAAAGATGGCACAGTTAAAGCGTCTCTTACGTTGATCGCATTGGGGCACGTCAACTACGTAGCCGATCTCCAACTCGTTCAGGACGAGCACAGGGCTGGCAGAGGCAGTTTGGGAGCTCGTCTTCTTGCGTTTCGCGACTGGAAGAGATTTGGCAGTAATGATAATATGCGATAACCGCCTGAATATATATATTTACCGGTATTAAAGGAAGGAGATAGTTGACTGATGACTTTATGAGGGAAAATTGTCGGCAACCGGTCCATATAGCCACGGCGTCCACTTGCGTTGAAGTGAGCTCCGCAGATCCGGTGGTGCTTAGAAGGTTGCCACAAAGAGAAGCGACCAGCACTTCCCTGGCGGTTGATTCTTCTCACCCACTCCTTTTTTTCTTTTTCATTTGCAGGGAACGCGTGAAATGAAACGTTCTTGTCTTTCAGCGTGTTGTTGTCGCAGCCAGGCACACAACAAGTCTGACCGCCGCCTCGGCACTTCGACGACATCGCGCGCAGTAGTGGCAGCGGCCACTAAGTAACCCACAGGCACGTAACACTTTATATAACGCACCTGCAACCGCCCACCACCAAAAAATACACGAAATCTTAAAGCAATCGAAGCACGTACACACACACACACCACAGCTATGCGAACGCAGGAGGCAGGAAAGACGAGCGGTCGGTCGGCGTTCGCTCACTTTTCCCATAATGCGTCGCGCGCCCGCTAGGTTTTTTCGCGGCGCTGCGATTTCCGAAATGGTGCATTGGTCATCAAAAAGGTAGCCCATCAATAAACTGCCTTGCATCATGGTCGGCATTTAAGTGCGATTAGTCGGATCGTAATTTGCGCAGGAGCATGTTTTCCAATACCGAACACTGTGCTTCGGTTGTGCCGACGATGTTTGTTCTACTAACCACATGCAAATGGGCGTTTTCTGCTTCAAACTGTCGCATATATCCGAATGGGCTTTATTGTGCCATATAGGCGTTGTACAGTGCAGTAGAACTGCTCTTCATCCGAGTTCTTTTAACCACCGAGATATATGCTACAAATGACACGAAACGTTTGCGCGCTACTCTGAACGCAAGCGTGTCTGTTATACTGCGCAGTCTAGCTGACCTGAAAATTATCACAATTAAAATCGATAATCCATCGTATACGGCATGATCACGTATTGGTAATCCCAGCGATGCTTATTACCTTCGGAACATGCAGTTTTGCAAGCGGAAGAAATGTTTTTCGAAACTTTAAATAAAATTTAGAAATGCGCAATTTTTGTCGTTTCTTGAAATATTATATAGGTACGTACGACAACTTATATTATTTCTCTCAGGATTTTCGAATATCCACTTTGCTTCCGTCGACGTTTGTTATCTAAAACTAATGTACAGCTTATGAAAACGCGTATATCGATTTAAGAAAATGTTAAACACGTTAATTTTGAGCCATATAAAGAGCAGTTAATTTCACCCTGTATTTAAACAAGTTAATATACACAAAATAGCGGTTCAGCAGAACTGTTTATTGTCTTTCATTCCTGAATTTTTCATTGACGCAACTTTTTTCCAAAGGGAAAAAATAAATCTTGAAGTTGGGGTCACAATTCCCGCATGTTGCGTCGTCTTAACGCCTCTTCACCGCAGAGCACGGCACGCGACGCGGCACAAGAGGCACTTGTGAGTAGACAAATAGTAACAAGCACAAGTACGTACGTCATCCGATAACATCGCGGGGAGCGCGCGCCTCGGAGCTGCGGCGAGCAACCCGATACGCGCCGGCGGGGAGCTCGGCCCGTTCGCCCACGGTGGTGCCTCGCTGCCTCGCTCGCCTGAGGCGGCTTTTCTCACGAGTACGTGTTCGGTTTGCGGTCGTGTTAAGAACCCCTCTATTAGCGGAAAATGGCATTGGGGGGTTTAGTCCTGCTCTGCGGTAAAGGAACGACATAACTTGCAGCGCGAGCTCAACTTCGAAATAATTTTCTCGTTCTAAACAAAAGTTACCTGCCCGAAAATTTCAGAAATGAAACGTAATAAACTGTTCCATTCAACCCGATATTGTTTGCATTTTTACTTGTACATGCTCAAGGTGAAATTAACGGATGTTTAACTGAAAACGCACTTTCTTTTTTTTTTGTACTTTAATGTAAACAGGTTCGACATATCCATCTACGGTGAATAATTTAAAACAAGTTTTTCTGCATGCTCCGACTTATGTCAGAAGCAGAAACCTGCGAAATTGTCAAACGAATATCTTGAATGGTTTCTGAAATTTTGTTTTTATTTGACAAGCAGTTCCTGATTTGTCGCTTTTCGTTCAGGCTGCGGTAATCTCAATATTAATTTTAGGCAAAATATTTTACTCTTTATTATGGCCATTTGGATAAATTTCAAGGATTTTAAATGTTCTTGTCAAATCGGAGATTGTCGAGCGTTTGGCCATTTGGCTATATACTTTGGCGTGGAATATGGGCTTGTATCAAGTCATTTCATATCTAGCCGGTTCCGTAGCCATTCGGCCAATCTGCCATTCATTTGGGAGCTCCCTTTGTTGTGACTAGCGGCGTGCTGCGAATCTGCAAAATATGTTTGTGCTCATTCAATATGAAAACGAAACGGAGCGGCATGTGGTAGAGCACGACGCTATATCAAATTTCCACCCAAGAGACATCGAGGACATCGACAGAAATCACCTATATGAAGCATTTTGGTCAGGCGATGACACAACGCTTGGCGGCTACTACAATGCCAGAATTCTGCACATGACAGGTGAGGAGACACCACATTATACTACTTTTCATTGTATTTAATTGCATCAATAGAGCATCGCGCGATTGTTCTTTCTTTTTTTGTTGTTCAGTGCGAAAATTGCAGAAACGGAGGAGGAAATGTCGGCATGGCGTGCCAGCCGAGGAAAAGCAAGGGCACCGCGCAGACGTGATGAGGACCAACCGCCCAAAAAAATGGTTCGTAACAAGATTTCATTAGGACGCTAGTTTGCTTAACCTCTGTAGGCGGTGCTGACTTGTGTTAAAAACGATTTTTGACTTTCTTAATGCAACTCTCAGCGAAAATGTCAAATCGGCCGGAAAACAGACATGTGAACTTCCACACTTTGCTTGCAAAAATGAGTAGCTGCAGGTTTGCTAGCAGCGATGTACTAGTTTACTGCGGGAGGGTTAACATAATAACCGCAATTTTTTTTTTTTATTTTTCTTCTTCTTCTTATTATTTTTTTTTGCGGGTACTACGCGTGGGGTTTTACCACCAGTGTCACAATGCTGCAGCGGGGATGACCACAAGAAGTCTGCCTGAAAACCATGCACTGCTAGCTAGGTTTAACATTTGCATCTTTTTTCAAAGTGCAGTCAAGCGCTCTAGGCAAGCCTGCTGACTTACTTTGCATTAAAATTATCTCAAGGCAACTGTAGCACTGCTCTTTGATGTTACCAGTTGGGAAGCTCTGCTCCAGAAACTGGCTAGTTTTTAATGCACTTTTTAGTTCTTTATGGGTTGCAGGGCCATCTAGCAGTGGTCGATAAAGCTATATGCCATTGTCGTTAATGCCTTCGGAGAAGCACTTTTTTTTTTAATTTTGCCTCTTATCTCTATGGATTTTGCCTCTTAGAATATTTGCCACAGAACCTTTCACCCAATTTTCTTGTGGGGTGGTTATGCATTTATCAGTAATATCTAAGTTTCAACTTTGCCTTTACTACAGTGGCTGAGCATTTTAACAAACTTTGTTGGCCGTTCTCTGATACATGGCCCTTATGGGAGGTTTTGCATCTCGTAGCATTTAAGAGCTCTGCATTGTAATGACCGTAGTGAGCTAATTTATTGTGACTTCATTGTTTGATCATTTTTTTTAAGTACCTCCGAGCTGCCGCAAATTAAAAAAATGAAATATTACAGCACACTTGAGTGCAAACATAACTAAATATGTTGACCTATATGTTCAAACTTTGGTGCAACACTAACTTCAGGTAGTTGTCTCCATGTCATGACTTTCAGTCCAAGCCCATTGTGCAGCGAAAGACTAAGTTTTTGAAGCGAAGACAGTCATCACTGTTTTTCACTGTGCAGGAAATTAATAAGGTACTGGAATCAGAAGGTGGTTTTGTGAACTCATACTTTGCCTACTGGTTATGCTGCATGTCTAAATGCACTTTTATGTGTAAAAGTATTGGGGAAAGATATGAATACATAAATGAATAACAACTTTATCCCATAAGGGAAAGGGGCAGTGGGAAAGGGAGGGGGGTTCTATGCTGGGTACAGGCCTCAGCTACCTTCCGAGTTCAATGCAGGATCTGATCCTGAAGATCAGGCACTGGGCTGCGCAGGGTAGGCTCCCGTTACTCCTTTGAGTGTATTTTGGTGGGTGGTGGCAAACACATGCCCAAAATCATGTGGTTAAGAGAAGTAAGCTCTGAATCTTGCTGTGTTGTATGTGTGTATAAGATTTAGGCGGTGATCAATGTGCTTATGTCTTAGGCACGGACTGACAAGGCTGCAAAGGCTGCGGCTCAGCATGAAGCAGAAGAGGATCTTCTACCAATTGAGGATGTGGAGAGCCTTAAAGACTCACTAATTAGGCGACTTCAGGAAAAAATTCTATTGTACTGTGATAGTCATCGCCATCGACATGCACCTGTGCGTTGTGCGACGAAGAAGAAGTACGCTGGGCTCGCCGTTGCAAGGTCCTGTCCTCACAGCTCTCCATCTGAGCGTCAATAAACGCCCTATTACAATTGGCGGAGGTGCCGGAAACGATCCCACCCAAACTGGAACTGCGAAGCCGTACGCTACCCTCTACGTCCGCCATGCAAGACACTTCGACGCTGCCGGCCGTTCCACCCACGATCATGTGTGCTGGCGTCGTGCGCCAGCGTGACCCTTGCCTGTTCAGCGGCACGGCCGATCAAGATGTCGACGACTGGCTGTCATCCTATGAAAGAGTAAGCACCTACAACAAGTGGGATGACTCATACAAGCTCAGTAACGTCATATTCTATCTGACGGACGTGGCGAACCTCTGGTTTCGCAACCATGAGGCTGACCTGTCATCTTGGTCGACATTTAAAAAGAATTTCGCGGAAGTGTTCGGCCGCCCGGCAGTGCGTAAGCTTCGTGCCGAACAACGTTTACACGATCGTGTTCAGCGCGCTGATGAGACCTTTACCAGCTACATAGAAGACGTCGTTGATCTCTGCAAACGAGTCGACCCGGCCATGCCGGAAGCAAACAAAATCCGCTACATCCTCGAGGGCATTTCTGAGGACGCCTTCCAGATGCTGGTAGCGAAAGATCCCACCAGCGTTAGTGAACTCGTGAAGCTTTGCCAGAGCTACGACGAGCTCCGCAAGCGGCGCGCTTCTAGGCGCCGCTCCAGTGTGTGCGACGAAGGCGTATCCGCATTAGCCCTGGGTGGTTCGCCAACTTCTGAAGGGAGCCCGCTGAATCAAAAGATCAAAGATTTTATTCGTGAAGAGGTCGCACGTCAAATCTCACTCCTTCCCCATTTTCAAGACTCGGGCCGCCTCGTTCCTGAACTGGTTCCATCTTTGGCCCCTGCTATACGCCGTGTCGTGCAAGAACACGTCGCTGATGCCTTGCCGTCCAACCCCGTGGTGCCGCCTGTGACGGCACCTCTCACGTATGCCCAAGTAACGGCTAGGCCACCACCTTCGCCCACGTCTGGCTCCTATGTGCAGGTCCCTGCCTACCGTTCACCGCCGCATGCTGAGCCTTCGTTTCAAGCCCCACCCTCAAGGTTCCGCCCACATCCTATGAAACCTTGGCGTACTACGGACAACCTTCCGATTTGCTATGCCTGCGGTCGGCCGGGCCATGTTGCGCGCCTTTGTCGCCAGCGCCTCCAACCTTCACAGCCTGACATTCGATTTTACCCGTACGATACCGACTCACGCTCGCAAATGATTCCGCCCGGTTCTCAATTTGTCCCACAAGATCGCCAAACCTATACCACTCGTCGATCACATTCTCCTCGGCGCCGATCGCTTTCTCCAGTGCTGCGACGTTCTACCAGCACCGTTGAGGGAAACTAACAGTCGCAGTTCCGGGGGCAAGAACTGCGCTTGTTTCGAATTCCTCAAGTCCTCCATGCCGTCCCGCTAATGTTATCAAAGTTTCTGTAGAAGGCGCCACAGTTCTCGCTTTCGTCGATACCGGTGCAGCCGTCTCCGTCATCAGTGAAGCGCTCTGCCGTCGAATTCGCAAAGTGACCACTCCGATTTCCGACTTTTCGCTCCGCACCGCCTCATCACAGCACATTCACCCCTCCGCATCTTGCACAGCCCGTGTGCTCATTCAAGACGTCTTGTACCCCATCGAGTTTATTGTTCTGCCGAACTGCTCGCATGATATCATCCTCGGATACGATTTTCTATCGACTCATCAAGCCGTTATTGACTGTGCTCGTGCACAAATTGCCTTCGCCCCCCTCTGTGATGCCCCCTTCTGTGATACCCCTCCCCGCACTGCAAAACTTCTCGTCGCCCATGACACCGACATTCCTCCGTTCTCTGCTGCCCTCGTACCACTGTCTTGTGAGTGGGTAACTCCTTTGACTGCGATTTTTACACCTTCCGAAGCCACCTCCCGTCATCCCTGCCTCCTTTTTCCGTTCGCTGTTCTCGAAATTCAAGACGGCAAGAGTGCACTATACGCCTCGAACCCATTTTCTTGCCCAGCAGTCCTGCTCCGTGGCGAATGCATTGGACGTCTTGAAGAGCTTGATCCCAGTCATATCACCACTCTTGCTGACTCAACCCCCTCCTTCGACGTTAGTCTGTGCTCTTGCGATGTTGCGACCGCTTCGACGCCCTCCGACGTTTTCCAACATGCTATTGATGCTGATCTTCCACTTGCGCAACGTGATCAACTTGTCGCCCTCTTGCAGAACTTCGCTTCTTCATTCGACTTTCCTCAAACTGACTTGGGCCGCACGTCTGTCGTAGAGCACACCATCGACACCTTTAAAACTGCACCTTTGCGCCAGCGCCCCTATCGCGTGTCGGCTTCGGAGCGCCAAGTAATTGCTGATCATGTGGACGACATGCTCCGTCGGGGTGTCATTCGGCCATCCCACAGTCCCTGGGCGTCTCCAGTTGTGTTGGTACCTAAGAAAGATGGCTCCTTCCGGTTTTGTGTCGATTACCGCCGGCTCAACAAGATCACGCGCAAGGACGTCTATCCTCTGCCACGCATCGATGACGCACTAGACTGCTTGCAGGGCGCCGAGTTTTTCTCCTCGTTGGATTTACGATCTGGCTACTAGCAGGTGCCAATGGCTGACGCTGACCGCTCTAAAACTGCCTTCATCACACCAGATGGATTATATGAATTCAACGTCATGCCCTTTGGGCTTTGCAACGCCCCGGCCACATTTGAACGCCTCATGGACACTGTGCTTCGTGGATTCAAGTGGCGAACCTGTCTTTGCTATCTCGATGATATCGTAGTCTTTTCTACCGATTTTCAATCCCACCTGCTCCGACTGAAGGACGTTCTCACTTGTCTCGCTACCGCCGGCCTCCAACTGAATCTGAAGAAGTGCCGCTTTGCTGCTCGCCGACTAACAATTCTAGGTCATGTCGTTTCTAAGGATGGCATTCTTCCCGATCCCACCAAACTTCGTGCAGTTGCCGAATTCCCACGCCCAAAATCACTGAAGCAGCTACGAAGTTTCATTGGCCTATGCTCCTACTTTCGCCGCTTCATCTTAAATTTCGCCTCTATTATTGCTCCTCTCATCCAGCTCCACTCCGGTAGCTCCGACCTCTCCGCATGGACACCTGCTTGTGATGACGCCTTCAACACTTTACGCCGTCTTTTGGTTTCGCCTCCCATCCTCCGCCACTTCGACCCGAATGCGCCAACTGAGATTCACACTGACGCTAGCGGTATTGGGATAGGCGCCGTTCTCACCCAACGCAAACCTGGTATCCGAGACTATGTGGTGGCGTACGCAAGCCGCACCTTGACCAAGGCAGAGTCCAATTATTCTGTTACGGAAAGAGAATGCTTGGCCATTATTTGGGCCATCGGCAAATTCCGTCCGTATGTCTATGGCCGACCATTTTATGTGGTCACTGATCATCACGCTCTGTGCTGGCTGGCGTCCCTCAAGGACCCGTCCGGCCGCCTTGCTCGCTGGGCTCTTCGCCTCCAAGAGTATGACATTCGTGTCATATATCGCTCAGGCCTCAAGCATACTGACGCGGACGCTCTTTCGCGCTCACCGCTGCCTCCCTCTTCGTTGCCTGATGAGATCTGCGCCTACGATTTGTCTTCGCTTGCCACTATTGACATGGCCACGGAACAGCGGCGCGACCCGTGGATATCTACACTTCTGGACTTTCTTTCAAGTCACTCTCCAGGTCGTCTGTCTCGGGCGCTTGCCCGCCAAGCTCACCATTTTTGAATTCGTGACGGGCTGCTCTATCGCCGCAATTATCTTCACGACGGAAGGAAGTGGCTTTTAGTCATCCCCCGTCATCTCCGCGCCGAAATTTGTGCTGCTTTCCATATACTGATCCCCAGTGCGCCCACGGCGGAGTGTTGAAAACCTACACGCGCTTGCGTCTACGCTTCTTCTGGCGTGGAATGTACCGCTTTGTCCGCCATTTTGTCCGCTCCTGCCAGTCTTGCCAACGCCGAAAAACTCCTCTCAAGTCCTCTGCTTCGTTGCAGCCGTTGCCCTGTCCTGCCCGTCCGTTTGATCGTGTCGGCATAGATCTATACGGTCCCCTTCCTACAACTTCAGCTGGCAACCGCTGGATTATCGTGGCAGTGGATCATCTAACCCGCTACACTGAGACATCATCATTGCCCTCTGCTTCCGCACGCGACGTGGCTGCCTTTATTCTGAAAAACCTGGTTCTTCGCCATGGTGCCCCTCGCGAACTGCTCAGTGACCGCGGACGCGTTTTCTTATCAGACGCTCTTGAGGCTCTCCTGAAAGAATGCCGCATCATACACCGCACCGCTACCTCGTACCACCCTCAGACGAATGGACTGACAGAACGTTTTAACCGCACTCTCGGTGACATGCTGGCTATGTACGTGAACACCGACCATTCCAATTGGGACCAAGTTCTACCGTTTGTTACTTACGCATATAACACCGCGACACAGGCCACTACTGGATTCTCTCCATTCTTTCTCCTTTACGGGCGCGAGCCACCCTGTACTATGGACACACTTTTTCCCTACCGCCCTGACGTTTCCGAATCTTCCCCGCTATCCGATGCCGTCACGTACGCAGAAGAATGCCGTCAGCTCGCCCGCTCTCTCACAACAGAAAATCAGTGGCAACAAAAATACCTCCGTGATACCGGCGAAGCTTCGCCATATCTCCCGGACACACTGGTGTGGCTCTGGGTGCCCTCCACAACCCCTGGCCTTTCAAAGAAGTTTCTTGCTCGCTACCACGGGCCATATAGGGTCCTCCAGCAAACATCTGCAGTCAACTACGTAGTTGAGCCCGTCACGCCCTCTGCGGACTTGCGTCGCCGTGGTCGTGAAACAGTTCACGTGAACCGATTGAAGCCATTCTATGACCCCGCTGTGCTTTCCGCGCCATAAGTCGCCAGGATGGCTCCTTTTTTTTACCCGGGGGAAAATGTACTGTGATAGTCATCGCCATCGACATGCACCTGTGCGTTGTGCGACGAAGAAGAAGTACGCTGGGCTCGCCGTTGCAAGGTCCTGTCCTCACAGCTCTCCATCTGAGCGTCAATAAACGCCCTATTACACTATGGTTAAAAGCAGAAAACGGCACGTTGCGAAAGCTAAATCGCAATTTGCAGGAAGCCCTGCTTTCAAAAATATTTGCTTCTGGTATGTGCAAAGTTGTTTTTTTCTAACGATTCCCTTAACACCACTTTCACAATTTTTCTTTTTGTCATCATTCTGTTTATATCTTTGAGCTGTGGATTCTCGTGTAGCAAGCAGCCAGATGAATATTTCAATTCGTCCTTGGTGTGCTATTGAAGGTGGCATGACGCTTAACCAAGAGGTAATAAATCAAAGCTATTTATGTTCCTAACACAAGGCACAAATATGATGCAGTGGCAGGTATAAAAATGCAAATTTGTACAAAAAGATTTGGAGTGTTTCTTGAATTTGCTTTTGAATTGAGGAAATTGGTGCAGTTAAAGCAAAGAAAAATCCCAGAGAATGTGGTTTTCATTCCAGGTTTACCAGATTGGAATGCATATGGATTCAAGCATTTAATAAATATATTAAGCATTATTTTGTACCTGCTCCTATGCATAATCACTGCTCAGCTGCATCATGTTGCTTTGATTTCATCATTGCCACAGAATATTTTACTCCATATTTGGCAGATAGCACAAAAAAAAATGAATGGAACTTTTGCTCACAATAGCTACTTATTCTTTGTAAAGTGTGTATCGCCACTCTGCTTGATTTTTGCCATTTGAAATGTTTCTGTCCTACTGCTAGAACAAATACCTGCCTCCGGTCCTCGGCGAGGGCATGAGCAATCAACTGGACAAAAAGAAGCAGATGCAGGCTTGTATGGTAGGTTGAGATTTGAGTTGTTTGGATAAAGCTGCCCTCCTTTTATACCTGCTGAGCACCCATTGAATTCATTGTGAGCAAAGCATGGTAAAATGTATGAAAATATTCTTGTGTCATATGCTGTCTGACATTGCAAGTGGCATTTCCTTTTATGGTTAAACTTGGATGTAACGGACCTGCATATGTAGTGAAATCCTTAATATACCAAAATTTCTTCTCAATTGTCTCTGCATCGAATGAAGGTGTTGTGGCTCTTTACATTGATAACACGGATCTGCCACGTCAACTCTGTTAGCTAATGACAAGTTACTGGAAATTTGGCAGAATATGCAAAAGTTTCATGACAGTAAAAGACAAACTGACATGAGAGGCATGTCTCAGATGACAATGGGAGACTGCAGATGGCAATATGCATCATAGTTTAGTACCATAAGTGTATATTTATGGCAAATGCAGCAGCCTCCGGCACTTTGCTTTAGAGCGTCACGCCATTTGGCACTAAGCAGTTTAGTTCATGATCGAAATGAGTGAAGTTTAACATAATACAGAAAAGATCACAAGCATTCCCATTGCCGCTATGATATTGCTCGCGAGATTCTGATGCTGGTAGCTCTCACATGTCAGGAAGGGGGACAACAGATAGTGCCCGCATGGGTCTGTGCATGCATCTTGCATGCATCACTTGTATGCAATATTCTGACTTATGAAAGTCTTGTTCTTAGTAACGATATGTATTGGCCATCATAGGGGCTAACCTTTCAGTCTAGCCTGACTTATAATTCCTGTCTAACTTTCCTTGAAATTGCTTCAAGTTTGAAAATGCTACTAATTTTGGATGAACTGTTGTCTGTGTCGCTATGCCAATCCATTGCTTTTCACATACTTCTGCCCTGTCACTAGAGCCGACAGCAGCCTCTGAATGCTGCACAAGCCGTGCATCAGGAGGAGCAGCAGACTCAAATGGTTGGTTTATTTTGCTGTTGTATCGGTGTATCTTAATTCCCAAGATTAACTATTTTGCTGACATATGCCGGATGCAGTCACTGCGAGCAGAGTACGACAAAAGGTGCAAGAATGTTGCATGTCCAATGGAAGCTAATCATAGCCAATGGCAATACCCTTGTCACTTGCAATTAAGTTGAATTGGAATGATTTATTCAGACAAGCTGGACTTAGACATTTTACTGACGGTAACATTCATAGCCATCTGTTTGCAAATCATTTTAGTCTTGCTGACTTGTCTCACTTGAAGATGTTTCAGCTGACCGAAGTGTCTAGCAACATAAGAGCTGCCATTAGCTAGGTGCTGCAATCTCACCACAGCATTTGTTAGCCAGAAGTCCAATGTTGCAGTGAAAATAGTCCATATTCTACTGTACCTGCTCATATTCTACTGTACCTGCTCAAAGCAAGTATTTGACAAGCCTCGTGGTAGTGCAGTATAGGTTTCTTAATTTTTTTTCCTGTCACCTGCTTGCTACTGGGGGCAGAGTAGTTTTGGGATGTGGGGGAAGCTGGATTTTAGATGATTTTTCAGTAACAGATTTTGGGTGCAGAACTGAAACATTAACAATATTGGGCTTTACCACAAAATAAAAACCCTTTTTCAATGATCTGCATTTTGTCAATGTTGCCCATTTTAGGCAGTGTTATCCTTGCACCACCACTTCATGAATTGAATCCTTTTGTATATGCTTGTGCTTTGTGACCAGAGCTGATGGCCACCTGCAGTCCTCGGCCAAGTCTTGCGGCACCGGGTCCACTTGGACGAAATGAAGAAGCTGCAGTCTTGGATGGTAAGTGTTGTAGCGGCGTGTGCCGCAGATGTACACGGACTGCCAAGCAACCAAGAAAATCCTCTTTATTTCAACATGCAGTCACTTATATACACAGAGCGACACTGGTGCCTCTGGCGGCCGGTGATCACAAACTCGGTTCAAAAACGACTACATTGGTTAGTAATTTAGTAGTGGTAGTACGTTAGTGCTCGTTTACCGAATTATATTTACAATAACGACAACGTGCTTGTCCTAGCACTTAATACAAAAGTATATAGAAAACAAAACAAACAAACAAACAAACAAAACAAGATACACTTCAATAATGTCCACATCTTCCAAACTCAACAACATTCGTGCGGAGAGTGATAAATTCATGTTCACTACAGCACAACGAGTCCTTCTGCACTTAGTGTCCATAGCGGTCTGGGGGTCGCCTGTTCCTTGGTGGCTGTACCCTACGCTGTGGTCCCGATGCTTCAGAGAACCCACTGGCTGCAGGCGAAGTCTCTTCCGGTTCACAGCAGGTCACTGATGGCATAGGTTGCTGCTTAGCAGCAGCCACAGCTGAAGACCCGGTTGGCGCTTCTGAAACGGGTCCGTCCGTGCACTCTAAGAACTGGAACTCTTATTTCAAGAGTCAAACAGCCTAATTACTCCTGCAGATCTCACTTTACTCCTGCCATATGCGAGGAAGAGTGAAATGGCCTTTCAATCTTCCAAGAAAAAATGAGTAAAGTGAACATTCTACTCCTGCAGATTTAGATAGCGTTAAAGGTTGTTTTACTCCTGCGATAAAGAAATTATAACTTTCCGTACCACACATGTTTCGATTGTTGCTCGGGCAGCACAAGTGTCCGTATTGGACATTGAAGCAGGCTTCTTTTTCATTTTTTCCTCCTGTCTGCGTGATACCGCATTAAATAGTAGTAATCAGCTATCAAGGGTAAAGGCTTCCAGGCGTGTCGTCTGCTACTGTTTTCAACTACGAAACTGTCAACTGCTCAAACCAAATTTACCTGAAGAAATGAATAACCTACGACCATCTAACTTCACAAATGAACCTTACTATTTGAAAATAATTTATGCATTCACAAATACTTGATAGTTATCAAACTCATGCTCCCTCTTCTTTCTTTTTTTTTTTTTTTTTTGCGTTGCGCAACTGTTGCTCTCCTTGTTCAGTTCAAGCGCTGCGTTAGCTGTGCGTTGTTTGTTCTTGCGGCCTGTCAGTTACATCGTATTTCGCTTAGAAATCCTTTATTACCGCCGGCTTGACCTCTTAAACTACCCTGTTATATCATTATGAAATGCATCGCAAGCCTCAAGCCTTCGCAGTGTTCACCATTTGCAGCGCGCACACAGGATATGACCTGCAACTTGCTTTCAATGCTCGCTCGCCAACGGCATCAACGGTCTCCGGACAATAATGGAGTCATTCAGGTAAGGTTCGCTTCTATTTTTTTTTTCCGCAACTGCAAGTTTAAAACGCGCAAAAGCGTGTAGACTTCTGTTCATTAGCACATATTTTGAAGCCTCAGTTTTACCAAGCGCTATTTTCTTGTACTGGGAGCAGTGGCATTGTCGCTTGTTCGAACATGGGAGGCGCGTAGGCGCTATTTGTTTTGGCAGTGCTGTAACCGCTAATTTTCTTCCGTAGACACAGAAGTATGTGTTCTTGTGCATACATACTTTAATAACTTCCATTTTTTATCATCACAAATATGCATCGGCAGTCACGTTTACGTCCGGTTGAGTGAGGCATTACAATTTTGTTCCTTGCACTTCCAGGTGTACACTGTTTTTGAAAATGTTCTCCTGGAAGACAGCTGCTTGCTCAGGGTGGATGCTTGCTTGGTTGCTAAAGGCGTCCCGTGAACAGCATTAAGCTCGTAAGTGTGTTCTTCCGTCACATGATTCTCAAAAGGCACTACCATGATTAATGGTGATAAATGCTTTATTTGCCTACCTATGCTGTACAAGTGGAGGAACCGCGGCCTTAGGCTAAGCACATGCCCACGAAGTGCGGTCAGCTGTTGCCATGGTCTCCTAGGCTGTTCTGTCTGAGGACGTCATTGCATATTAGGGCACTTCAGATGGGCAAGCAGCTTGAGTATGCGAATGTGTTTGCTTGCACTTTATGTTCTGAAGATTAGTGTCGTGTGTAGCAGCCAATCAAGGAAGTAATCGTGAGTTAATCCGAAGAAAATGAATTGTTCATTTTTCACTTCCTGGCATACTTTTTTTCTTCTGTAGAAAAGTCACTTATAAACAGTATGCATACTTTTTTTATAGCTGCAGCATGGACATGCTGTTATAAAGCCACTTTGAAACCTCAAAGAAGTAAAGTTGCTATTTAGGTCATGCTCATAAGAAAGAGAAGCTGCTAAGAATGGCTCACGAATTAATTGTCGAGTCATAAAGAATATTCTTTGTTGCTGTGCAAAATAATGCAAAATGTCCTACATCTAAAAAAAAAATCTGGAAACATTTCAGTGACCTGTTGCGTGCTTGCTGAAACACACACACACAAAAAAAAAAGAAAATGAGGGTGGGGACCAATGTTGAGTGCACACAGGAAGTTGAGTAGCGGAGGAAGTCATCACCGAGCTCTATGACAGCAGACTTGGCATGGCAAGGAGTCATAGAGCACTGGCACGACAGTGTTGCATCGGCTTCAGCTCTTTCCACGCACTTTTGATGGCCTTCCATAACTCATCAGAATTTGCAGTGTGCAGGACCCTTTTTTGCAAAATGGCTTTTAATGCCTGAAATGTTTTCAGTGACTTTCATATCAGCGACCTTAGGAAGCCAAGCTAGTGTAATGGGCTACAAAGCTTTTCAAGGTGCACTTTCACAATGTGCGCCGTGAGGATAGGGAAAGAATGCTGTGGCAGAAAATGCCCATTCTTGTAAGCCATGATTGACAGCTCTTAACCACACGGCCAGAGTAAAGAGCACATAAATGACGAACACAGGTGCTGAACTTCAATTTTATTCTGTAACCACTAATATTCTGCTTATATACCCATAAAGGCACAGACAAGTGGCGATTTTTGACACTTGTGGCAACAAAAACTAATGTGACAGATAAAAACCAAAAAAAGTACCGAAAGGGCAAACCCGAACGAGGAGAGAACGAGATAGGCAAGTTATCTTTTAAGCCGCCAACACATGGAAAGTGGACTAATAAGTACAAAAAAATTACAAATGTGGAAGGAGAGCAGAAAATGGGTAGCAGAGGTAAAGGTAACAATTAGCACAGCAAAATGCATGAGATGAAGTGCACTAAAACTGAAAAAAAAAGCGTCATGAACAGCGACAATGAAGCCAACAATTGACATTGCCAAATGCAGAACACAAGCAGTACTAAATAGCTAAACCAAAGCAAATGAACGAAACGCGCATGATCAACAAGGGTGAAGTCAACAATTAACATAGCGAAAGGATGAAGATGAGGCGCATAAAACCAAACAACAAAGATAAAATGTCAAGAAATGAATTCAACAAATGTAACAAAGCTAAAACCAGGCTAGATTACAGAATTCCATAAAGAAAGGCAATCTATTTTTCCAAAAGTGAAATGGAGGGGGTGCTAACACAATCATCCTTGAGCCTCAAAATCTTGGCAGCTTCGACTATTTCATGTGTCAGCTTTACCAATGTGTTTTTAACACTGTTTTTTTTTTTTTTTTTTCAAAGATTGGGTGGCATGGCTTCTTTGAGTCGGTTCCTGCAGTGGACGGGCAGATTCCTGGGGAATTACCTGAGAAGTCATTTTAATGCTCCATTAGCCTTTCATTGATGCATCAAAAAGGCTTGTTTGTCCATGTATACCTTACGGCAAGTGAAAGGCTTAGAGTGAGCGCCTTCTGTACACTGCTCCTAAGGGTTTTCTGTGCTTCTTGGTGCGGCATCTTTTCTTTTTCATTAACGATCCACGAAAGCTGCAATAGTTGCTCAGGGGCAGAAAAGAACGTCAACTCCTGCTTTCTTTTCACTCATCGTAAGGTTGTGGGAAATTTGGTGCATGCAACGAATCACTGCAACCTTTTTGCGTGGCCTGTGCACTTCAGCCAGTGGTTGTGTTTTTGCACTTGGTGTTTTTCAGCACTTTTTCTGCGACAGTGGAGAGGACTTGTAATGGGTACCCTGATTGCGTGAGCCTGCATACCTTTTTCAAGAAGCTTTCTTGCAATTTGTGCTCGCATGACTTGTTCAAGGCGTTGACAAGGGCAGACTGGATGATATTTCTTTTGACCAGCTTTGGAACGAGCGGAGCTGCATGTTAGGAAGGGATTGTTTCCCCTTGGTCCAATCCGCCTTTTGCGCGAGTTTTCTGCGCATGCGCGAAGCCCCAGCGGCGACTGATGAAAACACACTGAGAGGCGTCGACGGCGCTTCTCGTCGCCGCACTCATAGCCAACGCACGGGGGCTGGAGGCGCGGTACGTTCACAGCCTCGGTAAAACGATGCCAACCACCTGTGCCGCTTACGTCTGCCACTCTCGAGGCGTGCCGGGATGCAAGACGCGTTTTGTTAGGTTTCCTTCGGCAAGCCGCGACCTGCAACGGCGTGAAGCTTGGATTAGGGCAACCAAGCGTCAAGACGTGAATGGGCGACCTTGGCAGCCGACTGCGTGCTCTCGACTGTGCGAAAAACACTTCGTTACAGGTATGTATGCATCTAAAGGAAATGTGCATGATGAAAAGTATCTACCGGAGTTTGCACCAAGCCTGTAACCCACCAGTGATAGCAGCAATGAGCATTTGTTCGGCGCGTCTGATGGCGATGTATTTTGTCGTTTGTTGCGAAGGGGCCGGGTAGCGCAGATATCAAAGGTGGTTGTGTGCGCTAGACCGTAATATTTAGCATGTTTTATTGCGACTGCCGCCTGACTAAAAAGAAGAAGAAGAAAAAAGGTGTTGTGATGCACCGCCGTCAGCGAGCCGAGTGGTTGAGCTGGTCATGAGGCTCGCGAACGGCAGTGCATTAAAACGCCGTATTTTTTTTTTCTTGTTAGTGAGGTGGCAGTCACGATAAAACATGCTAAATATTACGGCCTAGCGCACACAGCCGCTTGTGATATCTAAGCTACCTAGCCCTTTCGCACATAAAGATAAGAAGGGACAAAATACATCGCCTTCAGGCCCCGGTGCAACTGAAGCAATCACGCACCGAAGAAATCCTCATTGCAGCTATCACTGGTGCGCTACAGCCTGGGTGAAAACCAGTAGGTACTTTTCATCATGCCTATTTCGCTTAGATGCATACATACCTGTAGTATCTGTGTTTTTGCCGCTCGGAGCATATGACGCACTTGCACGACGCACAGTATTTTTTTTTTTTTTAATAAAAGGCTCGCCTTCGTGCACGCCAAAGCATCCGGACTTTGTTCCTTTAATGTACGCAATCAGATGCACTTCGTTAGGGAGCTTGATAATCGTCTTCGTCCAACCGTTCGCAACGGCAAGGAAACCGCCCGGCACAATAAATGAGTCTCCTGGAGGGTTCATGCTCGTTCACTTGCAGAGTGGATCGCTCTGGACGTAAAACAGGGTTGGTTCCTGACCGAGATGCGCATCCGATATGTAGGAGATTCACATGTGTCACCAAGTTGTTGATTCCGCAGAAATCGCGGCGGAGGCAGAAATGAACGTTGGAGATCCTTTCACAACAGAATGACCATTCTCTGCGCACCGAGAACCTTTTCACCACTGCGACCACATCCGTTCCGACTCCTGAGGCCAGAAACCGGCTACAGCTCTGAATCATCCATTGCCAGAAAAATGCAGCGCGTTTCCTGCAGGTGTGCATTTCGGCCGGGACAATGCCCTTTTCACGGGGTGTGTATATGTGACTCTCTGCCGATCTTCGTGGATGAAATCCTATAGCTGCACGGTTGTAGATGACGCGAGGAGGAAGCGACGCCCATTGCACCATGCCGGCGCCGCGGTGACCGCATTGTGCTCGGTAACTCAAGACACCCCACGCATATGCGCCGCTCAAAGTCACAGGATACGATTCCACCTAGCTCTGCAGCATCAACAAACCCCTGGCTGCTTTGCCCTTTGAGATCCCTCTCTCTCTCTCTGCCCCCACGCTCTCCTGTCTGCCGAAAACCTGCACGCGTCGAACACGGCCCGCGCTACACGCTCTTACAATACGAAGATAGTATATGCGTACGTGCGTTATGAGTGGATTGTGAAAACGCTCTACCTTCCCCCATACTGCGTGAGCATGATATGCTGCAATCACTGTCACTACTTTCCGCTCCGAGGCCAAAAAAGGGGGGAAGCTTTCGCTTTCTACCAGCGTTGGCGTGGCCATTTCGTATGGTGCGCTCTCGCGTCGTCTGCTACACTGCCGCTCAATGTGTTTCCCGCCCGCTCCCGCATGATGGTGCCACATCCTCGCGCAAAAGGCGGATTGCCCGGCACACATAACTGGGTGTAAAGAAGATTCTTAGTTCCAGGATGTGCATGGAATCATTGTCCGGCATTTCGTGCATAAATTTAAGGGGAGCCAGGGCACTCTTAAGGACACTAAAAATTTCAGGTACTTCATGAAAAAAAAGGCTTCCTTGTCACAGTCGAAAAGAACCAAGAAATCATCCACAAAGCAGAAAATATTTTGAACTTGTTAGTGTTTGAAATGGTTCCTGAGACTTTTGTCATGCATAGCTAAGAACAGATCACTGATAACGGGGCAATACATGATCCAATGCAGATCCTGTGACTTTGGATAAAGTGTAAACCATTCCATTCTAGAAATGTTGATTTTAGGTACACAGAAAGCATAACCAAGAAACCATCTACAGAGACACCACACTCATTCTGGAAGGATACTGCTCCAGGTTTGTCGATAGCTTCACGAACGCATTTCATGAGGTCCCCCATCTTGAGGTATAGAATAAAATAATTTTAACATCTGTAGAAAAACACTGTAGGCTTTCTTTCTATTCCAGTTCAAAGACCTAATGATTTCATCTGCATTCTTTACCAGAAAGGTATCATCGATAGAAAGCAATTTCTGGTTGCCTTGCAAATACATAGAGACGTCTTTCTGCCAGGTATCCTCCGAAACAATAACGCACAGAGGGCACGAGAGGTATATCTGGCAGAAAGACGTCACTATGTATTTGCATGGCAACCTGAAATTACTTTTTATCAATGATCCCTTTCTGGTAAAGAATGCAGATGTAGTCATTAGGCTTTTGAACGGGAAAAGAAACAAAGCCTATCATGCCTTTTCTATAAATGCAAAAGGCTTGTTTTATTCTATACCTCAAGATAAACCTCATGAAATGCGTTCGCAAAGCTATTGACCAACATGGAACCATATCCTCCCAGAGTGAGTGTGGTGTCTCTGTAGATGGTCTCTTAGAATTGTTTTCTGTGTATCTAAAATAAACATTTGCAGAAAGGAATGATTCACACCTTATCCAAAAGCACGGGATCTGCATCATATCATGTATTACTTACTCCCTTGCTCAGTGATCTGTTCTTAGTTATGCATGACAGTAGTCTCAGGAATCACTTTGAAAACTCACGAATTCAAAAAATTTTCTACTTTGGGGACGACTTCTTAGTTAATTTAGACCGTGACGTAGAAACCTTTTTTCATGAAGTACCTGAAGTTTTGAGTGTCTTTAAGAGTATCCTGGCTCCCCTTGAATTAAAGCAAGAAATGCCAGACAATGATTCCATGTGCTTCTTGGAACTAAGCATCTTCACACCCAGTCACGTGAGCTGGGCATTTGAACCAAGGGGCAACTAGCCCTTCCTATAAAATGACTCCGCTCGTTCAAAGCTGGTCAAAAGAAATATCATCCAGTCTGCCCTTGTCAATGCCCTGAACAAGTCATGCGGGCACAAATTACAAGAAAGCTTCTTGAAAAAGGTATGCAGGCTCACGCAATCAGGGTACCCGTTACAAGTCCTTTCCACTGTCTCAGAAAAAGTGCTGAAGCACATAGGCAACACGATAATGTTCCAGGGATTCCTTACATGCACCAAATTTCCCACAACTTTACGACGAGTGAAAAGAAAGCAGGAGTTGACGTTGTTTTCTGCCCTCGAGCAACTATTGCAGCTTTGATGAATCGTTAATGAAGAAGAAAAGCAAAAAAAAATAAATAAAAAAGAGGCCGCACTAAGAAGCACAGAAAACCCTTAGCAGCACATGCGGAAGGCGCTCACTCTAAGCCTTTCACTTGCCGTAAGCTATACATGGACCAAACTGGCCGATGAAGGCTAATGGAGCATTAAAATGACTTATCATATCCCCCAGGAATCTGCCCGTCCACTGCAGGAACCGACTTAAAGAAGCCATGCCACCCAATCTTCGAAAAAAAACTGTGTTAAAAACTCATCGTTATAAGCTAACACATGAAATAGTTAAAGCTGCCAAGATTTTCAGGCTCAAGGATGATTGTGTTAGTACCCCCTCCATTTCACTCTTGGAAAAAAAGATTGCCTTTCTTTATGGACTTCTCTAATCTAGCCTGGTTTTAGCTTTATAACATTTGTTGAATTCATTTCTTGACATTTTATCTTTATTGTTTCGTTTTATGCACCTCATCTTCATCCTTTCGCAATGTAATTGTAGACTTCACCCTTGTTGCTCATGAGCATTTCCTTCATTTGCTTTGTTTTAGCTATTTAGTGCTCATCTTCTGCATTTAGCGGTCAATTGTTGGCTTCATCTTTCTTGTCATGCACTTTTTCTTTCAGTTTTAGTGTACTTCATCTCGTGCGTTTTGCTGTGTAATTGTTAGCTTACGTCTGTTACCCATTTTCTGTTACCATTGCATTTTTTTTTTCTGTTATTAGTCGGTTGTTCCACGTGTTGGCGGCTTAAAAAATGATTTGCCTATTTTGTTCTCCCCTTGTTCGGGTTTGCTCTTACGGTACTTCTTTTTGTTTTTATTTGTCACAAGTGTCGAAAATCACCACTAGTCGGTGCCTTTATGGGTATATAAGCAGAGTATCAGTGGTTCCAGAATAAGGTTAAAGTTCAGAGCCTGTGTTCGTCTTTTATGTGTTTACTCTGTCCGTGTGGTTAATTAAGCACTGTCAACCATGAATCAACACCATTAGCCCGACAACTTTTTCTATCCTTGCAAGGTCCTTTTAGCAGGTGAGAAAGGAGCTGGTGGCAATGATTACAAAATAAGCTTGGGAGCTCAGCTGACCATCAATGCAGGGAAGAGGTGAGAGGCTGTCTTTGTGGCAACCTCCCCCCCCCCCCTTCACATGTTTAAGGATTTTTGAGTGCTTGGCCTGAGGCCATTGACATAAAGGGGATCATACCTTAAAATAGCAGTATTTAATGAAAGTTACAGCCTTGGCAGCAAAACAAACATGGTATATAAGAAAGCAAGCCACAGGTCAAAAGACAAAAGTATAATCATTTACTTTTTAGCAACTAGGCAGCACTCTTTTTGTTTCTAGGCCCACCCAGTACAGGCCCACCCAGTAATGCCTTAAAGTTAGGGCTTTTGTGTAGCCATCCTATCTGAATCCTGCTTTGTCACGCCTTTGCCTAATAAATTTATCTGACACATTAAGGCCCTTATCTCACCCCCTGTTACGAACAGGCTGTCACTAACTGAGGCAACAATTTGTAAATTCTTTTTGGTTGCTTTTTGGTGAGATAGTGGGAAGCATCTTTGATTTGGTCTTCATCCCGGTAAGTATGTATGATTATGCCCTCTGAAGCCTCAGCCACTCCAGTTGCTTTTCTGTAGTGCGCTGTCCAGTGATGTCCCTCTAATTATGAATCTTTTCGCTTGAGGTATCGCGGCAGCCTTATAGGTCCGTAGCCATGCTGAAGCTCTAAGCAATGCATGTTGATAACTGTCCATTTTACAGATTGAAAAAGCGTTCACATCAGAAAGTGAGAAATGAACGATCCATAAATGGGTGTGTTTGGCCAGTGTTTAAATTGCATTTCTTCAATTGTTTGCTGTATAGGACAGTCTTCAGAACATAAAATATGAGCAAGACCGTTTGTCTGCTCATGCTGCCTGTTCATCTGAAGTGTGCTAATGTGGAGTAACATCCTTAAAGAACAGTATAGCAGATGTGGGCATGCTATTCAACCCATGTACAACCTCTTGACCAATCACTTTGTGGCTAAGTGCAGTTACTACAGGCCTACTATTACCTTCCATGCTATGTGTGTGTTAATTGTTGCACTCCTTATTTAATCTTAAGAGAATGATCTGTGTAGGTAATTGCATAAAATAGATCACTACCTTATTTTGACAACTGATTTATTGCTATTGCTGCCATGCAGCATGTGACACTGATTGAGTGTATTGTTCTCAATCACTTCCTTCAGCCAATGCTTGGTTTAATAATTTTGTTTTCATTGTCTTGTGTTAAGTAATGGCAATAATTAGTGAACTGGTTGATCTTGTGCCCTTCCAGCAGGTGTGCTTCTGCTTGGCAGCACATGAGACTCACTGATTCTTGTTTATAAGTCACTGTATCTGTTCTGTTCCCAAACATGTAATTGTACTCAAGGGGACGCAATCACAGTTCTTCAATGCTGTTTTTTTTGTAATATACTAGTTGACTTTGCTTTATATTTGATGATATGTATTCTTTCCTTGACTATCATTGTGTATATCAGTGGGCCTCTTAGATTATCCACTGTCCGCAGGTCGCCTGAGTACAGCCCAGCCATTTGTTTACTAGGGTTGCTCTGGCGTTAGTCTTTCTCCAGGTGGACAGTTCCGGGCTACCTGCTGGCTGCTAGACTTGCCAGGATGATTTTATGTTGGCTACTCGCATCCAACTAGCAAACAACGGAGAGGTGATGGGGAGGTGAGGAATGTCTGCGGCTGTTTTTATTGACTAGGACCGCAGAGCTTCGGGTGAAATTATCTTTTGTTTTAAGGGTGTCTTTAATAATGTGCAGGCAGGTGCTCATTTCAGCTGATCTGCAGTGCTCATTTATTACATCTTTAACTGTCGCCGCATACATATTTTGTATGTGTGTGACATTGTCTCCCATCACATAATTTACAAGATCAGATGTTCGTTCCATATTGAGCTTAATGAGTTCGGATTTGCAAATTATATTTGATCTGTCAAGTTCTAGCATCAACTTATTTTACAGCATTGTTCGAGAACCTTCTCGAGCGTGAGAGCAGACTTCAATTCCCTGTGCACTCAGGCATGCGCATTCATGCAAGTATATCGTCAGCATGCGATACACGGTCCGAGTGTTCGGTATTTACTTTTGTAGCGCAGTGGAAAGGACATACTTTGGTAATTGCTCAGAAATATTTTAAGATGTAACGCATGCATGCACTATCACGTTTCACTTGATTCATTAAGGTGGTCACGACAGCTAACAACTGAGCATAAACTAGTTATTGCATTTCACTCCTCACACGTTAAATTATAAATCCTCGAAATTTGAGCTCATTCGGTGCAGCAGATAGTTTTAAAAATAATTTTTATTATTATTGAAATTGGCTTTCTGGTCTGGCAACCATTGGCCGCTGACGTCATGAGATATCATTCCCATGTCGTCTGCTATTCGCGATGTAGTCTATGTATGCTGCACTTTTGCATTCGTGCTTGGATGGTGGTCACAGATTTTTTTTTTTTCAGCAAAAATATTTTATTCGCATATTCTCTTTTCCTTGAAAAGCCTTTACTATAATATGCGACTTTAGTGATCCTCGGACTTGTTTTGGGCTTCGTCTAGAGATTGCCGAGGAGGCTGAAATGGACGGGCTCATGCTGTATAATTCAGCATACAATCAGAAGCATCTTATTCTTACACTATGAGATTTAGCTTGTTTTAGCAACAAGCACTCACGCATATAAAAAGGTACTTGTCCGTTTCTTCCCGCCGTGTACCCGCGCCACGAAAGTGGGGAGGGGTTAGCATTATGTTCCTGATTGCTGAGGTATTGCCGTTGCTCTTTCGGTCCAAAAACTAAGAGTAAGCAAGCATTACCTTGAGGCGAGAGCATACCTTGCAACATTAAAGGAGCAGACAAAACTTTTAAACAAAGCAGTACCTCTTGACGACCTTCCATTGATCAGTTCCGTCGGTGTCGCGGGGCCGAAAACCTCACACTACGGTGATAGGTGCTGGTCGTGCTGGCGTCGTCGCCAGTGTAATGCAAAAAATCATGCGTCGATAAGCTAAAGCTGATAAGCTGACTGACCGTGCCTTATGCTGAAGGAAACATGCCTTATTCTATATTGCTTTTGTGCAGTAGCATCTTCATCAAGCGCTTTCGTCTGAGGGTCGGCCACTGAGTCAATCAACTCCCTCCCCCCTCCCTGCAAAGAAAAAAAAAGTGTCCTTTGATATTGCAGCCTGCATTTCAGACGACGCTCCACCGTGCATAGTCTCCTGTCCGCAGTGATAAGAATGTTTTTAATATGAAAGCGCCTCTACTTTAATAAAACTTTAGCAGCACACCTCTGATTTGAATTCATTATGCAATTGGGGCTGGTACAAAAGCAGCCAATGGTGTGTGCTGTGCCTTCACTGTGGGGAACAACTGCTAGCATGACCAGCGTGGCAGTACAGCCTTGCATGTTGTTTTTCATGCATGATGGCTCACACGGGGAAGATTGGGAAAAAATAAGGCGATAGATAGTGCATGCATTTGGCATTTCTCAAATATTTCTGAGTGCTTCCGAAAACACATTCTTTTTTCACTGTGCAGAAAAATGAAATGAAGACGTGAAAAATTAATGCACTCATGATACTGATGTACTGTCTTTGCCAGAAGTAACCAGGCTGCGTGTTCCGCTTCTCAGTCGGTTAGCAGAGAATTCATAAAAGTTCTGATGCTGTAAATTGGTGCAACATAAATGAGAGCTCCTGTCTTCACTTGCCAAAAAGTTATGATCCTCAGGGGATCCATGTTAGCTTCAGAATACAAGCAAGAAGCAAAACATGCAGCCTGGTTACTTTTGGCAAAGACGGTACATGCACTTATTAATGTGCCTTCTCGAGTACGTACTGGGAGCTGCAACCCACGGCAATGCTCGAGAAGGTCCTCAAACAGCAAGTCAAGTAAAATAAGCTGAGTACGGACTTGAGAGATGAAACGTATTTTGCAAATAAATCGATTTAATGAGCATAGTATGACGCAAACATCTGCACTTGTAAATGGTGAGAAGAGATATGTTGCCCCACATACACAAAATAAGTAAGCAATGGCAATGGAAAGACACACAAGATGTCCACCACGACTGGCAGAAATAAGCACTATCCTTGAGATTGTACGAAATGTCTTGTTCACTAAAGTACCGCACATGCTCACCACTTCCATATAACCTCTGTTGTCTGCTAGCCGCCCAAGCGCAACTCACACTAAATCATCCTTGTGAGAGTGTGGCATTCAGTGGCATATCATCAGAGAAAAAATGACCCCCCCCATACACACAGAAAAATGTAAGAGCTGGCTCCACGCTCGGGCGCCCCTTAGGCTAATAACTTAAGCCCAGTGACAAGGTGGCACGTATGCGGAAACTAACGATAAAAAAGAGTAAGCGTGACAAATGTCTCTTAAATGTAATTTATGTTCATTATTTTACCTGTGTTTGCTGTGTTTTTGGTCATTTATTTTTAATGTGACAGTATTGAAGGCCCCGTTTCCCCAAAATCTTGCATTGTTGGTGGCAACGTCGTGAGCAAAAAAGTCATGAGCAGGGTTCTAGCATTTGGTAATAAGCAGGTGACATTTTTGTGAGTCAGGCATTGATTTTTGGTGTTAGTTTGTGTGGCATCATGAGGCCGCATGAGATGCCGAATTGCCTGGAGCTCCTTACGATTGAAGGGTGAGATGGGCCCTTCCGAGTCGCACTTTTGTGCAATGTTGCTAAAGCAGGTATATATATATCTATGTCAGGTTGTCTTTCAGATAATGTGGTAGCTTATCACTGTATGCTAATGAATGTTTGAGATAAATGGATCAGTGACGAAGCGAATAGCAGTATGCAGGTACGAAAAGGTGGGTCACCTTGTAGAAATGCAGACTGAAGACAGTCAAACTACCACATTATACCCTTAAAGGCAGACTTTAAGTATCCCTCCAGGTCTTAATTTTAATTTATTTATCCGAGGGCTGTTTTTAGCACCTGTTTTCCTTCCGGATTTGGTTTTCATTTATAATTGTGTGAATTTAAGGTAGTCTCATTTCTCGCAAGGGTGGAAGAACGGGCTAGTTGCTGGTTCATATTGGGAAAGGAAAAAATGATTGCACACTCGACAAAGTGCTGTGTTGTCATTTTTTGTTCATGTCTCAAAAATGCGCTGTTATTTTTTCTCAAGCTCTCTGTTCTTACTGAGCTTTTTCATTTCGCCTCAGATGCATGACCTACAGTAATGAAGAAGGACATGCCTCTGTGTTTATGCCTTATCACTTAATGTTGTAGTATTATATTTTTTTTCTTATGTCTATAGCCCTGTGTTTTAGATAAAAAGAACGACCGAGGTTGCCCTGCTTTGTTATATTGAACAACAATGCACCATAAAGTCATCCCGCTGTCAAAACATGCATGAACATCGGAGCATATCCTACCTTCCGTTATCACTCTCAAAGAAAGTGTCTAGTATGCAGAAACACTAAGGCGGTAGGCATTGCTAGTGAAGTTAACTGCCGCCTGACCACATGCCCACAGGCTACGAGGTCAGCCACTCAGTGTGTATGTGTGTAAGGGCTGATGTGTTAGCAGAATTAGTGTAGCAGCAGCTTCTCTACACTACCAGGAAATGAACCACTGACAGGGTTTTAATTAGTTTGAATACTTGTCACGCAGTATGCTGTGTTGGTCCAACTGGTCACATTGCAATGCATCACCTTCTTAGTTGGATCTCTGCCTTCGCCACTACTGCAGAGTGTAGGCAGCAGTGTGTTATTAGTCTGTGCAGACGTAATTGAGCGGAAAGGTTGCTTTGTGGTCCAAGCAACAGCGATCCGATATCACCTTTCTTAAAGGTTGTTGGGCTGGTGGAGTGCATTACACAAATATTACATGTATAATGTATGTTCTGCATGCACATGTGCTTGGTAGCATTGCCGCAGTATCTTTGACTATTCAGGATCGATGACAAGAATGCCAGCCTACCTACCACAAGCTGTTGTGAACACCTCGATTACTATATTATTGCGTTGCTATAGTGGCTTATCCACAACCAATGACTTGGTCAAAAGAACATAAGCACTCCAGAGAGCTTAGACGTTAGCTTGACAGGGTCAGGGTGCTTACTGAATTTGGTATGGCAAGCATCATGCAAAAAAGGAAGTGGTGGCAGTCCTAAAACTTTTACACTCTGCTAGATATAACTTCTGTGTGGATCTTGCATGAAAGTAGCAATTATCAGTCAATTTTGCAAATATATTCGGTGGAATCAGCTGTGCAATACAGTATGATGCTATATCTGGCTAATTGCACATACATTTAGGTTTTTTTTTTATTCTGCAAGCTCGCCATAAGGCATATTATAAAAACCCATCTAAATTGTTTTCCATAAGTAACCGAAGAAGGCTCTTGCTCTTATCGTTGTCGGTGAGCCATTTGGAGAAGTCCGCTTGCCTTGTTGCAGTTAGTCCTACTTCCTGCTGAATCTGTCCTTGATGGTCCCTGCACAAGTGCACAGCAGGTGGCGAACATCCACTTCTGCAGCTGGTGTGCAACACTTCGGGCATGTGGCGGGTCCGATGTCTTCTTGAGATTCCCATCAGCATGTTACAGATAGGGTAAGGGCCGCCCCAGCTCTTATTCTTGTTTCTTGCTATTGTTGTCTGCAGTACTAAAACCTGGCTCCTCATCTCCCTGGTATATGAAGTAATCAATTACAGGCTCTGCATCTCAAATACCCATATATTTGAACCTTTGAACAACAACAGCATCTGGGGACATCACATGCAAAGATTTGAAAATACGCAAACAGACAGGCTTAAGTGACACTCCAAGCTAACCTCATGGTGTCATTACGTGGTTGACTGCTGCCATGCGCAAAGTACAGATGTGTCTGAATTGTTCTTTATATGCCACAGAGCTAGACGATGATAATGATGGCAGCAGGCAGGGGCAGTACCTCGGGGTGTATGCAGGGCCACTGTACTATGCAGATTCCATTTCCTTCCAAATAACAGGTTCCAAATTTACAAGGAGTGGCTCATACATAAATGTAGCCCTTAGTCGAGTGTAAAAGGCACTCTATATTTCCTTGGTATGGATGATCAGGTCGTTTAGGCTTTTTGAGAAAATGTATTGCATAAAAGGGTTGCCCTTTCTCAGTATTATTTACACTTGGCAAAGTGCTAGACTGCATTATGCAAAGATAGTCTGCAGTCTACCTCTCCCTTCTTGCCGCCCTGCTGAAAGATATCTGTTGTATGTCTGTAGCAATGCATCCGTCTGTTGTTTCAGGCTACTAGGAAAAGTGACACTATGCACAGGCAACCGTAATAAGCATACTTATTGCGTCCCCACTAGCAACGTAAAGCAATTTGCCTTTACAGTGGTCTTGTTTATGCTCTTTCAGCTAATTGCTTGCCTTTTCATGATGCTATTTCCTTACACCTTCAGTTAAGATCACTGCAAAATTGCCATATATGTGCCCTGGGGGTGAAACCGCAGCCATCTGCTGGGAAATAAATCACATGACTGCATTAATTTTGTAAGAACTGAATCTGCAGTTTTTACCACACATTAGTGGTGCATTAGAAAGACACCAGTATCAGTTCTGAATGAAAAATGTAACCCTTACTAAATTTTATGGACATAAACACGTGAAAAAGTGCTGGCCTTTACACATTCTTTAAACTGACCACTGAAAGTCAGCAACAGAGCTATCTATAGATACATACACCTTCACATTGTCTTTTTGTTTACTGTTAAATACAAATAAAGTCAGATATCCAAGCATTCAGGCGCCTGATGCAGTCATTGGTTGTGGGTGTGCTGCTTTAGGAATGCAATAATAAAGCAGTTGAGGTGTTCACGACAGCTGGTGGTTAGGTGGGTCGGTGTTTTTGTCATCAACCCTCAACAGTTAAAGGCTAACCAAGCAGATGTGCATGCAGAACATCAATTGTACGCATAGTTTTTGTTTAAAGCATTCTAGCTGCACATCGAGCTTTAAATAAACTGATACCCAGTTGCCGTTGCTCTACTTTTGAAGCAACCTTTCTGCACAAGTAGATCTGCACATACCAACAAGCCTGGTAGGAAGTGGCTCTTTAGCATAACACCATCGGCTGCTGTCTAGTTTCAATTGATGAGTGTGCACTGCTTTACCTACAAAGGAGAGGTGCAGATTATTTGCTCTGTGTGCTATCTGCACGCTCCAGTAATTGAGAAGGTGCAGATCCAGTTGGGCAGGTGACACATTGTCATGTGACCAGTTCGGCTAACAAAGCATACTTCGTGGCTCGTATTCAAACTTCTCAAAGCCCTGTTAGTGGTTGATCACTGCCAGTGTAGAATAGCATTAGTGAAGCTGCTGCTACCCTGACCCTGCTCACACTTCAGAAGTTTTGCCTAGCCGGCACACTGACGGACCAACTGATCGACCTTGTAGCCTGTAAGCATGTGCTCGGGCAGTGGTTAACTTTACTAGTGCTTCTGATTTATAGTTTCTTGCACTGTTTTTTACATGCTCGACACTTTCTTTGAGGATGATAATGGGAGTTAGGATATACTCTGATCTTCATGCATGTTTTGACAGTAGGGTGACTTTATGGTGCATTGTTGTTCGTTATAACAAAGCAGGGTGACCTCAGTAGTTCTTTTTGTCTCAAACTCAAGGCTATAAACACATATTTTGACAGTAGCTCCACCCTCGTTCACAATAAGCATTTGTGATAGCTGAGGCCAATATAGGTGGGCTCTACTTCAGAGCTAGAAAAAAGTAGTGAAACCAGTACCAACAAGTTCCATAAGTACTCACTGGTACCAAGCTGTCAAGGATTTTTTCTTTAGTCTGACATATCGAATACACACACATGTGGCAGCTGTTAAATTAGGTTAAAAAAAATAAAAACAACAGTAGGCGATAATGCGTAAACAAATTCATCTTCTTCATTGCTGTAGGTAATGCATCTGGGGTGGAATGAAAAAACTCAGTAAGAATAGAGAGCTTGGGAAAAAAATAAACCGCACTCCTAAGACATTGAAAAAGAAAGAGATGACAACACAGCGCTTTGTCGTTGTCTCAAGAGAGTGCTGTTTTTTTTTCCCAGAGATGAACTACCAGCTAGCTCATTTTTCCACCCTTGCAGGAACAGAGACCACCTTAAATCGACGCGGTGCTACAAATGGAAAGCAAGTCCGGAAGGAAAGCAGGTGTTAAAAATCTCGGAAAAATAAATTAAACCTAACTTTAAAACCTGCAGGGATACCTAAAGTCTGCCTTTAAGGGTATGCTGCTAGTTGCTTCGTCACTGATCCATTTATTTCAAACATTTATTAACATACAGTGATAAGCTACCACATTATCTGAAAGACAACCTGACATATATATACTTGCTTTAACAATTGTATAAAAGTGCGACTCGGAGGGGCTTGATTGCCATCTCACTCTTCAATCACAAGGAGCTCCTAGCAATTCGGCATCTCATGCGGCCTCATGATGCCACACAAACTAACACCAAAACTCAATGCCTGACCCACAAAAATGTCACCTGCTTATTACCAAATGCTAGAACCCTGCTTATGACTATTTGCTCACGACATTGTCAACAATAATGCAAGATTTTGGGGAGAATGGGGCCTTCAATACTGTCACATTAAAAATAAATGACCAAAAGCACAGCAAAAACAGGTAAAATAATGAATATAAATTACATTTGAGACATTTGTCACACTTACTCTTCTTTTTTATTTTAGTTTCTGCATACGTGCTGCCTTTTGAGTGCACTTAAGTTATCTCATTAGCCTACGGGGCGCCCGAGCGTGGAGCCAGCTCTTGCATTTTTCTGTGTGTAGGGGGGAGGGGGGCTACTTTTGGTTGCTCCAGAATGCGTTCATTTTTTCTCGACGATATGCTGCTGGATGCCAGACTTTCACAAGGATGATTTAGTGCGGGCTGCGCTTGGGTAGCTAGCAGACAACAGAGGTGATATGGAAGTGGTGAGCATGTGCGGTACTTGATTGAACACGACATATCGTACAATCTCAAGGATAGTGCTTATTTCTGCCACTCGTGATGGACATCATGTGTGTCTTTCCATTGCCATTGTTTACTTATTTTGTGTATGTGGGGCAACATATCTCTTCTCACCATTTAAAAGTGCAGATGTTTGCGTCATACTATGCGCATTAAGCCAATTGATTTGTAAAATGCATTTCATCTCAAGTCCATACTCGGTTTACTTTACATGGCTTGCTATTTGAGGGCTTTCTCGGGCATTAGCGCGGATTGCAGCTCCCTGTGCTTAGTCAGGAAGGCACATTAATTCGTACATGTACAGGGTCCTTCAAAATATTGCGAACACGGCAAAGTGTGCCCGCGCTCCGTGAGCGTCAGCGCATCCGGCGCGGTCGCGCATCGAAACAATGCGGCGCATGCGCACGCTATGTGCGCATGCGAACGCTTCGAATATGTGCGAATATGCGAATATGTGCGAACGCTTCGCCGTGTTCGCACATATTTTGAAGGACCCTGTACATCAGTATCATGAGTGCACTCATTTTTCACATCTTCATTTCATTTTTCTGCAAAGTGGAAAAAGGACGTGTTTTGGAAAACACTCAAATATTTGAGAAATGACCAATGCATGCACTATCTATCACTTTATTCGTTCCCAATCTTCCGCGTCATGCATCATGCATGGACACCAACATGCAAGGACTGTCACGTTGGTCATGCTAGCGGTTTCTCCACAGTGACGGCACAGCACACACCATTGGCTGCTTTTGTACCAGCCCCAATTGCATAAAGAATTCAAACCTGCGGTGTGCAGCTTAATTTTTATTTATGGTAGAGGCGCTTGCATATTAAAAACATTATTATCGACGTTATGCATGGATGACGGCATGCAACAGACACACTGTCGTGTCAGCTCTACCACAGTGTCCTCTTTTCCCCTGATAGATTCCTAAGACTGCACTGCATTCCCATCCAGCAATGGAGCCAAAGTTCGAGCGTCACCGATGCTGGCATCGACAAATCCCATTGATGCTCTCTCTCTCATGCTCCCTGTTTCCGCACTCCTTTATGTTGAGTTTTGAGAAACTAAAATCAGCTTTAAACCTGTGCCCTTTTAGCCATTTAAAGCTGTGTCTAGCTGGGTCAAAGCTATTGCATGACCTTTCAATTTTTTTTTTATCATATGTTTTTGGACTCCTAAAATCGTGACTCCCATTTGAGAAACATTGCTTTTTGATGGCTGAAGTGAAACATGATAGTGCATGCATGTGGTACATCTCAAATATATCTGAGCTATTACCAGAGCATGTCCTCATTTCCACTGCATTGAAAAATAAAATACCATGCACCCAGATTGTGTTTCACACACTGGCGATATGCTTGCATGAATGCGCATGCCTGAGCATGTACTGAGGGCTATGATCTGATGTCACACTCGAGAAGGTCATTAAATGATACCATAAAATAAGCTGAGGCTATGCACTTGACAGATGAAAGATATATAGAGAATCCGAGTTCAGTGAGTTCATTATGAAATAGAAATCTGCAATTGTCAGTTGCCTGGTGGGAAAGAGTGCCGCATGCATATTATACGTATATAAGCAGCGACAGCTGACAAAAAAAAAAAGATACCATAGGTGGGCACCATGGATCAGCTAAGAGCACCTATGATGCCCTCGGATAAAAGAAATGTCGCATGATACTCCTGTCCTTCTAGTCAGTTTAAAAATAGTGCATAAATTTCTCACTTCTATATCACCTCTCCATTGTCTGCTAGTTGGAGGGCTGCAGCGAGCATAAAATAATCCTGCCATGTCTGGCTGCCAGTAGGTACAAACAAGACAAATATGAATAAAAATTGAAAACGTTGCTTATGCTTTCTCTAGTTTCGCTGGCTGCTAGCTTCCCTATGTAATTTGTCATTTGATAGATTTCATTACTACAAAAGCAGCGTCACTTCAAAATTTACACTGTCATGGTCTTGCCTGAGTGGCAGTATTAACTTAAAATTGTATAGACACCATAATAATGCCACAGCATTCATGGCTTTATTCTGGATATAGTCTGATATAGGCATTTTGAGCAAAAATCATGGGCATATCTCTAGCAGGTGGTGGTTGGCTGGTGACATGGCTGGACACTGCTCAGTGGTTGTGCATGTCACGAGTCTACATGACACGGCTAAAGGCCCGTTCACACTTGCGACTAGCAGCGGTCGCGTGACCGTTTTGGTCGAAAAGCGACAGTCGCAAATGGTCGCATCGGTCGAAAAGCGACTGCCGCGGGCCGATCGGGCACTGCTCGAATTTTCAGTCGCGCGACTACTAGTCGCAAACCATTTCACCAATCAGCGAGGTCCCGGAGTACTTGATCGAGCACCTTCTCAATGCAATTAAAGAATACCCCTACCTTTTCAACAAACGGCACCCGGAATTCAAAGGCAGGGAGATAGGATATGGCCTGGGAGGAGATTGGAAAGATATTTGGACTATCTGGTAAATACCATGAACTTTTAAGAAATGGATTTTTCACGCAGGTGCAACATTTTATATTGACACCACGATGATTGACATTGTCTATTCGTCGTCGGCGTTTTCCTGGAAACACGAGAGCGCGGCATGCGTACCGGCTCGCCTGAAAAAGCTGAAGTGTCTGGCAGGCGGCAGCTACCGACGTTCACTGTCATCGCCCAGCAGCTCTCCTACTCCCAACTCGTTCGGAACGAGAACAGAACGAGAAGGCGACTGTCGCAAGTGTGAACATCGGTAGTGGCGAGCTCCTCTCCTCTGGTCGCGCGACTGGTAGTCGCAAGTGTGAATAGACCTTAAGTTGGCAGATAGGAATTCTGGCTTTAACCAAGCCATTAAATGTGCCCGAGTGACCTAGGGGTAGCATGTCTTTGTCTGGATCCAAGGTTCTTTGGATCCAGTCAACCAGGCATCCCCAGGTGACTCAGGTAGGTTCAGATCTCTTGGTTAAAGCAGGTCTCTATATCTTTATGTGGTCTAACATAATGTGATGGCTTATACCTGCGTTAATGAGTATGCACAACATAATAGAATAAATTGTGGGGTTACTAAATTACCCTGTAGTGAAGTGTCTGTACATGAATGAGAATCCACACGGAAGCCCCAATGTGCTCCATCATACACTTAAGGTAGAGTTTAAAGGACCCCCGATTTTTTTGCGTGTTGTCTTTGTAACAGTGTGCATGACTATACATGGATTACCACATAGTATTTGTTTATGGCTGCTAAATAATACAATCTCTCCCATCATCTGTTTCAATTTCAATGCCATAGCAATGGCTGTGTCAGAAATCAGTATAGGTCATGGAAGGCATGAAAAACAAGAAACTGCAATATCTGCTTCATGATTTTATTCACTATATCGTTGAAGCTAGCCTGGTTCAGGAGCAGTCATCACACCGAACATGCCTTTATGACCTTCTTGATATTTGACACAAAAGCCTTCTTCTCCTGGATTCTAAATATAACTAAACTCAAGGATTCATTCAAGTTATTAACACGAAAGCGTTACTTCGCTATGTTCACAGATTTCTGTCCGTAGACCGCACCCGCAAAATCGTGTCCGCAGCAGTTGCGAGTAATTAAGAAACGTGAGAGGTTAATGAGTGGTGTCAATCGATAGAGACTGACATAATGTTGCTGCCGAAAAATAGGCCAGTAAGCTAGTTAGGTAATTAATTACAGGCAAAAAATGTAAAAGTTCTCTGCAGCAGTTGTGAGTAATTGAGAAGTGGTAGAGGTTAATGAGTCCAATTGATAGAGGGTGATGTAGTGTTGTGTGCGAAATAATAATTAGGCCAATAAGGTAATTAGGTAATTAATTAGAGGCAAAACATGCAAAATCATGTCCGTAGCAGTTGTGAGTGATTGAGAAATCGTAGAGGTTAATGAGTGGTGTTAATTGATAGAGGGTGATGTAATGTGTGCAAAGAATTAGGCCATTAAGGTAATTAGGTAATTAATAAGAGGCAAAAAATGAAACAGTAAAGGCAAAAATGGTCTCATTAGCTAATGGCTTGGTGCCACATTTGAATGTATCAAATACTAAAATAATTAAACCAGTGAATTAAGGTGACTTCAAGTATGTGACATTACACAACCTGAAGTCGAGCTAAAAAAGGGCATATGAAGGGACTAGCATGCAATTTCAAAGTACCAAAGACTAAAGCAGTTAAGGCAGTCAATTAGAGTGGCGTCAAAGGTGTGACGTCACGCAACTGGAAATAGAGCTGAAAAAGGGCATAGGAAGGGATTGTGCAATTTGAAAGTACCAAAGACTAAAATGAATAAACAAGAAGTGGATAATGTGAGCTAGAGGCTGTGACGTTGCACTACCAACCGGAAGTATAGCTGAAGAAGGGCATAGGAAGGGATTGGTGCACAATTTGAAAGTACCAAAGAAAATGGGTAAACAATAAGTGAATTAAGCAAACAGAAGCAACCAACAGCAGATTCCGTGCTTTTGCATTACTCCAATTCAGATTCTGCAGCGCTGTTTTTAGTTGTAGATGGATGCCACTCTGCAGAAGCGGCCTCAGTAAACTCCAGAAGGAGTGGAGGTTCGCCAGTACAGCTGCATGTGTTCTACATCCAAAGCCAATTCTCGAGCAACAAACGGTCCAGTGCCGCCCAGGCTTGTGTTTAGCCTCTGAGGGACTAGCATAGTGGTATTCCCACTTGAGGTATAGCAAATTGGCAGTCAGAATAAACGAAGTATGTGGATTTCTAGATCACTAGCTTTGTTTAATGATTTGGAATGAAAAGTCTACACTTGGTCATGATGTGCCACTGCTAGGGCATACCTAGGTGGCGACCCCAGGCGTTCACACCAAGTTTTGTTTTGTTGCATTAGCTGTAGGTTAAAATGAAAACTTGAGATTAGGAGTATGTTTAGTTGCTTATAATGGTTTGCTTTAACCTCCCTTGCATTGTTTTTATTCTATATGCAGGCACCTGGAAAATGCAAGGATATCTTGAGCGGCTTCACTCGGCTCGGCAAGCTGCGATGTGGTCGAGCGGCAGGATCACTTGGTTAAAACTTTGCTCACAGGATCACTTGGCTTGTAGCAGTGTTCTGGGCATCTAATGCCAATTAGACTGTGGTGTCGAAAACACTGATGGGCCTAGACCTCACAGAGCACATCCCAAATGTATTGCTGGCATGCACAGCAATTGTGAGAAAATAAAAGCTGTCATCAGCGTGCTTTTGCATCCCTATTTATTGAAGCACCGATTTCACATCACAGACTGTTGTGTGTATGGTGCAAGAAGTGTGGAAAAAATTTGTACATTCACCATTGAACAGTGTGTAGTGGAAATACTATGCACCGTTTTGCAGAGGAAGGTATGGCCAAAGTGAGTCCTACAAAACATATGGCTGGAACTGGTTTAAAAAATGGTAGGATATGTAAAACAGGCCATGAAATTCCATCAGGAGGAGTAAAATAAAACTCTCCTTGAAGGAGTACAGGCACTCCTATCAGTGGAGTCCTTGAACTCCTCCTGGAAGAGTTGTAGGACGCTACTACAGTGTGTAGTTTTACTCCTTTCGGAGGAGTACCTTTACTCTATTCACAGGAGTAGCGCAGTACTCCATCAGTGGAGTCCGATTACTCTATGGCTAGAGAGAGTTCTTTTACTCTGGAAAAAGGAGTCGTATATGGGACAAGCGAAAACTCCTCCAAATGGAGTTCTAGTACTCCTTCTGTTTTTAGAGTGTGGTAGGCGGTGAGCTGCTTTCCGTAGCGGTATCATTTGTACCATTCCTTTCACCCCACCCACAAAGGGATGTAGAAGCTTGTGGCATCCTGGACAATTTTGAAGCGTTCCACGTTTTTCCATCATCAAGGTGAAAGGACGATTGCCCCTGCTTTCTTATTACTTTTCTTGGGCTGCTAAAAGCGAAGTCACCTTTAAATGCAGTTGTAGGTCTCCGTACCCGTACAAGGTCACCAACATCCACTTTGGTTTCACTTGCGGCCCTGCGAGCGTCTGTGTAGAGTTTACTGGATTGTTGCTTTTGCTTCACCCGCTCGCGTAGGCGGTGGAGCTCTGCACTAGGGTCAGTCGAAAATATGGCTGACGGGTACCCAACCACATCAAGTCGAGTTCTTGGCAAACGTCCATGCAGGAGAAGTGCTGGGGCAACTGCAGTTGTGGCATGTGGCGTGCAACGGTAAACGCCCAAGTATTCTGTTACCGCCTGGCGTAAGGGACGCTGCTCGAGTGTAGCTACTTGAACAAAACTTTTAAAAACTCTGTTAAACCGTTCTACCTGACCGTTTGCTTGGGGGTAGTATACGGACGAATGCCGCAAGCGGATGCCGCGATCCTGCAGAAAAGCTTGGAACTCTCGAGATGAAAACTGTGGCCCGTTATCGCAAACGATTTCTTCTGGGTAACCTTCACGTGCGAACACTGACACCAAGAAGCTTGTCACTGTGCGTGTTGTGGCTTGGTTGCAAAAATATACCTCGGGCCACTTAGAAAAGTAGTCGACCAGCGTGATTGCATATCGGCAATCGTGTGGCGCTCTCTCAAATGGGCCAACAATGTCCATTCCCAGCTTTAGCCACGGTTCCTTTGGTAAGGGGACCGGGTTCAATGGTGCAGCCCTAACCTTCGAGCTTTTGTCCGCTGCCTGACGTGTAGTGTTTGGATAGCTAGCTCGACTTGCCTGTCCATGGCTGGCCACCAAAATTTTTCTCGCAGACGTGCTTTCGTTCGTACAATTCCAGGGTGGGCCTCATGAGCAGCGGTAATTATCCGCGGTGTAAGTGATGCGGGGACCACAAGGCGTTCGCCACGCAAAATCAAATTGTCCACCACTGAAAGCTCATCGCGAAGTTTGAAGAAAGGTTGAAGCTCACCCGGCAAGGATTTGTGCGTAGGCCACGACGATTCAATGTAAGCCTTGATTTGTTGCAGTGTGCCGTCTTCCGACTGGGCCTGTTCAAACTCTTCCCTGGTAATGCAAGACGATACAAAGGCAACTGATACAGTTTCATCTGGTAAAGTCTCTTCTTCCTGAGGAGATGACGCAGGGAGACGAGAAAGCGCATCTGCTACTCGATTTTGCGAACCCTTTCGGTACTTTACTGTATAGTTGTACTGCAGTAGGCGCTCCGCCCACCGTGCTATTCGCAAAGGACGCCTTCCTGGCCCTTGGGTAGAAAGCAATGCGACCAAGGCTTGGTGGTCAGTAAGCAATGTGAAATGGCGTCCCCACAAGTAGACATGCCACTTCTCGCACGCCCAAACACACGCAAGTGCTTCACGTTCTCCTACTGAATATCTCCTCTCTGCGGATGAAAGTGCTCGAGAAGCAAAGGCGACTGTGTGCAGTTCCTCTCCATCCACCTGTTGGAGAACCGCTCCAAGCCCACAGTCAGAAGCGTCAGTGGAATCTACAACGGGAAGGGATGCATCGAACATCCGCAGGACCGTGCTGGACGCAAGTTCCTCTTTGATCTTTCGAAAACTGTAGTCTACCTCGCCAGACCAAATAAATGGTTGCCCTTTTCGAAGAAGAACACGCATCGGTTCAACCATCTCGGCAAAGTTGGGAACGAACCTAGAGTAGTATTCGACCAGTCCAAGGAACGATCGAAGGCTGGCTGCATCGGTGGGTGCCGGGGTATCCTTGATGGAAGCAACCTTTTCCTCCAGGGGAACAATACCACTTGCTGTGATCCTGTGACCCAAAAATGAAAGTTCCTGCGTATCGAAGATACATTTCCTGTTCAGCTTGAGTCCTGCCTCTTTAATGCGTCTAAGTACTGATGCAAGGTTATCTATGTGCTCCTGCCGGCCCCGCCCGAAGACTATAATATCATCTATATAGAAAAGCACGCCCTTACATCCCTGCAGGACTTTGGACATCATACTCTGAAATGCAGAGGGCGCGGAAGCCAGCCCGAAGCACACTCTTTTAAAACGAAAGAGGCCTTCGTGAGTAAGAAATGCGGTCAAATCGCGACTCGCAGGGTGAAGCATGACCTGGTGGTAAGCTGATGCGAGGTCTAGCTTAGAAAAATTTGTTGCCCCCACTAGGCTATGCATTAGCTCTTCTGTATGAGGAAGGGGAAAGCTGTCTGCTACGACAGCTTTGTTTGCTTGTCTAAGGTCTACACAGAGGCGAATACCTCCCTCTTTCTTTTTAACGACCACAATGGGTGACACCCATTCAGATGCCTCCACCCTCTCTATCACGTCCATATTTTCCAATCGACGGAGCTCTTCCGAGACCAATGGTCGCAGTGAGAGCGGAAGGCGCCGAAGTTTTGATTGGAATGGCTGCACTGTGGATCGCGTTTTGACGTGGTGCACAAAACCTTTTGCGAGGCCAAGGCCTGGATCGAAAAGAGATCCAAACTCTTCAACTAATTCCTTTGGGAGGTTAATTTCCTGCACGGCTTTTGTCGGCTCAGAGCGCTGTTCCCTTCGAGAATTAGACGTTAGCGTCGTTTCAAGGCATTGAAGAGATGACCCATCAATATGTAGCCCGAGAGCCTTGATGGCACCGATACCCAAGAGTGAGGTGCCTTGTTCTACAACATAGAAAAGAAGACTTGTTGTGTCAGCTTTGTATGTAACGTCAGCGAAGAAACAGCCACGAACCGGAATTTGCTGTTTTGAATAGTCTAGTAACCGAACTGTTGGGGCAAAAAGTACGTGGTCTCCAAAATGCTGCTTGAAAAGGTCCTGTGTAACAATGGAAACAGATGACCCAGAATCTACAAGGAAAGTTACGTCCGTGCGGCCAATCGAAACTGTGACGTGAACTGCGGAGCGAGCGGCCGTCGTCACAGCCAGAATGCTCAAAACTTCCTCGCTAGAAGAATTTTGGCTGTCTACCTCACGAACCGGAGCGGAGCCTCGTTTCTTGCAAACAGAGCGGAAGTGACCCATAACACCGCAATGGTGACAACGCTTGCTTTTGGCTGGACAGCGAAATGATGCCGCACTGTGCTGAGATGAACCGCAGCGATAACAACACGATTGGCGGCTGTGTGACTGCTTCGAGCTCTCGTCGGAAAATGGTGTGCGCGTCGTATTTCCACGAGTATTTATACGTCCAACAACTTCAGAAGGAAATTCTTGCAGATCATTGTACGCCTGCTCAAACTGCCTTGCCAGGAGTACCGCTCTAGCGAACGAGAGAGACGATCCTTCAAGAAGAAAACGTTCGCGCAAGCTCCGAGACGAAATACCCGCAACGAACTGGTCACGCAGCGAATCTTCCTCAACAGGAAACGAGCATGTAGCAGAAAGCTCCCGTAATGCAGCGATGTACTCATTCACTGATTCACCAACTTGTTGGACACGCCTACTAAAACGATGCCGTTCGGCAACAACATTGCTTGTTGCCGAAAAATGAGCATGCAGAGCGGCCACTGCGATATCATACGATGATACTTCAGGCCTTGCATCGCCTGAGCCCGATGCTTTATCAGTAGCAATTTGCTCACCGAGCTTGGCGTTGTCCAAAGATGGGAGGGTGTAAAATATGCGCTGACCTTCTACCCCGAGACTGTGAAGAAGTAGCGCCTTGCGACGATCCGGTGTGCAGTCGGAGGCACCCGAAGCAAGCAGGTAGTTCTCGAAGATGCGGAACCATTGCGGCCACGCAACAGCAGGTTGGCCAGGCGCGGGCAGGAACGGGGGCGGTGGCGCGGGTCCCGAAACACTCATGGCGCCGAAGAGCAAGCGGCGAAAGTCACGCCCCCCGAAATCGGCCAATCCTCGTCGCCAATGTTGTAGCGGCGTATGCCGCAGATGTATACGGACTGCCAAGCAACCAAGAAAATCCTCTTCATTTCAACATGCAGTCACTTATATAAACAGAGCGACACTGGTGCCTCTGGCGGCCGGTGATCACAAACTCGAACCGAAACCAAATATACAACAGTAAGTTGATTTTATTGTATTTGGTATACAGTCGAACCTTGAAATAACGAACCTCAATGTAGCGAAATTCACAATGTAACACATTTTTTTTATTTCCCATTGTTTGCATTATTGAAAACAGTTTAATTTTCTCATGATTTAACGAAGTAATTTTATGTCGCACTTTTGACTTAAAGCCGTCCTTGTGCATCACATGCATGCATCGGCAGCCACCTTGATATAAGCATGAGAACTTAAACTTTAGCCAAGGTACACCGCATTTTGCATTTGCCTTGCATCTACGTCGGTTTGAGAGGGTTCAATATGGGGGAAGAAGGAAGATTTTTTTTTTTTTACGACAGTTGTCTATCTTTTTACCCATCAATCATCAAAGAAAGTATGCAATCAGCTGCGACCATGACGCGGGCTTTTAGCATCGTTCGCTTCAGAAGGCATTTGCTGCTACACACGTTCCCTCCCCCTTCACCCTACCACTGGAGCTAATGCACACCGTGAAGTTCTAGCTCGCAGAATCTTGGCGTCCTGCCAAGAAATACACTGTACTGCGACAGCGCACAACGGAGGGACGTGTTGACGAGTAGAGTTTTCTTTTTTTTTTTTTTGGAGTTGTCGGCAGCAAAAATATGAGCAAGCCCATTACACATGTAAGTAGGTACGCATACGTGAGGCCTGAGGTAGCCACGTCGGCGTGGGCGATGCGCTCACTTTATGCTCACATGAAGTAAATGATGCGGTCTTACCCGTTTGCTATCGCCCATTATCCTCCTGATGTACAAAACAACATCCAGTGCCCTTGTTAGTGTTATATTGCAAGAATTGCTTGCTTATTTTCTGAATTTGTAATTTAAAAGTTCCCATCTGTTAGCTGTCCCACGAACCTGTTACTTCATTTGGGCAGCTGAAACATGGCAACATGGACGTAACGAAATTCACTACGCAACGAAACTTTCGGTGCAAGTAGGACTTCATTATATCGAGGTTCATCTGTATATCCTTTGGTATCAGATTACTTTTTTAATTTAGAGAAAAGGTCGGTCGGTAATTTTTGGTGCACATTCAGGAGCGAATCAGGTTCAGTAAAAAGTTCTGTAATGTAGGATTTTTTTCTTAATGACATTTCAAGCAAATAACAGTATACAGTCAATGACCAAGACATTGTGAAAATGTGAAAAATCAGGCAGTCCGAAATAACAAATCTGCCCCCACAAAGGTCATTTTATTCTTTACTACTTAGAGGCCGGAAGAAGTGATACTCTTCTGAACCATGGTTCTGTTACGAGCTAGCAAGTCTGCCTGAGTTTTGGCTAGAGTCGCTGTAAGCTAACAAAAAATTTGCGACCACTTGCATCAGCTCAGCTTGCGTCGGCTGTGCTGCGGCAGGCGAGTAGTCATGCTCTCAAAACACTCTAAGCGCTTGGCAAATTAATTTTTCATCTTTTAGCCCAGTTGAAAGTTCCAACTCGCTATCCACGTCCGTGGAGTCCAAGAATGAGATGGCTGATGGAATTTTGATGCTTGCAGTGCAAAGGTCGTCTAGCTACTCACTGTCAGACAGCTGCTCGACAACGCTATCCTCGCCCACTCATGCATAGCAGCAGCCATTGCGAGTTTTTCATATTCATCTAATGCAGTCACAAATGTTTAGACATATTAAACCAGCCAGTAAAATTCAACTCTGGCTAGTACTGAGCATGCTGCAGGATAAAGCAAGGCACTTGAGTTTGTGTTCTGGTCAGGTAACAATGAGGTAGTCAGACAAGCAGTTCCCATTTAAGCATAGTAAAAATATAATGCTATTTGCTGACACAGAGCTTTGCCTTACCGTGTGATGTGGTGGCACAGCATCTCCCCACCCTCCCCCCCATCCTTCGATGGGAGGATATTTTTGCAGATCCTGGGCGCTCAATCACATGACGTAAAATTGACGTAGGGTCTACATCACACCTGCTTGTTCTGTGTATATTCTTTTTTCTTTTACTTTCATTGTAATGGAGGGAGTGAGAGGGTGAGTGAAAAATGTCTCTGAAGTCAAATGCACGGGAAGGATGAAGGGAGGCACTTGGACGTCGGAGCGTGGCTTCGAGCTGGAGGAGAGGAAGCATCTAGCCATATTGTGCTCACAACACACAACAGCTCCCATGCTTCCTTTTTTTTTTTCTTAGCAGTGAGGGGGAGGGCAGGCTAGCGAACATGGACAGCGCTTCAAACTAGTGGTGGCTTGGAGCTGCCCACTGCAAAGTAAAGTACAGAGCAGTATGAACACTTGCTTGGTTCCTTTTTTTTTTCTCGTAGTGAGGCATGGGCTGCTTTACCTTGAGCGACAGCGGACAGAGCGCTAGAGATCTGACTGCTCCTGTGCACAGCGTGTGTTACAGCACAGGGCTCAGTAGGCCCCTTTTGAAGCTAGGCAGTTATGTCTTTTCCACCACTACAAAACTGCTTGCCTGTGGGCGCACGTGCGTGCAGATACCGTATTTACTCGAATCTAGGCCGGCCTCGATTCTAGGCCGATCCCCTAAATTCAGACGGTCAGAAAAAAAAAGTTTACTCGAATGTAAGCCGAATGAAAAAAGGCATTGACTGGAACTAGAACATCCATTTTATTGTGCTTGCGACACTCATTGTAGCACGTCCAATGCTCACTCGCTGTCTTCCTCGCCGTCGCTGTCCTCTTTGTCGCTGGTTTCCTCCCACAGCGCACTGTCTTCGCTTCCGTCCAGCGCGTTGGAAATACTGCACTTTCGGAAGGCCCGCACAATCAGTTCGGCTGGAATCTCCTCCCACGCCGCGGCGACCCAGTTCACCACTTGGCTAAGCGAAGCACGCTTGATGCGCCCGGTCAGTGTGAGCTGGTGATCTTGCATTGTCAGCCAGTCGTTGTAGTGCTTCCGCAGCCTATCCTTAAATGGCTTGTTGACGGCTACGTCAAGCGGCTGTAGCTGGCTCGTCATACCTCCGGGGATTATCGCAATGTCTGTACCGCCATCCGAAAGCACGGACTTTACGGCATCTGTCAAGTGGCCGCGGTAGGAGTCGAGAACCAGGAGCGACTTCTTGAACAACAGGGCCCCGGGACGGCGTTGCCAAACGGTCTTCACCCAGTCTTCGACAAGGGCACCACTCATCCATTCATTCTCATGGACGCGCACAAAGATGTTTTTAGGGAAAACTTCTCCAGCTGGAAGCGTCTTCCGCTTAAATATGATGTAGGGCGGCAGTTTTCGCCCATCGGCCATGCAACATAACATCACGGTAAAACGTTGCTTCTCGTACCCAGCAGGTCTGACTTTTACCTGTTTTGCGCCCTTTTCATTCACTGAACGCTACAGGCATGTCAAAACAGACTGCGGTCTGGTCGGCGTTACCGACTTGGCCCAGTCTGTAGTCCTCCTCCAACCGCTTCTTGATAACAAAGCGCTGGAATGCGACCAGCTTCTCCTCAAAGTCAGGGGGTAGGTTTTGCACACAGAAGTCCTCCGTCGCAAGCTGAACCCGAAACGCCTCATGAAGCGAGTGACCCAGCCCCTGCTGGCCTTAAATTGGGTCCGTCCAACGCCTCTAACTTTTGCGATCTCCCTCGCCTTCGCCTGTATAATCTCCGTCGTCACGGACATTGCACTTTCCCTTTGCTTCCTGATAAAATCAGCGACATCTTTCTCCACCTCGTGGTGTCGCCCGCTCTTGGGTCCAGTGAAGGCCATTCGCTTTGCAGCGCAGTCGAAAAGCTCATTTCGCTGCTTGCGCCATCGGCGCACGTTTTTTTCATCCACGCTGAAGTCGTGCTGAGCTTGTAGGTTTGACGTCTTCTCCGCCTCTAAAACTACTTTCTGCTTAAAAGCCGCAGTGTAATGGCATCGCTTGGTGGGAGCCATCGCGCCGCGAACACGACTGCTTTTTCGAGGGCACGCAGAGACGCACACAAGGAAACGCGAAACGACGAGACCTTGGTGCAACGTTCACAAAAGCCAAATGGAGCCTGCAAACCTGCAAGCTTCAAGCAGTAGCCGCGAGATGGCGCTACATGTCTAGTGGTTGCGGGCAAACCGCATCCTCGAATCTAAGTCGACCCCCGACTTTCGTAACCAATTAAAAAAAAAAGTACCGGCCTAGGTTCGAGTAAATACGGTAACTCATGGGCAGGTACTCAATATATCTACCACTCCATGTATGGTGACCTTCACTCTTGCCCGTTTTCATTACAATGAGGGAAGGAAATGCACAATCCCTGCAGCGCGTTGCGAAGAAGCAGACTCGCGACTCCAGTTTCTACGTCGATTCCAATACAAGCCACCCCGCCAAACCTCCGGAAGAAAAAGAATGAAAGCAAAAAATTGTGACTGCACGGAATCGACGCTCAATCTACATTACCACGCATCGTGCCTTTTGACTTAGCAGCATGCCTTTCTCAAGTAAAAAAAAACCTCCATGAGCAACATCTACATGATGTATAGGCGACGTCACCCATGTGTCACGTGATTGTGCACCGAGGACCTGTAAAAATATTCTCCCCCCCTTCAATCGCCACACCATTTGTTTAGTCTTCATGGCCTTTGTACTCCAGAACCTTGCAAGTGGAGGCATTTTTTTCTTACTTAAGACCTCCTCATTACGAATGTACCCTAGATAATTCAGAACATTATTACATATTGTTGCTGAATCAACAAGCTGGGAAGGAAGGGTGTGTTTTATATCTTTTTAAAAAGCAGCATCCATCACGGCTGTTTTTGCCCCTGAACCAGACTTTTTCAAGAGTTGCATGACAATCGCAAGTAGTGAAGGACTCCAGTAGTGGCTTTAATTCAATTCCAAGCACAGTTTGAGCTCAGATTTTGTGCACACTGTTCTTTTGTTGCCACACATGGCCCTAACCCTTGAACATTTATGTATTGCTCCTAGAGCCAGCAGTCAGCTCACTCCCCTTGGAAACTTGTCTCAGACCAGCTTCAAACATGCAAATGCAGGCAGCTGCAGCCCCATGGGGTAGGTCGATTTCATTGTTCAGTAGATATTTTTCAGGCATACGAGGCCTGCATTATGGTAGATCATCACAGGTGCTCAGGGAATGTTGTGTATTACCTGTGCAGCTTGTCATAGATACATTTTTTGCAAAAATGTAGCTTTGTATTGCTGTAGCCACCGGCCTAATGCAGTCGAACCTCAGTATAACGAACCTCAGTGTAACGAAATTTGCGGTATAACACAATTTTCTTATTTTCAAATCTCTGCCCCATCGAAAACCGTGTATTTTTTTGCAATTTAAAGCAGTAATTTTATGCCAAGCTTTCGGTTTAACAAAGTCCTCGTGCATCGCATGCATGCACCAGTAGCCATCTTGACAATCGGATGAGCACTAAAACTTCAGCTCTGACACACCACATTTTACATCTGATCTTTGATGCACCAATTTTGCCGTCAGTCTGGGATCTGTGATCAAAACAAAATATGACAGGTGTACCGCCGCGCAATCCATCATGTGCATACAAAACCCACGGTGCGGAAGTTTTAGGACGTCACTGCCCAATCGGAGCGACAGAGCGTTAACTGTATTTACTCGTGTAATGAACCCACTTTTTTTTTTTACGAGTCATCCATACCAGTCATCAATCATCAAAGAAAGTACGCGGTCAGCCGCAACCATGATGCCGCCTTTTAGCATCGTTTTGGTGGAAAAGCCGCATGCTGCTATTACACATTCCAGTGATCTAATTTTGCGGCAGCGGACGGCGCCCAACTCAATTGTGGAGAAATATTATGCATTCACATCTGTTCGCTATCACTCATTATGTGCTCCTGATATACAAAATAACATCTGGTGCCCTTGTTAGTGCTATTATTGCTAGAATTTCTAGCTTATTTTCTGCATTCACAAGTTCCCAGCAGTGTTCCATGAAACTGTTACTTCAGTTGGGCAGCTAAAACACAGAAACCTTGACTTAAAGAAATTTTTGGTTTTACGAAATTAACTGCAAGTAGGACTTCATTATATCGAGGTTCAACTGTGCACTGTAAACTTACTTCTGTCCTGCCACCAGAGCCAATGGTCAGCACTGAGCCTAGTGGCGTTGCTAAAGTCACCCTCAACTGGTGCGGATGTGTGAGTTGGCTGAGGGGTGAGAAAGGCACAGGAGATAAATGAACAAGACAAAAGACTGCCGGGGAGATACTGCCAGCGGTCCTCGCTTGGGAAAGGAGAGTGAACTGCACATTCACATAAAGAGGTCGTGAGGCAGCGCGGCCACCGACCAGTGTCTAACACGCTCCTGCACAGGGGCTTCCGGTGGGTATTGGGTTAATGCTAGTGTTTCCAAGGCAGCCGCATGTACGCAGGCCTGGTGCAACGTTGAAATGGCATGGAGTCTCTGGCATAAACTAAGGCATGTGTTTTCAAGCAGTCCTCACAACAAAATAATTCGTTCTACGAGAAGATCACACTTGCCAGTCAGTGTCTCAGCGTCACCAATGTGCGCCACAATAATTCACTTTGCCCCTCGCCCCCTCTTACTACCCAGCTTCACCCCCCCTGAGCGCTGCATCTGGTGCGGACCTCACCCAGCTCACAATGCCACTGACTGAGCGTGATCAGAGCTGGGATAATGCGCCTGCCGCTCCACGCAGTAAGATTTTTCAGTGTTATTCTATGGGTATATCTTTTGCCTCTAATGCACGTTTCTCAAATGTAAATAAACCATAAAGGGAAACAGGATTTGTCAGTAGTAGTTGGAGTTAAATCTGATTATAACGAAATTTAAAATGTCTGCAATGTTTCGTTGCATGCAGTTTTTTTTTTTTTTTTTTTTTTTGCAGTTTTCACGTGAAGACTCAGTAGGACTATATAGAACGAAAACCAGGTTAAAAATACATTGTAAGGGAAACCACTTTGCAAGTGTTTGCAGTAAATCAGAGTTATTATAAGTTATAGGAGCGGGGAAATGTTTCACAATGGGGCTAATAGCATGGTGCGAACTATGGCAGCAACCTCTGCCGTGGCTTGTGCGATGCGATATGTCTACAGGAAAATGGGGAAAGGGGAGTGGAGGAATCAGTGGAGGAGAGCATCGGCATTCGCACTGCCAGCGAGCGAGGAGCTGCCTGGGTCTTCAGGCATATTCCTGCTCGTCCAGCACAATTGTCCCTGAAAACCAACTCTGCCTATTGTCGCCAGCCTGCTCCGCTGTTCCTGCTAGTGACATGCAGGAGTCTGCGAGTAACTGTGTGGAAGCAATGGATTCACACTGTTCACCCAAGTCTTTTTACTTTGTTTCATCATTTTTTGCTGCTTTTAAGCATGAACTATTGTAATGCCATGTTCTGAAAACAAAAGCAGCGGAGAGTGCTGCATCTACCACTTAGATACGGCGTCTGCGTGGGAACAGGGTGCATTGTATCAACTGCCGTCGCTTGTTGCTATAGTAGATGCTCATCTCACTTCAGTTCATGTTTTATGATCCAGAAACTTGCAAGATCCTGTCAAATTTCCAGTAGTTCAGCACTAGGTAAGAGACAGTTGCCCCCGCCAAAGGGAAAAAGCAAGGTGTCCATGTACTAGCTGTGTGATGTCAGTGCAGGATAATGAACTATTCGGGGCTCAAGTTACTGGAATGCTTCATTTCGGCATCCCTTATAACCTAAACGTATGCACAGATTGTCGTGTAAGAAATGAATACAGTAACCAACAGATTTTTTGGACTCCAATAATTCGGGCTTCCACGATACTTCGCACTTTGTTCAGGAACTGTCACACACTCCATAAAAATATGTACATTTTCACAGCCGATATTTCTCACCCTTAGTGTCCAAAAGCTTGATTTTTCAGACCAAATTTGGCGCCAGCAGTACTGTGATCGTTTTTCGCCCAAGGTTTTTTTTTTTCTAGGCATGAAAAAGACGCGAGCAGACATCGTCGCAAATAACTCCGTTTTGCGTGCCCGGGAAAGCTTATAGGCGAAGGGAGTCATTCTGACGGACTAGCTTTATTGGCTCTCTGTGTACCGTTGCTGTTGGAGCAGAGAAGAAAAGTGAAAGGAGGGGGGGGGGGGGGGCGGGGGGGGCAATGCATTCAAGTAGGGTCTCATTCCACTCATTTTCTTTTTTTCCCTGTGAGCAGCAGCGAAGTTCATGATTTCTTTAAAGCAGATAAGCTTCTGTAGAAAAGTGAATTTTCTCTCAAGTTCAGGGATTTTTCGGACTGTTCGATTATTCAGACTATATCCCCGGTGCCACCGAGTCTGATCGGCGAGTGTATAATGTGAGCGGCATGTACACATGAGAATATTTTTATGGCTTCTTTACTTTTCAGTTGGGCATACTCCAGGGACTCAGAATGCAGGGAACTCTGGTTCCAGCACTTCTAAAGGTAGGTTTGTGATTCTTGCTTAAGAATGCGCCAAAGGAAATGCTCGAGATATTTGAAATGAAATTAGATGTCATATTTAGAAAGTCTCCATATGTTCCCCAGCCCCACGAGTTGTCACAAATTAGTGGAAGCACGCAGGTTGATGTGCAGGTGAATCCAATAATTTTATTTATTGAGCATATTTAAAGGAGCAATCACAAAGCCATCCGACTGATTAAATGACACATGCACATTAAGTAGGAAGCACTGGGATCTTGTCATGGAAAAGCTGAAAGCAGCTGATGGGGTCACTTGAGAACGACAACTTTGAGTTTTTTTATCTTAAATAGCCATAGAGCATACTTTTTAATGAGAAGTATTTTAAATGGAGTATGGTTCAAAAGGTCATTTCATGTGGAGTTTCTCAGTTGTTACGGTCCAAAAGGTGGGATTTTGTTGTGCAGTCATTAATGGTTGTCAGACTAGTCAGCTATTGAAAGAAATGAAACAAATTGTGTTGTAAATATTTTATTGCACCAAATGAGCTCTAATTTGAAGGATTATAATTTGTAATGTGGGATCAAATGCAATAGTTATTCTTCAAATATTTGCTGTCACGTTCCATTTGAGATTTGCAGTCTCCGGCGCTGCATGGTTATACACAAAAACAATACACACACAAGAGAATTAAGCCAAGACCTTAACACAGAGGATGCGCTCGCTACCAACTGCCTGTTTTTGTGATACGAAGAAGAAAGCAAAAGAAACGTGGGGTTACAATATGAAAAAGAAGTAAACAAAAGATTCAGAAAAAATGCGAAGAAATTCAGGATGGAAAAATTAAATGAAAATAAAATGCAAATAACATGAAAATAATGACAAATTAGTTCTAGCGTCTTTTCACATTGTCCAAACTGAGAAGTATCACCTCCTTGCTGTTGAGCGCCACTGACGGAACACTCACACATTCCCCTTCTCCCGAAATCCGTCGCATTTTTTCTGAATCTTTTGTTTACTTCATCTTCATATTGTAACCCAACGTTTTTTGTGCTTTCTTACCACAAAAATAGGCAGTTGGTAGCGAGTGCATCATCTGTGTCTTGGTTTAATTCTCTTGTGTGTGTATTGTTTTCATGTACAACCATGCAGCGCCAGAGGTCGCCGGAGTCATATAGCCAACTAGCCCGCTCGCAAGTACTACTGAGATTTGCAGAACATGCGACTTTTCACATTTTGCAACCGAAAATTTAGCTTTTGAAGATAATGATCAAACATACATTGTTTCCAGCTGTTGCAATGCCATTGGAGCTACCTCCATCTTTTGGAATTGCCGATAATAATGGTCAGGTAAGCGGTACATTTATTGACTGAATTTTCTTCTACAAGATGACAATGATTCAAAAGTACATTTTCAGGTCACCATATTATATTCAATTCAATTCAGTTTTATTTCTGTCAAAGCGGCAGGGGCTCAAACAAAAGTGAAAAACACTTGACGAGGTTCAAGCCTCTGTGTACAAGGCATACAGCGGTCGCAAATGTTTACATGAGCAGTGCATAATCTGCAGGACAACCTTTCATAGAAAAAATAAATCTGCAAGAACATTGCATGAACTGAAGCAAACATAATAAAATAAGAAAGCTACATTTGCATGTTAAAAAATTGCTCAATCAGTGTAATGAACACAATACATATATATACAGTATGGACAAAAAAAAAAAAAAGAAATCCTCATCATAGAATTCTTAACGAAGGTACCATTTCTCTTATGATGCAAAAAAAGTATTCAACATTGACATACTAACATTTTCTACATTTATATTGTGAGTGTGGAGATTATTAAGCAACGATGGAAGTGAAAATTCCAACATTTCACAGCTAAAGGTTGTGCGTAAAAAAGGAACTTTCCAAATTTCTGGTGACCAGGATGTAGACCTACCCTTCCTTAAACTTAAATTTGCATTGGATGTTGTAAGGGCCTCGTTGTTATGTAGACTTTGCTTGTACCTTCTGGCCAAGGTGAAAGTATATCTATTTATTAGGTGCAGTAAAGTAATTCAGGATGCATTTATTCTGGGTTTAATAATATTTTGAAAGTAGCATACGCACCCCGTGCAAAGTGACGGCCCTGCCACTGGTGGCAAAGTTGACAGTAAATCCTGGAGCGGAGCCGGCCGCGTTGTCTGCTAGCCGTGTGTTTCTATGCAGTCCTCGCATCATGAAATCATTTTCCCGCCATGCTTGCATTGCTGCCTCAACAGCATCCGCTCTCAATGCACTGTAACATAAACTATGGGGCATCTTCAGCGATAGTTTTTGTTTGGGCAAATATTTGAAAGTTAGAAAAAATGGTCTGGAGATTGTATCTACTCGTCCCATTTCGGCAAGCAATACCATCTACAGCGTCCTGTTTGAGTTCACTTCGCTTTAACAAATCGCTTGTCATTCCTGCCTCATATTTCAATATGAAATAATTTCAAATAATATAGGCGCATCATTGTGAATTTTCTGAAAATCGCTATTTTTTACATTAGGTAGAGGAAAAATAATATATGTTGGTTACTGGGTAAAGCAATAAGTTAATTTACTTAGTGCAGTGCTGCATATTTTTATGGTGCTAACTTTTGAAGTCAATAAGTTCTGATTGCAAAGTAAAGACTGATATAATAAGCATCAGGTACGAGATTTAATGAATTAAACGCTCTAAGAGCATGGTACCAGTGTCATTAATAGGGTCATCTGTACCCAGTGCGAGGCGTGGCGTGGCTGCTCCCCCCCTCCTCCCTATCCCCGCTTATTAAGCACCGAATCGCAACTTCCTTTCTACCTCCTCTGTGCTCATGGTTTGCTTTAAGTCAAGTTCGCTCTGCACCCAACCACGTAGTGCGAGTGATGTGGCATTTTTTTTTACACTTAGACGCAGCGATCGTGCCCACGAGTGATAAATCAGAAAAACATCCCATCGAAAGCACATATATTCGAAAAAAAGCAGAAACACTAGCACGTGTAAGTTGCGAGGAAATTCACTGAGCAAGTAGCTTAAGACATGTGATTGCCCAGTATGAGACCGTAAGAATAAAGGGGCCTTATGGACTAGTTACGCAATGAAGGCACCTCTGAGATATTGCAACCAGAAGCCTTCATTATGCTGCAGCTAACTGTCTTGGGATACGTGTTCGGTTGCATTATTAGTACCAAGAGGGCAATGATAGTAAGCGAGATCGCATAATGGGAGTTCACAGAGAAACACTCTTTCAGCACACACTGTAACTGAATGCTCTGTGTAGGACAGATGGGTAGGAGTCATCTGTCCTACCCATCAGTGGTCATATCGTGACGGGGCCTTTTAGCATTGTTTGCTACAAAAGGTGTCTTAGTTTCCATGTACTACTGCTATTTCATTTTATACCTGCAGGTGCACCTTGCGGATAATGTCGTCGTGAGCAGTGACACTTGGACAGTGTTGATGAGCCAGCCAGGGGATTCTTCGTTTTGCAAGCATCTTGCCGTTGCCTTGTGGGGGAACAACGTACTTGCACAGCGTAGCCTGACCGGCAAACAGTGCAATAAGGATATTGCAAAGGGGAAAACAGCGGTGTACCCTCCGTTGTCACCTGCTAAGGTGGCAGGCATGTCATGTGAGTATCATGCAGTATCATGAGTGAGCTTCTTGCAGCTCTTGGTGCATGCCAAGTCTGCATGTCCCTCCAGCAAGTGTGATCAACTATATGATACTGTTATGGGCTGTCAGAGTGTATATAGGAAGTGAAAAATACCATGTTTCAATTACTGGTCTGTTTCAAAGCAGTGTCAGGGTGTCTAGCGACCGGGAAAACCGGCAATTGTCAGGGAAATTTCACGCATGGAAATTTCGCCAGGTCAAGGAAAATGGCACGGTATATTCTGCATGGCATTTTCATCTTAAGCTGGCGCACAGCAGATTTGGGAAGGGGGGGCAGAGCATGCGGCCCCCACTGCGGCTGCGCCGCTAGGCGAGGCGCGATATATTAGTTTACGTCAGCGCACGGCTGAGCTGCCACAATAGAAGAACCAATACGCACGTGAGTTGGGTACTCAATAAAATATACAGAAGCGCTGCATGGGAGTAGTACGTCGTAATTTATTTGAATGTTGTGAATTTAGAAAAAAAATAGTTGTACCTACAGGAATCGAATACATGTCTTACAATCAGGTACGTGGTGTTTATCTATTACGCCACAAGCGACGGGTAGTGCGGTCTTTAAATGCGCTCTTACTCATTTTGATTTAATGCACTAAAGATGGCACGACGGATGCAACTGGCATGATCAGAGGATTACTGCAGGCAATTTTAATCCAGCAAACTATTTTATTGCGTATGCATTTTAGTTTATGCACTGCAATGTATACTCAAAAAACATAGCTTTATGACTTCTTTTTTGTTGTGTTTTATTTTTTAGTGACGCCACCCGGCACTTCCGGTGCTGCGGTTTTCAGGGAATGGCAATAAACGCCTTGAGGTGGTGGTGCTCTCTTGTAGAAAACTTGCTCTCTTTCATTTCTACTCTTTCGGAATAAGTCTCGTTTTGATGAACTGAAAACTAAAATTCTACGCAACTGATTTTTTTAGTGTTCCAGCTTCTCTTTTTAGCACATTCACTTCAGCTTTTTAAATTTGTAAGCAAGGCAGCAAATATTGCTTGCTGTGAAGCTGCAGTGACCATTTCAAGAGTGCAAAGAATAGATAGGTGCATCAGCAGTGTTGTTGTAATTTAGCGTGCCTAATATTTTGAGTTTTTTAACCTCACATATGCTTAATTTATGGTTTCTTTTCAGCTGCTTTCCTGCACTACCTGAAGGCTAGTGGTTGCCCGGAGGATGACATACCGAAGCGTCACAAGATGCTGAGTCGCTACCTTGCACAAAAGTGTGCAGATCTACGTCGCTGATCAGGTAAGCTTTGAAGGAGATCAACAATATATATTGTGTGTTCAGATAAGAACAGTGATCGAGGTCGCGTAACTATTTTTGTTTGCAATGAAATCTATTTGGTGGGAAAATGTCTTGACACAAAGGAACGAACCTTAGTTCTGCAAGACATGGCGTAGCTTTCTCGGAAAAAAGCTGTATACCACTGGAGGTGAAAAACGCCATTTTTGCCATTTCAAAAAGTTTCAAGTTTGGAGACTTGCTGCTTCCGCACCAAAGTGTTGTCAACTATTTCCTTTTACCCAATAGATTCAGCAATTTCTCGTATTGTAAAAATATTAAAATCCCTTTTGGTTGTTTGCAGTTAATTTAGTAAAAAATCGTAAACTTTCCTTCAGGAGCAATGTGCGCTGCAAAAAAGTTCACTTTCAACCTTACATACCAGCATGATGACTTACAGGTGTTTGCACTAAATCCTTTTCCCTTTATTATGAGAGTTATATTCTTAATTTCACACAAAATTCGGAGCTCTAGATTGTTAGGTGTGTTCACCACAAGGCACAAAAATCGCCCGAAATTAAAGAACAGCCACCGTGATGGTGCAGTGGTAAGATGACCGACTACTGTGCCGGAGTACCTGGGTTCGATCACGACTGCGGTGGCTGCGTTTCGATGGAGGCGAAACGAGGCCTCCGTGTGCTGTGCGATGTCAGCGCATGTTAAAGATCTCCAGGTGGTTAAAATTACCCTGAAGCTCTCCACTACGGCTCCTCTTTCCACTTTCACTCCTACCCTCCTCCTTTCCCTTACTGCACAGTTCAGGCGTCCACAGAATCGAGTGTGACCGATATTGTGCTTTTCCCTTCCTGTGAAACAATTAAAGGGGGGGGGGGGGCAAATTGGATTTCGGTTAAAAAAAACCGTCCTATGTGATTTTTATTGAAATCACTCTCATGAATTCTCAGTACCTCAGAAATCTGAGGGACTAGCGAAGTGTTGCACTTAATAAGGTGGTGTTGAAGAATTCAAAAACTTCGTAATATCGAGAAATTCGCTACATGGAGGTTCTTTACATAGAGGTTTAACAGTGTCATCATCATCATCACATTTTTAGTGCATGATTAAAACACTAATTGGAAGGTTGCATTTCTAGGACATTTTTTCTTCTCTATTATTTCATGGCATGCTGGTCAAAAATTTTGTTTTCCTAGAGCTGTCAATTTCTCAGACCTGGGAAACGAAGCATGAGCTGAAAAATGGCTGCTTTTAAGTTCATTTTGTCTAGAAATTTCATTTCTGTATGTCTATGTATGCATTCGGTATAATGAGGCAGGTTGTTGAGCTATATTCAGTCGCAGGAGCTGTTTGCAGCATTGTATAAGGCAGGGGAGACCTGGCCTAATCAGTATTCCTGTGCACTGTAATGAGTAATTGTGCTTTTACACACCTCTCATCACTCCTGTACACTACAAAAGATGGGACAATTTTCGCAAGGATGCAGAGGATCATGTGGCAACAAGGCGACATAGAACCGACGCCATGGCAACTTATATCTATCCTGGTCTGCTTTGCCTTCAGCACGCTTTTGTTGCAATTTTTTTTTCCACCTCTGGGGACAGGCACTCCAGCACTGTGGTTCGTCTGTGCGCGCTTTTGGTTCTTCACTTTTTTCCTCTTTTTCTAGCCGCTGGAGATGGAGTGTATGATCAGCCTCTAGAGGTGGTAAAATTAGGCAGCCGGTGACACGGGAGCATTGCACTGTCCCCTCTTCCCGTTTAAAGATACTTTGCTGCACACCGCATCATTTCTGAAACTCAGTTGACAACCTTGTAAAGGAAAAGGGAAAAATTTGCAAAAAGCAAGTAAGCATGTAGGCGTATGGTACCCTCGAGCTGCACTCGCTGCTCGATTTCTGCTACTGCTTTCGTGCATAGTATTCTCTACAGCCCTTTTCACACTTGGCAGGAAACAAGCAATCAAATTCAAAGCAAACAAAGTGGGTGAGCAGTTAAAGTATTTCATGTTTACGTTTCATTCCGCATATTCGAGTAAAAATCTGGAGAGGAGGGATAGACCATACGGTGGCTGTCATGCATGAAGAAAATGTCAAAACAAAAGTAACTAAGACCAACTCAGCAAAGATCAAGCAAGTCAAAGTTCCACGGCAGTCTCTGAAGAAATAAACTTTAATGAGACAATAAATTCATGACAGCTTTCAAGAAAATGAAGTGTAATGCTACTGTATTCATCGCTCCTGTAGTTTTTTCATCTCTTTGCCATTAATCTTCCCATTAAGAGCAAGCAGAATGAGCTTGCCTAGTAATTAAAGGCACCTGCCTCCTGCTCGTCCACATATTTTTGCCATTTTGATTTGGGTAGTATAAACCAGTTTGAGTTCTTCAATGTGTGTGCGATAAATCGAATACATAAAGGTGAACTGGAGCAAGATAGCACAGCTCATCTCGCTCATACAAATCATTGAAATAGGGATGTGTTATCAACAATGGGGAGTGAGCTTTTCAGAGCACACGTGCACCTCAAAACATCTTCCTCGGTAACCCCCACCTGCACACACATCCATACACAAACATGCACAGAAAAGGAATAGATTTGAGCAATGAGTTTGCAGCTGTTGCGTATGCTTCTTTCAGTCTGCTGAGCGGCCACTCCCCCATTCACTTCACTGGGTTGTCAAAGAGTCGTAAAAACATGCAATTAAGAGAGGGCAAGAATGTGCCCATTCCCAGTCATTGGGAGGTGGGGAAAAAATTATAAAAAAGTGGTGAAAGTGCAAGAACCAGGATGGCAATACATAGCTGGGACGTAGATTCTACCACAGCCTTGTTACATGATCATCCGCATCTGACGTGCAAAAATTGAGTCCCACAATATAGTGCCGCCGCTGTTGCCCCATCCAATTTGGGAAGTGAGAGACACATAGGAGCACAATTACCCATGACAGCATATGTGATCATCATTGGGCCCAGTCTAGCCTTTCACATTGCTGCAAACAGCTTGTCAAATGGAGTATCTATAATGCTTACAATATAAGGGGAGATGCGGGTCGAAAAATGCGGGTTTTTTCGAAAATGACTGATTTTTTGTTTTTACTTGTTTTGTCAAGTTTAGTATCTCTACTTTCATGAAAATAAAAATCAAAGCTGAGTTTAAACAGGAAATGGGCTGAAATTACGTTTAAAGAGCGCACGGTGGCAGTTAAATGACCGAAAGTATGCTATCTTCGAGCGTCCCGCGGTCGGCATAGCGCAGTTGATCGCCGTTGCGGATCACGTGAGGAGATCAGCCAAGCCGCATTCTCCCAATCACCACAGTTGCCCGGCGTCTAAAACACAAGCAATCTTAAAAAAAAGCATGCCTACGTCGCGTTTTTCAAGCGCTGCGACTGGTTTTTAAATCACGTGGTACGAATCAAGCCTCGCCATTGGCCGCCGCGCGCGCGCATGTGGCGAAGCCCACTTGCTGGCTCCATGCTACGTCGAGGTGCGTTTCCGAGTGACGATCGTTCGGCAACTTTATCTTCGTCATGGATGAAGCACAATTGAACCAGCGCAGTCACCGAGGAGTGAAATACCGCTCTGTTCACAAATATAGAGGACGTTGGCGAAAATCGAAAGAGAAGGCTCGTCCAGTGACAACTCGACCTGTGGCAGTTAGGCCTAGTGGAACCGACGCCGATCCCTCCAGCGTTCCAGATGCCTCCGAGGAATTTGAAGCGGCGTTAGATTGTGTGAGTGCCTCGGAAAAAAAGATTGGGCATTTCTAAGGTGAGGAAATAGCCTGCGATGTACTGACTTGGCAGCGGTGAACGTTCTTGTGGGTGGCGCGATTTGCCCAAGCCAGCGTTCAGGACTTCCATTATTCGGGAACCGGCCGCAAAGCGCAGACTCGCTTCGTTTCTTGAACTACTCTGTGAGAACTCTGCCTGCCTGCAATGTGTGCTTTCCACAACATACTGATTGCGGCGAGTTATGGCGTGCAGGGATGCGAGCAGAGATTGACAGCGGGAGCTCGGATGAAAGCTTCGCCGTCAACGTCAAAGCTGCTGTGGCGGCCTGTTTTATAGGAATTGGATATGAGCAGCTAGTGCGATTTTCCTCAATTATTGGACTCCACAAGCCAATGCATCATAGCTTGGCACATCCAGAGAAATAACAATGCAGAAACAAATGTCCTTGAAGCTGACTGCGGAAGCGAAGGCAAATCGCCGCACACTGAAGAAAAAAAGCGCATGTCAGAGTCCACTCGCAAGGGTCACGAGGGAGCGACATATGCTGCAGGAAGTTTCTAGTGCCAGTGGCTGCTTTATGGACAATTTTCTTCTTTTGTTCCAAAGTTTGATCGGAATTGAAGCTCTCTTTTTTAAATAAACATGCAATTTTAACTTCAAATGCATTTTTCTCAAAATGCAATTTGGGCAATTTTCAGTATTTGCCCTTCATGTTTTTGGTACTTCTGATGCTCATATCTGAATGAAATTTTGCACACATTTTCTCTGAGGCATGAGGAGTGCCATTATCTCTTTCAAAAATAAATACTGATCAAATATTTACAAAAAGAAAAATAATTACCACATGGTGGTGTCTTGACAATGTAGACTTGCCAGGTTCAAATTTTTCATGTCATTAGCATACTTAATATGTCCTTTATTATTAGTTTTTGGCACTCTACAGTTTATATGGATCAAAATGAGCCATCAACGATGTGTGTTTATGGAAGTTTAGTATGACATAGAAGGGGGGCAAAGAATGTATATTTTACACACTGTAACTAAACAGAACAAAAACTATGCAACTTACAATAAACCTAATTGCAGATTTGAAATCAGCATAAAAACTGAATTATTAAGCAGAGTTTCATAGCTCGAAGTCAAATATTAAAGAAAAAGTGTCTTCGAGTAGCATCTCCCTTAAGGGCTTACATTTTACCTTGTAGTTTAGTTAGATATATGCTTTGGCTGGTGATTGATAGTGTTTACTAGCTTTGTGAATAACAGCTGGCTATACTTTTTAAGAATGTTTTGTACTGCTTGCTTTCTGCAGGTTTAAAGGTGGTCCTGCGGTCGTGGTGGGTCCAGCTGGGGTCAATAAAGTGGATAAGTAGCCATGCATATATGTTCAAATTCTCACTTATGCTCAGTACATAAAGGCATGCTTTCATTTATCAACACTGTGCAATACTCATGAACCTCTCATTGATATTGCAGTCAGATGTACTAGTGTCTGTCTTTAAGAGAAAATGAAGATACTTTTTCCTCCTGTATAATTTTCAGCTAATTGTGTATTACATCCGTTGTGTTCTATTGTCATGTTTGAATATAATTTTCTTTCACATTGCATCTCATTTTTCTATTCTTATATGCTTATTGTGGAAGGTGTTTGTTCATTGCCAAATGGTTGCTTAGTTCATTTGTTCATATTTTTTGTAACTTTTGTGTATAGTTAGAACAGACTATTATGTTATTATCTGTATCTTTTTGTAAGCACGGTTGCTGTGAATTTGCTTTTGTATGTTGTTCACCCATTGCCACTATGTGTAAACTGGGGTGTAGGCCTCGTCAGGAGGTTTCTTTGCCTTCCTCCTTTAGGGGCATATTTGTTAAATATGGCTGTAATAAAATACTACTACTGCTAATTAAGCATGACGTATTGCAGAAACATGTGTGCTACTGTAGCAGCATATCTGAATCAAAGCAAAATTTTACAATTTTTTATTTAATTTATGAGAAACGCCACACTATTATGCCATACGATGCCGCACACTGCAATGCCGCTGCACTGCAATGACGATACGACACAACGGTGCGACAGACAACAGTACTACAGACAACAGTACGACATACAACAGTACGGTACTACTACTGAAAATGGTACGACAAAAAAGTACGACATACATCAGTACTACAAACAACAGGGTCCCATTTTACGACACACAACAGTACTGCAGACGCCAAACAACAGTACTACATACAACAAACAACAGTACTACAGACGACAGAACACTACTACAGACAACAGGGTCGCATCTTACAACGCACAATATTACTACAGACAACAGGGTCCCATTTTACGACAGGCTAGGTTTGTGTTGTATTTTTCGACTGGGGCACGTCATATTATGCTGCTAATTTTTCATCTCCCATAGCCAATTCTACTTAGGGACAATAAACGTAATGTACCGTATATACCACAATTAAATATCTTGCTCAGAGCTGGTTGTATGGTTAATTCGTTCATTATAATCTTAATGACCTTCAAAAATAAAATTTAATACTCTGAGAAATAGCGCTGCTTGACTTTGTCCGGATCCTAAAGATGTTCACTCGATTTCTAGGACCGTTGATGAAGAGTGCGTCACTCGTTGAAATTCGGGAAAGTGAAAACAGAGAAAAACTAATTCACTATTCTCTTGGCCTGTTTCGGCAATGATAGCGTTGAAGTGACAACTAATTGCAGTTTCCTTTGCAGCAGCTTTTGTGTACTTTTCGGTACGAAAATGTGCACGGGTAGTACCGCAGATGAATGGAACTCACAGCGCAGTTTCCTAGCTGCGTTCGATTAAAATCATACGCGCACAGAATATCAAGCCTAAACTTCTTATGGCCTGGTAGTATATACACCAAAACGTGAACGAGCTGCAGGCGTTTGTTATTGCGCTATTCGTCGTGTGGCCGAAAAACAATCACGGCAATTAGGAGTTTCAAACGAACTGGTCAAGTTTCAAAGCAGAAGTACAACGCACGTTAGCTGCCAAGGCAATCCGTTGCTGAAGGGTCTACAATTGTCGCGCTCAATGCCTCTGTCATTCGCTCTCATCTTCATCCGACCGCGAGAAACAAGTGAAAACAGGTACCACTTTCTTTTTTGTGCCTTGTGGCGCAACCAACCGCACCACACATTGCAGGAATATCGGGAATAATGCTCGAACACGCAGCAAGCGCCGCGCATCCATTGCAGACGGCCTATGCTTTTGCCTACACCACGAAAGTCACTGCTGTCGCCAGCGCCGCCGCATCTCCACTGACGTCACGGGCTGACGCTGGTCTATACTTCGTCTCACAAGATTTTTGCAGCACAGCGAAAGGCAGAGGCACCCCAGCTGGTCCAACCAGGATCACGTGTACAATAGACAATTGTGCTTCTAAGCGCCTCTCCCGCCCCCCCCCCCCCAAGTTGGTGGGGGTGACAGTAGGAGCACAATTCTCTATTATAGTGCCCACAGGCGAGAGGCACTTAGGAGCACAATCGAAAGGGCTCCTCTGCCTTTCGCAGTGCTGAAAATATCTTGTGAGACGAAGTATAGTTTCCGCTGTAGAGCCACGAACCCGATTTTTCCTACCCGCCGAGCGTGAGGGGGTTGGACTGGACTGCAGTAGGCTAGCTTGAGTGAACACAAAACAGAGTGTCAACATGATTGCACAGTGCAATCTTAGTACGAGTGAAAAGGAAAAGCGAATGGCATTATTTCTGCAGACTTCGTCAATGAACTAATAGTTGAATTCGGCGCCATGAAGAAGGTTGCCAACCAGGGGCTGAGGAGTGCGGACGCGTTTTGCGTCGGCTCCACACTTTTTGTCTCGATGTGCCAGAAATTTTCATCGGAATTTGGTTTCAGTGGTGCCATTGTGCGTCGGAAGGCGTCGTGATCTTGTGGACACCGAATTTGTGACTGTGAGTGCAGCAGTTTGGTTTTTATTGTCGGTCTTGTGAGGACCACCTGCGAAACGCTAGCGCCCGTTTGGCCTAGCGCGGCTTCGGCCGAGGAGACCGGCCCGGAGGCCCCTTCGCCGCCGGTCTACAGCCGCGTTTGTGGACCAAAAATGACGATGCACGTGACCGTAGAAGGTACTGACCTCGATCCAGAAGACTACTACAGCACCTGGGTACAAACGCTCAGGAAAAAGATTGAATCGAAAAGCAAGCGGACGCTTCTGAATGATTCCAAGGAGGACAAGGTGGTGCAACACCGCATTCCAAACGGGGAAGCCGCTCATGGCGCTGCTAAAGCAGCTAGAAGAAAATTGGCTGAACGGTCAATAGCTATGAATCTTCCGAGGTTCCCGGAAGAAGGTATCAAGGTGATTATTAGGCCTCGTGAAGGTCTAGCCGTCATTAAACGCACGTCGGGCCCGCTGCTTAGTGAGGCCCTCGCCATGGCTGCCGGAATCAGCTGGTCGGAGCTGGACTCGTGGTGTGTCAACGGAAAGCAAGGTACGGTGCTCTTTCATTCCTTGGACTTTAGTCGAGGCGTGAAGGTAGCCGCAATCCGTTGCTTTAAACTCGATGACAAGGAGCATGAAGTGGTGGCCAATCTGATCGCACCGGAGGATTGCGGCCGAGGAGTCGTTCATGGGATCTGTGATACATTCACGGAAGAACAGTTGTTCAGAGCTTTGAGGAAGGATCCACAGAACCCAACGGTCGCTGGGGTGCGGCGGATGGGGAAAACTTCCACTATTATTATCACCTTTTTGGAACCTGAAGTCCCAAGATTTGTCAGGATTGAAGGCATGCTTATGCCATGTCGATTGTTCAAAAAAAAGATATGAAGTTTGCTTCAGAAGTGGGGAACTTGGTCATCGCTCAGATGTGTGCGATAGTGAAAAACCTAAGTGCCGTGGCTGTGGGGTGGTATCGCCGCCCGAAGATCCCCAGTGCACTCCCCAATGTCGCCTATGTGGAAAGGGCCACCTAACGGGAGACAGACGCTGCAAAGAACTCTACCCTACGTATCAAGAAGAGAAAGTGGGAAGCAAAATTAGCCGCCGAGGAGGCAGCCAAAAAAAAGCTAGCCGCCGAGGAGGAGGCCAAGAAGCTGCAACAGGTCCGCTTTAGTCGTCGCGATGGGCGTAGTGAGTCCCACAACCGGTCCCAGAGCCGTACAAGAACCCGTTCCTCTTCGTTCCCGCGACTGCAGCCGCCGTCGTCAGCGACGATAATGGACGGCTCTCGACCAAAGCAGCAGCAGCAGCAGCAGCAGCAGCAGCAGCAGCAGCAGCAGCAGCAGCAGCAGCAGCAGCAGCAGCAGCAGCAGCAGCAGCAGCAGCAGCAGCAGCAGCAGCAGCAGCAGCAGCAGCAGCAGCAGCAGCAGCAGCAGCAGCAGCAGCAGCAGCAGCAGCAGCAGCAGCAGCAGCAGCAGCAGCAGCAGCAGCAGCAGCAGCAGCAGCAGCAGCAGCAGCAGCAGCAGCAGCAGCAGCAGCAGCAGCAGCAGCAGCAGCAGCAGCAGCAGCAGCAGCAGCAGCAGCAGCAGCAGCAGCAGCAGCAGCAGCAGCAGCAGCAGCAGCAGCAGCAGCAGCAGCAGCAGCAGCAGCAGCAGCAGCAGCAGCAGCAGCAGCAGCAGCAGCAGCAGCAGCAGCAGCAGCAGCAGCAGCAGCAGCAGCAGCAGCAGCAGCAGCAGCAGCAGCAGCAGCAGCAGCAGCAGCAGCAGCAGCAGCAGCAGCAGCAGCAGCAGCAGCAGCAGCAGCAGCAGCAGCAGCAGCAGCAGCAGCAGCAGCAGCAGCAGCAGCAGCAGCAGCAGCAGCAGCAGCAGCAGCAGCAGCAGCAGCAGCAGCAGCAGCAGCAGCAGCAGCAGCAGCAGCAGCAGCAGCAGCAGCAGCAGCAGCAGCAGCAGCAGCAGCAGCAGCAGCAGCAGCAGCAGCAGCAGCAGCAGCAGCAGCAGCAGCAGCAGCAGCAGCAGCAGCAGCAGCAGCAGCAGCAGCAGCAGCAGCAGCAGCAGCAGCAGCAGCAGCAGCAGCAGCAGCAGCAGCAGCAGCAGCAGCAGCAGCAGCAGCAGCAGCAGCAGCAGCAGCAGCAGCAGCAGCAGCAGCAGCAGCAGCAGCAGCAGCAGCAGCAGCAGCAGCAGCAGCAGCAGCAGCAGCAGCAGCAGCAGCAGCAGCAGCAGCAGCAGCAGCAGCAGCAGCAGCAGCAGCAGCAGCAGCAGCAGCAGCAGCAGCAGCAGCAGCAGCAGCAGCAGCAGCAGCAGCAGCAGCAGCAGCAGCAGCAGCAGCAGCAGCAGCAGCAGCAGCAGCAGCAGCAGCAGCAGCAGCAGCAGCAGCAGCAGCAGCAGCAGCAGCAGCAGCAGCAGCAGCAGCAGCAGCAGCAGCAGCAGCAGCAGCAGCAGCAGCAGCAGCAGCAGCAGCAGCAGCAGCAGCAGCAGCAGCAGCAGCAGCAGCAGCAGCAGCAGCAGCAGCAGCAGCAGCAGCAGCAGCAGCAGCAGCAGCAGCAGCAGCAGCAGCAGCAGCAGCAGCAGCAGCAGCAGCAGCAGCAGCAGCAGCAGCAGCAGCAGCAGCAGCAGCAGCAGCAGCAGCAGCAGCAGCAGCAGCAGCAGCAGCAGCAGCAGCAGCAGCAGCAGCAGCAGCAGCAGCAGCAGCAGCAGCAGCAGCAGCAGCAACCGCCGCAGACACCATCAAAAGGAGTGAGTAGTGATTCTCAGGACTCAGCTGAGGTTCAGGCTCTAAAAAAACAGAATCAGTTGTTACAGGCGCAAGTTAAGGCACTGCAGGAACAAATCATTGCGATAGGCAAAATTTCACAGCCATCATCATCATCATCAGCCTGATTATACCCACTGCAGGGCGAAGGCCTCTCCCATATTTCTCCACTTAACCCGGTTCTGTGCTAGCTGCATCCACTTGACCCCTGCGAACTTCTTAATCTCATCCGCCCACCTAACTTTCTGCCGCCCCCTGCTACGCTTTCCTTCCCTTGGAATCCAGTTTGTTACCCTCAGCGACCATCGGTTATCCTCTCTTCGCCCTACATGTCCTGCCCATGTCCATTTCTTCTTAATTTCTACTAGAATGTCGGTAAATTGAGTTATTTCTCTGACCCACTCTGCACGCTTTCTATCTCTTAATGTTACCCCTACCATTTTTCGTTCCATAGCCCTCTGGGTTGTCCTCAACTTAAGTAGAACTCTCTTGGTTAGCCTCCACGTTTCAGCCCCATAGGTGAGTACAGGCAAGATGCAACTGTTGTATACTTTCCTCTTGAGCGATACCGGTAAGCTGCTAGTCATAATCTGCGAGTGCTTGCCAAATGCGCTCCATCCCAATCGTATTCTCCTTGTTATTTCCTTTTCGTGGTCCGGGTCTGCGGTTACTACCTGTCCTAAGTAGACATATTCGCCTTCTACTTCCAGTATTTCGCTACCTAATGTAAACTGCTGTTCCTTCCCGAGGCTGTTGAACATTACCTTAGTCTTCTGCATATTGCCTAAATCTGAAGAAGGAACGCAACAGATTAGTAAGAAAGAAACCCATCAACGAATTAGCGGTGAGGGGGAGGGCAGAAGAGTTTAGGATCTCGCTACAGAATAGGTTTTCAGCTCTAACTGAGGATGGCGACATTACCCTAGAGGCAAGGAACAATAATTTCAGAGATATCATTACTGAGTGCGCGGTAGAAGTAGGCGGTAGGATAGTTAAAGAGGATACCGGTAAGCTGTCTAAGGAGACGAAAGATTTGATTAAGAAACGCCAGAGTATGAAAGCTTCCAATCCAACAGACCAGATCGAATTGGCCGAGATATCGAAGCTAATCAATAAGCACAAGGTGGCCGATATTAGGAAGTATAACATGGAGAAAATTGAGCATGCTGTAAAGAACGGGGGAAGCATTAAAGCGGTAAAGAAGAAATTGGGCATAGGCAAAAACCAGATGTATGCGATAAGGGACAAGGCGGGCAACGTCATCACTAATATGGAAAAGATAGTCAAAGTAGCCGAGGAGTTCTATACAGATCTCTACAGTAGCCAAAGTAGTCAGGACCGTAATGAGATTGGCGGTAGGGAAAAACAGTCAGACGTTCCACCAGTGACGAAGGACGAGGTCAAGAAAGCACTAGAAACTATGAAAAGGGGGAAATCAGCTGGAGAGGATCAGATAACTACAGATTTGCTGAAGGACGGGGGGGATATCGTGCTAGAAAACCAACCAGGGGCTGAGGAGTGCGGACGCGTTTTGCGTCGGCTCCACACTTTTTGTCTCGATGTGCCAGAAATTTTCATCGGAATTTGGTTTCAGTGGTGCCATTGTGCGTCGGAAGGCGTCGTGATCTTGTGGACACCGAATTTGTGACTGTGAGTGCAGCAGTTTGGTTTTTATTGTCGGTCTTGTGAGGACCACCTGCGAAACGCTAGCGCCCGTTTGGCCTAGCGCGGCTTCGGCCGAGGAGACCGGCCCGGAGGCCCCTTCGCCGCCGGTCTACAGCCGCGTTTGTGGACCAAAAATGACGATGCACGTGACCGTAGAAGGTACTGACCTCGATCCAGAAGACTACTACAGCACCTGGGTACAAACGCTCAGGAAAAAGGTTGAATCGAAAAGCAAGCGGACGCTTCTGAATGATTCCAAGGAGGACAAGGTGGTGCAACACCGCATTCCAAACGGGGAAGCCGCTCATGGCGCTGCTAAAGCAGCTAGAAGAAAATTGGCTGAACGGTCAATAGCTATGAATCTTCCGAGGTTCCCGGAAGAAGGTATCAAGGTGATTATTAGGCCTCGTGAAGGTCTAGCCGTCATTAAACGCACGTCGGGCCCGCTGCTTAGTGAGGCCCTCGCCATGGCTGCCGGAATCAGCTGGTCGGAGCTGGACTCGTGGTGTGTCAACGGAAAGCAAGGTACGGTGCTCTTTCATTCCTTGGACTTTAGTCGAGGCGTGAAGGTAGCCGCAATCCGTTGCTTTAAACTCGATGACAAGGAGCATGAAGTGGTGGCCAATCTGATCGCACCGGAGGATTGCGGCCGAGGAGTCGTTCATGGGATCTGTGATACATTCACGGAAGAACAGTTGTTCAGAGCTTTGAGGAAGGATCCACAGAACCCAACGGTCGCTGGGGTGCGGCGGATGGGGAAAACTTCCACTATTATTATCACCTTTTTGGAACCTGAAGTCCCAAGATTTGTCAGGATTGAAGGCATGCTTATGCCATGTCGATTGTTCAAAAAAAAGATATGAAGTTTGCTTCAGAAGTGGGGAACTTGGTCATCGCTCAGATGTGTGCGATAGTGAAAAACCTAAGTGCCGTGGCTGTGGGGTGGTATCGCCGCCCGAAGATCCCCAGTGCACTCCCCAATGTCGCCTATGTGGAAAGGGCCACCTAACGGGAGACAGACGCTGCAAAGAACTCTACCCTACGTATCAAGAAGAGAAAGTGGGAAGCAAAATTAGCCGCCGAGGAGGCAGCCAAAAAAAAGCTAGCCGCCGAGGAGGAGGCCAAGAAGCTGCAACAGGTCCGCTTTAGTCGTCGCGATGGGCGTAGTGAGTCCCACAACCGGTCCCAGAGCCGTACAAGAACCCGTTCCTCTTCGTTCCCGCGACTGCAGCCGCCGTCGTCAGCGACGATAATGGACGGCTCTCGACCAAAGCAGCAGCAGCAGCAGCAGCAGCAGCAGCAGCAGCAGCAGCAGCAGCAGCAGCAGCAGCAGCAGCAGCAGCAGCAGCAGCAGCAGCAGCAGCAGCAGCAGCAGCAGCAGCAGCAGCAGCAGCAGCAGCAGAAACCGCCGCAGACACCATCAAAAGGAGTGAGTAGTGATTCTCAGGACTCAGCTGAGGTTCAGGCTCTAAAAAAACAGAATCAGTTGTTACAGGCGCAAGTTAAGGCACTGCAGGAACAAATCATTGCGATAGGCAAAATTTCACAGCCATCATCATCATCATCAGCCTGATTATACCCACTGCAGGGCGAAGGCCTCTCCCATATTTCTCCACTTAACCCGGTTCTGTGCTAGCTGCATCCACTTGACCCCTGCGAACTTCTTAATCTCATCCGCCCACCTAACTTTCTGCCGCCCCCTGCTACGCTTTCCTTCCCTTGGAATCCAGTTTGTTACCCTCAGCGACCATCGGTTATCCTCTCTTCGCCCTACATGTCCTGCCCATGTCCATTTCTTCTTAATTTCTACTAGAATGTCGGTAAATTGAGTTATTTCTCTGACCCACTCTGCACGCTTTCTATCTCTTAATGTTACCCCTACCATTTTTCGTTCCATAGCCCTCTGGGTTGTCCTCAACTTAAGTAGAACTCTCTTGGTTAGCCTCCACGTTTCAGCCCCATAGGTGAGTACAGGCAAGATGCAACTGTTGTATACTTTCCTCTTGAGCGATACCGGTAAGCTGCTAGTCATAATCTGCGAGTGCTTGCCAAATGCGCTCCATCCCAATCGTATTCTCCTTGTTATTTCCTTTTCGTGGTCCGGGTCTGCGGTTACTACCTGTCCTAAGTAGACATATTCGCCTTCTACTTCCAGTATTTCGCTACCTAATGTAAACTGCTGTTCCTTCCCGAGGCTGTTGAACATTACCTTAGTCTTCTGCATATTGCCTAAATCTGAAGAAGGAACGCAACAGATTAGTAAGAAAGAAACCCATCAACGAATTAGCGGTGAGGGGGAGGGCAGAAGAGTTTAGGATCTCGCTACAGAATAGGTTTTCAGCTCTAACTGAGGATGGCGACATTACCCTAGAGGCAAGGAACAATAATTTCAGAGATATCATTACTGAGTGCGCGGTAGAAGTAGGCGGTAGGATAGTTAAAGAGGATACCGGTAAGCTGTCTAAGGAGACGAAAGATTTGATTAAGAAACGCCAGAGTATGAAAGCTTCCAATCCAACAGACCAGATCGAATTGGCCGAGATATCGAAGCTAATCAATAAGCACAAGGTGGCCGATATTAGGAAGTATAACATGGAGAAAATTGAGCATGCTGTAAAGAACGGGGGAAGCATTAAAGCGGTAAAGAAGAAATTGGGCATAGGCAAAAACCAGATGTATGCGATAAGGGACAAGGCGGGCAACGTCATCACTAATATGGAAAAGATAGTCAAAGTAGCCGAGGAGTTCTATACAGATCTCTACAGTAGCCAAAGTAGTCAGGACCGTAATGAGATTGGCGGTAGGGAAAAACAGTCAGACGTTCCACCAGTGACGAAGGACGAGGTCAAGAAAGCACTAGAAACTATGAAAAGGGGGAAATCAGCTGGAGAGGATCAGATAACTACAGATTTGCTGAAGGACGGGGGGGATATCGTGCTAGAAAACCTGGCCACCCTGTATACGCAGTGCCTGGTGTCATCGACGGTACCGGAACCATGGAAGAATGCAAACATTATCCTCATTCACAAGAAAGGGGACTCTAAGGACCTTAAAAATTACAGACCAATCAGCTTACTGTCTGTTACGTATAAGTTATTTACTAAGGTAATCGCTAATAGAATCAGGACAACCTTAGACTGCAATCAAGCAAAGGATCAAGCAGGGTTTCGGAAACGGTACTCTACTATCGATCATATCCATACCATCAATCAGGTGATAGAAAAATGCTCGGAATATAACCAGCCCTTATACATAGCATTCATTGATTACGAAAAAGCATTTGACTCAGTTGAAACCTCGGCGGTGATGCAGGCATTGCGAAATCAGGGGGTAGACGAGCCATACGTGAAAGTGCTGGAAGATGTATATAGCGGCTGCACAGCAACCATAGTTCTGCATAAAGAAAGTAACAAAATTCCCATAAAGAGAGGCGTTAGGCAAGGAGACACAATCTCCCCAGTACTATTCACAGCTTGTTTAGAGGAAGTATTCAGAGACTTGGAATGGGAGCAGTTAGGGATAAGGGTAGATGGAGAATACCTCAGTAATATGCGATTTGCTGATGACATTGCCTTGCTAAGCAACTCGGGGGATGAACTGCAAATAATGATTGATGACCTAGACAGGAAAAGTAGAAAGGTAGGCTTGAAAATCAATATGCAGAAGACTAAGGTAATGTTTCACAGCCAATGGAGACCGAAATGCCGGTAGCGGAGGCACCGCAGAAGGAACAGGAAAATACCCCTAGGGACAATCCTCCTGCAGCAAAAAAGAAAAGAGGTCCCGAGCCGGATCTCGAAACCCGCGTCCAAGGATTGGAAAAACGATTCGCAAAAAAAGACGACGACGACAAAATTTTCCAACAACAAGTTATGACCGCGTTAGAACGCCTGAACAGTGTTATGGCAGAGATGCGGGTCGAGATGGCTAGGAGAGACGAGAGAATTCAGTTGGTTTACCAAGAGATTCATAACATTAAAAATGGCTCTGCATCACCGTAGAAATACCATTTGGCAGTGGAACTGTAGGGACTTCAGTCGCAAACGCGCGGTACTGGAAACTTTTTTGACCAACATTGACAAACCCGAAGTGATCGCATTGCAGGAGTACAGTAAGCACGCTAAGCTAGCGAGTTACAAATCATACGCGGGACGAGATGACAACACGCGAGTGGTCACCCTTGTCAAAAGGAATATAACAGTGCTGCAGCATAATACCGGGACAACAAATGTTGACCATATACTAATCGAGATAATCCCACAGAAAAGAAAATTCAAAAGTCTATTCATCCTCAATGTATATAGCCCGCCTCGACAAAAACGTCAATGCAACTTCAATGAGCTATTCGCCAAAGCGCGAGTGATCGCGAAAGGAGGACCCCTGTTGATAGTAGGGGACTTTAACGCGCATCACACTGCATGGGGGTATAGATACACGCAGGTAAAAGGACGCGAACTATGGAACAGCATTCAGCAGAATGGCTTATTGCTTCTGACGGATCCCCTGAAACCAACCCGCCAGGGTAACAGCGTTTCGATAGACACATCTCCGGACTTAACTCTAACCGGAGGCTGCATTTACGCCACGTGGTGCAACACAGGTGAAAATTTAGGCAGCGACCATAAAATTATAGAAATCGTAGTAGATAACGGCCCACCGGTCGTCCGCACCAAAAAGGCAACGTTGGTGAACTGGGAGGCTTTCCGAAATGGCCGCACAGGTGACGAGGAAGGCATAAGTAACATTGACGATTGGAATAAAAAGGTCATTCAGTCGGTCAACGAAGCAACGGAGGAGGTGGAGGTTGACGAAGACATTGAAGGGGTATACCGTCACATGGTCAGGCTCTGGCGTAAGAAGAAGGATCTAGAAACGAGACTCACACAGAAAAGAGGGAATAGGAACTTGCGCAGAGAATTGGCAGTGCTTAACAAAGAAATTGAAGAATATGCGCTCTTTTTAACGAAGCAAAACTGGGGCAGCATTTGTGAAAAACTGGACAGGAATATCGGGAAGGCAAGTACGTGGCACTTACTTCGGCATCTTCTAGATCCCGACAAATCTAAACTGGAGGCCAGGCAGCAAATTCACAGGCTAATACATACCTTTGATGGGACCGCGGCTACTCTCATAGCCCACGTCCGAGACCGGTATTTGAACTGTGCAGAGGGTATAGGCCAACAAATGCCTGATTACAATGGCTAGGAAAACCCGGAGCGAGATAGCCCGATAACGGTTGCCGAAGTCCGGGCAGAAATAAATAGACTGAGAACAAAGACTGCTGCAGGTCCGGACAGAGTCAACAATCGAATGCTAAGAAACTTGGACGACGCGTCGATCCGACACCTCGCAGCATTCATACAGGAGTGCTGGGAGGCCGGTCGGCTGCCGGCGACATGGAAGGCCGCAAACCTCGTATTCCTCCCGAAGCCGGGGAAGCGGCCGGGTTTCGAACACTTGCGTCCGATCTCGCTCACGTCATGCGTGGGGAAACTAATGGAGCATGTTGTTCAGGCCCGGCTGAACCGGTTTTTGGAGGACAACGATATCTATCCGAACACCATGATAGGATTTAGACCGCATTTGGCCGCATGCGATGTCATGCTGCAGCTAAAAGAACAGATCATACACGATTCAACAGTAGACACCAGGGTGATCGTTGGTCTAGACGTGTCAAAAGCTTTTGACAACGTGAAGCACTCAGCTATTCTGCAGAATCTTAGTGCATTAGATGTTGGAGTTCGCACGTACAACTACGTACGCGACTTCCTCAGCGATAGAACGGCAACTATCAGTATGGGGGGACACACAGTAGAAGGTATTCGACTGGGAAACAAAGCCACACCACAGGGATCGGTGTTGTCCCCGACGCTGTTTAATATCGCCATGATTGGTCTCCCCGCAAAACTAGAGGAAATCCAAGGGCTACACCATACATTATATGCAGATGACCTGACTCTGTGGATGTGCAGGGGCAGTGACGATGAAATTGAGCAGACACTCCAGCGGGCAATCGAAGTTATAGAAAGATACTTAGAACCGATCGGGCTCAGATGTTCGGCCGAGAAATCGGGAGCGCTCGTTCTCACGTCAATGCGATCGCCCCATCATCGGCGTATAAAGCAGGATAAGCCGGAAATAACACTCAGGGTCAACGGTAACGTTATACCAACGGTGGCAACCATTAGAGTTCTGGGATTACGAATTCAGGCCAACGGCAGGAACTCGGAAACGATACAGAGGCTAGACGCTAGCACCAGTCAAACCTGTAGACTCCTGAAGCGGATCGCAAACAAACATGCGGGCATGAAAGAAGCTAACCTCCTTAGGCTAGTCCAGTCTTTTATAAAATTAGTAGGATAGTCTACGTGGCGCCGTATTTACGGCTTCACAAGGCAGAAAAGGAGAAACTTGACGTTCTCATTCGTAAAGGGATAAAAACGGCACTAGGTTTACCACCCAATACATCGACAAACAAGATTATGAGACTAGGGGTCTCCAATACCCTCGAAGAGCTCATTGAAGCTCTTCGGACTTCACAATACCAGAGACTGTTGCGCAGTCGTACTGGTCGGAGCATTTTGGAAAAACTGGGGTATGAGCCGCAAGCATGCTCCAGACGTACAGAAAAATTACCCAGACAGGTTAGGGACACATTAAAAATACCTCCGCTCCCCAAAAACATGCACCCCGTTTAACATGAGAGCCGGAGCAGTGATAGAGCAACAGCGCTGCAAGCCCGTTTTCAGGGAAGACAGGACGTCTTATATACAGATGCCGCCCAATGCACGAACGGTAGGGGACGTGTTTCAGTAGCAACTAGAGAAGACGGGGGCTCGGTAGTTTGCTGCAGCACCCGAAATTCGACCACAACGGAGGCGGAAGAGGTGGCCATCGCGCTAGCTCTAACACAACAACAGGTCAAAATTATAGTTACAGACTCGAAATCAGCGATTAGAAACTTTGACGCGGGCCGCATTTCGGCCATAGCAGCAAGAGTGTTGGCCAGTGGTTCATCACCGGCAGAGCAGGTCGCGCTCATTTGGACACCGGCGCACCAGGGGTTGAGGGGAACGAGAAAGCGCATGTACTGGCTCGAGGATTAGCTACATTCCGGGATCCCAGTGACGATTTATGCGCAACCCCGTACCCCTTGCGCGATGAGGAGCTTAACACCTACCAAGATATCCTAAATCATTACAAATTAGACAGATCAGTACTACCAAAAGCGTGTAAGCAACTCACCAAAAGCGAGGAGGTTATGTGGCGTAAGCTACAGACTGGAGTATTCCCGAACCCCCAGCTTTACAGCAAGTGGCACCCGGAAATTTTTAGCCCCAGGTGCAAACGTTGCGATGGCATAGCGGACATGATCCATATGATATGGACGTGTCCTAGATTTGGAGAACCTGACAGAACAGATGAGTCCTGGGAGGCACTACTTCTCAAGCAGGACGAAAAAGGGCAACGAGAAGTCATCCGTTTTGCTCTGGCCGCTGCTCAGATCCAAGGGATCCAGATCGACGGCTGAGGGGGAGGACATGGTTGGGACAGAGCTTCGCCTCGGATCCTCACCAACCTTTTGACGGGTGCAATAAATGTTATTTCTCTCTCTCGTCAATGAACCTTAGTTGAAGTCGGCGCCTGTCTTGTGTTCTTTTGATCCTCGTCTTTTGGGCTGTGCAATCGAGTGATCATTAGCGAGCTTTAGAATACGGCGACCCTATCCGTAAGTGGGACAGAGTAATAGCGGAGCGTGCGCACTATAATAGAGAATTGTGCTCCTACTGTCACCCGCGCTATTACCCTGTCCCCCTAAGCGGTAGGGGTACCATATTCTAAGATATAGTAGGAATCGGAACACTCATTGACTGGAGTGGAAGCTGCCAGCTCTTGCGGTCAACAGAAATTTGCTTTATCAAACGTGATTACAAATATGATAATGTAGCTATAATTAGCTGAACTTCAGTCAACCATCGCCCTTGTTTATTTTTGTTCGTGATCGTCCAATCTTGGAAACTAGAGTTGGTAAGTTACAATGTGCAAATAAGTGAATGATTGCCCATTTTTTTCCTTTTGAGATGAATCGATATTTCGAACTAGATGTGAAATCCACCAAGAGGCTATGTATCGCGCAGGAGGCCGGCATGTGTTCATGTTCTCTTCGCAACTGAGGAGGCGCATTCACACTAAACTATGTGGGAAAGGGGGGAAGGGGAGAGGGGGTTGTAAAGGAATGTTGCCAGAAGAAAGGACCTAACGGGGACAGTTTTGTAGGCGCTTATGGCGGCCACTTCCCCACTCCCAATTGGATGCGCCACAGAGTCCTAATTTTATTTATTCTCTCGCGCGTACGTACGCGCGCGTGTGTGTGTGTGTGTGTGTGTGTGTGTGTGTGTGTGTGTGTGTGTGTGTGTGTGTGTGTGTGTGTGTGTGTGTGTGTGTGTGTGTGTGTGTGTGTGTGTGTGTGTGTGTGTGTGTGTGTGTGTGTGTGTGCGTGTGTGTGTGTGTGTGTGTATGTGTGTGTGCAATCAAAGGAACACAGTATTTTCAGGCAATTAGAATAAAATTTTAACAACCAGTCTCCTAGAAACATTTGTCTCCTGCAGAATTTCACTCGACACTGAAATCTGATGTGAAAAGTATCATGCATGGAAGACGCTGACCTGTCCTGCTGCAGCTTCCCGTGATGCATGCGCTTTCTGAACCAATATATTGGCTGGACTACTGTTCATTATTAGCTTGGAGTCTACTTTATTCTACTCATTTCACAGGGCACACACACGTATGCAACTAGTATACTTTAGTGTTGAGCCCGCCTTTCGGATTCATGTGTTGGTAGTAAATAATTTCATGATGTGGCACTTACTTGTACATTCACACATTCACACATTTGCAACATAATAATCAGAGCCCAATTTTTACTCCATGCAAGAGCGCCCATGCTTACCAAATGTTTTCCTGCAAATGCCAAACGATTAGACGCATCGATCAGATCGTGTCCTGTCAGATTTGGCATATGCTATAATTTGTGAATTTTTCCATACTAATGCAGTTCAGTGGTTTTGCTTCATGTGGTCAAACGAAAGCACGTTCTTTGTATGCTTCGAAATTCTCACATGCTTCTATGTCACTTTTGCTAACATGATCGGATGCCTTTCACAGCACAGGAAGTCGAGTTGCTTCAAAACAAGGTTCAAATATAAAGTCAACAAATTGGGCGTTGAGACGAGTGAGTGGACGCCTGGGTGACACGGTATCTGCCTTACTCGAGATAAAGGCCCCATTCTTTTGGAAACGCTCTGCCTGCCGACGGGCTTTTAGAGCGTTAGCTCGGTTGCTCACTTGCGCGAGTGGCGCGTTTTTCTAAGAATCGTAAACAGTGCCATCACCATAGCAACATCGCCGTCTTTATTGTGCCCGGGCAAACTAGAACGAACGCTCCACGCCCCCGGCCACAGCGGCAAAGCGCGGTAGCGGGCGATGCTAGGCAGGTATAGCATTATAGCAAAATGAACGCCGAACCAGCTTCCCTGCCGAATGCATCAACGGTTTACTGTAGACGGGAAACCAATTTAGTGTTTTCTCTCATAATATATATATATATATATATATATATATATATATATATATATATATATATAGCATTTTAAAGGAGCGAACAGTCTCAGAGTGCGAGGCAAACTTATTTTTGTTATTCATACTGTTTACATTTACGAAAATGTTGTCGTGTGTTGATTATTGGAATAAAGATCAATAAATTCAAAGCAAATGCAATGCAAATGCAATATATATATATATATATAGGGCCACTGATCAAGTCAAAATATTTGAAGAAGATATAAACGAATGCTTTTTGTCTGGTTTCTCCATTGTGAACAACGAAGCTGTAGGGCTGTCGAAACGATAGTACGTTTTCATGAAACTTTGACTTGGTCAATGAACCTGTATATCTTTTTATGCCACCACCTGATCAGACTGCATTTCGTCGAACTCTTGATTACAGTAGTTTCTCTCACTTGAGCTAAAGCTCGACATTCGGTTCAGCAGCGTTGAGCCTCAGCTTTTTTTTTTTTTAACATTTAGTGAGGCGAATGACGGAAATGCAGTGGCAAAACCCGATTCAACATCACATTTTTGTAATGGAGAAGCTTCACATGGCTGTTTTCTACTTGCCCATTCACCGAAAACATCCCCGGCAGCTACTCCGGCACGTTATCTTTACGATCATCACCGGAACACAACATTCGGAAAAAAAAAAAAAAAACATGACTGAAACGCTGGTGATTAGCTTGGGCCGCCCACTATATCATTTTTTCTCCTTTTCTTTGGAGCCTGCACTGCTTGCGCTATATAGGAACTTCAGTGGGAAGGTTGAAGAGGCGTGTTTGTGCATGTTCAGGTTTTCAAGTTGTACTTGACAGACTGTCGAAACATTTTATCTGTACCAGTAAAGTGGCAGAGGGTACAAGTATTCGTGCAATTTCTCCTAGGGAGGCGCTCTTTGAAATTATATTACATTAATTTATGCAGTGTTATAGTTCCGTTCATTTTATCGTAGAAAGGGGAAGATATTTTTTCTTCTTGCCACTGAAAACAAAAAAAGTCTAAATTCCACACCCTCACAATATATGCTAACACCGCGAACATCTGAAGATAGCTTTGTGGCGGAGCTAAAACGAGGAATAACCAGCTCCGACAGCGTTCGGGTTCGAACTGTTTTTTTTTTTCGCTGCTTGCACTGAGACGCTTAGTGCCAAATTCTTCTTCGTCCAGCGCCGTGCCGTTGTTTGTGATAAAAGCGCGGCGCGAAGGGCGCTACAAGACTACAAAACAAAACCAGAAAAAAAATTGCAATGTCTCCGGCACGATTATATCTTGCTGAGTAAGTAGAGTAAGTAAGTAGCGCGAGAGCCTTAGCTGGCAACGTTTCGGCACACAAACAGTATGACACACCTAATTCGAGGCGATAAATAAATCTCAAAGCAAGCAAGTGTACATTTGTCAAGGAACCATTTTCAAGTAGCGCTACTGCGCATGCGCGAAGCACCTGAGTGCGCGAGGCACCTGCACCTTAGTTCGACCCGACCACTCGACCCGCGTCGCCAGTGTTTACCTCTCTCGCCCGATGGAAAGGAAAGGGCAGAGGGAAAGCGTTGTAGAAGCACAATACCCTCTCGTAAATACCCCTCGATTCAGGGTGTTTGTGGCGCCATCCTCGTTTTTTTTCTGAACTGCGACATTTTAGTGCACATGAAATTTCATAGATGGCGCTACCTACTACATTTATTACACGTGGCTCTGTTATTCCACTATTATTTGCTTTTCGTACACTTTGTAGTTTATAATTGTTACCGGTTGAATAAAGGAACGAAAGCCCGAACCTTTAAGTTATATTCGCCAAAAACAAACAAGCCATGGAGCATTTCAATCATGCTTATAATATTTCATGAAGAGCTCGCGCGCTTCAAGTGAACCACGAAAAAACTAGCTGAAATTAACCTGACCGTGCACATTCCTCGAGAGTCGTAGAACAAAACCGATGCTTATCCTCTGATAGCGAGGTGTAAAGTTTTTCCACGCGAAATTTCAGCACAGATAAAAGCTTATTACTTGAACAGTTTAGCATTTACTTTTAGCCATTTTACAAAAAACGCTAAGTTTGATCACACATAACTTTTACACTAAATGAAGCAGACAGATGATATATTCAGAAAAAAGCGAACTATGTACGACCTCCAACTGCGCAAAAAATCTCCGCAGCAGAATGCATATCTTGAAAGTTATTGTATGTATAATTACCTGTTTTATACACTTTTCACAGGCGCGTGGCTAATAAACTATGCGATACACAGTAATAAAAATGCTTAACTTTGTTCATTAACATCTAATCTCAAAACACCTCGAACGGTTTTTTTCTAGGTGCAAAAGATTTTGCACAATTTTGCTTTTCCCGAGACAAGTAGAGCTGAAAAGCCGTTTCTTACCTTTGTGTTTTCCTTTACAGCTTAAACATCGTTGCAGCTATTTATAAACCAAATGCACCATTAGAAAGGAGAGAAAATAAACTTTACGAATATATTAAAGTCACATTTATAAACTAAACGAGTGAGGCGCAGTAGGTGTATGAATATCACCAAAAAGGTCGTCTCTTCACCGCTGGAGTGGGACCGCCACCTTAAATGTGACATGCACTCCACCCATTATAACCTCGCGATATTTTGTTTTGTGCCCTGATAGTGACAACAATCTCTTTAGTGATATATCTTCTTTTCTTTGTGCAACATATTAAGTGCATGACCTAAGCGCAACACGTGTCATTCGGTCTATATACCTTGCACCGCCATTACATCACGCGTGTGAAATCTTGTTTTTTATATTTTGGTGTTTATTTGTTGACAGTGGCTGGTCACGTGTTCTTCGATTGTGCATGTATATAAGAAATGGGAACCGACAGCTTCTTTCTACATTCCTTGACAAAGGCCGGAACCCGGCCGAAACGTCGGATTAAAGTGTTGTTTTTTCACCATGTGTCACCTACTTCAAGTTTATATATATATCGTATACACGCGTTAATGACCGCACTTTTTTCTCCGAGATTGGGGTGAAAATCAGGGGGTGCGGCGATCACATGAGAAAAAAGACAGCGAAAAAATTATTTGCGGTGGTACCTGCCTTTATTATTGTCAAAAAACTCCTCGTCTTCCTCCGCTAAACTCGTCGGGATTTCAGGCTCGTCCCGTGTCCAAAACATCACTCCTCGTCGTCGTCCTCCTCCGAACACATCGGGACTTCAGGCTCGTCCTTGTCCCAGATGAGGTCATCCTCCGTACCGTCCAGCCTGTTTGATATCCCTGTCACCTTGAAACTTTTTTCCAGTCTCGAACGAAACCGTGGCCCACGCTTTGAGTATCCAGTGGCAAACGGCCACAAGCGATGCCCGTTTCAGTCGGCCGGCTGGAGTCGGCCGGTTGGCATCTTCTTGGGAGCACCATCGCCGTACACATTTTTCGTCAACGCCGAACTTCCGTCCAGCCGCTCTTTTTCCTTCTTCGTTCGCGTAGTGAATCACTTTCAGCTTAAAGTGAGCGGTATAACTAACATATTTTCCCATCGAACAAAAAGAAAATCTTCAGCTCACGAGCGCAGAACAAATCAGGGCAGCGATGCGTTCCGATTGCGAGATCGCACGTGATATGCTTCGGGCGATCGAGGAAATGGCTGTAAAACGGAGGAGTGAACAGACTTGGATTGGATTGTATTGGATTTGCTGGCCTCAACCTTTGTAACGGGCGGGCATCGCTGCGGCTCGGAGCACCCCCGTTGTAACGGAGGTGGTGGCCGCTGCCCCCATGCTCTACTTTTTTTTCCTCAAATATTTTGTTCTTAATTCTTATTGGCAATTCTACTTCTAACCTTACGCTTCATTTTGACTTTCACTTGATTTTTGGGCCCCACCTGGCGGCAGTAACCACAAAACATTCCGTATTTCTTGCACCGCACAGTAGACGGCACTGCCCAACTTCCTGAAACTCATGGCGTGGCTTTTACTAGGGAAATTTTTTAAAAGTGTTTTTCCCAATTTTCTTTCTAATGTTCGGGGTGCGGCCATTACATGCGTGCGGCAATTACACGCGTGTATACGGTATATTAGTTGCATGCAAGCTAGATCATAAGCATTCATACAGCATATTGCCGCGAACTGTTAAAATCTTTATTTGTTTCTGTTCGATAGCCGCTGGCATGCGGCCTTATCATTGTTATTCTGGCGCGCTTATCAATTCTGTATCCAGTGTTTATTCATGCTCGCTGTCTCGATACGACGTGTTATCCTTTTCTTTGTCGCGAACGATGCGCCGAGATCTGTCTCGAAGATTCCGATATGTTTTCTACAATGTTACAGGTTGGGCTAATAGCAGTTTGCGAAGTTATCTAGATTGTTCTGAGCAGCCTTTAAATTGATCGTTGACGAGCGCTGACACCGTCCCCTACTTCAAACGAGGCGTGGCAGAAAAATGAAAAGAAGGAATCATAAGGCACGCATAATTGAGCACTGGAGCCACCCCACAGCCCCCCTACAGAAAGACTTCCTAAACTGGGGTCTACAATAATACCACTAATACCCCAGTGGCACGGCCGTTTTAACCACGGTTACCCCTTCATGGAGGGGTAACCGTGGGGCTTGCGAAACTCGATGAAGTCGTGAGCTGTGCTGTGTAGGGCCACAAAAGATAGACAGGTCACGGCAGAGAGTTCTGACAAAATGTGATTCACTGGAGAAGGTAATGGCAACCCACTCCAGTATTTCCTGCCAAGAAAACCCTATGGCCAGTCACAATAGCATTAATGATATGGCGCCGGAAGATGAGCCCCCCAGGTTGGAAGGCGTCTCACATGTTACTGGGGATGAACAAAGGGCGATTCCTAGTAGCTCCAGGACGAATGAAGCGGCTGGGCTAAAGCCAAAAGAACGCTCAGTTGTGGATGTGTCGGGAAGCGACCGGAAAGTCCGATGTTGCAAGGAAATATATCACATAGCAACATGGAATGTAAGATCTATGACGCAAGGTAAACTGGATGTCGTCAAGCGAGAAATGGACAGATTGAACATTGATATCTTTGGTATCAGCGAGCTCATGTGGACCGGAATGGGAGAAGTTAACTCCGGCGACCATTATGTCTTTTATTGTGGGCACGAATCCAAGAGAAGGAATGGGGTCGCTCTCATAGTAAACAGAAGAATGGGCAAAGCAGTGCTAGGGTACAACCCCCAAAACGACCGAATGATTTCACTTCGGATCCAAGCTCACCCTTTCAACATAACAATTATCCAAGTCTATGCACCGACCACTACTGCTGAAGAAGCTGACGTTGAGAGATTTTATGCGGACCTACAATGCCTTTTAGACCGCACCCCATCCGCAGACGTCGTTTTTCTCATAGGAGACTGGAATGCTAAGGTCGGGAGTGAAGAAATATCCGGAAATATAGGCAAGTTCGGTCTTGGCGAGCCAAATGAAGCTGGGCAGAGGCTAGTAGAGTTTTGTCAAGCAAACAACCTGACCATAGCGAATACTCATTTTCAACAGCACAAGAGGCGCCTGTACACATGGACTTCACCGGACGGTCTGTACAGGAATCAGATCGATTATATTCTTTGCCAGCAGAGATGGAGAAGCGCTATACAAGCAGTAAAAACAAGGCCTGGGGCCGATTGTGGCACCGATCATCAGCTTCTTGTTGCCAAAATTAAGCTTCGATTAAGGAAAACGCAGAAAACTAGAAGGCCTTTCAGGTATGATTTGGATCAAATTCCATTAGAATATGCTGTGGAAGTGAGGAATCGATTTCAAGAATTAAATCTAGAAGACAGAGAGCCCGAAGAGATGCGGACTGATGTTCGTGATATAATACAAGTAGTTGCTACTAAGGTAGTTCCAAAGCAAAATAAATGCAAGAAAGCAAACTGGTTATCTGAAGAGGCTTTGCAAATAGCTGAGGAAAGGAGGATGGCAAAAGTTATGGCGGAAAGAGAAAGATACAAGGTTCTCAATGCGGATTTTCAGAAAATAGCAAGGAGGGATAAGAATGCCTTCCTGAACATACAGTGCCAAGCAGTTGAGGACAACAGCCAATAAAGAAACACAAGAGCTGTGTACAAAACAATCAAAGATATCAAGGAAGCTTCTGTGCTAAGCTGGGCGTGATAAAGGACAAACGAGGCAAGGACCTCACTGAAGCCTCAGAGATAAAGAAGAGGTGGCAGGAATACACAGAAGAACTGTACAAGAAGGACCCGAATGTGCAAACCCAACATAAGACGGTTGTGATTACTGATCTCGAGCCGGGCATCCTGAAGAGTGAAGTTGAATGGGCCTTAGCCAGCCTTGCTAAGAACAAAGCTAGCGGCATTGATGGCATTCCATCTGAATTGCTTCAAAACCTCGACCATGACGCTTAACATTCTGCATACATTATGTCAGAAGATTTGGACAACCCTGCAGTGGTCACAGGATTGGAGGAGGTCAGTTTACATCCCCATCCCAAAGAAAGGCAGTGCCAAAGATTGTTCCAACTACCGCACGATCGCGCTTATTTCGCATGCTAGCAAGGTGTTGTGTTGTGTTGGGTTGGGTTTAGTGGCGCATAAGCAACTTAGGCTATCATGCGCCAATTTCATGGTTAAGAGTGTTGTATTTATGTAATTTAAACTTACATTCTGTTTAGGACGTTTGCTTCTATTAAAAACCTGAAAACACAGGGCAAATCAACGAGCGCATTTTCACCTAAAAGCAACGCTGGATGAGGAGGAATGTGTTGTTTGTAAAACTGTGTAAAATGTTTTTTTCTTAGTTGTTCAAGCTGCCTGCATGAGATTAAAATGTGTATGACTGTTAGCTCGTGTCCGCATGAATCACACAGGGGTTTATCCTGTTTAGTTAAAATGAAGCTATGTGTTAAATGTGTGTGTCCTATGCGAAGACGGCATAGAGCCACTTCTTTGAAACGTTCAAGGTGGGTGCTCGATTTCCACTCTTCTATTACAGGCTTTATGAGGAGTAGTTTGTTATTTGTTTCAGTGTTCCAAGTGGACTGCCATTTTTGTATCAGTTTACTTTGTACCAATTTCATGCAGTCTTGAGATGGTATCTGCACTTCGTTTATTTTCTTGTCTCGAGCTTTGGCAGCGCACATAACTGCTTTTTCATTACCTCGGATTCCTACATGACTGATACCCAGCAAATTTTTATGCTTCGTCCTTCATCTGAAAGTCTTGCTATGCTGTGTATGATGTTCCCCAGTATTGGTATAACTGCATTTCTTGTGTGAAGGGCTGTGACTACACTTAGGGAATCTGTGTAAACAATACTTCTCCTGAGGTTTTCTTTCATTATTTTCTCTATGGCAACAGAGACAGCATAGCATTCAGCAGTAAAGATGGACGCGCACTGTGGAAGTCTTATTATTTCCTCCCATTCGCCTTGAACAACTGCGCTTCCGACATAATGATCTGTTTTCGAGCCATCCGTGTAAAAGTCTGTGAAGTTACTGTATTTTTCTTTCAGCTGAAGGAATTCTTGTATGATGTGCTCTTGTGGGGTTATTGTTTTTTGGAACTGTGTAAGAGAGAGGTCGCAAACTGCAGGCACCAGGTACCAAGGAGGCAGAGGGTTAGGTCTTTTAGCAATACTAGGTAAACTATCCGGTAGCTCAACCTCTTGACACATTTGCTCAAATCTTAGGAGCAGTGGTCTCACTGCATTGGGTTTGTTGGTGAATAGTGTTCTAGAAGGGCATTTAGTTACTAGGGAATAGCAGATATGCTTTGGCAGAGATCTGATTTTAAATATATAGGCACATGTAAGTGAAGTTCTTCTGATTTCAAGAGGAGGTTCATTTGCTTCCACAAGCAGACTGGATATAGGAGAAGTTCGGTATGCTCCACATGAGAGTCGAAGTCCTGTGTTATGTACCGGCTCTAGTTTTTATAAGTATGATGGTGTTGCTGACCCATATACTATGCAGCCATAGTCTAAGGAGGAGCGTACGACAGATCTGTAAATGTGTTTAAGGCATGTCCTGTCAGCGCCCCAGTGTTTACGGGAAAGAACTTTTAGTATGTTTAGAGATTTGGAAGCCTTTTTCTTCAGGACATTTATATGAGGAAGAAAGGTGAGTTTTTTGTCAAAAGTTACGCCTAGAAATTTGTGTTCGTTTTTCACTGGTAATTTCGTTTTGTTCAGGTGTAGTGTAGGATCTGTTTGTAAGCCTCGTTTGAGAGAGAATAGGACAGCTACTGTTTTTTGAGGAGAAAACTGAAATCCGTTTGTGTCTGCCCATGCTGCTAGTTTATTTATGGTCAACTGCACCTGTCTCTCACATGTAGATACGTTAGAGGATGTGTATGCAATCTGTAGATCGTCAACATAAGCCGAATACATTATGGATTTCGGGATAACTGTGCTTATAGAATTCATTTTTACTATAAAGAGAGTTGTGCTTAAGACGCATCCCTGTGGTACGCCATTCTCCTGTACAAAGTTCTTTGAAAAGGTTGAGCCCAAGCGCACACGGAATGAGCGATTTGACAAGAAGTCCTTCAGACAGTTCAACATCCTACCACGTATGCCTAAATCTGCTAGGTCACGGAGGATGCCAAATCTCCATGTAGTGTCATACGCCTTTTCCATATCAAAGAAGACGGCAAGGCAGTGCTGTCTGTGAATAAACGCCTCACGAACAGTGTTTTCAAGGCGGACTAGATGGTCCGTGGTAGAACATGCTGTTTTGAACCCACATTGGTGTATGTCTAGAAGTTCTCGGGAATGAAGGACAAAGGCTAATCTGGTATTAAGAACACTTTCAAAAGACTTTGCAAAGCAACTTGTGAGAGCTATGGGTCTATAACTGCTGGGGGCCGTTGGTGGCTTTCCTGGTTTCAGGAAAGGCACAATAATAGCTTTTTTCCAGGCCTCAGGAATACTCCCGGATACCCATACTTTGTTGAAAAATTTCAGAAGTGCTTCTAAAGCAGGTGTAGAAAGATGTGCAAGCATCTGATAGTGAATTTGATCTGGGCCAGGTGCGGTCTTCTTGCCGGCAGATAGAACTGTGTTTATTTCTTGTAGTGTTATTAACTTGTTATATGCTTCATTAGTACTTCCACTTGTTGGCAGTTTTTGTTTTCGGCCTTGTTTTTGTATGTTCTGAAAGATTTTGGGTAGTGTAGTGAGCTTGAAATTGCAGAAAAATGCTCGCCTAGAATATCCGCCTGTTCCTGTAAGTTTGTTTGGGTGCCAGGAGACGTTAGAAAGGGGACTGTGTACGGGGAGAAGTTACCATCCAGTTTGTGAACAAGCTCCCACATTTTTTTTTATGTGATTGAGCTATTTATTGATATGTATTTTTGCCAAGAAGCCTTCTCAGCGTTTCGGCGGACGTACCGTGCCCTAGCTTTCGCCTGCTTGAATTTTACAAGGTTTTCGTTTGTAGGGAACCTGCGAAAGGTTCCCCAAGCTTTGTTTTGTTTCTTCTTTGCATCTGTGCACTCCTGAGAATACCAGACTTTGCGATTTTTCAGTACCACTCCTGAAGAATGTGGTATAGCTACAAGTGCTGGAATAGAGCCCAGTTTGCAAGGTGCAGCTTCCACCGCTTGGGTTTGTTTAGAGTGATGGAGGGTGAGGGTGTTAGGCTGACAATGACAGGCAAATGATCACTTCCTAGAGGATTGTCTAAGACGTCCCATTTAAAATCAGTAAAAATTGATGGGGAGCTAAATGATAAATCTAAAACGCTCATTTTCCCCGTGCTTGGGGAGCAGTATGTATGTTTTCCTGTATTTAGCAGGCAGACATCATTGCATAATATAAAATCCTCTAATATACGACCTCTAGTGTCTGTCTGATCGCTTTTCCAAAAAGTGGAGTGCGCATTAAAATCTCCAACAACCAGATATGGTTCTGGCAGTTGTTCTAAAAGCTCTTCCAGATCATGAAGGGTTACAATTAGGTGCGGTCGGAGATACAGTGAGCATATAGTTATTGTTTTATAATGAATGATAGAGACAGCAACAGCTTCTAACTTGGTTTTGAGGCTAATCTCACGTGTTGCTACTCCATTCTGCACTACAATAGCGACACCTCCAGATAGCCTATTTGCTTCTTTTCGGTCGCAGCGAAAGACGTTGTGTCCTTTTAAAATGTTTTGGTGTGGTCCTAAGTTAGTTTCCTGTAGGCAAAGGGCTACAGGAGAAAATGAATGTAAAATGTCTTTTATATCGTTGTAGTTGTTTATGAGACCTCGGCAGTTCCAGTGTATGAGGAACGCCATTTTTTTTTTATGGAATGTATCTGAATTTAGGTTTCAGGTTTGTCTGGTCCTGTTATACGAGTTTTTTCTCTCCGTTTTCTTTCTACAGAGTTATGCCGCCGCTGCAGCGTGGACGAGGAAGGGGTTGTGTCCATTGCCTCAGGGGCTTTGGACGTTTGGGGAGAGTTAGGAGTGTTGGTTGCAGGCTTCCCTTCTGGGGGAGAAACCTTTTGGGCTGTTGGCTCTGGGGCCAGTGTGCCCTGTTTTTGCGATGGCAGGGCAGCTTTCGCTGCTTCTGCCTGGGGCAGGGATGGCCCTGCCTGAGGCTTACCCTCGGCGGAGACCAAATCCTGTTGTGGTGTGCTGCCCCCATGCTCCACCACATTGAAATAGTTCGGTTTGGCTGTGAACAAAAAAGTGCCCTGTTTAACAAGATATCGCTGTCGTGCCTCTTTAAACGTTATGTTTTCCTTGACTTTTATGGTAATGATGTCCTTTTCCTTCTTCCAAGAAGGACATGATCGTGAGTATGCGGCGTGTTCACCTGCACAGTTCGCGCAGTGTGGCGCAGCTTCACATTCGTCAAATTTATGTTCATTTGAGGCACATTTTGCACATGTTTGTCGGCCACGGCAGCTCTGGGAGCCATGACCGAATCTTTGGCAGTTGAAACAACGTCTAGGGTTTGGGATGTAGGGCCGGATGTCTACTTTGATGTAACCGACTTCGATGGATTCAGGGAGTTTGCTAGAGTTGAAAGTCAGAACTATGTGCTTTGTTGGTATTTCTTGGTTGTTCTTTCGGATTTTGATCCTGTGTACACCGATTACATTTTGCTCGGAAAGACCTTCTAGAAGTTCTTCTTCGGTGAGTGACAGGAAATCATTCTCTGATATCACGCCTTGGACTGTGTTCAAGGATCTGTGAGCACTGACTGTTATTGGGATATCCCCAAATGTAGCAAGTTGCTGAAGGTTACTGTACTGGAGTTTGCTTTGTAGCTCAAGCAGGAGATCCCCGCAAGCCAGTTTACTAACTTTGCATCCTGGGCCTAGTATGGTTGTGAGAGACCTAGATACTGCAAAAGGGGATATTAGCCGAGCTTGTTTGGCAGGGCTTTCACTGTGGATCACATGATATTTAGGGAAAGTTTCATGCTTTGCTGAAAAGAACTGGGCTGATACATCGGTCCGCCTTTTCTTGGAAAGGCGATCAGTTTGTTTGGAGGAAGAAGCCATAAATAATGTGTGATGTTTGGCCGCGGCGCCAGCCACCCACCATGGTGCCCAACGAGGGGACGGGGCAGGAATTGGCAGGCAAGTCCTGTCCACGTCAGCTGTACACCGTAACTATAACCTAATATGGCGTAACTCAGGGTAGTCAGCCACACAAGGTTAACCCTCGCCGCCTGGAAGTAAGGAAAAACCATGAAGAGAATAGAGGACAGGAGAGTTGTAGGATAGAAGATAGGAACGTGAAAGATGAAGGAGAGGATAGGAAAAGGCGACTGCCGGTTTCCCCCGGGTGGGTCAGCCCGGAGGTGCCGTCTATGGGAAGCGTGGGCCAAAGTGGCGTGTTGCCTCCGCTGAGGGGCCTTAAAGGTCCAAACACTCGGCATCGGCTCAACCACCAGGATCCCCTTTTCCCCAGACACGACGATGCCACGCACGGCTAAGCGTGGGTGCTCGGGGTCCGTGGTGTCGCACAAAACACACAAACACCTGCTTTAACAGGTGCCCCCTGCGAGGGCTAGCAAGGTGACGTTGAAAATCCTCCCAGGAAGGTTGCAGCAGTATGTGGATCGGGAGCTTCCGGACGTGCAAGCTGGGTTTCGCAAGGGCAGAGGAACTAGAGACCAAATTGCCAACCTTCGCTGGATCATGGAAAAAGCAAGAGTTCCAGAAACCCATCTACTTCTGCTTTATTGATTATGCGAAAGCGTTTGACTGCGTAGATCACAGCAGATTGTGGCAAGCTCTCCAAGAGATGGGAGTTCCAATTCACCTCATCTGTCTCCTCAGGAACCTGTATGAAGGACAAGAGGCCACAATCAGAACTGGGCATGGTCTTACTGATTGGTTTCCGATTGAAAAAGGAGTGAGGCAAGGATGCATACTGTCGCCCTGCCTATTTAACCTATATGCAGAGTGCATCATGAGGAAGGCCGGTCTGGACGAGTCTTCAGCTGGAGTGAAGATTGCTGGAAAACGTATCAACAACCTTAGATATACGGATGATACCACTTTAATGGCAGAAAGTGAAGTGGAACTCAAGAGACTTCTGATGCGCGTACAAGAAGAGAGTAAGAAGTTTGGGCTTAAACTGAACATTAAAAAGACAAAGATTATGGCGTCTTGCCATATCAAGTAGTGGAGCATCAATGGACAAGAAGTGGAAACTGTGACAGATTTTCTCTTCTTGGGCTCCAAGATTACCTTGGAAGGAGACTGCAGCCATGGAATTAGGAGACGCCTGCTTCTGGGAAAGAGAGCAATGGTTAGTCTTGACCGCCTAGTAAAGAGAGAGACATTAGTCTGCCAACCAAGATCTGTATAACTCGTGCTATAGTATTTCCAGTTGTGATGTATGGATGCGAGAGTTAGACTGTGAAAAAGGCTGACCGCCGAAGAATTGACGCGTTTGAATTGTGGTGCTGGCGAAGACTCTTGAGAGTTCCTTGGACTGCCAGAAAATCAAATCAGTCGATATTGTCGACCATAAACCCTGACTGCTCATTGGAGGGTCAAATTCTAAAGTTAAAGCTCAGCTACTTTGGTCATCTGATGAGAAGAGAGGAGTCGCTGGAGAAAGATTTGATGTTGGGAAAGGTTGAGGGTCTCCGGAGAAGGGGTAGGCAGCGAACGCGATGGTTAGATGGCATCCTCGAGGCACTGCAGATGAAGTTATGTGATGTTAGGAAGATAGTGAGAGACCGGAAAGCGTGGCGTGACATGGTCCATAGGGTCACGAAGAGTCGGACACGACTGAACTGAACTGACGCTTAACCGTAACCGAACTTAACCACGGTTAACCGCCAATCGCGGTTCGCTGCTGTTACACAGCTCACCGCCGTTCTCGGTGCTAGCTTTGCAATTAATGCTTCGCCAAAGTTAATCATATCGTTCATTTACTATGCCAGAATAGGATTCAAAAAAGGTAGTTTCATGAGTAGACCATTACGAAAGCGTCGATCACTTTCAAAGCGCCGACCGGCGCGGCTTCGAGGCGAAACAAATTGGGCCTAGCGACGACTGGGAGGTTACGCACGGCGCCGTCGTTCGCCGCGCTAGCGCGCTCCATCGCAACGGTAAAACTAAGCTCGGCCTGCTCGCAGCATCCAATGCTTCAAGCGTTGCGAACTTGTGCACTTGCAAGGTACAGCTAAGGCCAAGCAGATATATATATTTTTTTATGCTCCGCTCAGCGACAAGCCCCGCAAACGATTCTGCAGGGACAGGACGGAGCTCCAGTACGCAGTTGCTGCGCTGTCGGCCATAACCGATGACTTCGGGTGGCACAGTAGGCAACGGCCATTCTATACGCCGGTCTTTAACCGTGATATAGTAGGCAAATGAGTACATTGTTGAAGCAGACCCGCTCGTACGCTTCGCGCAATCGGGCGCCGACAAGCAGCCTCCGTGCACAGACGCCGCCATAACCTCGGTTAACGACGCAAACCGAGGTCGCCAAGCTCGGTTTGCGATAACCGCGGTTAGGGGTGTAACCATGGTTTGGTCCGCCATGTAACATGAGCTAACCACAGTTTCGCGTAACCGCGGTTAACCCTGCCCGTGTAACAAGGGTATAAATCATCACATTCACCTAGAACTGCCGACCGAAGTGAGGAACGTAGTCACTAAAGCCGCTACCAAAAAATATGCACCCTGCTTTTCATGAAGGCAAGAGAAAGGCAACAGGCCCTTGAAGCCAATCTAGAAGGCTATGAATACTCAGTTTATTAAAAAGAGGCAACTCTTTTGCGGTTGTGAGCGTGAACGACTCGGGTAAAACATTAATGGCAGGTTCGATAAAAACAAACAACTCAGGGACGGCGGAGGATGGTCAGCCCGATGTCTGTTAGCATAATTAGCGATTCTAAAGTCGCTATAAACGATGTTGCGAAAGGCATGCATCTCCAAGGAGACAGAGCCAATTTTAAGAGACTGAAACCAAAAAGAGTTGGAAATAATATGAGTGCCGGCACACTCGGGAAACAGAGGAAACGAATCAATGTAGCTCGAGATTATATATGTGAACCAAACAGTGAGCCTAGGTTGATTCCTCCAGTGTCTTGAGATGTGAAAGCGGCCAGCTCAGACCCGTTGGTGCAGGTTCGGGCTACGGGTCACCGAGAGCCACGGACTCGAGGCCAATCTAAGTATAGTGCCCACATATTGTTGAATGCTGTTTACCAATGTTTCTCAATCCAAAACATCCCAGCCCAGAGTTGTAAGCAGCTATGACGGCCCCAAATCTAAAAATATTTTGGGGGGTAGAAAAAGCAACCTATGAGATAATTATACTTTTAAAGAGTTCAGAAGTGCCAGAATATGCAACCAAAAGCAGAACCTATGGCCTGAACTTTTGACTGCTGGTACTACTTCTGATGCTTCCCTAGATCAGTTGGGTTTTTCTACCGCAAACGTTGCGTTTATTGTAATAAACAGCCCCTGAAGTCTGGAGGTGCATGCATTAGATGAATAATATAAATGTTACTAGAAAATCCGATCATGCAGCTCCAGTCATGCAGCGGTAAATCGCACATACGAATAGGTACGAAGCGATCTTCTAGGACAGACATTGCAGTGCGAGTTTGTCATTGTAATACTGGCACATATATATCGCCAGACACACATGGCGAATACGCGCCTGTTTATGGATGCGAAGCGCAAAAAGCTACTCTGCGGTGTAAGTGCAGGTGGTCAAAATAATTCGGAAGCTCACAGCAAGGTTTCAGCTAGTTGCTGACCCAATTCATGCATGCATAGCGCAGCCTTGGTCAAAGATTGGAGACTAATATATATATATATATATATATATATATATATATATATATATATATATATATATATATATATATATATATATATATATATATATATATATATATATATATGTTTACAGGGGGCCACGGTTCGCTGCTAACAGCTAGTGTAGTAAGGTTTCAGCCTTCATGGAAGTTGTGTCCATTTTAGAGGGCATGTGGCTCATTCTGTACTGTACCAGCTTCAAAACTGGCAATTATTATTAGCATGCCTTATACTATATAACTGCGCAGCAAACCACTCGGTAGAACCAAGTAGAACCTTTATATCATCTGTGAGAAGTGCATATGCCATAATAATTATTCCAAGACATAACATTTTCTTTGTCGTCGCCCGACTGTCGCTTTTTGTCGGACTGTCGTACTGGCGCCCGACTGGCGCCGTTTTATTCATCGCTCATTTAAAAAAGCTTGAATGTTTTTGCTCGATCAATTCTCCCAGGCCAAAAGTGCCGCGGAAGCGACACACAGTTAAGGAGGCGTAATATTTATGTGTCGGTCAATGTGCTAAATTTATTTACCGGGAAAACGCATATAAGGCGATCAGGGTGTAGTGGAAAGGCCGTGGTAAAGTCTCAGTACAGTATTCTAACCACTGTAACCATAGAGAAAGAGATTCTGTAACAGTGACGTAGGACGGAGTAGTAGTGGTAAAGACATTTATCGCACTAATATGGACTTTCAGAGCCTAACAATACCTTGTGCGTTGGCTATCATAGTTACTAACATTATTTGGTCTATAATAAGCCATTCAAATTCAATGAATCCAAGTCAAGCCAAGGACCCAAGAAGGACCGATCCTACCCAAGCCGGCCAAGACCAAGCCAACTACCACAAGACAAGGCCTTGGCTACCACGCGCATTTGCATTTGCACGTGTTCTGTGTTTGCTTGTAAGCTCGACAAAAGCGTCAAGACAATGCTCTACGCTATAGTCCAATGGGTGAAAACTGGCAGCGCCGCAATATTTGACGTTGTCTCAGTGCGAAACATAGTGGAGACAATCCGAAAGCAGAAAGACTCGAGCGTAGTGAACGCGAATGTGATCATCCGCTGGCGTGGGGAACAGCATGCCGCGAAGATAATCACTGTCGGTAAGTTCGCTTCAACTGTTTACAGAACTAGCTAGAGCAGCGCGTTGGATGCTGTAAGTTTGCGTTTTTTTTTTCATTTTGTTTTGCTTTTGTTTTGGACAGGCACACAGATGGAGAAGTGCCGGGATTAGATAAGGCGTGTTGAAACGTGTGATGTGTTTGCGGAGGCCAGCGACGAGGTAGATATGCCCTTTGTGTACTCCGAACTTCGTATTTTAGAACACGTTCAGAAGCGGCAGTGTGACGGTGATAGTTATTTCGGCCATGTGCACATCTTTATCTCTTTGCTGCTATTGAGATGCACGTTGTCCATTGAAGCCGGCACGAGCTCTTCAGCTTACAAAAAAGACGCTCCGACCAGCTTTACATTTGACAATGATGGCGCTAGAACGAAGGCACGTAGGCATACTATTTGCGCTGACAACTGCACTGTACCATTTACAGAGCAGCCCAGCCAATATTTTACTTTGTTTGCTCCGAAGACAGCGCAGGACGCATTGCCGTTCTCACCTTCTTAAATTTTGACGGCACAGTTCCCCACAGTAATCAATATTTCCGTTTGCTGTCGCACCTAGGCAGATATTTTATGGACCGCGTGCCCTCGATAGCCACGTCTTGATCGAAGCGAAATAAAAACATACGTGTACTGTGCAATATCAGTGCACGTTAGAAGCCCTCATGTGGTCTAAATTAATCCGGTGCACTTCACAACGGCATTCCTCATTGTCCATGCGTCACTTTGGAACTTGCTGAACCCTTTATATATCATTTAGCTGAAACCTTTCATGTAGTGCGAAAATTTCGTACAGTATTGTGACCCGCAACAGTTCGCGGGATCTGTAATGTAAGGCTGACGGCACTTCTGCACAAGGCGCGCTTCGCGCATGTATGTGCTTTCTTCCCTATCAGGCATGTCACTTGTTCACGTCAACTGGATGTTTTTCAACAATCGCGCGCCAGGCGTTGAGAGCCCTGCGTTTGCCGCGCGTCTGGTTCGCCTGCTGCGATGAGTGACGTAGCTGCTGAGCTTCATTATTGCGATGCACAAATGTTGCATGAATAACCGTTTCCTTCCAAGAGCTGTTGCTTGTTGATTATAGACATATCAGCTTTTTCCGTGTTTCCACTGGGTGCTTCTTTTTCCCATTTGCAAATGACTTGGTATAACATCTGGGGCCACAGTGCAGGCTCGGTGCTGCATGCATTCTGCAGCTAAGCATTATGACGCAAATTAGAGTAGCAGTAGTCGAAATGTTTTTATGTCGGAATGCGGAAAGGAGCCTTGCTCTTGCAGCAAAAAAAAATGGTATTAAGTAAATGATGCTTATCACTAGTTATGTTCTTTTTGTGGTGATGAAAAGCTGCACTTGTAAAATAGCCACATGCTCTTGAGCTGAGTTGAATAGAAGGGAGAATAAATGTCCTGCTTGGCCAGCTTCTCCCCTGAAAGATAATATATGTTTAGAAGGTTGACGGATTGGGCTAGTTGTTGCGGGTGTGACATAGTTTAAAGTGCTAAAGCAACACAGACAAAGAAGTGCATATACTTGTTGTTTTGCACTTTGAAATATATCATAACATATTCCGGCATCATTGTGCACCATGCAAAAGGCTGATGGAAGCTTCGTCGTTCATAACACCAGCAAAAGCAGATGCGTGGCAACTGTCACGAGCTGCATCAGCGGCTGCTGCGAGTGTCAGTCACGGGGAAGCGAGTGACAAGACATAGTGCTACAACATCAAATTTAGTTTGTCATGTTAGATGTGAAGGAACTGCTGTGAAATCACTGAATTATTCCTCGCTATTCGAGCTTTTCAGATAGCTGCCTGAAGTGTTGTGGTATATGAAAAAAGGGTAATTAAGTTATATTATTCACATTCATAAGTAATATTCAAACACTGTATCATTATTCAGGAATAGTAATGGTTTGCCCATGATCAGAAACAAGAAAACAAGCAACAAAGGGTATCGGTGTCAGCACTTCTTTAACTAGGACTGCTGAAAGGCAAAGGAGAGGTTGCAGTTAGAATGCTTGAAGCAACCTCGTGTATGCAGTACCTAATAACTTCGGTTGTATGAGCATTGTGAACAAATGACAGCATCGTACTCATTCAGAAAGAAAGGCAGTCAGTGTACAGGAGTGAAAAAATAAACCCATCAGCTGCACTTCATGCCGGTATGGGGCCTGCAGCCCTGTTCTGTAGCTAACATAAATGAGGAGTTAAAATTTTTGATTTGTAATGATTTTTTTCTTTTTTATAAATAAAATCCACAATATTTGTAGAAAATATCAGACACTGGTATGAAATGGTAAGTTTGCATAATTATGCACCTGCTGTGATGCAACTTTCCAAGAGTTTGGCACTCACAGTTTGCGTGGTTTCATGCTTTAAGGGCTCAGTATCACAGAACCAAGATCCGTATAACTCGTGCTATGGTCTTTCCAGTTGTGATGTATGGATGCGAGAGTTGGACTGTGAAAAAGGCTGACCGCCGAAGAATTGACGCGTTTGAATTGTGGTGCTGGCGAAGACGCTTGAGAGTTCCTTGGACTGCCAGAAGATCAAATCAGTCAATATTGTCGACCATAAACCCTGACTGCTCATTGGAGGGTCAAATTCTAAAGTTAAAGTTCAGCTACTTTGGTCATCTGATGAGAGGAGAGGAGTCGCTGGAGAAAGATTTGATGTTGGGAAAGGTTGAGGGTCGCCGGAGAAGGGGTAGGCAGCGAACGCGATGGTTAGATGGCATCCTCGAGGCACTGCAGATGAAGTTATGTGATGTTAGGAAGATAGTGAGAGACCGGAAAGCGTGGCGTGACATGGTCAATAGGGTCACGAAGAGTCGGACACGACTGAACGACTGAACGACTGAACTGAACTGATCACAGAAAGAAACCCTCCGAATAGATGCTGAGCACTCCTTCAAGCTAAACACATTTTTTCCGCTACTGCAAAATTTTTTTCAAAAGACACCAATATCATGACTATTCCCATAGAACTGCCAAAATCCATTCTTGCCTGAGCTGCCACATTATAGCCTGATGCATCTAAAGTCTGATGATGATGATGATGATGGATTTTAATGGCGCAAGGGCGACTCAGGCCAAAGAGCGCCACAGTCAAGGTTAATGGTGCACTCAAGTTTATATGATGGAATAGTTGTGATTTTTCATGAAGGGATAAAAAACTGGTGTATAGGGCCTAAAAATGTATTCGCTCTGAAATATCGCTAAAAACAATGGTATATAGGGCCTAAAATTCATTTGTGATATATAATGGATGCGCAATGTATAAGTAGATGTATTAAAAGATCTCATCCGTCCTCTCAAGGAGGAGCGGGCTGAGACCCACGTCGATAAGAAATTTCATGTAAAAAGCCTACTTGTGATAAAAATTTAAGCACCTGTTTTAAAGGAAACATTGGGTTGTCGCCAATAAAAATGGATGGGTGTGCAGGTATTTGATGAGTGAACAAGGAGGGAAAATGACATCTCCTTTCTGGTTCCAGTTGTGCACATATGATTAAAACATGTATGACAGTCAGTCGATCACCACATCTCGAGCAGTGTGGTGCAGGAGAGTTGGTTAAAAGATATGTATGGGTTATGTATGTGTGGCCAATTCTCAGCCTGCACAGGGCTACTTCTTTAAATCTGTCTTGTTTTTCTGTGGTGTACCTGCCTATTTTTACCTTTATTGTGTGCAGTTTATTTTCTGATGCTGCGTCCCATTCCTCTCGCCATTGTTGTCGAATCATGTTTTTTATGTGTGGTTTGAGGTCATGATAAGTTATCTTATCAATGTCTGTGTCATTTCGAAGGGCAGCTGAAGCAGCTAGCCTATCAGCTGCCTCATTACCAGGTATACAGCGGTGGCCTGGCACCCAACACAGTGTAATTTTAATTTCTTGTTCATGGGCAAACATAAGGGCGTTATAAAGAAAGTTCAGTACTGGGTTCTTATTTTGCCATTTCCAAAAGGATAGGGACTTTAAAACACTGAGGGAGTCTGTGTAGATGATCGACGTCTGTATTTTATTTTCTATAATGTGTCTCACAGCTAAAAGGATACCATGGCATCAGCGGTAAATATACTAGTATGTCTGTGCAGGGTTTTTGACTGTGAAAACTGTGGTCCATGTGCTGCACAGGAGACTTGAGCAGACTTCGAAGCATCAGTGTAATATTCATCACAAGTGTACTTCTCCTGAAGTGACATGAAGTGCTGCTGTATGGCAATAGGGGATGCATGCTTGCCCACTTCAAGAAACGACAGATCGCAATTAACACCGTGCATTTCCCAAGGAGCAATTAGGTCTTTTATGGAAGTTGTATGAAGACTGGTAACCGAAACATTCAGATATTCAATGTGCGGGGCAACTCTGATTGGATATGGTGGTGTTAGAGATGGTTTTTTTGAGAAAAGTGCTGTGCCAGTTTTGTCAAGCAGGAGCCGACGACATGGATGGTCCAGTTGGCATAGTACCTTCATAGCATAAGTTAGAGAAGTAAATTGTCTCCTTCGTTGCAGTGACCACCGGTTCGCCTCGACATAGAGGCTAGCAATTGGGCTAGTTCGGAAAGCGCCCGTAGCGAGGCGAAGGCCGAGGTGGTGCACGGGATCGAGCAATTTTAGCGCAGAGGATGATGCTGACCCATAAACCATCGAGCAATAGTCAATGCGTGATAGAACTACTCTATTCAGAAGGCAGTCGCGGTCTGTGCCCCATGACCGGTGAGAGAGAACTTTTAGCAAATTCATCGCTTTGAGACACTTCAGTCGCAACAGTTTTATGTGGGGAATGAAGGAAAGTTTTTCGTCAACAACTACGCCAAGAAATTTATGTTCTTTTTTAAAGGCAAGGCTCTGGCCATTCAGTGTAATGTTGGGGTCAGGCCTGATGCCACGCTGCTTAGAGAAAAGTACACAAACACTCTTTCCAGAGTTAAATTTAAACCCATTGCCATCAGCCCACCTGGACAATTTGTTTACACCTAGCTGAATTTGTCGTTCACAGATGGCCAATTTGCAAGATTTGAAGCTTATCTGGACGTCATCAACATATACAGAACAAGAAATAGTTTTTGGCAGCACGCTTTTTAAAGAGTTCATTTTGACTACAAAAAGTGTGCAACTGAGAACACCACCTTGAGGGACACCATTTTCTTGAATGTACTGCTTTGAATATGCATTGCCAACACGAACTTTGAAGGTCCGTTCAGACAAGTAACTTCGAATTGTGCTCAACATGTTTCCTGTGATGCCAAGAGAGAAGAGGTCGCGGATGATACCATAGCGCCAAGTGGTATCATATGCTTTTTCAAGATCGAAAAAGACAGATAAACAATGTTGTTTATGTACAAAAGCATCCCTTGCATAAGACTCAAAGGCAATGAGCTGATCAGCTGTTGATCGCCCAGCTCTAAAACCAGCTTGGTTTTGATAAAGAAGACCATTGTATTCAAGGAAATGGAGAAGGCGACGATTTACCATTTTCTCAAAAAGCTTGCATAGACAGCTGGTTAGTGCGATAGGCCGATAACTAGCAGCAAGTGTGGGTTCTTTTCCGGGTTTTAATATTGGAATGATGATCGCTTCCTTCCATGCTTTAGGAAAGCGTCCTGTGGCCTATACTTTATTATACAGGTAGAGTAGGATTTCAACAGTGTTCACATGCAGATGCCTGAGCATTCCATATGTGATCCTGTCTGGACCTGGTGCTGTGTTACCACATGTCTCTAGTGCAATCTTCAGCTCCTGCATAGTAAATGGGCTATTGTATCCTCCTGAGGATGGCCTTTTATCATGTATGTGCTTCCTCTCCTCTCTTGCCTTGTGCCGCAAAAAGGAATCTGTATAGTGTGCTGAGCTGAATATGTATTCAAAGTGTTGCCCTAGTGTGTCTGCTTGATGTTCAAGAGAGTCACCACTGGTGCTGACAAGGGGCGTTGGGACTGTGCTATATCCTTTAAGTGCTCTTATCCTGTTGTGAACTTTGTGTGCGTCAGAATAGGAGTTCACTGAAGAAAGGAATGATGACCAGCTTTCTCGCTTGGAGATGCGTCGAATACGCCTGCCATTTGCCTTTGCACGCTTAAAGGCTATTAGGTTTTCGGCTGTGGGGTATCGGCGTAGTTTTGACCATGCCCTGTTTTGAGTTTCACGAGCAGTCTTACATTCTGCATTCCACCAGGGTCTTCGTTTATTTCGTGGCTTACTTGACGTCTGTGGAATGTATTTTTCTGCTGCCTCTATGATGTGCAGCGTGATTAAGCGTTGAGTTTCATCAACGCCTAAGTCAGTAACTGATGAACTGGCCAATGATGAGTGTTCCCTGAACATCTTCCAGTTGGCTGCATTTTCTTTGAATTTTCTGGGATTCGACACATTTTCATTTCCGTTCCCAGTATATTTTATTAAGATCGGAAAATGGTCACTTCCGTATAGATTGTTAATGACAGTCCACTCTGTAGCTGCCAGGAACATCGAGGAGCCAATGGCTAGATCTATGGATGTGTAAGAGTTATAAGCTATATTGTAGTAAGTTGGCTGTTTCGTGTTTAGTAAGCATGATCCCGAGGACAATAAGAATTTTTCGATTAGAACGCCTCGGGAGTCCGTTCTTGTACATCTCCATAATGGGTGGTGAGCATTAAAGTCTCCGACCAGCAACCAAGGTTCCGGAAGTTGATCAATCAATTTTTCAAAACTTTCGCTACTTAGTTTATAAGTTGAAGCAATATACAGGGAACATACGGTTGTTATTTTGCCATAAACTAAGCTTCTGATTGCCACTGCCTCTAAGTCTGTGTTGAGTGAGATGTTTCGAGAGGGGATTGATTTTTGTGTTACAATGGCAACGCCACCAGAGGAGTGAGAGCTGCCTTGCCTGTCGTTCCTGAATACATTATATTGCTTAAGGAAATTTGAGTCTGCTGGTTTTAAATGGGTTTCTTGCAGACAAAGTATGTTTGGTTGATAGTCCGCAAGAATTTCATATATATCATCTAAATTTTTAAAGAGTCCTCGGCAGTTCCAATAAATAAGGAGCGCCATAATTAAAAGTTATTTAAGGGACAAGTTTAAATTTAGGTTTGTAGGTCCTTGGGACCTGTTACTGGGACTTTTCCCTTTCTTTTTCGCTCCAGTGAGTTTTGCCGCCTAGGCAGCTGGGGTGAAGAAGTTGTGTCCATCGCATCTTCAGATGCGGTGGACGACTGTGCAGAAAGCACAGGATTGTCAGTTTTATGCCTCGACTCATGGGTCAAGGCCTTTGGGCCGGCTGACCTGGGGGTCCGCGCAGCCAGCTTTGCGGGTGGTGGTGGAGTAGCGCTAGCTGACTCCACCGAGGGCGCAGGTGGCGCTGCCCTGGAAGAACTGTGTGCTTCCTGGGCAGGTGCCGACGACCGCTGTGATGCCGCGCTCTGCTGCGTCACAACGGAGTAGTGTGGCTTTTGAGGAAGAGAAAGCCGCTTTCGTGCCTCTCCGTAAGATATGTTTTCGGTGACTTTCAGTGTAATTATTTCTTTTTCTTTTTTCCAGTATGGGCATGAGCGTGAATAAGCTGGGTGGTTACCTTCACAGTTTGAGCAGAGAAGCAGCTGTTCTTCGCAGTTGTCTGTAGGGTGTTCGTGCGAGGCACACTTTGCACATGTGAGTTGGCCACGGCAACTCTGAGAGCCATGGCCATATTTCTGACATTTGAAGCAACGGCGTGGGTTAGGGATGTAGGGCCTCAGTTTTATCTTTGTGTAGCCTACTTCGACAGATTCTGGGAGAGTGCTTGCAGCAAAGGTGAGTACAATGTGCTTTGTTTCTATCTCTTTGTTATCTCGTCTGATCTTTATCCGGTAAACATCTGTGACATTTTGTTCCTTCAGGCCTTCAAGAAGTTCTTGCTCACTCACGTACCTAAGGTCATCATCAGAGATGACTCCTCGGGCAGTGTTTAGTGATCGGTGCGGGCTAATCTGTACCGGTATTTCTCCAAATGATTCGACTGCACTTAGCTTCTGATACTGATGATTGTACATTAATTCTAGTAACAGGTCACCGTTTCCAAGTTTCTTTATCTTATAGCCCTGGCCAATGGCCTCAGTCAACGTTCGGGAAACAACAAATGGGGACACAAGTCGTGCAGTGATTTCCTCGTGGTCACTGTGGACCACGTGGAAACGAGGAAAGTTGTTTATGTTCTTTGAGAAGAACATGGTGGTCTCGGTGCGCCCCCTTTTAGAAGGAGGACGATCGGGGTTAAGGAGTTTAGATGCCATAAAAAATTGTATTGTTCGGCTGCAGTGCCAGCCAACCACCATGGAGCCCAACGAGGGGACGGGACAGAAATTGTCAATTCCTGCCCACGCCAGCTGTACACCGTAACTATAACCCAATATGGCGTAACTCGGGGTAGCTAGCCACACAAGGTTAACCCTCGCCGGCTGGAAGTAGGAAGAAATGAAGAAGGTAAGAGAGGGCAGGACAGTTCTAAGAAAGAAAATAGGAAAGTGAAAGATGGAGGGGAGAACAGGAAAAGGCGACTGCCGATTTCCCCCGGGTGGGTCAGCCCGGAGGTGCCGTCTATGGGAAGCCTGGGCCAAAGTGGTGTGTTGCCTCCGCCGAGGGGCCTTAAGGCCGCTGTACGGTTGCTTTTTTGACCCGCTCCGCACGCATGCGGCCGCACCGAGACGACCGGTTCGGCGGGGCATACAATAGAGCACACCCGCAACCGTCGTCCGCAGAAAAGTTGACTCAATCTCAACTTTTTGCCCGCACGTGCTGATCAGCAAGGCGACCGGATTGCAGCTATTGGTTGCGCTGTAGGCGACGTCTCTGGCTCCTCCTCCCCGATCTTGCCAGGTAATATGGCCGCCAGCGGTGATAGCGAAGCGACGAGCGTAGCGTAGATGGTAGTTGTTGCTCTGCCGCAAAAACCAATATACTTTGCGCGTATTGCTTACTAGTGTTCCTATCGACTGTGTTTTCCCCTCAAGTCGGATCATATACGCCACTGTTATCTGCGCTGAGCTGAAGACAGTGATCTTCCAACCGGCGAAGTGTACTAGGTCGCACCGGTGTCACGACGTGTTTGTGATTATCATATACGCCACTGTTATCTGCGCTGAGCTGAAGACAGTGATCTTCCAACCGGCGAAGTGTACTAGGTCGCACCGGTGTCACGACATGTTTGTGATTGTCGCTAGCCGTGAGGATCTTCACGGCCGACAGCCAGCAACAGTTTCACGGTGATTTTCATGCGCACGAATCGGCTCCTCAGCGCATCGAAAAGTGCCCGTGCATGTGTTGCGAAAGTGTTTACGACTTGAGCGACTGCCACCTAGAAGAGGACTGTCCATGTTTGCAAAGTTCGTCACACACTGTGTTTTCCTAATACTGAAATTAACTTGGTGACAACTAGTCTGGCACCTGTTCCACTGGTCGCAGTGACCGCAACAGAAACGAGCACACGACTTTGTTTCCGCGATGTGTCGATCGCCTGTGTTGATCGCGGTCCGTGTATGTGCTGTGCTTGCCGAGCCCTTCCCGCGCGAGCGCCGAGCCCTTCGACGACGTTAGCTGCACGGCTTTCGGGCTACTAATATGCCACTATTCCGCGGTTTGCGCTTTGTGCTGATGTGGGTGCTCGACGGCACTGTGCAAACTGTGAAAATATCGTGTACTTTCACGGCAGCTGTCACTTTGAGAGTACCTTCCTGTTTATTTTTATTTCCTGCTAGCTATGGTGCACCTATGTCTGCAATAAGTATCTGTGCGATGAATCTGTCGACTGAACACTGCTTTATGTGATGGGCTAAACACTTTATTACCACACCAGGTCTTAAAAAAAAAAAAAAAACATTTAGACGCGATGCCAAAAAAAAAAGTACAGTATGGCGGGAGGTTGTGCTTATGAAAAAAAAGCACACCATATGCAACTGTGCCTCATGATATGGACACTTTGGTGTACCTAAGGCATGTTGAGCATGAAAACATATTTGGCTAAAAAGAAAGAAAACAATTGAAGAAATTATTGTGGTTACAATCTGCTTTCTTCCTGCATAACTTGGATGAGTTAAGTTCATTGGACAACTGCTTAGACAAATGATGTATGTAGGCTTTATACTGACATGATGCTGTTATGGAGTTGCACACATTACATCCCATTCTTGTTGCTTTGACAGCTCTACTCTCACCAGACTGCATGCCAACTCAGTTTCAATGGTATTGAGTAGCTGTTCAGCTGCATTTCTTTGCTAAGGGGTACCAATTGAGATATTTTCGATGCTATCAAAATCAGATGTCGATGCTCATGTCCGTGCCTATTTGCTGCTTCCATTTTGCTGTGACGCCCATGATTACTTGCCTACTTCGATGATGTACGTGTGCAAATCTTATAACAATGTAGAATGCAATACTGATTTTTTTAGTCTTTGTTGCATTTGCTGCTCGCCTAAATTTTTTGCACCTTGCAAAGTGATCAACTGGGTTTTCTCACATATCAGTTTACATTTGCTGTATGGCCACCACTGTGCATGGTCTCATACCACATTTGCAAAGATTCATTACCTTATCTTTTCATCGTGTGTTGAGCATTATCACATAGGTATTGGTTCTATAATGGTGATGTTGATCCACTATGAAAGCTGTGAGGCATGGATGTAACACCTGACTTGTTGACACTAAGGTCACATGTAACTTAATCTGAATTCATTCCTTTTCTGCTTAGATTGGATTTGCTGTTTGCATTCACAGATTCACTACTCTGCTTTGCACCTATGCAGAGTGTTTTACCTTAGCTTTGCAGGATAAGGTTATAACAGAATGGTTACAATCTAAGCGGGCAGCCTAATTCATTTTGTGCAATGACTAGCAAATGAGCTGCCAAGCCTTGCAGCGGTGACTTTACTGCTAACTATTTTAACATAAGAAAAAGTGATTTGGGAAGCGGAGTGTGGGAGCTGAAGGTCTCAGTGTGCCTCACAATTCATGAATTCACAAAAACATTGTACACAGTGCAATGAACGGTATTAGGATGGCAGTTTTTCACAGAGTAACAGCCATACAATTCAGTCTGTTTTACTTTCCTACGCAAATACAAAGAGCCTTAAAAGCCCTCACACACTATAATAGAAACCTCGGTACCACAGTGGTAGTTTTGTTTGCAAGTATTGCTGTGCTTATTAATGAAAATTACATGGGTCACAAAAATACATTTTAACGAGCTGTATATGTGAACTTATTTCTTTTCTAGTTATGGTAATGACACTAACAGCCAGGCTGTGGGACTCAAGAAGGACATTTCTCTTTGGAAAGTGTGCAAGATAATTACAACACTGTGTTTCATGGAACAAAAATTTGTTCAGTGGAAAATATGTCGGCTCAACTTGTTTCTAAACTTTTACACAACGCATTAATATGGGTCTTGTGGAGCTGGCAAAAACACTGCTAAAGGACAAGTACAGTAGGAAAGAATAAATGCAATTGTACTATGTAGCAGTTCTCCTTGTTTCTTCATGCAGTTTCCTCTTTTCTTTTCCCACGAGCTATCCCCACAGTGCACTGGGATCAAGCCCTTTAGAATTTACTTAGTCACGACAGGAGAAAGTACAGGAAGCAGTGTGTATGTGTACTTGTAATGCACATTATAGTTAGCCATCTCATCTCATTGGCAAAGTCCCCGCGGGGGTGGCGCGCTCGACTGCTGTTCCCAAGGATATGGGATCAAATCCCGGCCCTGGCGGTCACTTTTGGATGGAGGCGAAAAACAAGGCACCCGTGTGCTGTGCGATATCAGTGCACGTTAAAGAACCCCAGGTGGTCAAAATTTCCGGAGTCCTCCTTTACGCATGTACTGTGGCTTTCGTGTTTCTTGTCCCTTGTTTTTGTGTTCGCGCTGTTTATATTAATAATCTCCTTTACGGTGTCTCTCATAGCCCGAGTTGCTTTGGGACGTTAAACCCCACAAACCAAACCAAACCATTGACCTCAAAATGCTGCTTATTCTCATCATGATCCCAGAAGCATGCACCCCCTTCCAATACAAAGCATCTGATAAGAGACTACAGGACAGCTTCCACCATATCAGTTAAGACCACAGCTGCGTCATCACCGTTTCACTTGAAGCTGACCCCAAGAGATGCCAGCAAACCATGCATACCAAGTATCCCGGCTAAATTTAATCAAACCTTAAATTAGGTAGACTGGTCTAGGCTAGTGAAACCAACCGAGAACTATTCAGAGTTGATTGCCCTAGTCTCCAGTGGCTTTCCATTTGCCATGGTTTTTCTGCAGGTAGTAAAAACTAATTAGTGACTTATTTATTGGCCCCAGGAGCAAAGCATCAGCTCTAAAGTTGCAGATAGTGCTGAAAAGCAGCTGCCCGCAATGTTTGCTTCATGGCATGATTTCAATAGCTGGCTTCCAAATAGAGCTTTCATATGACTAGCTGCTCACACATATCTCTCACCCACATCATGCAAAGCCACACCATGGAGAGCACTTCTGACAAAAGCCAATTTTGTTGTCCGAGCCACGTTTAGGGACATTGAAGAGGAATTGCTGTCATGCAGACACTTTATTTATTGGATTTGTTGCCGTTCAAGACAGAGAAAAAAAAAGTTATGGAAAATAGAAGGCACCTTAGTGCAAACATTTCTGTCAGCTGTTTTGGAAAACAGTTTTCTACTTGCTTATTGATACTAATTGTTCTTGAAACCAATAATTTAAATGTTAACGATATAGCCTTAATCATTTTAAGGTTAAATAATGAAACACCAGCCTAGGCCAGGCAACTTTCAACAGCCCACAGCTGGATTATTTCACTGAGCTAGGGCACATAGATTTTCTGAAAGCTAGGACACCTGGTATATAACACACTGCATACTCTTTTTTTTTCTCTTTTAATTGTTTTAATATCACAGCCACCTTCTGTTTTAAGTACATCACACAATATGCTAAGTATTGATTTCAGGAACTCTAGGATTAAAATAATGTGTTTTATTGCACAAACATTTCTCGGATTAAAATAAACTGCATTTAACCAACATCAATGCTTTCATAAAGCAGCAGCACAAAGAGAGCCCTGTGCAACAAACATGTAGTAACAACATGGCAAACTGCAGCTAATGTAAATACTTTTGCCGTCATGGGAACTAATTACCCTGGCTCTATTCCCACATAGAAATTGCCAATAGCTATACATGTTTCATGCCGAAATCCTCATGCTTTAGTTTGCATGTTACAGCACTGAACTGCATCCAAGAAATCAATCAGTTGTGAGTGAGCTGTTTTTCTCTTCAGGTAACACCTTGAGTCTCCATTTCCTTTTCACACATCTGTCACATATTTCATTTTAATTTTCCTTTAGGGGAATGTAGTGGAAGGCAAAAGAGAGCTTGCATTGGTTTGAGGCTAATCATTGGTAGATCTTCCATAATTGTTATCTTTCCCGGGTTGCGCTGGTTCAGGCTCCACTAGATTTTTTTTTGTAGCTCTCTTCTGTATTGTATACATGCCCAAACCGTCATATCGTTCCTTTTTGAATGTTTCTTTCAGCATTCATGATTTTAACGCCTGGTGATTGTCGCCAATGCAGATTCTTGTCTTTTATCCTCACTGCACTCATACACCTTGCCATCAATGGGACCGGTGCGTGCTACTTTTGCAACTAATAGCTCTTTATTGGGCTGACTTGCACCCACAAAACAGTAAAGCAAAACGGCTTCGTCTATAGTAGCAATCGTGCTCATCGGTCGTCGAACTATGAATGCGCGTTCATTTGACAGTGCTCAACTTAAATTCGGCGTAGAAACATCTAAATAAATCAGCGAAGGCATACTAGAAAAGTCAGAAAAGTGGACAATGTGGTGGCAGCTACGAACCGTGCGAGCAAAGGCCAATTCAAATTTACGGTGGTGGCCATGTAAGCACTCAAGAACTCTACTTAAGCGCTACTAATTTGGAGCTGACGAGACCCCATGAGCACAACAAAAACACACCATGGTGATCCCAAGGCAAGCGAACTGTGCCTAGGTGAGAAGTGATTTGGGAGCAGGCAGTAGTGATCGGAATAATTCAATGTGCCTCACAGTTCATGGGTTCACAAAATATTGTCCACAGTGGAACGGTATGATGAAAGTTTCACAGAGTAACAGCCGATGTGATTCATTCTGTTTTACTTTCCTACTGAAACGAAAGAGCCTTGAAAGACCTCACACTCTACAATATAAACCTTGCTACCACAGTGCCAATTTTGTTTGCAAGCATTGCCGTGCATATTAATGAAGAATACATGGGTCACAAGGCTCCAATAGGCTCTTGTTTATTGTCCAAGTACCAAACTTCCATGTCATGAAGTGTAAATGCATTGAAAATTTCATCTGCAGGAAAACTGCTCGTATTAAGAGTCGTTCACGTCCATATTAACAGGGTCTGTGTTAACGAGGCATAGCTGTATATGTGAACTTTTTCTTTAGTTATGGAAATGAGAAAAACAGTGAAGCTGTGTGTTTTGAAACTGTGGGACTCAAGAAGGGCATTTCTCTGGAAAGTCTGCAAGACGATTACAACACTGCTTTGCATGGAACAGAAATTGTTGATTGCAAAATAAGTCGACTTAACCTGCCGTGAATACTTTTGCACAACACATTAACATATGTCCTGTGGTGCTGGCAAAAAAATACTGCTAAAGGACAAGGTCAGTAGGAAAGAATAAATGCCACTGTACAGGGAAGCAATTCTTGTTATTTTCCTTTCTCCTCACACAGTTTCCTCTTTTGTTTAGCCACCAGGTATCCCTACAGTGCACTTGCATCAAGATCTTTGAAATTTACCCAAGGTGATGACAGGACAAAGTACAGGAAGCAGTTTGTATGTGTACTTGTAATGCACACTGTATAATCACCCACATCATCATACATTGGCCTCAAAGTGTGTCTTGCTAATAGTCCCCCAGTTACTTGGCGAATTGCACACAGACAAGAATGCATACAGAGGTAAATAAAATGAAAAGAGGCAAACTTCAATACACAGCAAAGGATGCCAGTGAAAGATGCAAGCCACAGCTGCCCTTCTTTTTCCTCGATGCTCTTTCGCCCAACTTCAACATGGCCTTTTCCAAGTTTCTGATGCTTGTGTTCTTCGAAAAGCAAACTAAGAACAAAAGAAGCTATATTAGGTTGAAAATGTTACTAGTCAGCAACCAAAATCCCTTCTGAAACTTTTAGTTATAAAAGGTAATGACACCACTTAGTAATTAGCAACGTTATCTACTACCTTGTGGTTTTGAAAAGAGAATCACCATTACATTCACCCTTACTATTTTTACTTGTCAAGAAAAGGCCAGAAATATCACTGTAAAGCCAGAAATATCACTGTTTCATACAGCAGCACAATGAGCCCCGTGGAGCAAATTTGGGTCAGCAGCTAGAACATACTGCAGGAAGCACGCAGTGTGTAGTGAACTGCACATAATTTCCTTATTTGCCAGTAACTATATATACCGCCACATAACAATCGGTATATGTGTGTACATATGCTGTATGAATGCTTATGGTCTAGCTTGCATGCAATATTATATATATATATAGATATACCTATATCAGTCGTCGATTTGCTTGACAACTTCCTTCATCACCATATATATATATATATATATATATATATATATATATATATATATATAGCATTTAAAGGAGCGAACAGTCTCAGAGTGCAAGGCAAACTTTTTTTTTATTATTCATACTGTTAACATTTACGGGAATGTTGTCGTGTGTTGATTACTGGAATAAAGAGCATTAAATGCAAAGCGGAAGGAAAAACAATGCGCCGATGGTGGGAGTCGAACCCACGACCTCCGAATGTCGTGTTCAGTGCCCTTCCAACTAAGCTACATCGACGGCTGTCCTCCCCTCCGCTTGCTTGGGTATATATGTTCACTAACCGGATATATATATATATATATATATATATATATATATCCGGTTAGGATATGCACATGGCTGCACTGCAGGCTGCAACGCCCCTGTAAGCTTCACAGCTGCCTTTTGGACAAGTCTGAAGTCACCTGAAAAGAAACAGAACAAAAACAGAAAACCACAAGCACAAACAGGCAAAGGAATGAAAGAAAAAGAAATGAAGAAGCTGCTATAAATGGCAAAGGCCACACAGTTACACGAGCGCAGCACAGTGAGAGCTCTGAAGCAAAGCCAGTACATAAAACGTCACTGGCTGGTCTGGGCCTGGATAAAACAGACCGCTATGAGAGGGCCCGCTGAACCAGATGCAGACCAGCACCAGGCAGCGGCAGCAGAACAGCAGCACTGTTAGGCATTCAAGAGATTTTCACCCAGCATACAAATGGTCGACACATGTCGCGTCCTAGCGCTGTGCTGCCACTGCAAGCCGGGAATTGCTTGAATTCCTAAATGCAGCACACGGACCAGTTGCAGGAAGCCACTCACAATGCAGTGCGAGCTGTGGTGCCATGCCAGTACATGAAAAGTCACCAGCTGGCCTGGATCAAACGGACCGCTATGAGAGGGCCCGCTGAACCAGATGCAGACCAGAACCTGGCAGCAGCAGCAGAACAGCAGCACTGTTAGGCATTCAAGAGATTTTCACCCAGCATAAAAATGGTCAACACATGTCGCGTCCTAGCGCTGTGCTGCCACTGCAAACCGGAAATTGCTTGAATTCCTAAATGCAGCACATGAACCAGTTTCAGGAAACCACTCACTGTAGTGCAAGCTGTGGGCCAGGTCTCAATTCTTTTGTCTAGCTTTAACGTGAGCTAACCGAGCAAACCTCAAAATGCCTATTGAATAAAATGTAGGCCGGAATTCGACAATGGCTACACCATGTTCACGTTCAAGGTAAATGTAACTTGCTATTTTGGAAGTACAATGCCAGCATCAAGTACTTTGTCCTGCCATGACACACGTCCAGCTTGAGAGAGAGGGTACTGCACGAACTTTTCTCGCACTGCCTTTGCCTGAGCTCCATAGTTGTTGCTGCTGCACCTGCGAACAGGTGTAAAGCCAGGACCTGTGCGCTCATCAGCTCTCCATTCACCATCAATTACTCGCCCATCCTCTCCCACCCTGTCAACATCTGCTGGGGAACAATACTGAAAAATGGTGTCCTCTTCGTCATCAAGTGTCCTCAGGTAGTTATGCAAAAGCACAGTGGCCCATGCTATTGCATCCACCGTTTTTGTAGAGGCCCTGATTTTCTGACGAAGGATCCTCCACCGGTTAGCCAAAATACCAAAGGCATTCTCTACGATACGCCTTGCTCGACATGGCCTATAGTTAAAAATCCTCCTTTCTGAGTTCAGGCTTGCTCCTGGAAAGGGTCTCATGAGATTTGAAGACAGTGGGAAGGCCTCATCCCCAACTATGACATAAGGAAGTTCTACAGAGGTGCCTGGGAGCAGCCTTGGTTCTGGTATGGACCAAGAGCCCGCTCTGAATTCCCCAGTTCACAGCTGTTGAAGAGGCCAGCATCCCCACGAGAACCGCATTCCCCAATGTCTACTTTAATGAATTGATATCTGGCATCACACACAGCAAGTAGAACTGTGCTGAAGCCACCCATGTAGTTGTGGAACACTGTTCCAGAGTTAACAGGCGCCTCTATCTTAATGTGCTTCCCATCAGTTGCCCCAATACAATTTGGAAAATTACAAAGGTCTTCAAATTCAAAAGCTATTTGTCTCCAGTCAGCTGTGGTTGGCTCTGGGAGATACAAGGGCTGAAGAACTTGCCACAAGGCAATGCATGTTTGCCTCACAATACGGCCTGCTATAGAGTCGGAGATCCTGTACGACTTTGCTATAATCCTCAATGTGGAACCGTGTGCCAGGTACCTGCAAAAATAGGAAACCCAGTGAGTAGGACCAATGCAAAGTACTATTTGTACATGGAACAAACTTTTAGGCACAGGTGTCATTCAGTGAAGCAGTTTATAATTTGTTTTACGGGTTTAACGTTGCAAAGTGAACCAAGGTTATGACGGATGCTGCTAGGTTAGGAGGGTCTGAAAATTTTGACTACCTGGGGCTCGTTAAAGTGCGCTAACATTGCAATGTACACAGGCGCCTTGCTTTTTGCCTCAATTGAAAAGTAGGCACCACAGCCTGGATCAAATACAAATCCTTGAGTTCAGGAGTAAGTGTCCATCACCGAGCTGATATGGTGGTGAGATACTAGTTCATATTGTTGAAAAGCATGAAATGCAAGCACAATCTCAAACAGGCAATACATAGGCATGGAACCACTCTTTGATTAAGAATGAAGTACTTAGTACAAGCACGAAGAATTTTGGAATTATTATTCTATTAGTCAGCAGATCACTACATCAGCAACCAATCATTAGCTGTAATAAAAGAATCCGCGTAGTCGGCGTCTTACTACACCTGCCCCCTTTGCTTCATATCTCAGAGCTGATCTGATGTCATAAAAGTCCTTGAGGGCAAGGAGCAGTAGTCGAAGAACGAGACTATGCAAGGCTTGGCAGTGGTATTTTTCTTTCGTATAGGTTGTGCCTACTTTGAACACAAGTGCAGTGCCACTGGCATTCACACCACCAATGTTTCTATTAACTAAACAAGGGAACATGCAAACAAATCTCGGAACACACTTGCTGCAATACCTGAAGTCAGAGGCACTTTGGCAATGAGTTTCCTCAGTACCGAGCCAGGCCACTGAGCTCTTGTTCACTTGTACTGTTTGGTTTCGGTTTGTAGGGTTTAAACGTCCCAAAACGACTCAGATTATAGAAGTCAAAAGATTATGACATGTATTCTAGCTTTCAGTTTTTCACTGAATGCTTGGTTGATGCAAATACTAACATTATCTCAGCCATCCATAAGCTTGAGAATGTGAGCTAGGCCCATGATATGTGATATGCTCTGCCAATATTAATACACGAGAAATGGAATCATGTGCCTTGTAAAAAGCCAGCAAAATGTATACAGCTTTACACTTGGTAAATATAAAAGTGCAGATTCTCACTATATGGTTGGGCATCTAAATATCTGATCAACGAGGATCCAAAGGAAATTAATGTATGGACATTTGAGTGTGAAACCTTATAAAAGGAAGTAACGTAAATGTGCTGGATGCATGTAAGTCCCCAAAAGAGGACTCAAAATCCATAAATATTAGTTTTCCACCACCTGAAATTGAAATAACAGTATCAAGACCTGTTGCTCCCTTACGACAACGCAAATTTGCAATGCACTGTCATGAGATATTTTATTATTGGACTGTTTTTTAGACTTACACAGTCCCTTTACATGCTATGTGGCATATGGCCTTTTGTTTTCCTTGTATTCAGTATCTACATATTCAATGTTGGATGAGCCATGCATAAAAAATTGCAGTATGTTTGCAAAAAAAGTCATCAATAGACTCTGACATTCAAGGCATGCAATCAAGCTATGGAGATGTAATTTACTTAGGATCATCACACCTAAATCAAAATTCAAGCAAGTCTACATGTTTTCTTTGCAGCTGGGAGCCCTTTGTGTCAATAGGCCATGGTCAACATACTGCTAGAAGTATGCTTAAATATTAGTTCAGCATGATATGGTGGCCTGAAATTTTTATACCTTTTTTCAGCCTAAGATAATAAGATAAATCAGGGGAGCTGACTACTTTTCTGTGTTTGCTGATTACTATAATTGCTGCAGCATTATTCTGCTGTGAAATTTTGTCAGCGTTCAGCATTTCCTCTTAGCAGCTTTGGAACCGCTTGACTACAAAATACTGACAGCAAGCTAAACAGTGAAGCAAATATTCACAATATTCTAACATATTTTCACATTTCTACTTAGCACTGGTCGATGGATGTCTTGCATTGTTTGTAAAATAACGTATGTGCAATCAAGAAACAAACTGGGAGATCTCACGAAAAGCACATGGTGTACTAGACATGGCAATACTTGACAATATAGAATTGACCACAAATGTAAAGGAATGTTTACAGCCACAATAAAAAGTTAGTATAATCCAAAATGACATTATTGCCTTCTTGACTGAGCAGATGTTGAAATGCTGAAAGGATGATTACATGCAGGAGCTAACCATAAGCACTTAAAAAGCTTACTAGTACAGCTGTGACTATGCACACAAGTAGAACAAGAAAACCCATGAGGCGCTGTGCACTGTGAATTACAAGTAAACAATACAGTTTTTTTTCATACATGCGGTACAATAACTAAAGAGCTTAAAATGTGGATGCACCTTAAACAGATGACAGCATTGCATACACCTGCACATGGTATATGCTACTTACACGTCACTGGACTGTAAAAAAAAAAAACAAAAAACAAACACGCTTACCTTAATGTGAATGCCAGCTTCTCCCCAGCTGACAAACTGACCATTGAGGCATTGAGTGGCTCAATCAGAGGTCTAACTCTAGGAGACTGTCAAACCTGCACAATAACAACAGCATAATGAAACACTTGTCTATTGAATAAAATGAGTTAGACAACCCCACGTTTCCTGTACGCAAAAAAGCACGGCAGATGCATGTATGCTGAGTAACAAGGGCGATATGCTACAGCGGCCACGGGTAAAATTAAAATTAGTTCATGCTTTTTACTGACTGAGAAATTCATGAACGTGATGTTGGCCGCACTCCTTCGTATCGGGTGAGCCTAGGTAATTACCGCGAAGCTGAGGCAAAAAAACACACAAAAAAAAACAATAATAATAGAACCAACTAGGCAAGAAATTGATGTCCATACTTTATTTTTTTCATTGAAGAGCACTTCCGCGCCTTTGGCTCGCTTCGTCGAAAGGCTTCGTTGAGGTTAATAATGCACAAATGTAACCGCGTTTGCATTCCCAGTCTCTTTCATAGTTATGAGTAAAACAAACTTAGTAATAAAGTTTTCACACGCTCTGTGCTCTGACGGATGAAAACGCACTTCCCATCTCATGCATCCCTGACGCGAGCACCATACCTGCTCCGGCGTACTGCGCTCAAGAAATTCACGAAATACAGCCAAGGATGATATGAACATGTACTACTTACCTTTCCACAGACATGCGGAAGTACTGGAAGAAGTCTGTGCCGTCTCCGCTCCTCATGTCCCGCACCAACGTAAAATACTCGCCGAGTCGACGCCGATCTCTCAAAAGACGTTTTGTAGGCTTACGCCTTTTACGTTGCTGCTGGTGGATTACGTCGGCGGCGATGAACTGAGCAACTAAAGACCAACTGACATCGCTACTGGCGGCCATGTAGGTAGTCAGGCGCTCTGCTGAACTGCTACTCATGTGGTAGCTGACGAGAGCCATCGATCACACCAAAAGCCTCGACAAAAACCACGCCATGGCGATTCCGACACAGCCGAGATGCAGCACGCTAGAAAGGAAGACGCGGAAGAGCTCCGCGGTGGTCACGCAGCAGTTGGAGAATGATGGTATTGGACAGAAGGCGACGCCCGAACGCGCCAATCGGGACGCTGGAACCGTCCGGCTGACCGGCAGTCAGCAAAACGATCGTACAACACCCTTTCCGCACCCCGTCCGCTTGAGGCAGAAAACGTGCGGGCCGCATGCGTGCGGAGCGGGTCAAAAAAGCAACCGTACAGCGGCCTTTAAAGGTCCAAACACTCGGCATCGGCTCAACCACCAGGATCCCCTTTTCCCCAGACACGACGATGCCACGCACGGCTAAGCGTGGGTGCTCGGGGTCCGTGGTGTCGCACAAAACACACAAACACCTGCTTTAACAGGTGCCCCCTGCGGGGATCTAAAGTCTGAAGTGAAGCTCCATTCACATTCAGATCGACTGTACAGAATTCTTCCATGGCAAAGAGTTGGTTTGTTAAATAAGAACCTTAATGGAAAAAGAATTAAATGCTCTAAACCTTTGTGCCCTTTAGCTAGTTTAATCAAATCAAACATTAAAAAGCTGATTTTGTTTACTATAAGTTGCATAGATGAACTAACTTGCTCGAGTTGCTGAAGAAGCTAATGTGAATATTGTTTTATGATTATTATATTCTTGCTTTCGACATAATTCGGGTGATAAATTTAACCAATTCCTTTTTTGTGGCTCGTATAGATGTCTGCAACAAAGCTTAAAAAATTGGCACTGCTCACTGAGTATCACAGAAAATCTAAGTGTTGCAGCTGCGGCAATAAACAAGGGGCTGTAATACGCTTGAGCATTCATGTCCAGTTTTGCTTTTAGCCAGCAAGTCGGCAGGAAGATGAGATTCTTACTACAAATTAGAGTGAACATTTGGAAAGAGATGCACAGTCTGTTAGGCACCGTTTCAACAAACTGACTAGTTTTCATATTTGAGTGAAAGGAAATCATCATTGAAATGCTGGCTAGTGGAGGGACACTCCGTTCACATCTTTTGTTATGTGCTCATTGCTATGCCCTTTAGTAAAACTTATAAATCGGTAAACTTTGTAGTAACGAAGTGCACGAGCCTGTCACGCTGCGTTATTGCATAATACACTTACTTTTATTGGGTGTTTTACTTTCATATCCTTTTTTCGTTTCTCAGAATGCACAGAAGCCATCAAAAACATCCGGCTCCTGTATGAAGACCTGCAGGCAGCTGGAACTGTAAGGTGGCGGAGGCGAAACACAGGTGCGTAATTGTTGCAGTGCATTTGTAAAGCAATGGACAGGTTTCAAAAGTGTATAAAGAAAGATTTTGCTTTGACTGGAGCAGCTCCAGGTGTGTTATGTAGCATTAATTCCACAAGCTTACTGCAGCAAGATTTTAACTCTAGCAGCATTTTGACCTGTGCACGGCGGTGTGTTATGAAATGTATGTGGCTTTCCAGAAGTGGTGCAAAAAGGAAGATGCAGTCGCTCCATCCATTTAGGTTTGTATGGTAGCAGTGTGCCCAAGAGCCTGAATGCACAGTATACGTGATGACATTTTCTGGCAGTGGAGTGTAAAATGCGCCGCCAAAATATGCCCCCGGTTATTACACAGTGGAATATATAAATTTTTGCAGTTCTTAGTTTTCTCCTATATTATGGCATGTTGACAACGTCTGTTATTCGAGACATATTTTGAATATAACTGTCAACCCCAAATGCTAGAGAGTTGAGGAAGCTTCCTTGATTACAAGGAATTTGCTCGGAATATCTGGTTGCAAGAGCCTCCTATTGATGGTGCCAGCTACACCGGAGCGAGGCAGCTGTGAGGAGAACAGAATGCTTGGCGGCCAGGTGCACTGTTGTGCAGCCAAACTGTTTGGCCAAATGAGAGTTATGGAGTGGCAATACCAGCTGTCGCAAAGTATATTGCCGCTAGTGTCATTTTTACTTGACTGTGAAACACTGTTTTTGCGAAGCTTATTGACTTACTCGTAAATGTTTGAATATGTTGCTGTGATTTACTTGGGTGGGGACCAGGACAAGTCGAGGAATATGGTAGCCTAGGTGCTACATGGTTTTAATGTTCTAAAGGTTATTAGGGTGGCAGTACAGTGCAGTTCACTTATAACGATAATAAAAATAACTGGTAAATCCGATCACTAACCGATTATCATTATATCTGGACTGAAAAAAAGGTCACACACCCACGTATCTATCTTTCCATGCATATAGGCTTGCCTACTTACCAGCGATAAGCAAATCGGGTTGAATGACCCTAATCATCGTAAAGAGCACTGAACACTTAATACAACATACATAAATAGCCATAAAATAACTTAGGCATAATTAAAACAGTCGGAATTGACACTCACTTGAGCAGCAGCTGAAGCTTGACAATCGCTGTGAGCACTGCTTCCAGTAGCGCATGCGCTGGCAGCAGTAGTTGCTGCGTGCGTGAAACCGATAGCGACTGGATAAGTGACAGGACATCCCCATCCTTGATGCCCGTTAAAATCGTAGAGTACGAATGCAAGTATTTTCTCAAGAGGCTTCCAACTTTGAAACCCTGTCAGCAATCGCAATAAATCTGCCGTTTCATGTTGTATCATGCCGTGAATGGGGTCGGCGTCATCTTCCACGGATGTACAATTGGTGATGGCGATATAGCCACACCCTCTGCGCTGCAACAGGCAGCGATTGCAATGATGATAGGGCTCATTTCCTAACGACACTCAATGGCGCTCGCGGATTTTTCCACGACAGTCCGATTTCGCCGCATATGTCGAGGTGTCACGTCATTCTCATTAGTAGTTCATTTTTTATTAAACATTCAGACAAATTTGCGTGGTAAACATCAACTGGCCGGCGATAAAGCTGTCGTTGTATCCGATGTACTGCCGATGATCGTTATATCTGGTTTATTTTTACATTCGGCATAAGTGAAAACTGATAAATCTCAAGAATTTGATCGTTATAAGCGATATAGCATTATAAGTGGACTGCACAGTATTACAAATCTCTGAATCAATTTTAATTGCCTGGGTTCCTATTTGTTCTCACATCGCAAAGTACAAAGGTTTCTTTCATTTTGCCTTTATCGAAATGCAGCCACCGTGGTTAAGATTACATCCTGTGGTAGCAGTGTGCCAAGTGCTTTAACCATTGGGCACCTGCCTGTTTTGGATCTGATTGGCAGTAATGTTTACGCAGTCTTGTGCTGGGTGCAGTGACATGTGCTATGTGTGGTTAAAGTAAATTGACCGCAAAAATGGCTTCAAAGTGTTTTCTGTGAATTACAAAGACCAATTTTAAGGGCAATACCATTAGGTGTTTATTTGTAATCGAGAGATTTTCATTAGCATCCACCAAAGTGCAGCCATGCAGTCATTGAGGGATGCTCGCAGCTTGCACAGAAACTGCATAGTTGGAAAAATATTTGTGATGGTCTACCACTTTTGTGAAGAAGTTGCTTTGCCAAATCAGTTAACATATAGTAGAGCGAGACTAAATAATCGGCAACTCGATACTAGGACACTCCCAACGTTTTATAGAACTTTAAAACTTTATAGCCACTGCATGATGTATTACAATAAGCTGCCTCTGCCCATGAATGAATGGGCTTTGTGAAACCGGTAGCGTGAAACCTGCAGCTGCATCATGATCGTCCGTGTGACCATCACCTGCCACACTAGCACCGTTTGCATCATTGGCTCAAGCCAAAATAGCTGTGTCTGGTTGTATTTGCGGTGCAAAGTGGAAAGTTTATATCTCATGTCTTTGAAGTCATGGTGCTATCGAAGCCTAATGAGAGATACGTGCAGGTTTTGCAATCTTATGTCTGCATTTCTGAGCTTTATGACAGTGAGAAAAGGCATTTTGCATTTAGCACAGTATGTGGATGTGCCAGCATGTCTCAAGGCAACAAAGGTGATTGCAAATTGAATCTAGAGCTTAATGTTACTCATAAATGTGCAACACAACCCTCCAATAGCTGCTGCTATAATGAAGGGCCATCAATCTCGGAACATGTGTTCAGTGGAACTACTCTGAGAGATGCTTTGAAACTAGCAGTCTACTACTGCAACATGTGTGCAAAAGGACTCATTTGACACTGCCTGAAAGACTAGGGGAAATTTCTTTCACCTCATGTTTGCAAGAATAAATTCTAAGGGTGCAAATAATCTTTACAATTCAATGATATATTTTTTACTTGTATCCTAGTAGAGCTCCTTTTTCACACATATCTCCATTGCCTTGTCCTTTGGCACTTTTGGTCATGGAGTCCATTGATTGGCTTTTTTTCTTTTCTACTGTTTTCTCAGTATTGCCTGCTTGAACAATAATGCCGATCTAAGCTGTAGTTTGAAGTTGGATGTCTCAGGTTTTTCCGTGTATAAGGCCTATTTTACTGAAACGTCTCATTTTGGAATTATGTGAACCATGCTAGATATGTGTTGAAGGCCCCTTTAATGCTGCTGTCAGCAATTGTTTACCATTTTTAGCCTTTACCAATACGGTAAACCATTACTGCTCTGCTAGGTTTCATGAACCTCGATACAACGAACCTCACTGTAATGAAATTCGCAATGTAAAGCAGTTTTATTTTCCAAACTCTGCTTTATTGAAAACCATTTGTTTTCTTTTTTTCGCGATTTAATGAAGTAATTTCATGCTGCACGTTTGAATGAACAAAGTCTTCGAGTATTGCATGAATCAGAAATTACTTTGACATTCAGATGAGAACGTAAGCTTTGATTAGCTGAGATGCATCACATTTTGCATTTCCCCGACGTCGTCGTCAGTTTGAGGAGAGGTTTCAATAGGCGAGAATAAGTAGACTTTTCTTTTAGACAGTTGTCTGTTCTTCCACCCTTCATTTCTCAAAGAAAGCATGCAGTCAGCCACGATCATGACGCGGGCTTTTAGCATTGTTCGCTTTAAATGTTCCAATTATTTTATGCTGCGTGATAAAGGGAAGGCATGGCCCATCCTGTGTGGCGGCGCGCATGGAATGGATGGACGCACTAACGATGAGCTTTTTTTGTTGGCGGCAAAAATTGGAAGCAAGTTCATTACGCATGTAAACATAATACGCATATACGTGAGGCCTGAACAATTGTAGCGCGAAGGTAGCTGTTCTAGCATAGCTTTCACTCTCTGCTCACATGAAAAAAAATATATTCGCATCAGTTTGCTAACACTCATTATCCTCCGGATGTACAAAACATCTGGTACCCTTGTTAGCGCTATTATCTCTAGAATCTCTTACTTACTTCCTGAATTCGTAATTTAAAAGTTCCTATCTACTAGCAATGTTCCAATAACCTGTTATTTTATTTGGGCAGCTAGGGACCAGGAACCTCGACATAACAAAATTCGCGATTTAACGACATTTTTGGCTTCAAATAGGCCTTCGTTATATCAAGGTTCGACTGTACTTGAATTCAGTTCTGCAGTCCATGTACTCTTGTAGATGAAGGTGCCTAATGTGCAGTTTTTAAATGAGTATTTTATTTAGCCATGCTTTTATAGTCCCTTTTCTATGTATTAAAATTCAATGAAGTGCAATCAGTATACTTCAGAAACAGAAAAGAAAATGTTTGTTAGATATTTAGGAAGTTGGCTAAAGGCAAAATAAAAATGAAGCCTGACATCGTTGATCAGAATGTTCAGGTGAGAGGTTTCAAAGTTATGCACTCGATATTTTCAAGGATTTTTTTATAAATGAGTTTCTATACAAAATGCAGGACGAGAATACCAAAGACCTGGAAGATATTGGTGGATACATGGTGTCCAGGTCGGCGCTGAAATTGTTGGACATGGGGCCGTTAAAACTCCCAGCATCTGTGCCCGGTACCTGCTGCGACAATTGTCTTCGCCAGCAGAGCTTGCGGGGAAGTCCAGAAGCGGGAGGCAATCAAGCGCCCACAAAGATAAAGAGGCAAAGCCGTAGCTTGATTCGTTGCGCGTGAATGCTGTAATAAGTAAGTATTTGTGCAACTTTCCACATTTATAAAGCTTGAGGTTGGTGGATACATGGTGTCCAGATTGGCGCTGAAAATGTTGGACATGGGGCCGTTAAAAACTCCCAGCATCTATGCCCGGTACCTGCCGAGACAATTGTTTTCGCCAGCAAAGCTTGTGGGGAAGTCCATAAGCGGGAGGCAATCAAGCGCCCACAAAGATAAAGAGGCAAACCCGTAGCTTGATTCGTAGCGCGTGAATGCTGTAATAAGTAAGTATTTGTGCAACTTTCCAGTTATAAAGCTGGAGGTTGGTGGATACATTGTGTCCAGGTCGGCGCTGAAAATGTTGGACATGGGGCCGTTAAAACCTCCCAGCATCTATGCCCGGTACCTGCCGAGACAATTGTTTTTGCCAGCAGAGCTTGTGGGGAAGTCCATAAGCGGGAGGCAATCAAGCGCCCACAAAGATAAAGAGGCAAACCCGTAGCTTGATTCGTAGCGCGTGAATGCTGTAATAAGTAAGTATTTGTGCAACTTTCCACAGTTATAAAGCTTGAGGTTGGTGGATACATTGTGTCCAGGTCGGCGCTGAAAATGTTGGACATGGGGCCGTTAAAAACTCCCAGCATCTATTCCCGGCACCCGCCGAGACAATTGTTTTCGCCAGCAGAGCTTGTGGGGAAGTCCATAGAGGGAGGCAATCAAGCGCCCACAAAGATAAAGAGGCAAAGCCGGAGCTTGATTCGTTGCGCGTGAATGCTGTAATAAGTAAGTATTTGTGCAACTTTCCACAGTTATAAAGCTTGAGGTTGGTAGATACATGGTGTCCAGGTCAGTGCTGAAAATATTGGACATGGGGCCGTTAAAAACTCCCAGCATCTATTCCCGGTACCTGCCGAGACAATTGTTTTCGCCAGCAGAGCTTGTGGGGAAGTCCATAAGCGGGAGGCAATCAAGCGCCCACAAAGATAAAGAGGCAAAGCCGGAGCATGATTTGTTGCGCGTGAACACTGTAATAAGTAAGTATTTGTGCAACTTACCACAGTTATAAAGCTTGATGTTGGTGGATACATTGTGTCCAGGTCGGCGCTGAAAATGTTGGACATGGGGCCATTAAAAACTCCCAGCATCTATGCCCAGTACCTGCTGAGACAATTGTTTTCGCCAGCAGAGCTTGTGGGGAAGTCCATAAGGGGGAGGCAATTAAGCGCCCACAAAGGTAAAGGGGCAAAGCCGTTGCTTGATTCGTTGCGCCTGAATGCTGTAATAAGTAAGTATTTGTGCATCTTTCCACAGTTGTAAAGCTTGAGGTTGGTGGATACATTGTGTGCAGGTCGGCGCTGAAAATGTTGGACATGGGGCCGCTAAAAACTCCCAGCATCTATGTCCGGTACCTGCCGAGACAATTCTTTTCGCCAGCAAAGCTTGTGGGGAAGTCCTTAAACGGGAGGCAAACAAACACCCACAAATATAAAGAGGCAAAGCGTAGCTTGATTCGTTGCGCATGAATCCTGTAATAAGTAAGTATTTTTGCAACTTTCCACAGTAATAAAGCTTGAAGTTTAAATTCAAAAGATGTGGCAAGAATCTTGAGCGTTGTGGCCAGTGTAGCTAGGAGGGGTCAGTGGATAGTGTTGCTGGCATGATTTTGTTGAATGAGTTGTAAGAAGAGTATAGACACCTAACATTTGTGTACGCAAGTATGTAACAGCTGTTCCAGTTGTACCTTCTGATACAGTCTCATATTTCATGTGCCAAGCTGTGCCATAAGCATGAAATTTGTTTAAAGTTGCGAGATGCCATGCCAGAATGCCCCATCTAGCTGCAAAAGTTTGCAGCCTCATTAGATTTGGCGAAAAATAAGAGCCGCATTGTCAACCAGCAGTTTTGCCGATGGCCCATCCAGACACTGATATGCAACTCCAATCCTATTCCGCAATGCGTTTATACAATCTCTGAGCATTGTCCGACGTCACAGTAGCAAGTGTACTGAAACTGCAGCCTTGTCCTGTTTTTGCAGCATCGTGATTGGTATGTTAAGTGGGGTGCGGAAAATGCGTGGCTCAAGCTGCGTAGTGAAGTCAGACAAGTTCGGATCGCCTGCAAAACAAGATGCTGTGAGCTTACTATAACGACCAGTGTAGAAGTGAGGGCAGTGGACAACAGAGCTCGTGGTCATAGGTAGTCATATTTTTCGCATTGAAGCCACTAGCCGATAAGATTATGAAATTTATCAGCGCTGTAGTAAACGGTCTGCTTTAGAACTGATTTATTGTCAGTCCCACTGTCTCATAATGAAAGAAGGAGAATATTAATTGTGGTGCCGCCTTAGCAGAGCAACATCTACAAGAATACTGGGACCCGCCTTGGTTTTATCAGTTATCACCCCTTTCAACTTCTTAGTACGGATCAGCAATCCTCCAAGAGTTCATTTCTTACATTTTTAAATCCCTGGGCCTATTATTTAGGCGCAGAAAATTATAGCACGCTTTTCTGGCTCAGTCGCAAGGGCTACATGGACGGCTTGCAGGAAGTATGACGTGCGTGCCTTTGAAGGCCGTGCCGCCTTGGGATGATGCTTGAGCGCACTATTGCCAGACCCTCCATTATAATGACCTGTAAATTCAACTCCATTCTGACAATAACAGCGTCATGCACTTCGTTTGCATTAACCATTTGGTATAATCATTTTCCTGACAGAGAGTTGCGGCGAGCTGTGTAACAGTGATTTGTCGTTTTGTTTTCTTACATCTCTCTTCCTTATCTGCTTTCGGAATTGCTCCCCTTTATTTTCGGCTTCTTTTTTTCATTTCATTTTTTCTGTGTTCGCATTGAAGTTTTCTGCTGCAAGCATCACGTTGCTAGCTTGTGCGCTGTAACTGAGATGCCTTTAATCCTTTGGCGCTGTAACTCATTTTTCTCCTGTTTAATTTTAAATTTAAGGTTTTTGTACACTGTTTGCTTTTTGGGACAGGTTGATCGCTGTCCCAGCTTCGAAATGGGCTCATTTGAAACTGCCCTCCTGCGAAGAAAGCAGTGAATATTGCAGGCAATATAAAATTTTTTTTTGCGAGTATTCAGTACAAGATAACGTCCTCTGATAAAGGTTGACCGCCACGCTATAGATACAAAATAACTATATATCTTTTAGAGTCTATATACTTTATTTACTGGCCGAGCTTAAAAGTTAGCCACTTTTGTTTTATGGTTCACGCTCTTTTTATTGCAATCGCATGGCTTGCAGTGTAAAATGGTTATTCACAGTCGACCCCGGATCTATCGAATTCGAAGGGGATCCCGAAATAGTTCGATATATCGATAATTCGATATGCAGAAATCGGCCTGAGACGCCGCTTGCAATCGGGAAAAATGATACCGTATTTGTGGCGTAATTAACCCACTCCTACTGCTCCACTTTTGCCGACGATAATTTGAAAAAAAAAAAGCGTTAGTCGGTGGCACGTCCCTGCATTTCGGCTGTCTCATCCGCAGTGCATTTATTGGCAGCGCGCCAAGGTGCTGTTGAGGGACAACGACACAGTGTTTATCTTTTGACTATACTTTTGGTGTTAGCTTATGCGGTGGCTGGAAGCGAACTTTGCAAAGTGCCCGTGATGGCTTGACTGCACAAGCGTGGTTCCTTTATCACGCCGCGCTTGGGGCGGCAGAACCCACTGCCACAAAATTATTGGAAAGCCTGATAGCTGTAATGCCGTTTGAGGTAGACGATGCTGCTGACCGCGTGCGTTTGTTGATTCATGGCTACAAGAACGGACGACTGGCAAAAAAAAATTGAATGCACTTTCTAAAGTTCACATCAGCGATAGCTTAGGCTACGCCGCACGTTCAACACGACTACAGGGATGGATGTCTCCCGCAAAATATTATACCTGCCGCTCCTTAACGTCCGCAGCCGCCATAGCTTACACTGATGCACGTTCAGCACAACGAAACAAGACGCGCATCACACATCACCCTCCCCACAGAGGGCTCACAACACACTGTAGAAAGCGCCCGACATTGTCTGCCACGGGCTGAGCTGGCTTTTAGGCGCATGTGAAGCGTTTGATGCTGCGAACGAAGACCAAGAAAGAGAGAGGCAGGGGAGAAAGTTCGGAAGAATGGGGTGCACACCCTTGCGTTTCGTTTTATCTTATTGTTCCCCCTCTCCAGAAAACCACGGCTGCATTTGCTCCGTACCGGCCGTTGCCAAGGGGGGAATTCTGTAACGCTCTCAAGTTGTAGAGCGTGACGTCAAATTGACGCGGCTTTCACGTGACCTTAAGACGTAAATCGTGACGGATTACGGAATCGACCAATTGCCAGTGACTCGTAGCATGACTCCGCCCCTGAGGTCCCCGTTCCGCGGTCGTGCCTACTGCTACACATTTGTCGCAACGTTAGCCGAGGCCGACGAGGGACCGTCTCCAAAGTTTTTATGAAACGGCGCAGTTAATACGCAGTAAATAAAATTAATAAATATTTATTCCGCTGAGGAACTGTATTTACAACTAACTAACATGAAGCATAAGGAGATGCGTTTTAGGCTTCGCAATTAAATTTGCTCTTCAATAACTTTTTGTCTCCGCGAAGGACGCTGACGGTGTCAAAGAGTGCACATGACGGCATGGTAGAAAACATTTGATTCTCCGGCTGGTTGTTTCTTTTCACGTTTCGTCTAAAATCGAGGTCCTGCGCGGATACCGGTTCTAGCCGCAGGAATTAGATTGAAGGCAGTGAAGGCAGTGGGCCTGCATCGGTCAACTTGCAAGTAGCTTTGGGCTGAAACTCAACGGAAATAGCATGCTAAGGTAAGTGCGTGTTGCCGTTCGGCGCTTATCATCAATGGTATTAGCGGTGAACGGTTGACACTCGACTGTCGCGCAGTGTGGGATTATGTTTACTTTTCTATGGGAAACACAATATGACCGGGAAGCACATAATGCAGGAAAAGGTAAAGTTCTCTGGCTGCATGATCGTCTTCGTATGCAGTTGGGGCACATAAATTACAGGTTTGGTAGAATAAAGATCGCGGGAAGAAGGACGAGCAGACGTCTAGTTCTTAATATGTGCTGTAAGTTGTTGCGCTGCGCTGAAACCGCATGTATATGCGGTGCATATTGGGTAAACTGAACTAGAGGTGGAGATTCCCTACTATTCCCTGACTGTATAAAGAAATTCCCTGGTCGCTATGAAAATATCGTCCAGGGAAAATCCGTTATATACTATTACCATTCGAAATGGCGAGTGCAAAGAAGAAGCCACGCATGTCCTACAAGCAGGAAGAGATGCTTGTGGAGATGCTGGAGCAGCAGCCGGCGTTGGCGCGCGCAGCATCCGAGCTGACGCCAAGTTTGACGGCGGCTCACCGGCGCGAGCTGTGGGAGGTGATCGCCACTGCTCTGAACAACAAGGGTCCGGTTGTTAAGACACCGGACCAGTGGCGACACACCTGGCACGTGCTGGCGAGCCGGCGACGATCTGAGGCGGCACGGCTCCGTCAAGCGTGCGGGTGAGCCCGTCAGCATCGCTCTGTGAGTGTGTGTGCCGCTTGAACTTTCCTTTGCGTATTCAATTGCAGTGGCACCGGTGGCGGCGAGCCCCCGGGCCTGGGCGGCCGTGTGCTGTCGCTGGTCGGCATGGTCAGTGCGACAGGCACTGGACCAACAATGTTCCGGAAGCAGGTGCGTAAACTCCCATTAAAAAAAAGGAGGTTTAATTGGGACGACCAGTCAGATTAAATTGGTTCTGCCAATTCCAAATGGTTTGTCCAATGGATCCAGTCCAATCCAACTGGTTTCTTCACTCCCAATTGGGAACCCCAATAGATTTCTTCAGTTGCACTTGGGATCCCCAGTTGGTTTCTTCACTTCCAATCGGGACGCCCATAATTCACTCCCAGTTAGGAGTCACGAAGGTAATTGGGCTTCCAAATCGGGAGTGAAAACAAATTGGGCTTCCCATTGGTTCTAATTGGTCCAAAGGAAACATTCCCAATTGGGAAATTCAAGTCAGTGATATCCTATGCACATCTATACATATCTCTATAAAGAGGTATGTCAGGCATAAATAAATAACTCTGCATAACAGAGATGTGTCACTGCTGTACTTGATAGCCACAGTGCCGTTTCTGACAAGTGAAAAGTTTACTGCTTGCTGATACTTGAGTAATGCGCTGTAAGCACCCACAGGATGAACTTCATGTTAGCGCCTGCGGCGCCATTCTTTCTTGCAGAAGCAGCCTCACCCACCACCTCGTGTGTCGGTAGGCAGCCAGCCAGGAAGGAGCGGCCTGCCTGCAGAGACAAGTTCGCCTGGCGGTAGGTGGACTATTTAACCGTTTGATGTTTGACGTATACTTGGGAACTTGTGTGTACTACTGACCTCATCCTAGTGTAGTGTTTCGTACCCTTTGCTGCTTTGTGGACTGTGTAAACAAATAGCAATACCACTCATACACAGCAACACATCAGAATAGTGAGAGGTCGCACAGTCTTGATGTGCATTTTTTTTATGAGTATTACTATTATTTTTTTACAGTCTATTACAGTGTGGGTTTGCTCCTGTACCAGGTATAAGTTCGTCTGGGTGTATATAGTTTAGTATGAATACACGTTGGCACGAGTTAATCTGCACCAATGTCCGGTTGGGCGTCTTCTTCATGTTCACTTTTTTGTATGGATGCATATTGCATATTGTAATTACTGCAAAAGTAACCTGAAGTTCTGCATGTGTTTCTAAATTTTTGTTGGTGTCTCTTCTGTCTGTATTATTCCTTAGTACAGACTAGACATTCTCTTTACCATGGAACAGTATGTACTTTACTGAAATTATCCACTAAACACCTGTGTCGCCACTGATTACTTAATGCAGATGACAGTTGCGATGCACTGCTGTCTGAAGAGGAGCTCCTTGAGCCCTACTCAGCGCCGACTCCTCGAGACGATGACATAGGAGCAGAGATAGAGGTGGCAGAAGGGGCGGAAGCAGCAGCTGAAGCTACACAGAGTGTGAGTTTGTCTGCTAATATAGAGGCTCCAGGGTGCATGGTTTGCGAAATGCTTGGAAATAATAGTATTTGCAAGAACATCCATACTGAAGCAATCATTTCACATTGGTCACAACAGTTCTATTCATGTTTGCCATTATGGCATGTGTTTTGAATTTTTTTTAATCTTGCTACAAGGCCACTGATGTCTCCTTATGATTTGCTTAATGTCCTACATTGCATATACTGCAGCAATTTTTCAATCGACATATCACTTACTAAGAGTCCTTCTATGTGGTAATGCGCCTGTGTACATTAATAATCATTACATTAATAAGTCCTATAAGAATTTCACCACTTTCTTGCACCGCGTACTGCATCGTATAATGAGTCTACATTCAGCCTGTTTTGCTTTCATAGGTGTCTGGCCCTTCCCTCCCTCTACCTGGTGCACCCGCTGGGTCTCGTCCGCCGTCACAACCAAGCAGGCAACCATCCAGGCAGCAGCAACCGGACGAGGTGCAGAAACTGCTGCTGGAGAGGCGGCTCTCGCGTGTCGCTCAAGAGACGCAGAACCAGCAGCAGGCGGCGTTTTATGCACAGGCCCAGGAGGTAAGTTTGGACTGAGCCTACCAAATTTCACCTGTCATAAGCTACTTGCTGTATGCACTGTAACACAAGTGCATTCTCCGTTCCACACCATAGCTTACCTCTTTATGACTTTGTCTTGTCGAACGTGATGTAGTGTATCTAATATTTATAAATATGAAAGTGAAGTGAGTCCTGCATATATACATAATGTAGAAGTTTGCAAGAAAAGCACCCTTTACATGCAGAACGAAGCTTCTGCAGCTGCTGACCGGGGACGCCTGCTCGCTGCAGTGCAGGGGCTCAGCTCCGACATGCAGGACATCGGGGCCGCCATTCGGGACGTCGGGGCTGCTGTGCGGGAATGGAGGGCGGATGTCATACGGCAGAACGAATTACTCGTTCAGCTTATGACGTCCGTCCTCGTGCTACTGCGCAACCAGCCGCAGCCACCAGCCTAATTTGTTGTGCAGTTTTTATTTATTGTTTTTTTCCCCTTTTGGAGTGCACACAAGCTGTTTTTTTTTAGTGGTAATTTTTTCTTTCCTTTTAACGTGAAGTTTTTCTGTTTGGTTTGTGGTGTTTAATGTCTCAAGGCAATTTGAGCAATAATAAGCGCCGTAGTGGAGGGCTACGAAGTAATTTCGACCACCTGGGGTCCTTTAACGTGCACTCACATCGCACAGCACACTGCAGTCTTGTTTTTCGCCTCCATCAAGAAGGGCATTCGATCCCACATGCTTGGCCGCAGCCGACAAACTCCGTCAGCACTGCACTACCGTGGAAGAGCAGTTTTGTTTTTGTTTTCTCCTGCAAGGAGCATGCACATGGGTAGTCTTATATTGTTTCTTGTTTGCTCTGCAGGACACAGAAGGTGTACACAGTTGTTTTTCCCCCCTGTGGAGTGCACAAGGTGTGCAGTGTTTTTTTTTTTGCTTTATGCGGGATGCAGAATGTTAGCTGTGTACTCCATGCTTACTTCCTTGGCATGTCATTTTGAACTGTGGAGTATTTTTGTACCAAGCTCTTCTTTAGCGTATCCTGACGTCACAGAGTGAACAAGCGTCTTTCTTGTTTTGCACCCGTATCAAAAACGACCACGAATGGACAGGGGTCCACCAGCTATGCAAGCGAATGTAGCTGCTTAGCCACGTCAATGGGGCGTTCTGTGTAGTGCATAGCAATGTTCATGGCTATGTTATATGCTTTGCTTTCTCGTGATAGCATCTACTCGTATACTATCTGTGATGTTTACTCATTTGTATAACTGATGACTTCTAACCACGCTACACTGGCTGCGCACTACAACTCATCATATGTTATGCATTGTTTAGCAGCAATATCATTGAATTGCTATGCTGTTTACCATTGACGAAAACTTCGTCACATGACAGCATATTGATGTCTTTATCTGTGATATTTACATATTTTATACATTGTGCAGGTTTACAAGCTGTACGAAATCTATTGTAGACAATGAAACTTAATGAAGACGAATAATTTCTTTGTTAAAGGACGCTACTTAGCACAGCATTCGAGGGGAGTTCCTCTCTGCTGCGTGGAAACAGGGTATGTAGGTTTTAGAAAGTGTGTATGGACATGTACAGTGCTGAACCACACTCAACTTCCCTTAACACAGATATGTAATGAAATGAGGTAAACATATTGAATGTTCGAATACCACATTTCAATATGTATGAGTTATAAAATTTCTATAACACTGCCTCAAGCTGTCCTAAATATCATATTGGGTTTAGTCTTGTCATATTTTTTTTATGTGTCTGCATGACAGAGGATCTTTGTAATTTGTTTCCGGTGTCGTTGTATGACATATGTGGTCAGAAATGTTGCGATAAAATAAATTTGTACTGCAGTACAGTGAAGCTCTATGAAATGCTTCATCGGTACTTTGATTAAAATGAGTGTTACAAACATCTTCTGCCCTTTTGAAACTGTTTTATCCATAAACTTGGCATGAACACACACACACGCATCCATGTGCACACATCGTAGAACACACGGCTGGCGAGCCAGGTGGGTCATCGCGAGCATCGGCGTCGGAGAGTGCACGAAGACGTGTTTGAATTGCCGGACGACCAGTTTCGACGACTGTTTCGATTAGAGAAGGATACTGCTGTGTGGCTGTGTGAAAAACTTGCTGATGAACTTGGAGGCTTGCAAATGAGTGCGTTGTCAGTGAAGTGGTAGCTGGTGTGAGCATTTGCTTCAGAAGCTAGCAGGCACACAAAGATGGTCCAGTGGTCTACATGGGCATGGCTCGCTGTTGGAGACACCGAAGCTGCCGACGGTGGTGCTGTGGCCTTCGGAATAGTTCTATGATGTCCCTTCTCACAGCTTGTCCCTGCACGTAGGTCAGCCCGGCGCCAGGTCCTGTCAGGTAACCATCAGGTAGCGGCCGACCATTGCTGTCGTACCCAATGGCGTCCTCGTCTGCTGGCAGGGGGCCCCCAGGCAGAGGTTGTGCAGTGCGACACACGCTCCAATGATGAAGGCTGCACGCTCCGGCTGGTAATGGAGCGTCCGGTACCTTTGCAGGCACCGGAAGCGGCTCTTGAGCACTCCAATGCAGCGCTCCACCACAGATCGCATAGCAGCGTGTGCAGCATTGTACATTCCCTCTGCCGAGGTTGCGCTTGGGTGTCCTGCTACTGGGGTGAGCAGCCATGGCTCTAGTGGGTAGCCGCTGTCTCCTGCATAACAAAGTAGCTTAGTTAGCCATGCTCTCAGCATGCCCTAATTATTCAGGATCTTGCTAAGTAGCCCAAAGCCAGGCTATGTCAACCATGACATTTAAGGACATGGAAGCAATGCCTGACTGCCACGTTTAAACGAGACCCACAGTAATGTAAGCTTAGGAACTTCGTTCTGTCATAGTTGTGTCATGAAGACATCAACAGACAGCGACACTGCCCTATGTCTGGATGCCAGCCGAGAATAAATTACATTTGTCGCAGGAGTGTGTGCGGCGCAGTTCGCTTTCTCGCATTGCCCTGTTCCATACGGGAACCAAACGTTACACTACTATTGTGAATAGTTTGGTATTTCATACTCAACACAAGCGCCGCACACAGGTCTGTTGTCTAGATTTCTCGGTAAGTCGGATTTCACGCTTTCCGATGTCTCTCTACGTAAGCAGCCTATGAAAATATCCGTGCCCAATTTCTCGCGTGCAGATGATGTGTCAATAATAGATATGCTATCTTTTGAGTTTGAGTCCTTTTTGAACAACACCGATGATATTCATGTTTTGTGGGAAAGATTTAAGTGCCTCATAAACCATTGCATTGATCGTTTTGTTCCTCAAATTTTAAAAAAGAAAAGTCGGAACCCTTGGATTTCTCGTGGGACTTTGCAACTGAAAAGGCAACTTAAGCGTTTAAAGCATAAGAAAGGTACTGCTAAGGATCTACCTGCACTACTGAAGAAAATTTCTGAAATTTCTTTTCAGCTAAAGGCACAAGTAGCTTTTGACAAACATCAATACTATGGTGTAAAACTTCCCAATTTCATTTCATCGTCCCCCGAGAGATTCTGGAGGCTGATTACACCTACATGTAGAACGAATGAAGTGTTTGAAATTAATGGTGTTGAATGTGAAGATGGTTGTCAAATTGCAAGTGCTTTTAATTCCCATTTCAAGTCTGTTTTCACTAAAGACAATGGCATTCTATCAAACTTCTATAATTCATATCCACCAATACATGACATTAACATCACTGAACAAGGCATACTCAATCTACTTTTAAATCTAGAGGTTAAAAAATCACCCGGGCCAGATGGCATTCCCAATGATTTTCTGAAACGTTATGCTCCCTGGACTTCAAAGTATTTATGTGCTTTGTTCTCTAAGTCTTTGTGTGACAGTCAAGTTCCAAGAGACTGGAGAACAGCAAAAATAAAGCCTCTCCATAAGAGTGGTAAGAAAAATCAAATTACAAATTACCGCCCCATTTCATTAACTTCAACATCATGTAAGCTTCTTGAGCATATAATACACAAACATATTTCTGAATTTCTTGACAAGTACAACATTCTATCAAGCGCTCAACATGGTTTCAGAAGAGGTTTTTCCACGTCCACACAGTTAGCTATTACCGTACATGATTTCGCAGCTACAATAAATTCAGGTAAACAAATCGATGCAATCTTTATGGACTTTGCAAAAGCTTTTGACAAAGTTTCACATAAAAAGTTACTATTTAAGTTAGATAAAATATTAGCAAACCCACAGCTCATTAATTGGATCTCTTGCTATCTTTCGAACAGACAACAATATGTTTCTTTTAAGAATCAGAGTTCTTCTAAGGTTTCAGTTGACTCCGGCGTGCCGCAAGGCTCTGTTATTGGACCTCTTTTATTCTTGATTTTTCTCAATGATATTACAAATAACATTGATGTTAAAATTAACCTGTACGCCGACGATTGCGTCATTTATTCTGAAATTAACAGCGCTAATGATCAGTTAAAGCTAAATGAATCATTTCAAAGAGCTGTTTCATGGTGTGAAGAATGGCAAATGGAGGTTAATTTTGAGAAAACAGTATTTATGAAAATAACCCATAAAAAGAACCCTCTTCATTTCAGGTATTCAGCCCGGAATATTTTTCTATCTGAAGTTGAGCAGTTTAAATACCTCGGTCTTTGGATTTCAAAAGATCTTAGCTGGACAAATCATATTAAATACGTAGAAAGTAATGCTAATCAAAAACTCTTTTTTCTAAGACGAGCATTAAAACTATCCACACCCGCTGTCCGGTTAATGGCTTATAAAACCATTGTCCTTCCAAGCATAGAATACGCCTCTATTATCTGGTATCCCTATACACAAAAACACACCAATATGATTGAAAATTTGCAGAAGAGGGCAGTCCGTTTTATTTACAATAGCTTTGGGCGCACCTCAATGACAACACTTTTAGCAAAGGCCAAACTTCCTTCTCTTACCGAAAGGAACAGAGCACTGCGCCTAAAATTTCTATTTCAGTTGATAAAGGGTGATTACAAAGTTGACGTGTCACATATAATTTCTTTCTCTACAGGATATGCCACAAGACAAAGACACGCCCTAACAATAGCTCCTTATTCCACTCGCAATAACTGCTTCAAATATTCTTTCTTTCCCAGGACTATCACCGAATGGAATAAATTAGACAATGACACTGTTTCACAGCCATCTGTAAACTTATTTTGTTCACGCCTTAATCTGTCCGGTTTTGTGTAATCATTACAACCATCTGTTTTGCCATGACTTACTTTGTTTGTTGTTTCCGCCTCTTATTGAACTTTGTATTCTTGTTGTTGTTGCCTATGTTATTGTCTATAAGGATGTATCCCACCCTGCTAAAATCCCGCATGGGATTGCAGTATTCATAAATAAAATAAATAAATAAATAAAAGTGATTAACATGCATTTCAACAATGTTTTGTACGCTATGTGTGTGTTCATGCTGCAGTAACAAAAGCAAAGAAGGGAAAATACATGAGGCGAGTGTATTCTACTATAACGAGCCTTCATTACTACCGAGAGTCATTCACGTACCCGTAGTACATCACGGCCGGTGCACAGTGATTTGGCTAGATGTACAGGTGTAACCTAATGGCCGATAACGGTTGTTACTGCTTACCGAGGAGAAATTCCCCTCCGTCCAGCAGGCCATCTTCAATGTCCTGGTAGAGCCAGCCATACCGCCACACAAAAGCGTCGTGGCACGAGCTGGGGCAGCGTGTGTCGATGGCGAGGATTTGCATGTTGGCATCGCAGACCTGAGAGAAAACAGGTAAACCACAATATTACTTGTGAACATCCGCTGTGAAATTGCGGTCAATGACAAAGTGAGTAGTATACTCACAATCATGGCGTTCACAGCGTAGTAGCCCTTGCGGCTCCAGAAAGCTGCCTTGTGACCAGCATTACCCCGCGGCGCCGCGATGGCAACGAGCGTGCCGTCAACACACCCAACGATGGCGGGGATACTGCCAAGGCGAAGGTAGCCCTCTTTCGCCGCCGCCTTCTCTTGGGGGCCTTGTGGGAATCCCACCCAGGCGCGCTCAGTGCCAACCTTCACTATCGCCTCCGCCACCCGACGCACACAACGGCTAACCTGTGGCTGGGACAGCCCAATGTAGACCTCGTTGCCGATGGCTGCTTGAAAACCGCCGGTAGCAAAAAAAACGCAATGCGCACAACACCTGCCGCCGCACTGACACCGCGCTCGCTCGCAATCCTCCTAGTTCATCAGCAAGTTCGTCGCACAACCACACAACAGTATTGTTCTCTAATCGAAACAGTCGTCGAAACTGATCGTCCGGCAATTCAAACGAGTCTTCGTGCACTTTCCGACGCCGGTGCTTGCGATAGCCCAAATGTCTCAGCCGGCGTATGGCGAAATACACAGCCGCCATTTTCCTCTACTCAGTTGACTGGTATTGGGGTTACCTCGTTTCGCTCACAATTTCAGTCAATATTGAGCTCATGGGCAACGTCACCACTTTAGTCTTGTTGATGACGTAACCGCAGTCACCGGTGAGATCAGTGATGACGCAAAATTTCAATATGGCCGCCGACCAAAATGAGCAGGGCAAGTTGAGCGGTTTGAGACTGGTTTTGTATTGAGAGCGTTACAGAATTCCCCCCTGGACAACGGCCAAGTGTACTGCGATCGTCTCTTAAGGAGGCGCACCTTCTGGCGTGGAGTTCAATACATCGAAAGACCAGTGAAATTGGAGTTGCATATACGGCGCACCTTTCCTATGCTTTCACATTGGAATTTCAAGGGGATATTCCGTGAGTTCGATATAACCAAAACTGAAATTATCCGGGTTTGATATATCCAGGTTCGACTGTGTATGTAGAAGCCAAATTCCCAAAAAAATTCTAGCCAGAGCGCCGGTGAATATGACCATTGCTAGATTTCTTTTGGCCCACATTCACATATATGGTCTGATATTCACATCTTTGCATTTTAATGCTGTAATGTTTTTTTTGCTGATTAAAGTACTCTAGATCTGGATTTTACTTTTCTTGAACTGAGATTTTCATGATTCAAAAATTTGTCCAAATACTACTTCAGATGTCTGAGTGGGTGTTTTCTTTGTGATGATGCATAAGGCATTATTATACATGGATTACCATGCCACATTATTCTACGACATCTTCTTAATAATTTTTTTACGAAACTTCTTTCTCGTGCTGTTTAGATTCCAGCTTCAACAGCCATTCTATGACTGACGTCAACGTGTACATGTTAAAGCCAGCCCGTTCGTCCGCCTGGCTGCTGAGGCCGCGAAGAATCAATGTATCCTTTCGCGCTTCTAGTCGCGGAGTCCCAGCCCCCTATTCGGGTCTGCGTAGCCATAGTGGGGGAGTAGGGGAACCTCCTGTATCAGCGGCAATAAAGTTTGAAATAATAATAACAAGCCAGCCTGTTTCCTTTTAAGCGGTTGAATGACAACGAATGTAGAAGCAATCATTATATTGCAGTTTTTTTATGCTTCTTGTGACCTACAAGGGCACGATGATGTTGCAGTCGCCAGTGGTCTTTTGAAACCGAAACGGTATAACTGAAGAATTCAATTATAAATGATGTAGCGGTCATGGTACATACTACAAGGTAATTCGTGCATTGTAGCGCCTTCCGCATCCTCGCAGAGAAGAACACTCTCCAAAATTAGGTGTCTATACTCCTTCAACTAAACCTTATACTCTACAAGGAAAGAGAGTTACAGCGCCAGCTGGATCATTGCAAGAGAATATGAGAGTGTGATAGAGTGTGATTCAGATAATCCTGGGGATGAAATCTGTCTACTTGCATAATGAGAAAAGTGCTTCAATACCGCCCCTTTTGCTGTGCTGCAAAGATGTGGATTAGTTATCAAATCTTAACATTTTCGTGCAAATTGCAAGCATTTTTCTGTTTTCAGAGCACACATGCAAGTATGAGCTAATAAAAGGGGGGCCCATTCGCCAGTCGCTTTCATCCATGCTCAACAAGCAGAAGCCCGAGACAGAAGCATGAATACTTTTGATGAATCCCTTTGATTAAATAAAGTTGTGACCTACATCTTCCAATATCCATTGTACCTATAACATCAGCACTAATGCTCCTGTGAAAAAGCAAGTCATCATACCTAAAACTAGGGTTGTTCGGTTATATAAAGGCTGTAGCCTGGCTACTAAAGAAATGCACAGTCTCAGCCATAGGAAAGTCTTTAGAAAGCCATACTGTTGCCTGTAAACTGCTAAAGAAAATCAAAAATAAGCTATAGCCTGCAAGTGAAAGAAATGCAGGCTATCAACTATAGAAAAAAAGGCAGGAAAAATTGAATAAATGGGTATAGAAAATGCTATATGACATAAAACCATACGAAAAGCTAAAGACGCCCATAGCTGTGGCTATAGCAAAGGCTAAAAAAAAAAGACTATAGGCAGCGATAAAAAAATTATTTAGCTATTTTGGCGAGTCCTATATAGCCAATCATAGGAAAAGTTCATAGCTGACCATAGAAAATGCTAAAGACTGCAGTACATAAAAAACCATGTCCATAAAAAAAGTTGACTTCCATACCAAGGACTATAAAAAAAGCCAAAGATAGCCATAGGAACGGCTATAGATATTTGGGCCAATTTTCTATAGCCGATCATACAAAGATTATTCTATAACTACCTTAAGAAAAACATAGCTAAACATCAAAAATGCTAAAGACGGCACTACATAGAAAACCATAAGTCCACAGAAAAGGAGAAAAGGTTAAAGACTTCCATAGCAAGGACTATAGAAAAAGCTGAAGACAGCCATAGGAACGGCTATAGATATTTGGGCCAATTGTCTAATTTTCTATAGCCGACCATACAAAGGATTTTCTATAGCTGACCAAAGGAAGTTTTCTTAAGGGCATTGAACTCTGATTAGTTGCAGGAGGTGGTCACGGAAGCACACCGGCCAAGGTGCCATACTTTGGATTTTTTATTGGGAGCTCAAGTTTCTGGGCTGCGTGCCCGTAAACGACCGTTCTCTACTGAAGGAGATCAGTTGACCCTCTCGGTACATTCGAAAAGGTAACTTCCATGGAATAATGTGCATCTCCATCTGCATGGATGGCATTTAAACCTTTAATATCTCAACAAATATAAATGACAGACTAAATACACAAAGTAGAAAAGTGCTAATGGCAAAATTCAGCATCCATCATTCAAGCGAGAAATACAGCTAGGTTTCGGATCACATGGTTGGGATAACATGGCATTGTTCAAATCTGAAGCCCCACTGCTCAACAAATAACTTCATGTCTGGCTCAGCAAATGCTTTGAATTTCTATTTCAAACGACAACTCTGTAGATGTAATATGACAAAAGCATATTCAACGTAAGGACAAGGTTGGGAAGTCACGCCAAGGACTAAGTTAAAACATAGCTGGTGATCACAGCTGTTATACTGAAGTCTAAGGCAGACAGAAGATTCTGTGAACTCTTGTGGTGGCATAGAAGATGTCTTGCTGTTACACAACAAGTAAACATGGTTTTCATGTTGAACACTTTTGTTCATTTGGTTTGTGTTGTTTAACGTCCTAAAGTGTCTCAGGCTATGAGAGACGCCGTAGTTTAGGACTCCGTAAATTTCGGCTACCTGGGGTTCTTTAACGTGCACTGACATCGCAGTACACGGACGTCACTCCGTGGGCACAGTAGTCGAGCGCCATAACCAGTGCACCACCTCGGCGGGGCTAGAACACTTTGAGGTCCTTGAGAATAAAAAGAGGACTGCTTGTTGGTTGAACTATTCAATTTCTTTGCCAGTCGTCTCTACCTAGATGTTTTTGCTATTTAAAGTGCTACCCTATTACATCGACAGTTTTGAATGCTTCTGTCATTTCGTCTTGCGTCAAACGGTTTTCATGCAGATCATCACCGCCATGGAAAGCGGCAGCGGAACGTTCCGAGTGTTCATTTCATCTCGACGGTGAGGAAGGTAGTCCACCTGCTGCTGCAGAAGTCCATATGCAGAAGATATTCAAACAAGCTGTCGTTGGCCGTAGCCAACAAATGCCACCTGCTGCTGTTGCCATTACCTAATAGCAGCAAAAGTGGAAGAGGCCGCTGACTACAGCAGAAGAAAATCAGCTCTCAATGATAGCAGAACAGCGCCTTCTGCGACAAGTATTGGAATACTACAGGACGCTAGAGCTTGTGCTTCGGGAGCGCCAAGTGAAGGCCGAAGAAGAGCTTGTCGATGTAATGAAATAAGATTTCAGAAAGTAAAATGTGGAAACGTCAGTTTGTGTTACTGTTATGTACATGCTACCATTGATCCACATGCTGCATGAAAGGCTCAAGGCAGTTTTTTGCTACAATGCTGGCAGCTCGGCAAGGTATATAGCAGACAGAACTCGTCACATCTAGTCTGAAAATGAAAATGATGCAAGAATGCTGCCCGCTGTCAACTTCCATTTCTGTCAAGTGATCAGGCTGCTCAAAAGCTGTATCGTGTCAAGAAACTTCATCTAATCATTGTTGTCGCAGTCGGGCACAGAAATGCTCACAGATGTTGTTTAGTGCGCGTCAGGCTTTGATGATGATGGGAACATGTCTTATGTTGCACTCCATTCTTTTCATATTGTAGCGAAATCAAGCTTTCAACCCCCCGAAAGCATTTTCTACAATCCTTCTTGTTTTCGACAGGTGATAGCTGAAGAGTTTACTTTCTTTGCGCAAATGTCCATTATGCGGGAAGGGCTTGATGAGATTCCCCGTCAAGGGAGTAGCCTGGCCGCAAAGGATTATTGGGGTCACGGCTGTGCCATTTAGAGCTATCACTGGAGACTTGAATAGGGCTCCCTGAACAGTTTTAGCCAGCTCAGATTGAGCGTAGATGTGCGCGTCGTGAAATTGTCCTGTGCTGCCCGCTGACACATACCGAAACCTGTATTTATGGTCTACAAAGTCCAGAAAGATAACGCTGTAACTCTATGCACAAAAAAACACATTGTAAGTATACACAATGCTGATGATGCACAAGGTTACTAAGTTGATAAATTTAGTTCGAATTTAAAAGCAGCAGACTGGAGGGAGCCCAGCGCTGCAAAGGATCGTCTACTTCTAATGCAAAAATCAAGTCCTTCAGAAGATTAGAGATGTTTTTCCCACCACTGTTGACCTGCAAAACGCGTGAGAGTAGTGACAGCTCCCTGCCGTGTTTGCACTAGCTCATTATTGCGATATTTCTTTATTCTTTCAAAATAAAGAAACATCGAAAGAATGCTGAAACAGTGTAAGTAGCCATGAAGTTATATTTATGACACTTTACATTTATTCTAAAAACTTGTTAAACATTACTGTGACACCTACTACGAAGTGTACAACGTGAGCAGGCTTGTCTTGAGCACTTGAACTTTGGTCGGCGTAGAAAAGAACGTCAAAATGTAATACATGTGGGAGCATTCACAGGCAATACTTGCACTCTAGTGTTGCCTCAAGGCTACACGAATGCCAAAAGTACAAGTGCAGACTAACAGAGTAAGTGTGACAAAATTCCACGTTATTTGCTCAGCAGCAAACAGCTCCAGCATTCCAGATAGCTTGCTCATCTATGCACCAACGAAGATCAAGAGAAAAATAATTACTTGCCCGTGTAATTCCTGTAGTCCATTGCAGTCAGTTGTTTTGGGGAAACCGGGAAATGGCAGGTATCCAATGCCCCCAGAGCTGTCGTGAATCCTGCCATAGAGTAAAACTCACGAATGTGCTCATCCACTTCATTCGATGCCATCATTCGTAATCATTCCAATTCTAGCACATCTACCACAGTCTGCAAATTCCCTACGAATAGTGTTCACAGTTGACCGCACAACACCTAAGACTATTGCGACCACCCGGCCTTCGGTAGCTGAGCACAGTTTGAAGAGGTCGATACCGACTAATGGCGTCCCGCATATTTGTGTCTTCAAGCTGCATCGTCGGCCTGCACCGGTCCACAAGGTAGCGGAAGGTTACAGGTCCAACGCGGAATGCTTGCCGAAAATGCTGGTCTTCTGTGTTCGGCAGTGTGTCTTCAAACCACCGTTCATTGTGGGGATAGATCCACCTTCTGCGGTCCACAGTTTGCTGTGGGAACGCGACGGCGCCACAAAGGGAGATGTTTGCGATGAGGTAAATGTGTGCTTTTGCCGCGTCCTCCACCGCACGCAAAGATGCCACAGCGGCAATTCTCAAAGCAATTTCGCACTTTGCTTCCACCACCCGGTTCTCGTCGCTCATGGTTGTGGTTGTAATACCCACTTGATCGAACGCAATCTGTTACAACTTCTGCGAAAGTCACCCCAGCAATGTATGCCTCGCACGCGAGCATGCGGAACCAGGCGGAACGACGAGTGTGCATCCAAATGGTGAGACTGGAAAGGAAAACAGATATATTTTTGTTACTAAATGTCCGCTTCAATCCCTCAGAATATTTCTTTATTAATAAGTTGGTTACTTCTTCTTGCGAACAAGGGTAGTCTTGTTCGCTTATCACTTAAGGCTATGGATGAGTAGACCACTAAATATACATGGATAAACCACTCGGCAGCGAGTACCGCCGAAGTGGTTGGGCCATGTGGGGGTAAACGATAGCCCATGCATAACCCTAGCGCGGCAGTAGGCTGGCCAAGTCGGCCATACTCGTCGGCCCGAGGTCGATTGCCGATGATCGGCCGTTCTTGGCCATTGTCAATCCCCGACCTCGGGCTGAGATGGGTGGCCTAGGTGGGCCCGATGAGTGTTAGTCGGCCATATTGGCAAGGGCCGAGCGCGGGCCGACCGCTTGGGCAGTCTACTTCAATTTTGGTTGCTGTTACCAGTGCCATTTCAAGCGCAGCGGTTGATATCCGTTGTGATTGTAGTTCGACAGATGGCGCTCATAAAGAATGCCTGAATTATCATCATCATCGACGTCTATCTCCTTTGCATTTGCCGTGTAACTGCGCCACTTCTCCTTTTATTGTATTAGCAATACTCCGAAAGGTTTCGAGCCGTCGCGTGGTCCCGGCGGAGGCCACGCTTGACCTTGGACAGCCGAGGAGGAGGCGGAGAAGAAGAAGACTGGTAACTTACGCTCTCGCGTCATCTTGTTAAATGATGAGCTAAGTGTCCCCAATAATGTAGCATCTTACACTGATAGGGCGTGATAGCGGAATAATGTAGCAGGCAAAAGAAGCTTCGGCCGTTGGTTGCTATTGCAATTCAACTAGGGTTAACCAGAGTTAAACCACTACTAATTTTTTAGTTTTGCTCCTTTAATGCAATAAACCCTCCTTTGGAGTTAAGACCTTAGAGAAGTACTGTGTGACCGTCTCATTAGTTTGAAACCTATGATTACCTTAGCGATGAGAGAGTCCTATCAGACGTGAAGGTTTGATGAAAAACAAAAGTTACCAATATTTTTCTGCCAGACCAAGAACATCAGGCCATAAGTGCCCTATAAATGGTTAGTTTAGTCTCTAATATACGCAATTTGCATCGGAAAGCATTTCTGGGTTTTAAATCGTGTACAATAGTTCGAAACAAACATACCAATCAAAATGTCTAAGACATCAATGCTGTCTGCGGGTTTGCACAGCTGCCGCGTGTTTTTCTTCGCTCGCCAGTAAATGTGCAGTGCCTGTGTCGCAAACACAATATCCTATGTTCGCTCAGGCGTTTGTCAAAGCAGTGCCCGGAAAATCTGCCACCGGTTTGCGAGGATCTCAAAAGCGTTCTCCGGTATTCTTCGAGCTCGGGAGAGTCTACAACGGACCGCAAAAACACAAATAAGGAATCAATCTGGCACTCTGTAGGTAGTTTCTCTACATTAAATTAAATATTTCATTTGTTTACTTTCAGTGAATTTGTTGCTATACTGATAGACTTGGAATCAAAGCCAGCAAACATTTTATCAAATCTCATTCAATAAATAAAAAAATTTATTCTTTCCTAAATGCGGGGTACATATAGCTCACCAGACATACCAGTAGCATCAGTTTATCGACGACAGAATTTCAGCAGAAATCGCTTACCTATTGTTGAAAATTCTCTTTTCCCTTTTAAGTTAAGAGCAGGATACGGCCTCATCAAGTAAGGCTTTGCGCCGAAGGCTTCATCCCCAACAATAACATAAGGGGCTGTCCTGTTAGAAAGTGGCAGAGCTCCAGCATAGGGCAGGAGTAATGGCTGTGACTCTAATGCATCTTTCATGTTGCACTCACTCCAAACCCCGCTATCATTGAGTCGCCCATTACGTTCAATATCAACATGTACAAAATTTAACTCAGCCTCTACAAGTGCCATAAGCACAATAACTGAAAAACCCCTTATAGTTCCGGTACTACGCTCCCGAGTTGACAGGTGCATTTATAGCGATGTTTTCCATTCCCAGCTTCGATGCACTGTAGGAACTGCCATAAATGTGCTAAATTGCTTTCCATTGCTCGGTGCGGCTGGGTACCTGCAAGACATTTCATTGATGTTACGCATAATGGAAAGCACAATTCTGCTTAGTATTCAGAAATGTGGCGCAACAAACACAAACACAAGAGAAGAGACACAACACACGTGTCTCTTCTCTTGTGTTTGTGTTTGTTGCGCCACATTTCTGAATACTATGCAGCACCAACTAGCCCCTCAAGCCGTTATTTTGAGATACAATTCTGCTGTGCTGTCTGAGAGGGTGGCTGAAGTCTAGCTTTTTCAATTCTATTTCCTGGCCTTTAACAGGTCGATGATGAGCTGATAAAGATCGAAGCTCTTTCAGTTGATAAACCGGAATCGCTTTCTTACGTTTTTGTTTTGCCTTATCATCAAACTGTAAAAGTAAGTATATCCGTCTGTAGGACCAGGTCACAATTTAGGAATACAGTATTTTAAGGCTGTTATAAAATAATCGGAAACGAAAACACGTGAATCGGTAAATCAAATTCCGCTCTAATTTTGTAATAAAGTCTGCAATAAACTACAAAAGCAGCATTCACATACAGGTGCGAGCAGAAGTAAACGGAGCGCCCAGCCCAAGAAAAGACGGAGGGTCAGCGCCGCCTAGACGAGCCAGCCGAAAACAGAAAATTGTCACGCGCATCTGGCCGCCCCCTGCCGGCGCGACCCTCCTTTTGCTCTGTGCTCAAAAATGGGCCACGAGCACGCACTCAAAGACCGGTCTGGGACGGTGTCTAGAAAGACTGCATATAATGCGTTCGCGAAAGAAGTACTTTGCTTTGGGCTAGTTGGTTCATGGCTGAAGTGGATTATGAAGACGGCGCGAAAAGGACGAGGACAAGGAAGGAACACCAAAATAACAGGACAGGCGCCAACTTTCAACTGATGTTTATTCGCGCAAACCCTTTCATGAAGCACCCAAACCGTATCACAAAGGCCTATCACATAGTCATCCACGTGGAGCACTGAGATCACCGGCGGTATTGGTCACAGACAAGAAAAAACCTCACAGTATAATAAGCCAGTAAACAAAAAATAGCAGTTCATCATAGTAAAGCACGCCATCCGCAAGCTCTCAAGGAACATGATCTTCTAGCACTCCAAGCTGACAAGGAAGGTGGTTTCGCTGTCCTGCCGACGTGGTTGTTCTGGGAAAAGGCTACTGCAGCCGTCAACAAGAACTTCAAACGCGTCAAGTTCAATGCGCGTTCTGTAAAACGGCAAGCGCCTCTGGATGATTTGCATTTGGACGCCATCAAGAAGAGAGCAAAAGACGAAGATAGAACTTTCTTTGAAGTATTCTTTACAGTAAAGACTCACAAGCCTGGAATGTCACTACGCACCATTGTTTCGGAAAGAGGAACGTGGCAACGGGTCGTCAGTTTCTACCTGCAGAAGAACCTTTACACACTGGTGAGCGATGATCCCTTCCTTGTGCGCAGTTCTTCAAACATCGTACAGCAACTAGAGTCTTTGCCTCCCCTAGAATACAATGGGTTCTCTATCGACATTGAAGAATTGTATTATTCCGTTCCTCATCAAGGACTCCTAAGTGCGGTCAGAGAAAAGATCATGGACACAGGTGTTGTTCAGTTTCAAAATTCCGCTTGGATTAGCAGCGAGAGCTTTGTAGCTTTGCTAGAATTCTACTTGAACTCAACCGCTATTTCGTTTGAAGGTGATTTCTTTGTTCAAAAAAGAGGTGTCTGTATTGGGTCTTCTGTGGCACCTGTTCTTTGTGACATTTTCTTGTCAGCTGTTGGAAATGAAATCAAAAGTCAACTCAATGACCCGAATATTGTTTCCGTTTTCAGATACGTCGATGATTTTTTTATTATTCTGAAGGGGGCACCTGAGTTTGATTTAGCTGAGAGAGTGACTAGGACGTTGTCCGTTTTCCGCAATCACAGCCAAGGCCTCAGATTTACATGGGAGGAACCAGTTAACAACGAACTGCAGTTCTTAGACTTAAGGCTTGTGTTCAAGAACGATCATATTTGCTGGACGTACAATCCCAGATCAAAGAAAGGATTGCTACCTTTTGACAGTGCCCACTCGAAGCTCGTCAAAAGAGCTATAATTGCGAATTCCCTTCAGAGCGCTTTAGGAAAATCATGCCATCACATGATGTCGGTTAGCTTTGACGCCCAAGTAAAAAGGCTGGAAGAAGCAGGCTACCCGCCCCCATTATTATTGGCTGTTTCTGAAATGTTGCTTCAGAAAGTGAAGAGACAAAATGTTGAAAGAAACCCGGAAGTACGAAGGAAGCCTATGCCAGTTATTCCTTACATCCATAAAGTATCCCATGGCATCAAAAAAGTTGCAAGTAAATTTCAGGTTCAAGTTGTGTTTTCTGCGCCTTCAAAACTTTCTAAGCTTTGCTCAATGAATAAGCCAGATAAACGACCGGTTTGCGCTATTAAACATCAAAATAAGTTCACCAAATGTAAGTCAAGAGTTGTGTATCAGACTCCTTTGAGCTGTGGTTTGGTCTACATAGGGCAAACCGGTCGTTGTTTCAATGAGTGTGCCAGTGAACATAGGCGGAATGTTCGCAATCAGCATGGAAGCTTCCCAGCAGACCACTGCAAAGCCTGCCAAGGGTGCCGTCCGGAACTAGAAAAGACGATTTTTTTGAAACCTGGTAGAGATAAAGTAGAGCGAGAAGTAGTAGAGGTTTATTTCATCAAGAAAGTAGGAAGTTTGTGCGTTAGCAAGCCGTCCACATCAATCAGCGACTCTGAGGTGGCTTTTCTTGATGGATTCCTGTAGATTTTACTTGGGTTTTATTTATTCTTGATAGGTGTTTTCGGTTGTTTTCGTTTTACGTTGACGACGAGTTGATTCCCTTAGCTTTTAACCTTCTTATGCACGTTCTTTCCGAGTTTCTGTTGGTCATTTTTGTTTCCTTTGTCACCTGTTCAAGCCTTCATGTGCATCTTTTTTTCGGCGTTTCTGTTGGTCTTTCTGATAATCATTGTCACCTGTTTTCGTTATTGCGGTCGAAGGGAAGATTACAAACACGTGCCGTGTTTGTCTTGGGCACGAGCGTATCGGCATTGTGTGGTTGATTTCAATTTGTGGTTGATATGTTTATTTTGTGTGTTTGTGCACTCCGATAATCTTAGGACTCTTTCGAACAGGTTGCTTTTATATATTTTTGGATGACGTGCTTTACTATGATGAATTGCTATTTTTTTGTTTACTGGCTTATTATACTTACTGTGAGGTTTTTTCTTGTCTGTGACCAATACCGCCGGTGATCTGAGTGCACCACGTGGATGACTATGTTATAGGCCTTTGTGATAGGTTTGGGTGCTTCATACAAAGAAAAAAAAATTAAAGGGTTTGCGCGAATAAACATGAGCTGAAAGTTGGCGCCTGTCCTGTTACTTTGGTGTTCCTTCCTTGTCCTCGTCCCTTTCGCGCCGTTTTCATAATCCACTTCAGCAATGCGTTCGCGTTCTCAAGATGGCGACTCAACCACGTCCTCGTTCACGAGCTTACGCTTCCTTTTCGTCTTTTTCCTCCCGCTAGCTCGGTATCTTCTTCCTCCTCGTTGCCGTGGAAAGAAGTGCGGTGCTAAAGATATAACGCACTCCCGGCCGCGAAATGTCAGGTGTTGATTAACAAGGGCATTGGCTTCTGCATCGTTTGAGTATTGACAAATCCATCGCCGAACTTGACCTTGAAGAAGCCGTGTTGTCGTAAACTTTGTACTTGTTTCGTGGTGCCTTATGTAGCCTCCAGTTGTCGAAGGCGAGTAGATGGGCACCATCAAGCCCAAGATAGCGTAAGGAAGAAAGGATGGTATCAGAAATATTGGTGTCATGTTGGCACTGAATAGTTCTTGGGTAGTAGGATTCATCTAAACGCTTTCGTTGCACTCCTGGGACATGTATCTCAGCACCAGGTTGCTCACACTCACTCTCGCGTCCAGATCGGGTTGCCCCTCGCTGGACATCCAATACAGCTCGCTGCTAGACTGCTGAATCGGTAGAAATGCTTGAAACGGCGACTTACTCACCAGTAGCATGGCTATTCACGTGAAGTAGCGAATGAATTCTATCATTTCAGCTTCCAGCTGGTACTCAGTGTGGACGCCATCATTGTAGAGCTCCGCGGTGATGTGTACAAGTACGGGCGGCAACATCCAGCCTTCTGTTATCAGGTGATTTTTTTACTTTCTTGCTATTTAAGGCCACATCACCTAATAGCTTTTGTATTTCTTTCCTGAGTTGGGTTCCAACGCTCTCCTGGTTGGCCACAGAATCAAAGAACCACATTCCGTAAGGGTAGATGTTCTCAGGCGAGTGTAGGTAGGCAAGGTACCTGGCCGGAACATTCTCTTGGTGGTGGGTGTGGCTCAAGGGAAGAAGGAACTGAAACTTCTCAGAGAGGAATGGCGCCACAAAAGTCAAGAAGCGGTAGCGGAGGTAGCCGAAAATAGCGCATCTGTCAGTCTCTCCGATCTCAGCCGAAAGCCGTTGAAACATCTCGGAGGGCCTGACAATCAGGTTGGAGATGCGAAAGTCTCTTCGATCCCGCCGCAGAACGGCAAAGTACTGGTCCCGTTTCCAGAAAGAGTGATATATTCAGAAGAGGTATGGCTTCTGTCTGCTGTTTGTGAGCCCGCACCAGGCCCACGAAGGATTTCTCCGGCTTGCGCTTGAAGTAGTGCACGTTCTGAGCGTGTCTGTGCATATCGACGTCGGTCTTTGGGAGTCCCAGTGCTCGAGCCACGACTTTTGTGTAGCCTTCATAGGAGGGCCGCTCCCACGACAATTAGCATCCTTCCAGCAGCGTAGCTACTGTCATGACCTGAACTCGCGGCTTGTTGGGCGCCAGAGTGCTTCTAAGGGAAAGACTGGCAGTTCCCTGTGTAGATAACCCATTAGGCTAGTCAGGTTCTCCTCATGACTGGTTCCAGCAGGCAGATGTCGCGCATGGCACCCTGCACCGTTCTCTAGATCGTTCTTTCCTTTGTACTCGATCATGCAGTCCATGCACAGATTCGACACCTGGTGGAGAAATCGTTTTTTCGTCTTGTCGTCGAGCTGCGGCCTAGAGGTATGATCGAAGTAGCGGTGTAGCTTGACCACCGTGGTTGCCACAACGAAGTGGCGGTAAGACCGCGCGTCGAACGGATATTCACTTCCGCTCTATTCGTGTCCACATGCGTGGTCATAAAGGTCGACGCAGGGGTTCACAGGGTTCTGCTGGGCATAGTGCCACCAAGCGGCAGTCCAGGTGTCTAAATAGAGGAGTCTCTATGCCGTCTGATTGACTCTACCAGAACGTGGCCCAAGAATGTCATTGAAATAGAACAGAAGGCCTTCGGAAGGGCTCTGGCTGCTTATCTGCAGAGTCGATAGGGCACTCTGCGGCACGGGTTAGTGGCCTCCTTGTAGACATTCTTCAGACTTTCAAATTTTAGAAAAGAGCAGAGCTATTCGTCGCCTAATGCTGTGTTCGTTCTTAGTACGGAAACGTTCCTGATGTCGACTGCTTCGTTCTCAAGCAAGTTGTCACAAATTGAAAGGTCCTTTCTAGCTTGGACTCCAAAGCGGTGAGTGGCGCCATCGTGTCGCATCTACGGACTTGCCCCGTCAAAACTGTCCACATCTGGCCCGACCCAATTAGGATGCTGATTCCACTCCAGTTGCCACCGTTACGACATAATTCGTCTGCAGTATGTCGGCCACGCTGCTTAAGTGACGCCACAAAAGAAGAATCCATGGGCCTCTCCTCGATGTCCTTTCATATGTGAGGAATCACAATTACGTGCAACGGGATCTCGTAATCCGAAAACTGGCTCTTTAACTGCAGCTTTCCAATGCGCCGTTTCTTGGCCGCTTGGTCAGAAACGTTTGCAAAGGTATTAAGGGCAATATTTATCGATCCCACGGACGTCGTTTGCAGCTGTCTTGCCAAAGATTCTGTAATAAACGTGCGCTGACTGCCTCCATGAAAGACGCCTAGAACGTAGCAGCAGGTGGCGGCACTCGCTGCCCAGGCCCGGAATGTTTGCTGCAGAATGCGAGAGGACAATTCAAGGGAGGTACATACGATTGTGTCGGTGGTCATTCTATCCTCTCCTTGAGTTTCCCGCATCGCGGCCGCGTTGCATATGCTAGTGGCGTGTCGACCCTCGCAGTTGGAGCATGTAATCTTACGACGGCAGTCTAGTGCACGGTGTCCTTTGGTCCTGCACCGAAAACACCACATGCTCAGTGACAGGAGCTTCTTGTATGAAAGCAGCAGGTCAGCACGGCAACACGAAGTCAAATGGTCGCTAGACGAGTAGAAAACACAGGCCTTGGCTATCTTTGAAGATTGAGCATCGACGACGTCGGTCGTTGCGCAGTCGCTGTCTTACATTGGTTATGGTATTGCGTCCCAGTCTCTGACTGTATTACCGGGTCCCCACGAGCTTTGTAGTCGGTCTTCTTCAAACTCTCGACTTCAATCGCCAAAAACGTCAGCAAGCGATCTAGCTCCGATCCACTTGCTGCGGTATCGTGCACTTCGGCTGCTGCACCATTTGCTTGAGAACGGTGGTAATGGATGGCAAGAGCACGCAAGAGCGTTCTTAGGAGGATGTCGCAAAGCATCGCAATAAACGTTGTCCCGCTAACGCCCAAGAACTCCAAACCTTTGATGTTACTGAGCACTTGCTCGTAGGGCTTTCGGAGTGCCGTGGTGTCTTTTGGAGAACGTATGGTTGGCAGCGTTCTAAGTCTGGAGAAATATTCTTGCTCCAAGCGTGCTTTATCACCGAACCTTTTCTTAAGCACAGAAATGGCGTCCAAGTAGCACGCCTCGGTTGTCAGAAGGCCCGCGAGGACTGAAGCCGCGTCACCTGTTAAGAAAAGTCGCAAATAGTGAAATTTGTCTGTCAGAGTGAGACCATCGTTACGATGAATAAGGTGGTATAACGGCTCCCAAAACTCCGTCCAGCGGCTCAGGTCCCCAGAGAAAGGTGTTATAGTGATCTTCGGCAGCTTTACTCCGGGTCTTGCGGAAGAGGGAGCTATGACTCGATCAACTGCGTCCGAAGGCGAGGTCATCGTGGACATCAAATTACTGCGACGACTCTGGAATGTCAGCGTGCGCGTCGCGCTGTCTTCATACTCTATGACCGTCGCGTACTCTGCTTCGAAGTCTGCGTCGTCACCGATGTGCTCTACGAGCTCGTCGCTGATCTTCGTCAGCTCGTCCTTATGAGCCTTGAGTTGTTCGTACAGGCACGTCAATTCGCTAAGCGTAATCGCATCGGATGATAAAAGAGCACTTGCCTCATTGATAAGTCCGCCGTTCTGAGCCCGTCGAGCCGTCCGCTTAGATCTCAGCCTATCCATGCGGATGCAGCACTCGCAGCTCTTCGTAAAGTCCAGGCAAGACTCCCGGGTTTCGGCACTAAAATGTTCAAATATGGGCCACGAGCACGCACCGAAAGAATGGTCTGGGACGGCGTCTAGAAAGACTGCATTTATTGCTTTCGCGTTCTCAAGATGGCGACCCAACCACGTCCTCGCTCAGGAGCTCACGCTTCCTTTTCGTCTTTTTCCTCCCGCTCGCTCGGTATCCTCTTCCTCCTCGTTGGCGCGGAAAGAAAAGCGGTGCTAAAGATTTAACACTTCTTGCATGCCTTGTCACTGTCCCGGCGTCACTGTCGCGATAATTATGATCATGCCCTTATAAAAATGAGTTTTGAATTTCAGTTGCCAAATCCTTGAGGACTTGTTAAGATCACAGAAATTCAATGGAAATTCAATGTGTGTTGTGCCAACACAACACTAACTCAATGGAATTTGTGTGCACAAAAGTCAACATAATTTTTGTTGATCACTTTTGTTGAATTTTCATTGTTTTTAGAGTGCGCAGTCAAAAAGGGAAATGTTCGAGTCTAAATTTTTTTGCAATGATGGGTGCCACTTTTGTGAGTGAATTATTCAGAGAAAACAATGTTATGTTACAAATTGCCTACTACTTTCACATAGTCTGTGCATTATTATTCAACCCCTTATGTACCTACCCAATTTTTTTAATACAAAGACTATATAATGCAGGTAGTTACTACTTTAACAGCTGTAACAATACAGAAAAGAATGGTAAAGGCACAATCTTGTATTAACACGGTGCTTCCATGATTGCATTATAACAGCTATCAGAGGCTAGAGTTGGTTCAGGAAACATATAATTAGTGAGATAGTATATGACATTGTACTCTTGAGCACAAAAATAAATGTATTGACCTTGTGACAAAGCCTTCATTTCTTGTCATTCATTAAAGTTAGTTGTATAGACCTTTGCATTGGGTGAGATTGCTGGTTCACCTCCTTTCCAGACTCGGAAATAAGTCTTCCAGTTGGCTGCTTCAACTGTGCCAACATGATGCGTACAATAAAGTGCGCTGAAAACAATATGGCAGCACATAGGAAGCCCTTGTTGTAAAGGTCTATACTAAGTTACCTTTGGCCTTGAGTAGCATCTAGTTTCAGTTGATCAAAATTATGATCAAATGCACTTCCACAATAAAAAGTAGATGATAGGCCAACTGAAATGTATAAATTCTTGACTGTACAGTTCCAGTAGTTCTGCTTTCTCCTGATGTCAAAGTAAGGAATACGAAAATGGGAAGCTAATTTTCTGAATAGCTGTGCATATAAATGCCAACAGACTTACCAGTAGCTGTAGTTCATACAACTGAAGAACAAATTGGCAGATGTCTGTCAAAAGAGGCTCTAGTAATTGGACTCGACAGATAGCATGATGTCACAGTTACTCTGTAGTTATAAAGCCTTTTTACTTGCCATGCCCTGTGATGCCAACAGATGCAAGGGCATTATAGCAGTGCCTTTGTCGGAGGAATTGCTGCTGGGTGCTTGGCAGGACAAGGGGAAGGGTATCCAGGTAGAGAGGGCTCTATTTTTTGTGCGCAACTGGTTGCGCACACGTTGCCGTGCCTGTATATATATTCATATGCCTTCTCCCACCATCGTCACTCACCATAATCTTTTTGTTCTCCCCTTTCTCTTCTGCAGTGCAGAGTAGCTGCCAGACTTTAATCATTCCGGCCAACCTTTCAGTCTTTCCTTTCAATAATGTATCTATCAACCCGGGATACCGTAACCAGTTGAAGCCTTTGGTGGTAGGCCTTTTTTGAAGGGTATTTGCTACCTTGTTCTAGAGTTGAGCCTGTAGTATCATGCATACTATTTACACGGCAGCAACTGTCAATAATATCACAACAGAATATGTACAACACAGGAATGACTGCCGCATGCAGCAGCATGTTGTTTAGAAGCATGAATCCAGTTTATGACACTGAAGATAGGATTATGACAAAAGACTGAAGCACAACATTGAAAATGGGTTTATTTCACACCAGTTAATTCTTCAAACACGACACTCAAAATCGAGTATAGCTCATAACAACATTCACAATATTATACAGCATTTATACAACACTACAAATCTAACTGCTCTTCATTTATATAATTAAAAACTATCAATGGGCAATATACAAGCCAGGCATAATACTTAACACTGCAGTCACTGTCCCAATAATATCTCAACAGAGTAGGTAGAACACAGGAATGACTGTCGCATGCAGCAGCATGTTGTTCAGAAGCATGAATCCAGTATAAATAAGTGGAGATAGGATTTTTGACATAATTGTATTGTATTGTATTAGGGTTTTATGGCGCATAAGCAACTGAGGCTATCATGCGCCAAGAGCAAGGTTAAAATCTGTTCTTATTTGAAAAGGGGAAGAAGGTTCGTTAAAGTTTACAGTTTATTCAGAACGTCTGCTTCTTTTAAAAAACTAAGAACACATGTTAAGTTTATTATTGCTCTTTCTCCTAAAAGTAATTTGGAATGGAAAGGGATGGCACGATCATAAAAAATAGTGAAATGCTTTCTCCGTAGTGTCTCTAGTTTTGGGCATGTAATCAGGATGTGGTTGACTGTGAGTACTTCTCCGCATTCTCCACACGTAGGCTTATCTTGTTTCATTAGTAAAAAGTTATGTGTGAGTTGTGTGTGCCCGATACGCAGACGGTATACTGTAACCTCCATGAAGCGTTCCTGATGAGTGCTTGTTTCCCATTCTTCTATTATAGGCTTTACGAGGTGCAATTTATTACTTTCTTGGTTATTCCATATAGATTGCCATATACCCTTTTGTTTTCGTTTAATAACTTTATGCAATCCTTATAAGGTATGTTTACTTTCTCTATTTCTTTCCTGCCTGCTTGAGCAGCACACACGTCCACTCTCTCATTTCCTTCAATGCCCACGTGGCTTGGAACTCAACAGAATATTATGTTATGTCCTTGGGCTGATATCTTTATTACATCGTGTATTATGTTACCGAGTAATGGCATGACTGCATTTCTGGAGTTTAGAGCTGTGAGCACACTCAGTGAATCTGTATAGATAACACTGTTCTCAGTGCCCTCGTACACAATTTTTGCTACAGCTACCCGGACAGCATAACACTCGGCTGCAAATACTGATGCACATTGAGGAAGTCGAATAATTTTTTCGGAGTTCGGATCCACTACAGCGCTGCCAACATAGGAGGCAGTTTTTGATCCATCCGTGTAAAGCTCTGTGCATTTTCTGTATTTCTCTTTTAGTGCGCGATATTCTTGTAATATATATTCTGTAGGAGTTTCGCTCTTTTTGAACTGTGCAAGAGTTAGGTCACAGACTGTTGGAAAGTTAAACCATGGGGCCAGGGGCCTATTTTCTTGAGTGACATCAGGCAATGTGTCCAGAATATGGAGCTCACGGCAAATGTCTTCAAATCGCATTATCAATGGTCTTGTTGTCTGAGGCTTATTTGAGAATATTGTTCGGGAGGGGCAAGTTGTGACAATCGGGTAACAGATGTCTTTTTTCCGTGTCCTTATTCTGAGGACATATGCGCATGTAAGTAATGCTCGTCTATCTTTCAGTGAAGGCTCGTTAGTTTCAACATAGAGGCTATGCACAGGAGACGTTCTGTATGCACCACAAGCAAGGCGGAGGCCTAAGCTATGCACAGGGTCTAATTTCTTTAAATATGATTGCCTAGCTGATCCATAAACTATGCTTCCATAGTCCAAGGAGGAGCGCACAAAAGAGCGATATATATGCAAAAGGCATGCCCTATCAGATCCCCAATGTTTGCGTGAAAGGACTTTTAGGATGTTTAGGGATTTGGTGGCTTTCTTCTTTAGTGCTTGTATGTGAGGGAGAAAAGTGAGTTTTTTGTCAAAAGTAATGCCCAAAAATTTATGGTTATTTTTTATGGGCAATTTGATTTCATTTAGGTGTAAGGTAGGATTGGGCTGTATGCCTGGTTTGAGCGAGAACATAACTGCCACTGTCTTCTGCGGATAAAATTTAAACCCATTTTCACTGGCCCATTTTGTTAGCTTATTTATTGTTAATTGGATCTGTCTCTCACATGTGGACATGTTGCATGATGTGTAGGCTATTTGAAGGTCGTCCACATAGAGTGAATACATTATGGAATTTGGTATTACTTTACCAATCGAATTCATTTTTACAACGAAAAGTGTGGTGCTTAAAATGCACCCTTGGGGCACACCATTCTCCTGCAGAAAGGTTCTTGATAAAGTGGTCCCAAGACGTACTTGAAACGACCGATGTGACAAAATGTCACTTAAAACTTTTAGCATTCTGCCACATATGCCTAAATCTGCTAGGTCGCGCAATATCCCATACCTCCAAGTTGTATCATATGCTTTCTCAAGGTCAAAGAAAATGGCAAGGCAATGCTGTCGGTGTATAAAAGCCTCTCTGATAGTGTTTTCAAGACGCACGAGATGGTCAGTTGTTGAGCATCCTTTTTTAAAACCGCACTGATGAATGTTTAAAAGTTGATGAGATTCTAAAACAAAAGTTAGTCTGATGTTTAAAACACTTTCAAATAATTTTGCTAAACAGCTGGTGAGAGCAATATTTTTGACATAAGATGTTATGGAAGCACAAGGTTGAAAATGGGTTTATTTCACGCCAGTTAATTCTTGCAATATGACACTCAAAATCGAGTACAGCTCATAACAACATTCACAGTACTTTACAGTATTTATACAACACTACAAATCTAACTGCTCTTCATTTATATAATTAAAAACAATATCAGTTCTATTTACAAGCAGGGCATAATATTTATAGAATAAATGTGCATGCATATTGTTCATTCACCCCCCCCCCCTCACCCCTCATACATACATCTGAAAGAAATGCTTACATGACACTTCAGTAATGCGCTTCTAACATATCTACTCTCAAGAAGAATTTGAAAGAATATTACCATATCTTTTTCAAGTTCTGGTATATTTACAGGGCACAGAATTACGAAAGTGAATAAAGTGAAAAGCACATATTTTAGAAAGCTATTTATATTAACGAATATATGAAAATTGCTCTGGTAAATATGGTAGATGCGGATAACACTCAAGCTTCACGTCTATTAATTCAGGACAAAGATAATTTTAGCAGGTCAGAGTATCATTCGCTACAGACAGTAGTCCATAATATGTGCTCCTACAAGATTGTAGGTTTTTTTTGTCCCAAAAGGGGGTCAGCATAACCTTCCCTTCTGATAGCTGGGCTCGGAACTTTTCTGGTTGGACATCACACCTTTTGCAAGCTCCTGACTGACACATAGCCGTAACCACACTGGACCGAGACCATCCTTCTGTGACGCATTTAGATTAGTTTCCAACTTTCACTATTCAGAATCCAAATCACCGAACGTTGTTCCTATGTGGGCGATGGCGCTACTGTGTTAGCCATTTTTATACTTCCCTATACCGATGCTTTTGCATCAACACAATGCTAACAACTGCCTACTAACTTACAGGCCACTGGCTCCATGTTTTTTTGTTTTTTTAGTGTGCTTGCACTATCAATCTCAGTCTGACAATAAGCAAGTGCACGTGTTTGTCTGTAGCCAGTGATCCACAGAAAGGAATAAAATAAACAGAGCCGAACTGTGCCGATCATGAGTTTCGAACCCGCAGTGATGAAAACAAATTAGTTTCACTGGCCAGTGCACCAGAGCAATATGCTATTGCTACAACCAATCACCCCTTATGGCTAACTGCCACTCTATCGTGCTATGCATTGCATTTTGCCGTCTTCATGAACTCCCATTCATGAACAATGGATACAGAAAGCACTGCTATTGCATTGCCCTCCTAAGTTGTGCTCAGTTCAGTTCAGTCGTTTACGACTCTTCATGATCCTATGGACCATATTATACCACGCTTTCCAGTCTCTCACTATCTTTCTAACATCACATAACTTCACCTGCAGTGCCACAAGGATGCCATCTAACCATCGCGTTCACTGCCTACCCCTTCTCTGGTGATCCTCAACCTTTCCCAACATCAAATCTTTCTCCAGCGACTCCTCTCTTCTCATCAGATGACCAAAGCAGCTGAGCTTTAACTTTAGAATTTGACCCTCCAATGAGCAGTCAGGGTTTATGGTCGACAATATCGACTGATTTGATCTTCTGGCCATCCAATGAACTCTCAAGAGTCTCTAAGGTGTGCTAGGCGGTCCCAAAATGTTATAGTACACGACCACTAAGGTCCACAGTCACCGATTTCTCAGATCCTCTAAAACAACCAAACCAAGCCAGAACTAAGCAAAATTAATATGCACTTACACAGACTCCAACATTTGATTTTCATGCACTACACATAAGTAGAGAGACTTGGTATCATCCAGGCATATGCACTTTGTTAGAGACTTGGCAGCAACAAAGCAATCTTGTAAGCTAGGCTCTGCCTCCACAAAATGCAAATTCATATCCAGGGGGACAGTGCTAAATGTTGCGTACTTTACAGTCAAGACATTAATGCATACTTTAACTTGTTCAGTTCCACTTGAGGAATTACTTGAAAGCAAGAGGATTTTTACAATTCGACCGAAAAGCCCATTTGTGTACACATAGGAATTTTTTCTTCGAGATTTGTCAAGGCCTGCAGTGCAGAGCCGGAATGACCCAACCAACATTTTTTGAAACAAAAGCAGCACATGTCCCACTTTAGTGAAGTTCTTCCGGAGTATGTACCCTCTGATCAGAGATTTGAAGTCGGACTCCAGACTGTGGTGCGTTTTTCGTGTTACAGATTTTGAGGACCATAACTTTGAAAGTGCTTGCAAGATACAAAACTTTTGCACAATCTGAAAGTGAGGGTACCGTGTTCCCTTGACAAACCTGCTCAGAGTACCATTCATAGATTCGAATGGGAACAGAGAATAACCCCACAATGGGCCCCAGTTTTTTGCACTTTCCACAAGATGAACTAGCAGATGAGAGTTATAGGTCATATACTCTGTTCCGTAGAAGCTTTCATACTCTACAAGAAAATTCAGCATTTCCTTCTGGATATTCATGAGGTGTTCTATGTGAACTGATGGGCCAAGAAGATAGTGCATCATTGCAACAAACTTCAGCCAGTGCTTATATTGTTTTTCAGGTATGTAGTCCTTCAGCACGACAGGGGAAAAGAACAACATCCAGTTCTTCCATTCTGACGCCTTCCATTCTTTGATGCCAGACAGAGACCTAGGTAACCTAGACATTTCCCATATAGGGGTCAAGCTCAACAGTAGCCTATTTGCATCGTCAATGTGCTGACGCAGTCTGAAATAGCGACAGCGCTTTGACTTCAGCCACATAAACAAAGTGCTTCTAACAAAACCTAAGTAGACTGAGTGCATATAGTCTACTGCAAACCCTGCTCCAAATGTAAAACAGCAAGCATTGTTAAGACACTTGTCCCTTTAATGCCATAGCTTGCTTGCTGATTAGACCTTGCTTTCCTGGCATGGTCAATAAATGAATTGTGTGTCCTCAGCTTGGCTGTTAAAGTAGCTGGTGGATACACATGGCAGAATCCATTACCTTTCTGCACAACTTGGCCAGGGTCCTCACACCAAGCACACCCACTGGCCCCATTAAATTGCGTCATGTTCATCATTTCACACCTCGCCATGCTGTCTACTGAACACGGGCCAGGGAATGCTTTAGACAGCCGAACATTTCCATCCCTGTCGTGCCATGTGATTCCCTCCGCAGACAACTCATTCATAACTTTCACAAACAGAATAAAAAAAGTGTTCATGACAGGTTTACAGGAGCCTGTCCACAGGCCTGCCAACAGAAGCTTTTCAATTCTGTGCTTGTATGGGAGCTCATTCACCATAACTAGCAGTGGCCGCATGCTCAGATTAGAACTCTCAAAGAGGGGGACGCCATCAGTGTTGAAGGTAAGTGTCACGTCCCCTTCAGACAAGGGCAATTTGTGATAGTGCATGCTCTGCGTAATATCTCCCACATCATATGAAACTGCAGGCACATCAGTTCTCTGCACTGCAGACTCAAGTAGCTCTCGAAGCTGACTTTTGAGGTCCATGACCAGGAAGAAGGAAGAAGACTTCAGGAAGTCCTCATGCGTGTGTAACAGATTACACTTGTTACATGTAACATCTCCAGTCGCCTCGCCTATGTATTCTTTGCAAGCACTACAGTAGAAGTGCTTTTTGTACTCTTTCTCGCAAGCAACAAAATGTCTAAAGAAGGCGTACTTTGATGACGGGTATGTCACCCCTGAAGGCAAGTGGGCACCAATGAGTCGTATCAGGCTCTCTGTTGCCTCCTTGGAGTATTCATGGCGCGAGCTGTGAGCCATGACCATCAGCAATCTTTCTGCTAGCGTTAGGTGTGATCCTGGAAACAGCAGATTATCCTAAAATGAGAAACAGTAGACAACACTTTAGGTGCCACACCAATTGAGGCCATGAAACAAATGAGCACACAAAATGCCCCTGTCACATATTAAACATAGTTAAAGGTAAATCTTTTTATTGAATGCTAATTTCATAAGAGGGATGAAAAAGAACAGCCTTTATAGTGGATAAATGCTTTACTAGTGCAGATCATCCAACAGCTAAGCTGTACACTTCTGACAGCTGGTATTTTATATGCTACCCCTCTTTTTCATGCTGTGGAACCTATTCAGTATAAAAAAGCAAGCTTACTAGTTCACCAGTCCGTTCGTCAGACGAGGCCTCGCGACTCTCGGGTTCACACGGATCAAGGTCGCTCTCATCAGATGTTGAACTGCCGTCTACATCATCCGATGAGACATCATCTGACGAATCATCTTCCAGAGACTCGCAAGGATGTGAGTGGCTATCCGCAGTCTTCTCAGCAAATGGACTGGATCAAGGATCTGTAATGCCGGCTTTTTGTTTTCCATCGCTTGCACAAGCGCTCCTTTCATCACCCGATTCATTTGAGTCACTATCAGCTTGAGAGGCTGGTGGCGCGCCAAGTAATTCCCGCTTCTTAAATCTGTACTTTGAACAAGGTGGAACTTCGGTGCACGAGTCCCATAAATATCTGCTGTACTGCCTCTTTCGAGGCATGACCTCGATCGGCGACCTAAGCAGACCGTATCACGCAGAACGTGTAGAACCGATGCTTCTTCACCTCGACTAGAGATTTGAAACAAAGTACGCCGAAGAAGTTACAACACAGCACACTGCAAAGCCTTCCCGCAACTCACAAGAAAAAAAAAGATTCGGCGTTGTACACACGATGCAAGGACTAGAGAATGGCAAAATATCTAGGCTAAAGAGAGACTAGTTCGGTAAATGTGCAGCAACAAGCCCACAAACCCACTTTTAATCGTTTTCGATCGCAGCGCCACTAGTAATATATGCGTGTGGATGCCTTTATTTTTTCCTAAATTGCTGTTGGTAACCAAGCTGCGGAGAAAAAAATAAATACATTGTTTTTTATCCACGAGATATGAGCAAAAAGTTTTTATCAATTTATTTGCATGTGCACTCGTTTAACTGGTCAACGCGTTTAAGCGCATGCGACTTTAGCGCTGTCGCATCGTTCGCATGTGATTTGGCTGTGTTATGAGTGGCACTACTGGCGATCATACTGTGAGTTGTGTGCGGTGCGCGTGTGGCCCTGAGACGTTGAGAGCTCACGTGGGATTTGTCTGAAACACGCACCGAAAGCACGTGCAAGGATGTCAGCTTCCGATATTCCGCACATATTAGTCAAATGGGTGGCGGAAGCCAAATGGGATGTTTATCCAGTTACCGCGATTAGTGACCCTGCGGTTGGCCTCCGTCTCCTCACCGAAGAGAGCTATATAAAGGAGGTTCAAGGCTCCATACTGAACGTGCGATGGAAGGATGGCGAGCCGGCAGCTCCAGCAGAGCTTCTTGAACTTGGTAAGTGTTTTTCCTTGTGTTCATGCATGTGCATTTTTGGCCCTTTGTGGACGTTGTAGCGCTTACGTATTGTCTCTGATAGGTAAACTTCGTGTCGTGGCGAAGAAAAGGGACAGAATAGCAACCGCATATTTGCTGGAGAATAATGGCGGCAGCTCCGAGGGAGCAACGGCGACCGTAAGTATATCTTTTTTTAAGCCCTGTGGTCATAATCGTTGTCTGCTTGAGTGAGCGTCGTATTTATTTATTTTTTTTCATTCGCATGAATGGTGGCTGGCTTGAACATTTGCAGCACGGAGTGGTATGACCAGAATTGAGAGTGAATTATGTGGCTTTGGCCAGTGATATTGCCTTGTGCTTGAGAGTTAATTGCAGCACGGGCGCATTGGCTTACACCGCGGCCTTGGTCGTGACAGCTTCTTTGTGTCGTTCGTCCTGTCCCCTAAGGTCGCGAAATTGAGTTTTGACCGCGATGGCTGCATTACTGTGGAGGCGACTTGCAAAAACGGCCATTTTCTGTGTTATGTCAGTAATTCGGTAAGGTATCCATGTTCAAATTAATATGCAGGCCGCCAATGCGCCGTCTCGCACGGGCAGTTTCGGACATTGTGGGCATATTCAAGGACGTAGTCAGTCAGTAATCATACCAACGGTTTTGATTCCACTGGAGGCAATATTCCAGTTGCTTTTAATATTTTTATACTGAATGCTCTGGGGTTGCGGTGTTTTTTTTTCTGCATAGTTATGACGAGCCTATGAGAATGCGATGGGGCTGTGTGGCATTTCCAGTTCTGTAGTTCCATATTTGCTTACTGTTGGTTTCTGTTGGTTTCTAAATCCCACTGTTCAAGCTAGGGATCGACCTACATGGGGCTCACATCCAGTAAAAGGCACAGGACTAGCTTTAAGCTAAGAAAAATAAAGGACACTTTTGCTAAAAGGCTTGAATTCTGCCTCCTTGAACCTCATAAATGACAGCAGTTTCTGCGATGTGGCGCTGGTGGTAACACAGGGCGTTCCACGTCAGCCGCGATGGTTGAGGGTGGCGCTGGTGAACACTCTCAAGGTTCGTATACAGACAACATTAATACCCAAGAAAGTAGCAGGGGGGACAGCGGCCGACGTAGTTCAGTTGGAAGAGCACCGGACGCGATATTCGGAGGTCGTGGGTTCGGTTCCCACCATCGGCATGTTTTTTCTTCTACTTTGCGTTTAATTATCTTTCCCCTGAACAGACTACATTACTAATTTATGCGATTATAGAAGTAAAAATTTAAAAAAAGACAAATTACAATCCCCAATGCTTCCCTTGGCCTCGCCGACTGTTGGCTTCTTTCCTTCATACCCTTTAGCAGTTATATTTGAAAGGCCATCCTACATAGAAATGAAGCCCTGTTTAACCAAGGCATACAAATGTGCCCGCATGGCCTAAGGGTAACATGTCTGATTCAGAATTCAAGAGTCCTGGAAGGCTGGTTCTGATCTCACCCACCATTGTGAAAGGAAAGGCTCGAATTGACAGCTCCTGCCAAATCAGTCATGTCGGGGGCACATATCAGATGAGCCTGCGATTTATCAGTACCCAGACATGCCAGCCACCTGCAACCACAGAGCCATGCCCGATAAGTGCTGGATTTGTTTTTTGAGATTAGGGAATTCGCTATCGCATTACAATCTGAGTGGAAGTTGAACAAGCGGGCACACCTTTCTGGTGGTGCACTTCTCACTGTGTAAGCTGGAGCCCCAGTACATGATGCTCTGTGGACCTTTGTTGCATATTGTAGGAATGAGTCTCTGGGAGTCTGTTAACCAACACGACATTCCACCATTTTAACGTGGTAGTGTCCCATTCTCCAGGAAATCTGGCATAGGTGCTGTGAGCAAAAAGCAATGGGCATGGCAGGTGGTAGCTGCAGCAGACATGGCTGAGCACTGATTGGTCATAGGGTTTTGTGACATGAAGGATTTGGCAGGAGCTGCCAACTCAAGCGGAATCGAGCTCTTCAGGAACCTTGCAGATTGAGTCGGGCATGCTACTGCAGGCACGTTCATATGGCTTTGTTAAGCAGGGCCTTATATCCACGTTGGCTGGTCTCGAAAGCTCAATTTATTGCCTATTATTGACTTTGAGGCCGGAAAAAGTGATGAATGCTTTTCTGCACCACGCTGCGCTTCTGTGCTAACAGGTCCGCCTGAATTTCAGCGAGAGTCGTAGTGTCACCGTAAGCCGACGAAAGAGTTGAGACTGCTTACATCAGCTCAGCTTGCATCGGCTGTGCTGCTGCAGGTGAGTCGTCGTCGTCGTCGCTCTCAAAATTAGCAAGTACTTCGCGAATAATTTCTGCATCTGTGAGTCCAGCGCACAGTTTCAACTCTTGGTACACGTCTGTGAACTCTGAAAACGAGGCGCTCAATGGAATTTTGACAGTACGAAGGCCGTCAATTAGCTGCTCACTGCCTGACAGATGCTCTCCTCGTCCAAGGCAGCCAACTTGTCATTCAGCACAAATCCTGCATGACGGAAGCAATTGCGCAGCGTTGTGGGTGGCACCGACTTCCACGCACAGAGGAACAGGCAGTCGAAGCGATCAAGCTAAAAGAAAAAAAAAAAGCACTCCTGCAGCGAGCAGCGACGTACTGGAAGCTGAAGCTGCTAGGCAAATAATGTAGCCTCAATCCAGCGTCAGTTTAGCTGAGGAGCGGCACACAAGGCAAGCATCAGTTTTGAGGCTATCGGAGGAAAAGGGAAACAAACAAAATGTCGGCCACACCGCTCAAAATGTGTGGCAGTTGGCGCGGCTGATGCTTGGAATGTCTAAAAAATCGAATAGCCCTGCCTAGAGCGTCCGAAATTTTGAGCCGCACAGTACATTGACTTTATAAGGTATGTCCTCGGGCCGGGAAAAAGACCCAAATAATCAAGCATGTCCGAAAAATTGGGTGTCTGAAAAATCAGTTGTCGACTGTGTGTGTATATATATATATCGGGCATTAATAGTGAAGTTGAGCGTGCAAGGCAGTGCAAGTTGACTCAGATTGGTTGCCCCCCTTTCTTGGCTTGGAGATCTCATAAGGTAATATTTTGAAGGTAAAAACACAGTGCAAATGGGGACAAAGCATGGTAAATGTAAGACACAAGCACCGTGTTTTATACACGAGTACTGAGTGTGCGTTGTAGCCTGCAACACTGAGCTCTGAAAGGCTGCTACCCAACACCTCTCTCCTCTGCTCATATAAACGGTACTTTCACCTATCTGCTTTTGCTGTCCCTGCAGTTCCTACATTATTAAACTTTCTCATTTGTTAATTTCAGAACAACACATGTGGCTGCGAAGGCAGGCTCAAAGAGCATGAAGCTGAACGGCAGAGAGTTACAGCCGAAAGAGACGAACTACAAAAACGGCTTGAGGAAGCTGAAAAAGCTGCCGGTAAGCCAGAAAATGATACCTGTACCTTCAGTATGGTGTATGTGGTCATTTAGTATGCAGCATACATTGTACAGCATCACTCAGTATGAAAGGGACAAAGTTTGAGCATTCAACAATATATTGCAGGGTAATTGAGTGTGATAAGCAGACTTATCCTGGTTTGCTAGTTAGAATTTTTCTTGGTTCTTTTATACTTTAATAGAGAAATAATGAGTGATTTTGTTTTATTTGTGAACTGCTCACTCCCTTTCATGCGGAGCGATCCTGTGCATGTAGTAGTTTTTTGAGTACATGATGAGTTGGTTACAGGGAAACAGCTAACAGTAGACAAAGTGTTCCTGTTACACGCAGTAAACAAGAAATGGAGAGGGTCCATGAAAAGTATTGTGCACATATTGTGGAGACAGCATCGAACTGGCCACAAGACCTATCTATAGTCTGACACAACTCGAGTCAGGTAAAATTGCTTTTGAAGGAAAGGACATTCAGCCAATGGCATCAAGTATTTGTCGCAAGATTGACTTTATTCTTAATAAGCCGAGGTTAATCCTCTTGCACATGGGCTGCATGCAGCCAGTAGAGCGCTAATGTGGCCCGCTGGTCTAAAAATTTCAGGCTTTGTTCTGAAAGCATGGGCCAGTTTCATAATTCAGATTTAAGAGCAGACTTATTTTTTATTTATTTATTTGAGTGCGTACAAATCGCCTCACTGGGAATTAGAGTACGAGGGTATTCAAAGGGAGAGGCAAAAGCACTGGAAATAGATGTGCAGTACATTCACATTAAAAAAAGAAGAGAGACCCAGTAACAATTCAGCTCAGAACAGTAAAACACACTTGGGAAAAGTTGTGCAAGTCATAAAAAAGTTAAAGTACATATATAGCGGAAAAGTAGCATGCGAAAGCTCCCTGTTGAAAAGAAGAGCAGTCAATAGCTTATGGTGCATGGCACACTGATGCATCAGTTAGTCGCCGTAAATGTGTTTTAAGAGTAGCTGGAAACTTGTTGTCATTTAATGAAACTATTGCATTTGGGAGGCTGTTTCATTCACTTATTGTATGTGGGAAAAAAGCTGATTTAAATACAGATGTCCGACAGGCAATTTCGCATGTTTTACGGATAGGGTCTCGTCTATGGGAAATGTATGTTAGGGGTGCAAGGTAAGCATCATGGTCAATGCAAATTTTTTTGTTCATGATGTCGTTTAAGAAGACTAATCTGAAGAAGGTGCGACGGAGCTGAAGGGAATCCGATCCTAAAGGCTTCTTTAACGCACCGGCACTGCTGTGAAGATCATAAATGTTTAAAATGAAACGTGCTGCATGATACAGTATCGCTTCAAGTTTCTTGATAAGGACTTTAGTAGCTGGATCCCACACTACCGTTGCATGTTCTAAAATTGAGCGCCCGTTTGAGATATATAGAACTTCTTTCATGTCATTTGGAACGTTACGAAAATTTCTTTTAATGAAGTTGAGTACACGACCAGCCTTCATTGCTATGTAATCAACATGCTTGTTCCAGGTTAAATTATGAGAAAAATAAACGCCTAGGTACTTAATATCTTGATATGTGGCTTTTGATGACTATTTAAAAAGTAACTACTCAACATGTACCTTTTTTCGGCTAAAACGAATATGGCAGCATTTTTTAGGATTTAGAGTCATATTCCATTTACAGCACCATGCTATGATCCGGTTGAGGTCTGTTTGTAGATCGTTTGTATCTTCCCTATTTTCTATACAATATGCAATCATCTGCATATAGTCTAATTGTAGAAGTTATACCTGAAGTCCGAAATCAACTAAAAGACCTCGTCTCCACATGCTATGCTTTATTTATGAAAATCAAAAGAGGCATTGGCCACTTAATCTGCATAAACTTAAAACGAATGTCAGCTGCCTTGACAACCCTGCCGTGACAACCTTACACATAATTGCAATCTTTATTGCATGCACTTTACACATGACACTGGCTATTTATTCCTTATGGCTTGTCACCCTAGATGGACAGTCAGCTGACATGCCAGAATCAGAAGACTTGACATCAATTTAATTGTTTTACCATGCTGGCGCTAGCTGTCAGTCAGCATCAAGTTGCTGAAAAAAACATTAACTTATGCATTTAATGAGTGAGAAAAAGGATGTGTATCGTACCATCTTTTCTGTTCAAGCTCTTCCGTTATTTTGATTTATATAAACGCCTGGCGTAGACCGTCACTCATGTTTCCTTCATGTCTTGCAGAGCCAGGCCGTATGGTCAAGAAGCTTAAGAAGGCCTTAGCAGAATGCCATAAGACCAATGAAGAGCCCCAGGTTGTACCAGCTGCAAAAGTATGTAACCTCGATTTGACTTGGCCACTCCTGGCTGCATGGCTGTGTTTCAGTGGAACTGAGATGCAAGATGTTCTTGTACTGTGTGATGTCAGTGAATATTCAAGGACCGATAGTTACTTAAGCTATTCCCAGCACTCTGCTATGCTATCCCTCATAATCCAGTAAAACCTCTTTACAAGAGCAATCAAGGGACACGAAAAAGATCTCTTTTAAGCAAGGTCTCTTGTAACCAAAAATTCTAAAGGCACTGTGTTGATCACTTTATTGCACAAATGCATTCACATCTATTAACAGGAAATTGTTCAGGAAAGCTTAGTCTTTCATACTAGCGTTTTTTTTTTTTTTGAGTGCAGAGTGTATTCCTTCTTGTTCTTCTTATACTGGCTTTATCAATTAGTTGATAATATGTTCTATGCATTGCATATTTTTCCGAAGTCCATTTGCTCTTCAGAATTTCTACTTTCAGTATCTTGAGATTGTTCATTATTTGCAGACTCATTTTGTCCATCAGTGTTACCCTTCTTCGATAGCCTCCTTAGTTACCTCTAATCTTTCAGCTAGGGGTTATTTGTACCTGGTGACTTTTTGTTCAGTACAAGTTTACTTTCCTGCGCCTGTGCAGTGGTGAGCAGGCTTGCCTATAGTGCACTGAAAGTACTGTGTGGAGCAAGTCAGTGACATGTAACGTTAGGCGCTCAGTTTCAGTTATGCATCCTGTGGTAATGTGTGGCAGACCAGAGGGATGCCTGCTCATCGCTTCCTTGTCCAGCCTCCATTTTTTGCAAGTACCGTTCGAGCTGCTAGGGCGTCACCATGCTGCTGTGTTTCTTGAGTGCAACGAGGAGGCCAGGCAACCAAGCAAGCACGAGTGACAGTAGATTAACGTGCGTTCCTGCATAAGTACCACTCGCCGCTCCTGTGCTTTTGCGTGGAGGAAGTCATCTCTACAGATGCCAAATTCGCTGTCCCTTCTAGATAACTCAGAGTAAGGACACGCCATCAAATTGCCTACAACGGAGTGTATGGCGGAAACCTTACATGGAACAAGACGAAAACAGAACCAAATAACCAATTAGACCCATTTTTCGCACTCTTAGCCTGGTGGATGTTCTTAAATCTCTCGATCATCCGCTATCACTTGCATTTGCTTTTTAAGCTAGTGATCATCCAATACCAGTTGCACTTGCTTGCCTAGCTGCTTCGGGATTTGCGCAAAACGCTGGCTTTCAGGCCACTGTTACAATCGTTAAGCATGTACCTGGCGGCATGAAGGGCAAGCACTGAATGGAAATGAGGCGCCGAGAACCCACGAGCAGGCACTGCTTTATTTGGCTACGCATGCACATGGGGCGCATAACTCAAACACAGGGCCTCATGTTGGGTGGCACTGACCTCCACAGAGCACCGTCGGCACGCTGTAAACAAGGCTGCTCACCGTCATATACTCTGGGTGATACCAGCTATGTGAGAAATACATAAAAATTTCTTGTAGATGTGCTAATCTTGAATAGCCATGTGTACAGCTTTTCTCTAAAGAATAGGTTTTAAAACCTGGTTCCACAGGCTGCTTTCTTGAGTTTCTGCGACCTCCCGCTAAACTTCACCTCCTCCCCAGTGCCCCTGTCCGATTTGTTGCTATGCTGGCACACCAGACACAGCGCATGGTGTGTTGAAACCCATTTCAGAGAATTAAATCTTACACTAGCGCATTCCTTAGCTTCATGCTGTCAGCATAGGCATCATCCTCAGCACAGACCTTGGCATCACCCCAAGATGCTGTATGCCAGCAGCAGCGGTGGCCAGGCAAACTGTGCAGCATACTAAGTCGCTCAGTCTTTTTTTATATATATATATATCGAAAAGTTTTCCATTAGGCATAGTGAAAAGGGAGTAGGGAGTAGGAGGAAGGTAGAAGAAAGAGTGTAGACAGGTCTTCCTTAAATCGCTTAAGTTGCCGATAAACTGGCTGTTTAGCATCTACTTCCTGTAGTCATAGTCAAGGTCCCACCGCAGGCCTACCTTCCGTAGGTAACACTGTCTAACGGATGCCGTAGCTGGGCAGGTCCACAATAGATGCTTTACATTGCACAGTTCTGGTGAAGCACCACAATGCGGGCACTTTTCGGTCACTTGAAAGCATTCGTCACGGTACCGATGACGCACAAAAGATGTCAGAGCCGCTCCTGCTCGAATCCGGTGCACAGATACCGCCTCCTCTAGAGTGAGATTACGGGGTAGAGGGTATGAATACGGGGTAATTAGAGCGCGTGTTTGCTGGTGCAAAGGTTCTTTCTCGGAAACATGGGACATGAGTGGATCTGGGGGAAGAGGGGAAGGTGGCGGGATGTCTGATGTGCCAAGGTGTGTCATGTTATCCACATGGATATTATGTAGATCGTGAGCATGGCCACGATTCCAGTGTATACACACAGGACAGGGGTATTTTTGCAGAGCTGGTGAACCGATTGTGTAATTTTGAATGTGCGCTGAACAGCCTTGAACTGCTTATGGGTGGCTAGGAAGTCAGTGTAAATATGAACAGCATCAAATGTGGGTTTGAGTGGGAGGGAACTAATTGTGTTGTGTATCGCCTGAAGCTCGCTCCAATGCAAGGAGGGTGCATGTATCCATGCTATACGTTGCGCGAGAGTTAGGATGGGGATGGGAGGCACTACGCTGTGAGTGATGCATCGGTGTATATTACGCACCCTGGAGGCAAATTCGCGGCTGTGGAGCGTCTGTAAGTTGACAGTACTACGACCAAGGAGGAAGAGTGTGTAAGCGATGGAGCTGAAGCGACATTTTTCGTGCTCTGCTTGTCTTACACTGGTTGATGAGTTCAGCTAATGTATTAAGTTGGGTGTACTCTTGCTATCTCGTCTTACACCAATACCCATTCTGCAAGTCGCTCAGTTACCATACATATATCTGGAATGGTGACGCAAAGGTGCAGAGGGTCATATGGCTCATCAAGAGCCACTTGTTTGGGTAGGTTCCCTGGTGTGCACATGGGGACTGAAGACATTTGAAGGCACAAACCCCATAGCAGAGTTAATTTAGTCAAGGTGAGACAGAAATGTGTGCACGTGTAGTTTAAGTGAGAGCCAGGCATATAATAAAAAGCAGGTTTCCAAACTTAAGAAAACGAAAAGAAGTCACAAAATTATATCATTAGGTGTTGATGCACAAGCAACATCACCTGATTGTGATAATCGTGCATAGACACCAACTAGCCCAACTTTATACCTGATTGTGACATTGGAAGCAGCAGGGAGGGGAGGTCCTTGGCACATATTAATGGCTGTTAGTGTTCCTTGAGACAAGAAGGTTAATAGTTTGAGAGCCCCTGCTCTAAAACTTGCCGACAAGAGGTTAGACTGTAAGCTATTTAGTAACTTAGTAATACTTTTGCAGCCTTTGTGGAAGTCGCAAGCTGGGGAGGGAGAGGACCAGAGTTCCTTTATGCTTCAAAATATTTGGACTGTACCTAGTCAGATGAGCCACAAGGCTTGTGTTGCCATCTGTGTCAGCGACAGAAAGCAAGTTTTTTTTTTAACCTGTGTTCAGCTTTGTGTCATTTGCCATAGGCACTCGTAAGATATGCAGGGTAGATAACCGTCACTGTTTCCTGTACTGATGGCAGCTTTTTTGTGAATTACTGTGCTTGCAGGTAGACATTGGAAACGGAGTTGTTGTGGATAAAACACTCCTGGAGCGCCTGGAGCGCAGCTCTGGACACACCAGTGCTGGCAAATTTGCCAAGACACTTTTGCGCCAGGTGTTCGCACCTGATGAACTCAAAGGATATGGTATTCGAAACAATGTACAGAAAGACCGTCCGTGTAAAGAGGCCCTGGACCCGGTGCGTCTGGAAGCTGTCATATGTAAGTTACTGCATGATTATGCCTCGTACACAAATATGGTAAAAACATGAATAAAGAGGGGGGAAATGCTGGCAACTAACTGTTGAAATCTATTTGTAGATCTGCTTATGCACCTAATTTGCAAAGTAGCCAATTAGCTTGCATAAATGAGTGCTCTTCGGCATTATGACCTACATCCTTGGCAATGTTGTGGTGAAGGCCGCTGTGTTCATAGCTGAGTGTGTGGCAGCAGAACCTTGAAGGGACACTGCGATGGTTTTCAAATGTGCTAGCAGTCTATATTTTTGAAGTAGGTTATTTGTTGATCATGTCTGTGAAATTATTTTTTCGATTACGCAAAAAACACCTGCAGAATCGCGGACTGAAAATGCGCAATTCAAATCTCTCGCGAATGCTACAGAGAAAAGCAGAGACGGAAACCTCGCTCCTCCGTCCGTTGTGATGTCACTTTGCAGAGGCATTCAGAGCCACCCGAGGGAGCTTTTGACATTCGCTGTTGTCTGGCAGGCTTTGTGGGCATACCAAACTTGTCAACTGAGTGTTGTGTGCCTGATGCAACACTGCTCTGCATGCGTTCGGATGCACAAGCAGCTGTGGCCGCGACGAGGTCGTCTTTCATCATTTCTTGCAATGTCAAACGCTTGCTGCGCTATGTGATGCTGCTGAGAAGAGATAAATTTAAGGTGACTAAGAAAACATTCTACTCGAAGCATTTTCGTGACTGTGACTACATACAGTTTGTTCCTAATGCAATTTCTATAGGGCTTTGTCAAAAAGGCATGGCTGAACCATGACGTAGTTCCTTCCATTTCCTCACAAAAGAGTTGTGCTATAGTCACCATTTCCTAGAACCACGCTTATTGAAGGAAGAAAGGGGAGACAAGGCATGCACTACTGACTGTAGTTCCATTACTTTCTGAATATTCAGGTCTCATTCGATGTGAACAATCACGTTTAGTGTTGATTGCGATCTGTTCAGAGTGCAATCTCATGGTGGGATGGGCAGGCAGCACCTGCGTGTGGTTGTAACTGTGTGTTTTGTTTGTTTTTTTTTTTTTTTGCTCAAAGGTGTGCTTAGCGGCTTCTTCGCTAAACATCGGACAACTAACTAGCCGTACGCGCTTTTTGCTAAACATCAGACAAATCATCAGCCACACGTGCTGATGATCCTTTGCAAACGAGCAGATGATTAAGGAGAGCCCACTGTTGTGTCGCAGCTAGGTAGTGAGAGCTTTAAGAGATCGTTTCCAGCATGGCACGTGCTTGATATGTTTGTGGGACACCTATGGGAGTGTTATTAGAAGGTAAAGTGTGTACCACTAAGCTGAGTATGGGTGCATTTAAGTATGGAGCGCACTGAGCGACGTTTCCTTCAATGCGTCCAAGCTGCAATAATTGAAGTTGTTCATATATTGCCTCGTGATTTTGCACCCGTTGCTGCCTCATTTTACATAGTTCTGTCTTGTTTGGGAATGCAAATGAAATTAGAAAGGAAACCGATGAGGCTCTTGTAAGAAAACATTTAACATGGTCTCCAGCACAAAAGCTCCGTCAATGCCTCGCGTGCATCGCAGAGCTGGGCAACAGCACTCTGCTTACAGTTCATTTGTCTGGTGGAAGCTGTGTACTGCTTCACCCTTTTTTCACAACAATGACTTCTGGCGGGGCGGGAGGCCTGAGACGGAAGTAGTCTGCTATTGCATTGTTTGCTTCCCTTCTTTCTCAGAAATATGCACGCCGAGGTTTTCTTGAGGGCTATGTAGATTCTGATAATTACACACACTACTTTTCAAAATGCCTTACTCTATACCGCAGCAAGATTTCATGCAAAGCCTGTGCTCCCCACAATGGAAGTGCTGCGTCATTTATGGGCCCATCTGGTACGGATACATGTGGTGAAAAACCCAATGGTCATTCGAAGCTACTGATGCGGCCCGATGGTCATTTGAGCCGCATCAGTAGCTTCCCCGGTCCTCAAAATGTGCGATGTTTTGGCCAATCACAGGCGGCGGCAGAACCCGTGTTGAGGCCCATTGCGAAGGCTCCGTATTTCTGCTGGAAAAAGGCTATTTCTGCTTTTTCTGGCCGATTTTTGTCTGATATTTGAGTTCGCAGCATGGAAAACTGTGGGTTTCTGCTTAAATCCTGGTTTTTGCACAAAGTACTGCAGTGTCCTAACAATCTCTTTATCTGTTTACAGCTGCAGATCATTGGACTCTTGTGGACTGTGTCATCACATAATGAAAACATGCCGAGTTCTGAGCAGCCGTTTATTCATCTCTTGTGGGGGTGAATTTCGCACTGCATAACACAATAACAATCTTAGTCTTTGTAAGAAACAGGACTACAGTTCAAATGTGCATACATCTTCCTGACGTTCTGCAGAGGAAAATGTTTAATGAGGCAAAGAGAAAGGTGTTCTGGTCTATGCTTTAGTAACATTTTTCGCGATGTATGCTGTGTGTTGAATTATAGACGTGTGAATCATGCACATTGGTCATTCATGACTGTTTCATTGCTTGTTTAGCAAAATGCATCTGAGTAAAATCCACAACAGTCTGACCTAGCCATTATGCTATAGTTGTGTTTCGCCACTTGGGCCAGGATATTTTCAACAGTAAGGTGTTACTTGGCATTCAGATGGAGATGCACTGTATTTTAGCAATCTTTCTGTCTCCGAGAATTTAGTTCGTTGCATGCGCAGAGTGCCACATAGTATAGACGGTCTCACATCGGTTAAAGGACGTGTATGGCGCTACAAGTCCTGCGTTGATATCCTTACATTGTCTCATACATTTTCTGTGCACTTGGAAAGTAAGACATTTCTTTTTGCTATTTTTTTCAGCGTTCACATCGGCTGCTATCAGCCATGTCAAGAACAGCTTGGCATCATTTGTGGCGCCAGAAGTTTGTGAATAAAGGTTGGTCAGTGCCGAAATTGTTTGCTTCACTCGCAGGTGCAGGTATTTCAGAAAGTACTAAGCGTACTTGATTGATTGCCAATGTGCACAACTAAAAGTCAACAGATGAATCACATGTTGCTTTTAAGTTTGTATTCAGTCTAAAATCAACAGGAAATCAAAACAAAATGCATTGCCACGTGCACAACTGAAAGTCAACACATGAACCACATGTTGCTCTTAAGTTTGTATTCAGTTTATAATCAACAGAAAATCAACACGAAATGGATTTCCCAGACGCAACTGAAGGTCAACACATGAACCAAATGTTGATTTTAAGTTTGTATTCAGTTTATAATCAACAGAAAATCAACACGAAATGACACAACTGAAAGTCAAAACATGAACCACATGTTGATTTTAAGTTTGTATTCAGTGTGTAATCAACAGAAAATCAACACAAAAATTTACAACGGTATTTCAACTGAAACACATAGGCCAATTTTCAACACATGCTCAATGTTCATCAAGAAAAATGCCACAGAATATCCACAGCTTTTAAACAGTGCTTATTGAGGCAACTTCACAAAAATTTCACAGAATTTCAACACCAGTTTTTGTAAGGGTGATCACATGGTCTGGCTCCTCAAAGCGAGCGGGCATTTTAGATGCGCGGACCACTGCCTTGATACATCACAGTCCGCGGGGTCGGCGCTAAGTCAGCCGCTTCGTTTAGAAAGCGGTAGATGCACTTCGACTACAGATGGCCGGTGTGTTTTGAACATTTGTTGGCGCCGCCACTCATTTGTATCTCGATGTCCACCTGCTCGAAATACGTTAGGTGCCGCCGCAAATATGGGCCATTCGTCCATATTTGCGGGTAGCACCCTTAAACGTCGAGGGAACCACTGATCTGGCCATTGTCAAATCAGATTGGATAGCAAATTTGAAGTTCAGACCAAGTCAAATTTTGAGGCTCCAGTTTGCCAAATTTTCCGGTTGACCACATGAATTTGGTGGTCGTCACTGAGTTTACCATAGTTAATAATTAATATACCTATTAGTAGTTGTCGAATAACTCCGTAGTGAGCTTACTTTGGGCGGACAGCTGCGGCAATATTCGGTATACCGGCACTTTCCGCCCCCTGGTCATATTAATGTCCAAGCATTCACAGTAACTGTAATAAACGAACCGAATCTGCGCCGTCACATCGAGTTCGAGCATATTTCTTCGGCAGCGAGATAAAAATGAATCCCGGTAGCAACATAATTTCAAAACAAAAACTACGCTGGCATCTGCGGCGTAAATGCCTCTGCTGCTGTCTGAATGAAGCAGCCTAAATTTAGCGCCGCCCACGCGTGCTCTGCTATCAAAGAAGCAGTCGGCGCCCCTTAAATGCCCGCTCGGTTTGAAGAGCGCGACCGTCCGATCACGATCTTCATTATCGCGACAGTGATGGTGGGACATATGACAATGCATGCGGAACAAAGGGAGGGTAACGCAGGCGGAGGGTGTGCAGATGGGCGCCACAATTTCCTGCTTTCGGCCGGCTCAGCTAGGCGGCGCTGACCCTCACTTGTTTTCTTGTCTGCACCTGTACATTCAGATAATCCTGCTTGAGTTCATTGTATGTGGCTTTGCATACATCCTTTACAGTCAGTGGGACTGTGTTATGTTTTCTTTGCACAAACAATTTAATGACAACTTGACTGTCTCCTGAAGAAAAGGGTTACAGAGCCACAAAATAATTGATCTATTCAGAGAACAGCTAACAAGAGCAAGAAACGATACTATGGTTCAGAAAAAGGCTGTCGTCGCTCATGAAAAAGATGGACACATAGACGCAGGGTTGTGTGCATTGGGGGTAGTTTACATCGGGTAAATGCTACGCCGCACGAGGTAACATGAAATAATCTTTCGTGGCAGTTTTCTAGCCGCAGCCACTGCAGTAGGTTACTCATTTTATACCAGGAACTGAGCTGTAGCGATGTAGCGCAAGACAATGGCCAGTCGTTCTGCATCAAGAAAAGTCAGACGAAAATTCCTGTCTTTTTTTTTCCAATCACCGGTCTCACTCTAGCTGAAAGAACTTTAAAGGATTCAGTATCCACCCGTATCCATCGTCGATCTCCTTTTGCATCCTGTAGGGCCAACTCTGGCATTAAATTCTCAAAAGCACCTTGCTCAGGTGCCTTTCGCAACCAGTCTATTGTCGATTAGGACCATGCCTTCTGCGATAGGGATTTCTCGTCCGAGTTAGAATCGACGGCGCAATATTGAAGCAATGCTGCGGCTGCAGCAGCCGCGCACTGCGATAGTTCATCCGCCATCCTGCCAAAACGCACGAGTGCTACGCAATGCAGAGGGCTCCCTTTTATAGGTATGCACAAGCAGCTGTCGCTAACTGAGGAGAGTAGTCAAGTGTCCATTCAAAGAGTCGACGGAGCAGCGGAGCAGCACCGGCGAAACTTGTTTTACCGAAACATGACGCCAGCCAAAGCACGCGCTTTGCGATGATTGATTGTCGGTGCCTGTAAAAATATTTGGAAAATAGTTTTTTTGTCGTATTGTCGTCCGCCGCGGAGAAATGGGTGTCTAGCAAATGAGCGTGCGCATGCAGGTGAATAGCCGGTTGTCGAGGCCGTAGGCTGGTGTTGCACCCGCCGAGAGACGCACTTTCGTTTCCTGTCCCATTCTTGTGGGTAAATGGGTGCGCATTTATCCAGTGTGCGGCTTTCAGAAAGGCCCCTTCTTTGACACTACACGTTTATCTGCCGTGTGTCTAGCGTCGGTACCGTATTCTGTGGTCTCACTGGCGGCGGCCGATCTGTTAGCGCGATTGCAAGCACATATTCTGCACGGAGGCCGGCAAAGGATTTTGTGTACTACATGATGCCGTCCCCAGGAACGTCCGCTATCATGACGGGCGGTGAGAGGCCATCCTTGTGGTGTATGGAATGTGTCAGCGTGAGCTCACAGATAGATCACTTCAAGAGATCGCTACAAAGTTGGGATTGGATTTCACCGATGAGCATGTGTGTATGCGTCGTCCGAGCCAGAATCGACGGCGCAAAACTTCGGCAAAGCTTCTGCTGCAGCAGTGGCACACGGAAATAATTCAGTTATCATTGCGACACTTCAGTGCCAAACGCACACATAGTTCGGCAGCGTGGGTGCCTCCTATTGCGGTGATTGATCGTTTTTTAAACAGTACATAAAAAAAGTTTCCCTTCATCGCTTTTTTGTATGCCGCGGTACGGCGTTCTGCAAACAGTCGTGCAGGGTGCCGTAAATTGGCACCAGCTGTGGTGGGGCCGTTGTGGCTTCCCCCCACTTTCGTGCGTCGGAGTCACCCACGGCTACGCTAGAGAGGCAGCAGAGGAACGTCGCCGAAGTTGTGTTTTCGGTGTGACAAAGAGTTCGCCAGGGGTTCCCGCAGAAGTTTCCGTTCAATGTAGCCGAGACAAGAGAGAGTTTTAGAATACGGGGAACGAGAATAGAGGGACTCTATCCACACGTGTATAGCGTTAGGGGAACGCGTCCTCTTCATCTGCTTTTAGAATAGCGGCGATAGCGGTCACTTAACGTTGCGCGCATGCGGCGCCATGATGGCTTAAAAGAAAAACTTGCAAAAAAATATCTTGATATACATGCTGCTCTGTTTTCATTACATTAATAAACACTAAGTAAATCATATGAAGTTACATATAAAGCTCAAATACATGTGCAAAGTAATACATTTTTTCTTTTGAATTTTTAAACCAAGTCGAAATAGGCCGAGACTATCCACGATGGGAATCGCCGCTAGCCGTTTCTTGTTTCTTGCGTTTGTCTTGTCTGTGCAAGTCTGTGCGTTCGCCGTCTTCTGTAAGCACACTTTTTTGTGGCTTTCCAACGATTCCCAAGTTTAGGCGATCGCAGGCAGATTTACTTTGCGACAAGCTGCTCTATCTACACCTCAGCTGGAATGATTTAGAGGACCTTTTTCTTCGGTACCGGGAGCCCGCGCCGCGACGCTATGCTTGGTACAACGGATTTCTGGACGTGGATTGCCTGGACGAAGAGTCATTTCGGCTGATGTTCCGTTTCGACGAGGAGCATTTTCGCGCACTGAAGATATCGCTGCTTGTACCCGATACCATCCTCAGTAGCCAAGGCGTCAAGGTATCTGGTAAAGAAGTGTTGCTCATGGGTCTACGCCGGTTGGTATACCCGAATCGGTGGTGGGACTTAGAGCCCATCTTCGGCCGGCATTGCTCGACAACCGAATAGGGAGGACACATTCCTCGACAATGTCGAGCATTGTGTCCTCCCTATTCGGCCACAGTGAGGCCACCATCGGTCATCTTCTGGATCTGAGGAGGCATGATTGGCTGCAACCGGCGGACTTGGCTCGTTTTTCTGAGGTGTGTACACGTCAAGCAAGACGAGTTTCACTCCGCAGCCCAATAAAAAAAATGTTTTGGTTGATTTTTGATATCGCAGACAACTGCATAATAGCAGAGAGTGTCTGCTGATAAATAGGGGTTCAGTGCACACTGTGTGTCTCAAATTGTAACGGAATCAATTATTACTTTACGGACTTATAACTCGCACGATAGTCCGAAATCAATGTTTACGGAATGTTGCATACCAGTGACGTCACGGAAGCGTTTCTCATGTACCGCATCTGCCAAAAGTAACCAGGCTGCAGGGTTTGCTCCTCAACCATGTTTAGAGCCCTTGATTTACCTCAAAAGGCAGAAAATGGTCTTAAGAGATAAGATAGAGTGGCTTTCGCTCCGTACAGGTGACTAAGAACTTGGGATGTCCTAACGCTGAACTATAGAGCTAAGGAGCGAACCACGCAGCCTGAATACTTTTGGCAAACACGGTACACACACACACACACGCACACACACACACACACACACACACACACACACACACACACACACACACACACACACACACACACACACACACACACACACACACACACACACACACACACACACACACACACACACACACACACACACACACACACACACGCACGCAAAAAAAGGAATATTCTATTTTCATTGCAGGCAGTTCATCGGAGAGGTGCCCTCTCACCAACTGTTGGGGGTTTGTGGATGGCACTGCCATACTTATCTGCAGGCCTACCAAAAATCAGAAAATCTATTTTTATGGACATAAACGACTGCATGTCGTTAAATAACAGGCCATTATGTGTGCAAATAGCATTGTGTGCAACCTGGATGGACGTTACTCTGGGCACAGGCATGATGCTGGTGAGTGAAGCGGATCCAAGTTTTCGATATCATAAATTTATATATACTCACTTGCCAGGTATATCAAAGCTTGGAACAAAATTTCGCATTACTGAGAAAAAATTATTTTGAAACAGTAATAAAACTTAATGCAATGTTATATTAGGCAAAGCAAACAAGCCCATGGTATTCATCGCACACCAGTGCACAGTGAAATAACCAAATTGCTAGCAGGCTTATAATGTACCAATGCAAGAGTGTGCACTTAAAAAATGGCGTGTTGTACATATTTGGGGCACCAATCTGTCACAGGCTGTGCTCGCAGTCTCTGAAGACATTCAGCTTCTTAGCAGCATTGACCTGTAAGTCCCTGCAATGGGTGGAATATATGAATTTTAAACATATACAAAAGGCAGCGGTTGCTGTCGTTGAGAACACAATAGAAAATTCACTTTCCTTGACAGTGTCAGCTAAATAACAACTCTAGCAATGCTTCATGACAGGTCTGCACGTTAACATGATAGTGTTAAAAATCTCCATTCCTCAGAAAATGTGGCGTCGTTGTTGTTGGCGTTGCGAGTGAAAAAACAGGCAAGGATTTTGGCAGGTATTGGCAGGTAACATGGCCATGCACTGACTGGGCGTTGGGTTGTGTGATGTCACAAGACCACACGACATGGGCCAGCTGGCAGGCACTGCCATCTCGGGTTTCACCTTCAAGATAGAAGGGTGAGATCAGAATTCAGCCTTCCAAGAATCTTGAGGTAGACACGCTACCCCTGGGCCACACAGGTACATTTTTACGGCTTGGTTAAATCAGCAACATTTTTTTTTTCAGGGCTAGTGAGTTCTTGTTTTCCAAGTGGCATTTTTTTAGCGTGACACATAAGGGGGACAAGACATAGCGCCTGTCTTGTCCCCTTTATGTGTTGCGCTAAAAAAAAAATACCACTTTGAGAAAGCTTGGCTAAAATGGGGATTTATATTTACAGGGCTCCTTGATTTTGCTGCACTTTCTGCACTAGATCGCAAAAGTGTCATGCCGGTGCCGAGCCAGTTCTTCCGACGCGAGTGCAGCCTGGCACTAGCACTCTCGGTGGAGCGGCCAAATCGAGTGCAAAAGTTCAGAAACGTTAGTCTGTTCTGGGTGTGTGTGTTTGTCAAGATTCTGATAGTTCTATTGAATGCTGTACATTTGTTCAAAATGACGCATCTCGCTTGTCAGCGGCCATATGAACCTTGTCAATTCCAAAGTGATAAGTTAAGAATTTGTCTCCATCCTTTCTGTTGCATTGTGCAGTGGTGCAGGCCAGCCGAGTCTTGGATTTATAATTCAAGGTTATTTAGGCAGTCACTGTTAAACTCACGCTCACTGCTGGTGGGCGGTGGCCACGGAGTGACTGTGACAGCCTGTGGTGTGGGCAGACTTAACAAGTGAAGGCATGGTCACGATGACCTCAGAACCAGCCACTACTGTAAGCAGAGATGCCACTCAAGCTGCCACATGCTGAATGCTCAAGCATTCAGGAAAAAAGGAATGTGTCGCTGCACAGTCATCACGGACGTTTTGATCGGCCACAAAAACAGTTGTGATGGCCAGTAAGGTTAAAGCTGGACAATTTTAACTTACGCGCACATTATCCCGGTCACAATTGTGCTTGAAATAATGTGATGCAACTTTATGCGTCTAGTGGGTATGGTGCACGTGATGGCCTGCCATGCATGAATGGCTGAACTCCTACTATACCACTATAAAAACTACTGAATGCAGCTTTCTACGCTGCACAAGCTGCAGAGTGAGTTTTCATCATAGCCATTCACTTCGAACAATGAAACCACGAAACAAGAGTGCCATCACTCAGCCATTTACACTTTTTTGTTATATCCTTGTAGTGTCCTACACTAAAGTGCATAAAGTTGGACGTCTGGTTGGGGCAGTAGAGAATTTGTTCACGCACCTATCCATGGTAACGGCACTAAAATACATGGGCCCCAATCAGCACATGTGCATTTTCCTCTTGTCCATTGTCCAGATGAGTTTCCATATTAACGAGGCATACATTTAAAAAGTTTGGTCCCCAGAAAAATTGTCCATAATTTAAGTAGTCTATATTAACGAGGGCTGTATTAACAAAGCAGGACTGCAGATGCCACGAAAAATAATTTGTTCATTGTATATTAAAGATGGTATATTGTTGAATATATATCAGAGGGCATCATGCCAGGTTTACAAAGACCTCTTTTGTATCAACAAGACCCTACCAGCGCAAAATCAGTACAACGTCTCTCGTAACCCGAGTTGCTTTGGGACATTCAACCCGATAGACCAAACTAAACCTTATATTTTTGCTTGCTTACGTGCAACAGCAGCAATTGCTACATGCTCATTACTACAAAACAGAAGCCTACTGCAGAATGTTGTTTCTATTAGGCACCCACGTTGGTGACAGCAAATAAATGTCCTAGCAGAATGTTTTTTTTTTCGTGACTCGAGCTCGGCCAATGAAAATAAAATCTGTGCGCTTTGCTTCAACATTTCCCACATTTGTTGTTCAAACGCTTTGATTATTCAGTACTGTTTTGCATTTTGCAGATATCCTGCGTGACAGTGAGCTCTATGAAAAGCTGTTGGATCTGGTCCAAGGTTCGATCTTCACAATCTATGGGGACCCAGCCGCCTACTCCCTGCGTCCCCTCCTTATGCTGCCATATGCAGATGCTGCACTCAGCCAACAACAACAGCTGTTTAACAGTTCCATGAGCACTGTTCGTCAAGCTGTTGAGGGGGGGGGGGGGGGGGGGGTTGGGAAAACTGTCAGTCTTTTTGCATTCTTGGATTACAAGAAAAATCAGTTGTTACTGCAAAACGTTCCTAAAATGTATAAGGTTGCAACCATACTTGCCAACTGTCGCACATGTTTGTATGACAGCCAAATCAGTGAGTTTGTTGGTTTTCGCCCGCAAACTCTGCAGGAGTATTTAAAGCCAGATACCTCAGCATTTGGAGCTCCATCAGCATATTACATGAAATCTTTTGTTTGCAAACCTGACCGCAAGTAGTTCCTTTTCAATTGGAGCATTACTGCTGGAGGGTGTAAGAGCTGTTGGAAGCATACACCATCAATCCACAAGTTCAACTGTCCACTATTTCAACTAATCGCATGCTCACTAATGCCCCTTGACATTTTGAGAGAATTTGATCTTCTTATGAGACTTGTTACACAAAGTAATCATTAAGGTCAAACCTAGCTAGAGCTTTCCTTGTGATTTAGGCAATATTCTCAGTATGCATGTCAGCACTGCCCCTGGGGTTTGCTCATATTGTTCTGGAAGTGTGTGGACGCTCTCAAAATAATGTCAAAATAGGATTGGCTGTGTTGAGATTTTTTTCAAAATCAAACTTGTTAGGGAAGTTTTCTTTACTGTGGCATACCATTTGGCACCCTGTGTTGCAGTTTGCATTTGACTTTGTGTTCTGTTGTGCTGTGTGTTTAGTGTGGAGTGGACACAGGAGTGCTTAGTTTTTTCAACCATGAGCTTGAAATATATTCCGGAAAATGCTGGAAAATCTTTGTGCTGCCTGTGTCACAGTGCACGCTAACAAATTAATTTTGTCTACTCTGCATGGTTCAGGATATTGTTGCGTGTCAGCACCATATGTTACCTCTGTTTCCTGGCAGAAGAGAACCTCACGGTGAATGAATTTTCACCATTTGAGCACTGTAGCACTGTACCACAAGGAAAAGTAGTAAGGTAGGCTTTAAAATCAGTATGCAGAAGACTAAGGTAATGTTCAACAGCCTCTGGAAGGAACAGCAGTTTACGTTAGGTAGGGAAGCACTGGAAGTAGGAGGTGAATATGTCTACTTAGGACATGTAGGACAAAATTAATAAGAAAATAGAGTAATTTGTTTGTATTCACGGTTAAAGTATATTGCTAAGTCATATATCATTGGATAGCTTATGCAGAGTATATAATTGCACTAAAGTAATCATAGGCCCTAATTACTAAATGGTAATCGGGTAATTGTGAATAAATCTCGGCTTGAAGCTACACCATCACGTCATATATTATTGGATAGCTTAAGTGAAATATATCTGCGCAGTGCCAATTGTAAGCCTTAATTAATTACTGTTATTTCGATAACTGATTAAAACTGAAATTTATGCTACAACATCAAGTCATTATTGTTCGGAAACTTTTTTGAGTATAATTTCACTGAAGTATTCCAGGTCCTAGTTGCTATTAATTAGTTGCTTTAATGAATAATTGAACTTAATGCTAAATTCAAGCATTAAGTTGTATATCATTGGATAACTTATAGTGAGTATGAGCACTACAGTAATTGCTAGTTTCACTTAACAAGCCTTAGGCAGTTAAATGTGGTTACTAATGGAGCTTTAGTCCACTATAGCAAATCATATATCATTGAAATGTTCTCAATGAGTAAAACCCGAAATCCTATCACCACATAATGGAAATACTAGCACTTACTGCTATGAATTCCCAGCCCGCAAAGAGACTTAAGTCCACATGGTAAGTTATTTATGATGGCCTGTATGTTACACTTATTATCTAAAGTGAAATGTTTACAATTTGCTTACAATAACTTACTTTAAAGTTTACATGAAGTATTTTGGTAAATTCCTGAGCCGGTTTCCATTGGTGACGGTGTCTTGGTGGAAAAGTCTACTCTAGATCGGCTGCGTACCCACTGCAAAAGAGCACAGGCTAAATTTGCTAGGGGCCTGATGCGAGCACTGTTCACTGAAGATGAACTCAGAGGAAAATCTCTCTACGGCAAGGGAACCAACTCAAAAAAGGATGCACCATGCAAAGAAGCTCTGGACCCTGTTCGGGTAAATGCTATCATCGGTAAGCACGACACTGTAGCAAATTGAGCATATGACCAGCGAATGCCATTTATGTGAGATTGATTTAATTAATTGCAAATTCTCTATTTTCAGGTTACACTTGTGGCAGTTTTGACACCACAGTGGTGCAGCTTAAGAACAGCCTGTCGTCGATGCTTTCACAAGAAATTAAATAAAATGCAAAGTTTTGCATTAGCGCTATGTGAGATCTGAAATCCGAGATATTTCAAAGCAGTCTGGGGCAATTCCAGTCTCAATGGCTATAACATTCTCCATATAGGTGCGCACAAGCATCTCTAGGAACATTAGAAACACATCAAAAATATACATCATGATGACAATAGTCGCTCGCGCATTAAGAGTTCAATAAAAATTGATACATTAATAATGCACCAGAACAATAGTCACTCGTGCATTAAGAGTTAAATAAAAGTTCATGCACTAAGAGTGCATCAGAAACACGGTGGCCAACTTTCTTATGAAACTCATTAAGAATGCATAAAGAAAATCTACAGAAATGTTAATGTGCACAATGAGAAATGCAATCAACATTTAATCAGAAACTCATTAGGCTTTTTTGTAAGGGCACGTAGTAACCGCAGATCCGGACCATGAAAAGGAAATAAGAATAGGATTGGAATGGAGCGCATTTGGCAAGCACTCACAGAGTATGACTAGCAGCTTACCGGTATCGCTCAAGAGGAAAGTATACAACAGTTACATCTTACCTATACTCACCTATGGGGCTGAAACGTGGAGGCTAACCAAGAGGGTTCTACTTAAGTTGAGGACAACTCAGAGGGCTAAGGAACGAAAAATGGTAGGGGTAACATTAAGAGATAGGAAACTTGCAGAGTGGGTCAGAGAAATAAATCAAGTTACTGACATTCTAGTGGAAATTAGAAGAAACGGACATGGGCAGGACATGTACGCGAAGAGAGGATAACCGATGGTCGCTTAGGGTAACAGACTGGATTCCAAGGGAAGGAAAGCCTAGCAGGGGGCGGCAGAAAGTTAGGTGGGCGGATGAGGTTAAGAAGTTCGCAGGGGTCAAGTGGATGCAGCTAGCACAGAACCGGGTTAATCGGAGAAATATGGGAGAGGCCTTCGCACTGCGGTGGGTATAGTCAGGCTGCTGCTGCTGATGATGACCACTGTAAATGCCACTTGCCACCACCAGAAAGTTTCTGTCTACTGTGTGTTGGTCTTCGGGCATTTACTGGTTTCACGTCAGCTTGCCAGCACTCGCCAATTTGCAGCTGGTAACATTGTTTGCTAGGGGTCCATGCAGTTGCTTGTGCAGTAAATGTATACAAAATGTAAATGTATCTGGTGCGCAAGCTTCGCAAGGAAATTGTAAGTGAGAAGCCATGCGATCGCTAAGTTCTGCCAAGCGTGCGGGCCTCTCTCCGTGCGGGCCTCTCTCCGTGCGCACATACGTGGCACGCTCATATGAGCACGCTGCAGAGCTACCTCATACGTGATTTCTTCGTCATTGCTGTCCTTATTAATGTAACAAAATACATGGATGCCTATGGGAGGTGTACATATATTCACACTGTTCATTGTTTGAACGGTCTGCATACTAACAGAGCATACAACTGAATTAAAATGGTTATTTCATCTCTAAAACATAATTTTATTCTTCCATATTTACAGTGTCCACATTAGCTAGGCATGAGTATGTGTGTTTCGCATTCATTAAGGAAATATGCATTAGGATGTGTACTTAATGTGAGCCTAATGGTTGGTCAGTGCAGGACAGCAAAATGTTCGGCTCTTGGGTATGAACGTTAAGTGTTCAGCAAGAATAACTTGTGTCCGCACATAATCATTCACACATATTGACACATGGAATTGGTGGGTACCAAATGAGCATTTTGTTTCCATGACTTAGTCGTACCACATGACTATGAATCCCTAAACATAGGCCCTGAAAGGCAGAAGCAGCTGAGCTTGCCGATTTTCTTGTTGATCATCTTTTCTGCTGCACAAAGACTGTGTGTATGACTAAGGTGTGTTGATGTTTCACTGGTGAACACAGCAATTATGGCATGGGTATAGGAAGCGGTTTGTTGTGCAAAACATGATTTTGTGAAATGCACATAGGTACCGTCTTTGCCAAAAGTAACTAGGCGGCGAGTTTCGCCTGGTTACTTTACTAACAGCAATATTAACTTTCTTCTGAAGGGTTACGAGACCTGTGCATCGCTGCGGATAGAAAATGTAGACTTCAAGGAGCAGGTAGCACTCCTGCAAGAGGAGAACCAAAGGTTGAAGGCTACTATAGACTTCATTACAATACAGAAGGAAAGCAGAACTTTTTGCTGGGCTAGTTGGTTCATTGTGACTTGAGTGAAACAGCGCGAAAGAAGCCCGGAGGAGAAGCGAAGAAGGGACAGGAAAGAGCGCTGACTGACAACTGAATTTTATTGAACGAAACTCGTACGATATATAGGAAGGCAGTGGAAAAGATAATCAGATGCCGTCAACGTCACATGGCGGTAAAGAGCCAAAAAGCGATAAAAACATAACAGGGTGATAAGGCTAAACGTGTGTTGATTTCAACAAGAGATGAAAACAAAATGAAGAAGTTAAACTTGGTGACAAAAAGAGTAAAAGGAACATGGTGTAAAGAGCCAAAAAAAACGGTAGAAGCTGAAAGTCAACTGAATTCAAAAATGGATAAAAACAAAGTGAAAAAAGTTACACTTGCAGACATAAATAGTCAATGAAACATGGTGTAAAAGCCATAAAACAGATAAAGCATCGCTAGCAGGTAACAAGTACAAAACCGATAAAAACTGACGAAATGAAATTGTGGAAAAGATAAAAACTGATAGAAAGTGACCACGTGTGGATAAAAATTGCGCACAGACCTTCCCGAAAAACGAAGAAATCAACGATTAAAACACGCGTAGTGAGCGAAAAACCTAACAAAATTGTTCCAAGAAGGCAAGTTCATTCTCGTACAAAGATTTTGAGGCATCGCTCACGCAATCCGAGCCCCTTCTTTTTATAAAGAACGCTTCTTTCAACTCCCGGGCTACGCTATCCCTACTTCTGTCTAGAACAACTGTTTCGCGTAAACGAGGCATGCATTTGCATTCTCTGCAATGAAGGGCTAAATTAGAAGCCAGTGCCGTTTCCAAGTGAGCGCTCGTGTTCCCTTAAACGTTCTTTCAAGCACCTTCCGGTTTGTCCGATATAAACTTTGTCGCATGTAAGCGGAATCTGGTATATCACCCCTTCCCTACACCTGACGAACATGTTAGCATGCTTCACGCCACAGCGCTCTTTCCTGTCCCTTCTTCGCTTCGCCTTCGGGCTTCTTTCGCGCTGTTTCACTCAAGTCAGAAGGAAAGTATTGAAGGTGAGTGACGTTAGTAATGGCATTGCATATAACAAAAATCCTAGGGCTTGGAGAGTTTCTTCGGTTTAAGGTAGCTGAATTTGTACTTATCAGGTGCGTTTCCTTGAACTGCAGGTAACACTCTTTACACAAGTTAGAAATGTTTCTCAGTTCATGTGCACACTGTCAACTAAAGGTTTATTCTTCTGCTGTTGCAACGAAAAGATGTTAAAGGAAGAAAACACTCGAAAAGAGGGGACTGGCATAACACCTCATGGAAAGGTAAAGAGCATGGTTAACCATGCAATACACAGTAAAAGAAGGGGGTTTTTGATTTTGAACTTTCCGAGTCCATTATTGCATGTATGTGGCGGCTGTGTGATGTCTCAGAAGCTGCTGTGATAGGCAGGGGTTTGAACTGACCCAATCATGGTGCCACTCACTCCTACATACTGTAATACATAACTATGCTCCGGGGGGGGGGGGCGACGAAAGGCATGCAGGGGCACAATTACCTATTATAATGCAGGTAATCCTTATTCAACCAAGCTGCTAACCGCTTCTGATATGTAGTATATGTTTCACTGTGAACTTTGAGACTTCTACTGCCATTCCTCATCTTGTATAAAGGCTGTAACCTTTGTTTCCATAAGAAAGGGATGTTTGTAAATCACCGTTGTAAATTTGGCTTATTCACTATGATGTTATCTCCAAAGCTATCCTCTCAACCAAATCATGTGCAGTAAAGTCCAAGATTGCATGTTCCCTTTGCTCCTTGGCCACTTGTTCATGCAGCACCTTGACTACCTGGTGTAGGACTTGCCTCCCAAAAACAGATGTCTGGGAGCTTTTTCTTTCAACTTGCTGCTCATGATCTCTTTAATTTGTTAGGAGCTGATATGGGTATCATCCCTTGCTGAATGTGTACAATTTGTGTTCAGTACTATGCAAGGAACATAAATGTGAGTAGCAAACATGCTGAGCTTTGTGGAGTGCTCATTGGGGCATAGGCTACAATATTCACATTTTTTGCATGAACTTATGTGTCAGGCAGTTAGGGCATTGCAAAAATGACTGGCTAAAGAAGCAGAGAAATGCATGCCCGGTGTTGCATGCTCGTCACAGTGTTGTTCCGAGGCCAGCTTCGTATCTGTTATTCTGGATAAAATTTGCTACAGCTTCTGTTACATGATAGAAATGTCTGTAGTTACTGCTGCACCGAGTCCTTGAAGATCCACGATATAATAGGTGGAAAGGACAAGTTGCATGTGACTTTGAAAAAAAAAAACTGAGGCAAGTAATTGGAACTCTCAATGTGATACGAAATGTTACTCCAGAAACCACCTTGAAAGCAGCCTTTGGCAGAAGAGTTTAGAAATAGTAGTTTTCCAAACGGTTGTGCTCTTGCAAAAAGTACAAACTCAGAAAAATGAGTTCAAAGATTTCAGAACACACTCTTCAAGTTTAAGGCCTAAATTAATAGATCAGAGTGGTCTGGTACCTACATTGGGCTGCCCTTTTGAACAGGACATCGCTGTGTAGTTGATGCTTCGAGTTGCTTTTTTTCAGCTTTATAGCTGTTCTACTTCCTTGTCTGTGCTCGTGAAATGTTTTGCTTACTTGGTTTCGAGGCGTGCAGCCTTATTTAGGCTCCCTATAGTATCATCGGCTTGACGAGCACTTCAGTTAACCAGGCTCCCATTGGTATGAGAACAGTATTCGAAGGTACATGCCTCGTTTAAAAAAAAAAGATTTTCTATTTCGGTTTTTCAGCCAATATGCTATTACCACAGCCTGAAATATGCCTCTTCTTTCTGCTTTTTATTTTAACTGTGTGCTGTATTCACGATAGCAGGTCGGGTTAGGCCTGAGAGCGAGAAGAATAAGCATTCTAACTTGGCGATATACTGCGTTCATCTCCTTGCCCGCTATGCGGCTGTGTCTTGAAATCAGTGCTATAGGCCTTTGGGTGGTGAGTGCACTCCACCTCGCAAAAAAATAATGTTAATTTTTTCACTGAGCAGATGATAACCAAACTTGGGGAGAAGTTCCTAATCAAAAACATAAATCTAAAAACAAGTTTGTGTTTTGGTGAAAATTATGATTTTAGCCCAGTGTCCTCCTTTAAGTGGTGTCACTAACACCGAATATACTGGCCATCGAATATGAGGCTCCTTCTGCCCCCTCTCAAATGAATGCACTCGAGCGTGTGAGAAAAAAATGAAGAAGAACCTGCGACGGTGCCACAGCATCCCTCATTTCGCTCCAATCTATTGGGAGCATATAATGAGGGGTGAGGCCTGCGCACGTGGATGCGTCATGATTATCAGTTGCAAGTGCTCATCAAAAGGTCTTTTTAAAAATCATGTCAATTATAGGCTACACCAAGATTTTAAATTTGACTTGAATGCTCGTAAAGATGACCTCTATGAATTTCTTGAATTAAAATATTACTTCAAGCACTGTTTTACGGCCCCTTAAAATGTAGTTCGTACTGTGGTGATCCTTGCATGCTTTCCACTTTTACTACTTAATGCTTCTAAGAACGATACATATGGTGGAATGATAAAAGAACCATTTGCTAGGAACTACCCCGCAGGGGGCACCTGTTAAAGCAGGTGTTTGTGTGTTTTGTGCGACACCACGGACCCCGAGCACCCACGCTTAGCCGTGCGTGGCATCGTCGTGTCTGGGGAAAAGGGGATCCTGGTGGTTGAGCCGATGCCGAGTGTTTGGACCTTTAAGGCCCCTCGGCGGAGGCAACACACCACTTTGGCCCACGCTTCCCATAGACGGCACCTCCGGGATGACCCACCCGGGGGAAATCGGCAGTCGCCTTTTCCTGTTCTCCTCTCCATCTTTCACTTTCCTATTTTCTTTCTTAGAACTGTCCTGTCCTCTCTTACCTTCTTCATTTCTTCCTACTTCCAGGCGGCGAGGGTTAACCTTGTGTGGCTAGCTACCCTGAGTTAGGCCATATTGGGTTATAGTTATGGTGTACAGCTGGCGTGGGCAGGAATTGACAATTTCTGTCCCGTCCCCTCGTTGGGCTCCATGGTGGGTGGCTGGCACTGCAGCCGAACAATACACTTTTTTATGGCATCTAAACTCCTTAACCCCGATCGTCCTCCTTCTAAAAGGGGGCGCACCGAGACCACCATGTTCTTCTCAAAGAAGATAAACAACTTTCCTCGTTTCCACATGGTCCACAGTGACCACGAGGAAATCACTGCACGACTTGTGTCCCCATTTGTTGTTTTCCGAACGTTGACTGAGGCCATTGGCCAGGGCTATAAGATAAAGAAACTTGGAAACGGTGACCTGTTACTAGAATTAATGTACAATCATCAGTATCTGAAGCTAAGTGCAGTCGAATCATTTGGAGAAATACCGGTACAGATTAGCCCGCACCGATCACTAAACACTGCCCGAGGAGTCATCTCTGATGATGACCTTAGGTACGTGAGTGAACAAGAACTTCTTGAAGGCCTGAAGGAACAAAATGTCACAGATGTTTACCGGATAAAGATCAGACGAGATAACAAAGAGATAGAAACAAAGCACATTGTACTCACCTTTGCTGCAAGCACTCTCCCAGAATCTGTCGAAGTAGGCTACACAAAGATAAAACTGAGGCCCTACATCCCTAACCCACGCCGTTGCTTCAAATGTCAGAAATTTGGCCATGGCTCTCAGAGTTGCCGTGGCCAACTCACATGTGCAAAGTGTGCCTCGCACGAACACCCTACAGACAACTGCGAAGAACAGCTGCTTCTCTGCTCAAACTGTGAAGGTAACCACCCAGCTTATTCACGCTCATGCCCATACTGGAAAAAAGAAAAAGAAATAATTACACTGAAAGTCACCGAAAACATATCTTACGGAGAGGCACGAAAGCGGCTTTCTCTTCCTCAAAAGCCACACTACTCCGTTGTGACGCAGCAGGGCGCGGCATCACAGTGGTCGTCGGCACCTGCCCAGGAAGCACACAGTTCTTCCAGGGCAGCGCCACCTGCGCCCTCGGTGGAGTCAGCTAGCGCTACTCCACCACCACCCGCAAAGCTGGCTGCGCGGACCCCCAGGTCAGCCGGCCCAAAGGCCTCGACCCATGAGTCGAGGCCTAAAACTGACAATCCTGTGCTTTCTGCACAGTCGTCCACCGCATCTGAAGATGCAATGGACACAACTTCTTCACCCCAGCTGCCTAGGCGGCAAAGCTCACTGGAGCGAAAAAGAAAGGGAAAAGTCCCAATAACAGGTCCCAAGGACCTACAAACCTAAATTTAAACTTGTCCCTTAAATAACTTTTAATTATGGCGCTCCTCATTTATTGGAACTGCCGAGGACTCTTTAAAAATTTAGATGATATATATGAAATTCTTGCGGACTATCAACCAAACATACTTTGTCTGCAAGAAACCCATTTAAAACCAGCAGACTCAAATTTCCTTAAGCAATATAATGTATTCAGGAACGGCAGGCAAGGCAGCTCTCACTCCTCTGGTGGCGTTGCCATTGTAACACAAAAATCAATCCCCTCTCGAAACATCTCACTCAACACAGACTTAGAGGCAGTGGCAATCAGAAGCTTAGTTTATGGCAAAATAACAACCGTATGTTCCCTGTATATTGCTCCAACTTATAAACTAAGTAGCGAAAGTTTTGAAAAATTGATTGATCAACTTCCGGAACCTTGGTTGCTGGTCGGAGACTTTAATGCTCACCACCCATTATGGAGATGTACAAGAACGGACTCCCGAGGCGTTCTAATCGAAAAATTCTTATTGTCCTCGGGATCATGCTTACTAAACACGAAACAGCCAACTTACTACAATATAGCTTATAACTCTTACACATCCATAGATCTAGCCATTGGCTCCTCGATGTTCCTGGCAGCTACAGAGTGGACTGTCATTAACAATCTATACGGAAGTGACCATTTTCCGATCTTAATAAAATATACTGGGAACGGAAATGAAAATGTGTCGAATCCCAGAAAATTCAAAGAAAATGCAGCCAACTGGAAGATGTTCAGGGAACAGTCATCATTGGCCAGTTCATCAGTTACTGACTTAGGCGTTGATGAAACTCAACGCTTAATCACGCTGCACATCATAGAGGCAGCAGAAAAATACATTCCACAGACGTCAAGTAAGCCACGAAATAAACGAAGACCCTGGTGGAATGCAGAATGTAAGACTGCTCGTGAAACTCAAAACAGGGCATGGTCGAAACTACGCCGATACCCCACAGCCGAAAACCTAATAGCCGTTAAGCGTGCAAAGGCAAATGGCAGGCGTATTCGACGCATCTCCAAGCGAGAAAGCTGGTCATCATTCCTTTCTTCAGTGAACTCCTATTCTGACGCACACAAAGTTCACAACAGGATAAGAGCACTTAAAGGATATAGCACAGTCCCAACGCCCCTTGTCAGCACCAGTGGTGACTCTCTTGAACATCAAGCAGACACACTAGGGCAACACTTTGAATACATATTCAGCTCAGCACACTATACAGATTCCTTTTTGCGGCACAAGGCAAGAGAGGAGAGGAAGCACATACATGATAAAAGGCCATCCTCAGGAGAATACAATAGCCCATTCACCCTGCAGGAGCTGAAGATTGCACTAGACACATGGTAACACAGCACCAGGTCCTGACAGGATCACATATGGAATGCTCAGGCATCTGCATGTGAACACTGTTGAAACCCTACTCTACCTGTATAATAAAGTATGGGCCACAGGACGCTTTCCTAAAGCATGGAAGGAAGCGATCATCATCCCAATATTAAAACCCGGAAAAGAACCCACACTTGCTGCTAGTTATCGGCCTATCGCACTAACCAGCTGTCTATGCAAGCTTTTTGAGAAAATGGTAAATCGTCGCCTTCTCCATTTCCTTGAATACAATGGTCTTCTTTATCAAAACCAAGCTGGTTTTAGAGCTGGGCGATCAACAGCTGATCAGCTCATTGCCTTTGAGTCTTATGCAAGGGATGCTTTTGTACATAAACAACATTGTTTATCTGTCTTTTTCGATCTTGAAAAAGCATATGATACCACTTGGCGCTATGGTATCATCCGCGACCTCTTCTCTCTTGGCATCACAGGAAACATGTTGAGCACAATTCGAAGTTACTTGTCTGAACGGACCTTCAAAGTTCGTGTTGGCAAAGCATATTCAAAGCAGTACATTCAAGAAAATGGTGTCCCTCAAGGTGGTGTTCTCAGTTGCACACTTTTTGTAGTCAAAATGAACTCTTTAAAAAGCGTGCTGCCAAAAACTATTTCTTGTTCTGTATATGTTGATGACGTCCAGATAAGCTTCAAATCTTGCAACTTGGCCATCTGTGAACGACAAATTCAGCTAGGTGTAAACAAATTGTCCAGGTGGGCTGATGACAATGGGTTTAAATTTAACTCTGGAAAGAGTGTTTGTGTACTTTTCTCTAAGCAGCGTGGCATCAGGCCTGACCCCAACATTACACTGAATGGCCAGAGCCTTGCCTTTAAAAAAGAACATAAATTTCTTGGCGTAGTTGTTGACGAAAAACTTTCCTTCATTCCCCACATAAAACAGTTGCTACTGAAGTGTCTCAAAGCGATGAATTTGCTAAAAGTTCTCTCTCACCGGTCATGGGGCACAGACCGCGACTGCCTTCTGAACCTTCTGAATAGTGTAGTTCTATCACGCATTGACTTTTGCTCGATGGTTTATGGGTCAGCATCATCCTCTGCGCTAAAATTGCTCGATCCCGTGCACCACCTCGGCCTTCGCCTCGCTACGGGCGCTTTCCGAACTAGCCCAATTGCTAGCCTCTATGTCGAGGCGAACCGATGGTCACTGCAACGAAGGAGACAATTTACTTCTCTAACTTATGCTATGAAGGTACTATGCCAACTGGACCATCCATGTCGTCGGCTCCTGCTTGACAAAACTGGCACAGCACTTTTCTCCAAAAAACTATCTCTAACACCACCATATCCAATCAGAGTTGCCACGCACATTGAATATCTGAATGTTTCGGTTACCAGTCTTCATACAACTTCCATAAAAGACCTAATTGCTCCTTGGGAAATGCACGGTGTTAATTGCGACCTGTCGTTTCTTGAAGTGGGCAAACATGCATCCCCTATTGCCATACAGCAGCACTTCATGTCACTTCAGGAGAAGTACACTTGTGATGAATATTACACTGATGCTTCGAAGTCTGCTCAAGTCTCCTGTGCAGCACATGTACCACAGTTTTCACAGTCAAAAACCCTGAACAGACATACTAGTATATTTACCGCTGAATGCCATGGTATCCTTTTAGCTGTGAGACTCATTATAGAAAATAAAATACAGACGTCGATCATCTACACAGACTCCCTCAGTGTTTTAAAGTCCCCTATCCTTTTGGAAATGGCAAAATAAGAACCCAGTACTGAACTCTCTTTATAACACCCTTATGTTTGCCCATGAACAAGAAATTAAAATTACACTGTGTTGGGTGCCAGGCCACCGCTGTATACCTGGTAATGAGGCAGCTGATAGGCTAGCTGCTTCAGCTGCCCTTCGAAATGACACAGATATTGATAAGATAACTTATCATGACCTCAAACCACACATAAAAAACATGATTCGACAACAATGGCAAGAGGAATGGGACGCAGCATCAGAAAATAAACTACACACAATAAAGGCAAAAATAGGCAGGTACACCACAGAGAAACAAGACAGATTTAAAGAAGTAGCCCTGTGCAGGCTGAGAATTGGCCACACATACATAACCCATACATATATTTTAACCAACTCTCCTGCACCACACTGCTCGAGATGTGGTGATCGACTCACTGTCATACATGTTTTAATCATATGTGCACAACTGGAACCAGAAAGGAGATGTCATTTTCCCTCCTTGTTCACTCATCAAATACCTGCACACCCATCCATTTTTATTGGCGACAACCCAATGTTTCCTTTAAAACAGGTGCTTAAATTTTTATCACAAGTAGGCTTTTTACATGAAATTTCTTATCGACGTGGGTCTCAGCCCGCTCCTCCTTGAGAGTGCGGATGAGATCTTTTAATACATCTACTTATACATTGCGCATCCATTATATATCACAAATGAATTTTAGGCCCTATACACCATTGTTTTTAGCGATATTACAGAGCGAATACAATCTTAGGCCCTATACACCAGTTTTTTATCCCTTCATGAAAAATCACAACTATTCCATCATATAAACTTGAGTGCACCATTAATCTTGAGTTTGGCGCTCTTTGGCCTGAGTCGCCCTTGCGCCATTAAAATCCATCATCATCATTTGCTAGGAACTAGTGAATGGTCATTATTTAAGGATTCAAATTAAATTCTGTGTATTATTTTGCACTACTCTACTCACTGCATGAATACTGCATTATCCCATTTTGTCTTATGAAAAGAAACCTTTATTCTGTACATAAATTTCTTGCCACCACTGTAAAGATATTGTACAGCATACAGTATCTTAAATTTGGAGGTAATCACATGGTGTCTGGCTTGCGAACAGCTATGAGGCATTTAGCGTTTGGGCCCTATGGCCATAATTTTCACTTGAGTGTGAGGTGCGGATGGAGTTCGAGCAATTAGCCCTGTCAGCCCCGTGTCACACAGCCATATGTAGTTTTTGTTGAAGTTTCGATGAATCGCGAGGCAAAATAAAATGCAGGACGTTGCCAGCTTTAATACTTAATGATCACAACAAAAATATATTTGTGTTTACTTTGATTGAATGGCAGACTTCGTTTTAGGGCATGGACATAAGTGCCTTCTGCAGCATTGTCTATTATGGTTGAATCTGAGTATCTTTTTAAGCTTTCCCACATCATACAACAGTCATCAGGTAGCTACTTTGTTGTCCTACTTTAATGAAGATCAGTTGTCCATCAATGATATTTGACAGCAATCCAACTGTAATTAAGGAAGCTGTAAAAACACCTTGCAAACAGTGGTCAAGGGACAATTGCATTTCAATATTCATAAAAGAGTAAAGATATCAAATTTTAGTTGTTGGTTGTGTGTGCAATTACTCTTAAGACATCATTAACCGCAGATTACTATGTGGTACATGCTTACATTTGCCCGGCAATTTGCCATTGAATTTCTTCTCTCGTGCAATTCTGGGTTCGGTTTCAACAGCCGAATGAGTGGTGCAACATCCAAATCAGTTTAAGTCATGTTAGGTGTGAAGGAACTGCTGTGAAATCACTGAATTATTCCTCGCTATTCCAGCTTTTCAGACAGCTGCCTGAAGTGTTGCGGTATATGAAAAAAGAAGAGCAGTAATTCTATAGCAGGTTTTTTATGCGTCACATGACCTATACTGAAGTTTGATGTCCCTGCTGTCATTCGGCCTAGAAAAATGACACGACCTGAGGGAATAAATTGTTATGTTATTCACATTCCCAAGTCATTCAAACATTTTATGAGGATTCAGGAATAGTATTGCTTTGCACATGATCAGAAACAAGAAAACAAGTAACAAAGAGTTTCGGTGTCGGCACTTCTTTAACTAGGGCTGCTGAAAGGCAAAGGAGAGGTTGCAATTAGAATGCTTGTAGCAACCTTGTGTATGCAGTACCTAATGACTTCGGTTGTATGAGCGTTGTGAACAAATGACAGCATCGTACTCATTCAGAAAGAAAGGCAGTCAGTGTACAGGAGTGAAAAAATAAACCCATCAGCTTGCTCTCTGCCGCTATGGCGCCTGCAGCCCTGTTCTGTAGCTAACATAAATGAGGATTTAAAATTTTTTGATTTGTAATGTGTTTGTTTCTTTAAATTTATAATAAAAAACACAGTATTTTGTAGAAAATATCACACACTGGTATGGAATGGTAAGTTTGCATAATTTTACACCTGCTATGATATAAGCTTCCAAGAGTTTGGCACTCACATTTCGCGTGGTTTATATGCATTAAGGGCTCAGTATCACAGGAAGAAACCCTCCGAATTGATGCTGCACACACCTTCAAGCTAAACACATTTTTTCCCGCTACTGCAATATTCCTTTCAAAAGACACCAATATCATGACTATTTCCATAGAACTGTCAAAATTCATTCTTGCCTTAACTGCCACATTATAGCCTGATGCAGCTAAAGTCTGAAGTGAAGCTCCATTTACATTCAGATCCACTGTGGAGAATTCTTCTATGACAAACAGTTGGTTTGTTCAATAAGAACCTTAATGCAAAAAGAAATAAATTGTAAAATTCTGTAGCCTTTAGTTAGTTTAATCAAATGAAACATTAAAAAGCTGATTTTGATTACTATAAGTTGCATAGATGAACTAACTTGCTCGAGTGGGTGAAGAAGCTAATGTGAACATAGTTTTTCATTATCATATTCTTGCTTTTGACATAATTCGGGTGATAAATTTAACCAATTTCTTTCATTTTGTGGCTCGTATAGATATCTACAACACAGCTTAAAAAAATGTCACTGCTCACTGAGTTTCACAGAAAACCTAACTTTTTGGAGCTGCGGCAATAAACAAGAGGCTGTAATACACTTGAGCATTCATTTCCAGTGTTGCTGTTAGCCAGCAAGTCGGCAGGAAGATGCGATACTCAACAAAAATTAGAGTAAACAATTGGAAAGAGATGCAGTCTGTTAGGTACCGTTTCAACAAACAGACTTGTTTTCATATTTGGGTGAAACGAAATCATCATTGAAATGTTGGCTAGTGGATGGACACTCCGTTCACATCTTTTGTTATGTGCTCATTGCTATGCCTTTTAGTAAAACTTATAAATTGGTAAACTTGGTAGTAACGAAGTGCACGAGCCTGTCACGCTGCTTTATTGCAGAATACACTTAATTTTCTTGGGTGTTTTACTTTCATATCGTTTTTTTCGTTTCTCAGAATGCACAGAAGCCATCAAAGACATCCGGCTCCTGTATGAAGAGCTGCAGGCAGCTGGAACTGTAAGGTGTGGCGGAGGCTAAACACAGGTGCGTATTTGTTACTGTGCATTTGTAAAGCAATGAGGAGGTTTGAAAAGAGTATAAAGAAAGATTTTGCTTTGACTGGAGCAGCTCCAGGTCTGTTATGTAGCATTCATTCCACAAGCTTACTGCAGCAAAATTTTAATTCTTAAGCAGCATTTTGACCTGTGCACGGCGGTGTGTTATGAAATGTATGTGGCTTTTCAGACGTGGTGCAAAGTAAGGAAGGTATATGCAGTCGCTCCATCCATTTAGGTTTGTATGGTAGCAGTGTGCGCAAGAGCCTCAATGCACAGTATACGTGATGACATTTTCTGGCAGTGGAGTGTAAGATGCGCCGCCAAAACATGCCCCCGGTTATTACACAGTGGAATATATACTCTTTGCAGGTCTTAGTTTTCTCCTATATTATGGCATGCTGACAACGTGTGTTATTCGAGACATATTTTGAATATAACTGTCAACTCCAAATGCTAGAGAGTTCGGGAAGCTTCCTTGATTACAAAGAATTTGCTCGGAATATCTGGTTGCAAGAGCCTCCTATTGATGGTGCCAGCTACACCGGAGTGAGGCAGCTGTGAGGAGAACAGAATGCTTGGCGGCCAGGTGCACTATTGTGCAGCCAAACTGTTTGGCCAAATGACAGTTATTTAGTGCCAATACCAGCTGTCGCAGAGTATATTGCCGCCAGTGTCATTTTTACTTGACTGTGAAGCACTTTTTTTTGCGAAGTTTATTGACTTACTCGTAAAAGTTGGAATATGTTACTGTGTTTTGCTGTGATTTATTTAGGTGGGGACCAGGACAGGTCGAGGAATATGGTAGCCTGGTATGGTGCTACATCGGTTTAATGTTCCAAAGGTTATTAGGGTGGCAGTACAGTGCAGTTCACTTATAACGATATTTAAAAAAAAACTGGGAAATCCGATCGCTAACCGATTATCATTATATCTGGACTGAAAAAAAAGCTCCCACACCCACGTATCTATCTTTCTATGCATGTATGCTTCCCTACTTACCAGCGATAAGTAAATCGGGCTGAATGACCCTAATCATCGTAAAGAGCACTGAACACTTAATACAACATACATAAATAGCCATAAAATAACTTAGGCATATTTAAAAAAGCCGGAATTGACACTCACTTGAGCAGCAGCTGAAGATTGACAATTGCTGTGAGCACTGCTTCCAGTAGCGCATGCGCTGGCAGCAGTAGTTGCTGCGTGCGTGAAACCGATAGCGACTGGATAAGTAGCAGGACATCCCCATCCTTGATGCCCGTTAAAATCGTAGAGTACGAATGCAAGTATTTTTTCAAGAGGCTTCCAATTTTGAAACCCTGTCAGCAATCGCAATAAATCTGCCGTTTCATGTTGTATCATGCCGTGAATGGGGTCGGCGTCATCTTCCACGTATGTACAACTGGCGATGGCGATATAGCCACACCCTCTGCGCTGCAACAGGCAGCGATTGCAATGATGATAGTGCTCATTTCCTAAAGACACGCAATAGCGCTCGCGGATTTTTCCTCGACAGTCCGATTTCGCCGCATATGTCGAGGTGTCACGTCATTCTCATTAGTAGTTGATTTTTTATTAAACATTCAGACATATTTGCGTGGTAAACGTCAACTGGGCGGCGATAAAGCTGTCGTTGTATCCGATGTACTGCCGATGATCGTTATATCTGGTTTATGTTTACATTCGGCTAAAGGGAAAACTGATAAATCTCAAGAATTTGATCGTTATAAGCGATATAGCATTATAAGTGGACTGCACAATATTACAAATCTCTGAATCAATTTTAATTGCCCGGGTTCCTTATTGTTCTCACATCGCAAAGTACAAAGGTTTTTTTCATTTTCCCTTTATCGAAATGCAGCCACCGTGGTTAAGATTACATCCTGTGGTAGCAGTGTGCCAAGTGCTTTAACCATTGGGCACCTGCCTGCTTTGGGTCTGTTTGGCAGTAATGTTTATGAAGTCTTGTGCTGGGTGCAGTGACATGTGCTATGTGCGGTCAAAGTAAATTGACCGCAAAAATGGCTTCAAGGGGTTTTCTGTCAATTACAAAGACCTATTTTAAGGGCAATAGCATTAGGTGTTTATTTGTAATCGAGGGATTTTCATTAGCATCCACCAAAGTGCAGCCACGCAGTCATTGAGGGATGCTCACAGCTTGCACAGAAACTGCATAGTTGGAAAAATATTTGTGATGGTCTACCACTTTTGTGAAGAAGTTGCTTTGCCAAATGAGTTAACATATAGTAGAGCAAGACTAAATAATCGGCAACTCAATACTAGGACGCTCCCAACGTTTTACAGAACTTTAAAACTTTATAACCACTGCATGATGTCTCTCAATAAGCTGCCTCTGCCCATGAATGAATGGGCTTTGTGAAACCGGTAGCGTGAAACCTGCAGCTGCATCATGATCGTCCGTGTGACCATCACCTGCCACACTAGCACCGTTTGCATCATTGGCTAAAGCCAAAGTAGCTGTGTCTGGTTGTATTTGCGGTGCAAAGTGGAAAGTTTAATTCTAATGTCTTTGAAGTCATGGTGCTATCGAAGCCTAATGAGAGATTCGTGCAGGTTTTGCAATCTTATGTCTGCATTTCTGTGCTTTATGGCAGTGAGAAAAGGCAAACATTTTGCATTTAGCGCAGTATGTGGATGTGCCAGCATGTCTCAAGGTAGCAAAGGTGATTGCAAATTGAATCTAGATATTAATTTTACTCATAAATGTGCAACACAACCCTCTAATAGCTGCTGCTATAATGAAGGGCCATCAATCTCGGAACATGTGTTGAGTGGAACTACTCTGACAGATGTTTTGAAACTAGCAGTCTGCTACTGCAACATGTGTGCAAAAGGACTCATTCAACACTGCCTGAAAGTTTAGGGGAACTTACTTTCACCTCATGTTTGCAAGAATGAATTGTAAGGGTGCAAATAATCTTTATAATTCAATGATATATTTACTTGTATCCTACTAGAGCTGCTTCTTCACACACATCTTCATTGCCTTGCCCTTTGAAACTTTTGGTCAATGAGTCCACTGACTGGCATTTTTCTTTTCTACTGTTTTCTCAGTGTTGCCTGCTTGAACAATAATGCCGATCTAAGCTGTAGTTTAAAGTTGGATGTCTCATTTTTTTCCGTGTATAAGGCCTATTTTACTCAAACGTCTCATTTTGGAATTATGTGAACCATGCTAGATATGTGTTGAAGGCCCCTTTAATGCTGCTGTCAGCAATACGTTACCATTTTTAGCCTTTACCAATAGGGTAAACCATTACTGCTCTGCTAGGTTTCAAGAAGTACTTGAATTCAGTTCTGCATTCCATGTACTCTTCTAGCTGAAGGTGCCTAATGTGCAGTGTTTAAATGAGTATTTTATTTAGCCATGCTGTTATAGTCCCTTTCCTATGTATTAAAATTCAATGAAGTGCAATCCGTATACTTCAGAAACAGAAAATAAAATGTTTGTTAGATATTTACGAAGTTGGCTAAAGAGAAGCAAAATAAATATGAAGCCTGACCTCTTGATCAGAATGTTCAGGTGAGAGGTTTCAAAGTTATGCACTCGGTATTTTCAAGGAATTTTTTCATAAATGAGTTTCTATACAAAATGCAGGACGAGGATACCGAAGACCTGGAAGATATTGGTGGATACATGGTGTCCAGGTCGGCGCTAAAATTGTTGGACATGGAGCCGTTAAAACCCCCAGCATCTATGCCCGGTACCTGCCGAGACAATTGTCTTTGCCAGCAGAGCTTGTGGGGCAGTCCATAAGGGGGAGGCAATCAGGTGCCCACAAAGGTAAAGAGGCAAAGCCGTAGCTTGATTCGTTGCGCGTGAATGCTGTAATAAGTAAGTATTTGTGCAGCTTTCCACAGATATAACGCTTGAGGTTGGTGGATACATGGTGTCCAGGTCGGCGCTGAAAATGTTCGACATGGGGCCGTCAAAAACTCCCAGCATCTATGCCCGGTACCTGCCGAGACAATTGTTTTCGCCAGCAGAGCTTGTGGGGAAGTTCTTAAGCGGGAAGCAATCAAGCGCCCACAAAGATAAAGAGGCAAAGCCGTAGCTAGATTCGTTGCGCGTGAATGCTGCAATAGGTACGTATTTGTGCAGCTTTCCACAGTTATAACGCTTGAGGTTGGTGGATACATGGTGTCCAGGTCGGCGCTGAAAATGTTGGACATGGGGCCGTTAAAAACTCCCAGCATCTATGCCCGGTACCTGCCGAGACAATTGTTTTCGCCAGCAGAGCTTGTGGGGAAGTTCTTAAGCGGGAAGCAATCAAGCGCCCACAAAGATAAAGAGGCAAAGCCGTAGCTAGATTCGTTGCGCGTGAATGCTGCAATAGGTACGTATTTGTGCAGCTTTCCACAGTTATAACGCTTGAGGTTGGTGGATACATGGTGTCCAGGTCGGCGCTGAAAATGTTGAACATGGGGCCGTTAAAAGCTCCCAGCATCTATGCCAGGTACCTGCCAAGGCAATTGTTTTCGCCTGCAGAGCTTGTGGGGAAGTCCATAAGGGGGAGGCAATTAAGCGCCCACAAAGATAAAGAGGCAAAGCCGTAGCTTGATTCGTTGCGCGTGAATGCTGTAATAAGTAAGTATTTGTGCAACTTTCCACAGTAATAAAGCTTTAAGTTTAAATGCAAGAGATGTGGCAAGAATCTTTAGCATTGTGGCCAGTGTAGCTAGAAGGGGTCAGTGGATAGTGCTGCTGGCATGATTATGTTGAATGAGTTGTAAAAAGAGTATAGACACCTATGATTTGTGTACGCAAGGATGTAACAGCTGTTCCAGTTTTACCTTCTGATACAGTCTCATATTTCATGTGCCAAGCTGCGCCATAAGCATGAAATTTGTTTAAAGTTGCGCCATGCCATATGCCAGAATGCCTCATCTAGCTGCAAAAGTTTGCAGTCTCATTAGATTTGGCGAAAAATAAGAGCCGCATTGTCAACCCTCAGTTTTGCCAATGGCCCATCCAGACACTGATATGCGACTTTAATCCTATTTCGCAATGCGTTTATACAATCTCTGAGTACTGTCCGACGGCACAGTAGCAAGTGTACTGAAACTGCAGCCTTGTTCTGTTTTTGCAGCATCGTGTTTGGTATGTTAAGTGGGGTGCGGAAAATGCGTGGCTCAAGCTGCGTCGTGAAGTCAGACAAGTTCAGATCGCCTGCAACACCAGATGCTGTGAGCTTACTACAACGACCAGTGCAGAAGTGAGGGCAGTGGACAACAGAGCTCATGGTCATATGTAGTCATATTTTTTGCATTGAAGCCACATGCCGATAAAATTATGAAATTTATCAGTGCTGTAGTAAATGGTCTGCTTTAGAACTGATTTACTGTCAATCCGATTGTCTCATAATGAAAGAAGGAGAATATTAATTGTGGTGCCGCCTTAGCAGAGCAACATCTACAAGAATACTGGGACCCGCCTTGGTTTTATCACAGTTATCACCCCTTTCAACTTCTTAGTACGGATCAGCAATCCGCCAAGAGTTCATTTCTTACATTTTTTTAAATATCTGGGCTTATTATTTAGGCGCACAAAATTATAGCACGCTTTTCTGGCTCTGTCGCAAGGGCTACATGGACGGCTTGCAGGAAGTATGACGTGCGTGCCTGTGAAGGCCGTGCCACCTTGGGATGATGCTTGAGCGCACTATTGCCAGACCCTGCATTATAAATGACCTGTAAATTCAACTCCGTTCTGACAATAACAGCGTCATGCACTTCGTTTGCCTTAACCATTTGGTATAATCATTTCCCTGACAGAGAGTTGCGGCGAGCTGTGTAACAGTGATTTGTCGTTTTGTTTTCTTACATCTCTCTTCCTTATCTGCTTTCGGAATTGGTCCCCTTTATTTCAGGCTTCTTTTTTTTCATTTCACTTTTTCTGTGTTCGCATTGAAGTTTTCTGCTGCAAGCATCACGTTGCTAGCTTGGGCGCTGTAACTGAGATGCCTTTAATCCTTTGGCCCTGTAACTCATTTTTCTCCAGTCTAACTTTAAATTTAAGTTTTACTTTGCGTTCTGTTTTTGTACTGTGTTTGCTTTTTGGGACAGGTTGATCGCTGTCCCAGCTTCGAAATGGGCTCATTTGAAACTGCCCTCCTGCGAAGAAAGCAGTGAATATTGCAGGCAATATAAAATTTTTTTTTGCGAGTATTCAGTACAAGATAACGTCCTCTGATAAAGGTTGACCGCCACGCTATAGATACAAAAGAACTATATATCTTTTAGAGTCTATATACTTTATTTACTGGCCGAGCTTAAAAGTTAGCCACTTTTGTTTTATGGTTCACGCTCTTTTTATTGCAATCGCATGGCTTGCAGTGTAAAATGGTTATTCACAGTCGACCCCGGATCTATCGAATTCGAAGGGGATCCCGAAATAGTTCGATATATCGATAATTCGATATGCAGAAATCGGCCTGAGACGCCGCTTGCAATCGGGAAAAATGATACCGTATTTGTGGCGTAATTAACCCACTCCTACTGCTCCACTTTTGCCGACGATAATTTGAAAAAAAAAAGCGTTAGTCGGTGGCACGTCCCTGCATTTCGGCTGTCTCATCCGCAGTGCATTTATTGGCAGCGCGCCAAGGTGCTGTTGAGGGACAACGACACAGTGTTTTGACTATACTTTTGGTGTTAGCTTATGCGGTGGCTGGAAGCGAACTTTGCAAAGTGCCCGTGATGGCTTGACTGCACAAGCGTGGTTCCTTTATCACGCCGCGCTTGGGGCGGCAGAACCCACTGCCACAAAATTATTGGAAAGCCTGATAGCTGTAATGCCGTTTGAAGCGGACGATGCTGCTGACCGCGTGCGTTTGTTGATTCATGGCTACAAGAACGGACGACTGGCAAAAAAAAAATGAATGCACTTTCTAAAGTTCACATCAGCGATAGCTTAGGCTACGCCGCACGTTCAACACGACTACAGGGATGGATGTCTCCCGCAAAATATTATACCTGCCGCTCCTTAACGTCCGCAGCCGCCATAGCTTACACTGATGCACGTTCAGCACAACGAAACAAGACGCGCATCACACATCACCCTCCCCACAGAGGGCTCACAACACACTGTAGAAAGCGCCCGACATTGTCTGCCACGGGCTGAGCTGGCTTTTAGGCGCATGTGAAGCGTTTGATGCTGCGAACGAAGACCAAGAAAGAGAGAGGCAGGGGAGAAAGTTCGGAAGAATGGGGTGCACACCCTTGCGTTTCGTTTTATCTTATTGTTCCCCCTCTCCAGAAAACCACGGCTGCATTTGCTCCGTACCGGCCGTTGCCAAGGGGGGAATTCTGTAACGCTCTCAAGTTGTAGAGCGTGACGTCAAATTGACGCGGCTTTCACGTGACCTTAAGACGTAAATCGTGACGGATTACGGAATCGACCAATTGCCAGTGACTCGTAGCATGACTCCGCCCCTGAGGTCCCCGTTCCGCGGTCGTGCCTACTGCTACACATTTGTCGCAACGTTAGCCGAGGCCGACGAGGGACCGTCTCCAAAGTTTTTATGAAACGGCGCAGTTAATACGCAGTAAATAAAATTAATAAATATTTATTCCGCTGAGGAACTGTATTTACAACTAACTAACATGAAGCATAAGGAGATGCGTTTTAGGCTTCGCAATTAAATTTGCTCTTCAGTAACTTTTTGTCTCCGCGAGTGCACGCTGACGGTGTCAAAGAGTGCACATGGCGGCATGGTAGAAAACATTTGATTCTCCGGCTGGTTGTTTCTTTTCACGTTTCGTCTAAAATCGAGGTCCTGCGCGGATGCCGTTTCTAGCCGCAGGAATTAGATTCAAGGCAGTGAAGGCAGTGGGCCTGCATCGGTCAACTTGCAAGTAGCTTTGGGCTGAAACTCAACGGAAATAGCATGCTAAGGTAAGTGCGTGTTGCCGTTCGGCGCTTATCATCAATGGTATTAGCGGTGAACGGTTGACACTTGACTGTCGCGCAGTGTGGGATTATGTTTACTTTTCTATGGGAAACACAATATGACCGGGAAGCACATAATGCAGGAAAAGGTAAAGTTCTCTGGCTGCATGATCGTCTTCGTATGCAGTTGGGGCACATAAATTACAGGTTTGGTAGGATAAAGATCGCGGGAAGAAGGACGAGCAGACGTTTAGTTCTTAATATGTGCTGTAAGTTGTTGCGCTGCGCTGAAACCGCATGTATATGCGGTGCACATTGGGTAAACTGAACGAGAGGTGGAGATTCCCTACTATTCCTTGACTGTATAAAGAAATTCCCTGGTCGCTATGAAAATATCGTCCAGGGAAAATCCGTTATATACTATTACCATTCGAAATGGCGAGTGCAAAGAAGAAGCCACGCATGTCCTACAAGCAGGAAGAGATGCTTGTGGAGATGCTGGAGCAGCAGCCGGCGTTGGCGCGCGCAGCATCCGAGCTGACGCCAAGTTTGACGGCGGCTCACCGGCGCGAGCTATGGGAGGTGATCGCCACTGCTCTGAACAACGAGGGTCCGGTTGTTAAGACACCGGACCAGTGGCGACACACCTGGCACGAGCCGGCGACGATCTGAGGCGCCACGGCTCCGTCAAGCGTGCGGGTGAGCCTGTCAGCATCGCTCTGTGAGTGTGTGTGCCGCTTGAACTTTCCTTTGCGTATTCAATTGCAGTGGCACCGGTGGCGGCGAGCCCCCGGGCCTGGGCGGCCGTGTGCTGTCGCTGGTCGGCATGGTCAGTGCGACAGGCACTGGACCAACAATGTTCCGGAAGCAGGTGCGTAAACTCCCATTAAAAAAAAGGAGGTTTAATTGGGACGACCAGTCAGATTAAATTGGTTCTGCCAATTCCAAATGGTTTGTCCAATGGATCCCGTTCAATCCAACTGGTTTCTTCACTCCCAATTGGGAACCCCAATAGATTTCTTCAATTGCACTTGGGATCCCCAGTTAGTTTCTTAACTCCCAATCGGGACGCCCATAATTCACTCCCAGTTGGGAGTCACGAAGGTAATTGGGCTTCGAAATTGGGAGTGAAAACAGATTGGGCTTCCCATTGGTTCTAATTGATCCGAAGGAAACATTCCCAATTGGGAAAGTCAAGTCAGTGATATCCTATGCACATATATACTTATCTCTATAAAGAGGTATGTCAGGCATAAATAAATAACTCTGCATAACAGAGATGTGTCACTGCTGTACTTGATAGCCACAGTGCCGTTTCTGACAAGTGAAAAGTTTACTGCTTGCTGATACTTGAGTAATGCGCTGCAAACACCCACAGGATGAACTTCATGTTAGCGCCTGCGGCGCCATTCTTTCTTGCAGAAGCAGCCTCACCCACCACCTCGTGTGTCGGTAGGCAGCCAGCCAGGAACGAGCGGCCTGCCTGCGGAGAAAACTTCGCCTGGCGGTAGGACTACTTAACCGTTTGATGTTTGACGTATACTTGGGAACTTGTGTGTACTACTGACCTCATCCTAGTGTAGTGTTTCGTACCCTCTGCTGCTTTGTGGACTGTGAAAACAAATAGCAATACACAGCAACACATCAGAATAGTGAGAGGTCGCACAGTCTTGATGTGCATTTTTTTTATGAGTATTACTATTATTTTTTTACAGTCTATTACAGTGTGGGTTTGCTCCTGTACCAGGTATAAGTTCGTCTGGGTGTATATAGTTTAGTATGAATACACGTTGGCACGAGTTAATCTGCACCAATGTCCGGTTGGGCGTCTTCTTCATGTTCACTTTTTTTGTATGGATGCATATTGCATATTGTAATTACTGCAAAAGTAACCTGAAGTTCTGCATGTGTTTCTAAATTTTTGTTGGTGTCTCTTCTGTCTGTATTATTCTTTAGTACAGACTAGACATTCTCTTTACCATGGAACAGTATGTGCTTTACTGAAATTATCCACTAAACACCTGTGTCGCCACTGATTACTTAATGCAATTGACAGTTGCGATGCACTGCTGTCTGAACAGGAGCTCCTTGAGCCCTACTCAGAGCCGATTCCTCGAGACGATGACATAGGAGCAGAGATAGAGGTGGGAGAAGAGGCGGAAGCAGCAGCTGAAGCTACACAGAGTGTGAGTTTGTCTGCTAATATAGAGGCTCCAGGGTGCATGGTTTGCGAAATGCTTGGAAATAATAGTATTTGCAAGAACATCCATACTGAAGCAATCATTTCACATTGGTCACAACAGTTCTATTCATGTTTGCCATTATGGCATGTCTTTTGAATTTTTTTTTAATCTTGCTACAAGGCCAGTGATGTCTCCTTATGATGTCTCCTACATTGCATATACTGCAGCAATTTTTCAATCGTCATATCACTTACTAAGAGTCCTTCTATGTGGTAATGCGCCTGTGTACATTAATAATCATTACATTAATAAGTCCTATAAGAATTTCACCACTTTCTTGCACAGCGTACTGCATCGTATGATGAGTCTACATTCAGCCTGTTTTGCTTTCATAGGTGCCTGGCCCTTCCCTTCCTCTACCTGGTGCACCCGCTGGGTCTCGTCCGCCGTCTCAACCAAGCAGGCAACCATCCAGGCAGCAGCATCCGGACGAGGTGCAGGAACTGCTGCTGGAGACGCGGCTCTTGCGTGTCGCTCAAGAGACGCAGAACCAGCAGCAGGCGGCGTTTTATGCACAGGTCCAAGAGGTAAGTTTGGACTGAGTCTACCAAATTTCACCTGTCATAAGCTACTTGCTGTATGCACTGTAACACAAGTGCATTCTCCGTTCCACACCATAGCTTGCCTCTTTATGACTGTGTCTTGTCGAACGTGATGTAGTGTATCTAATATTTATAAATGTGAAAGTGAAGTGAGTCCTGCATATATACTTAATGTAGAAGTTTGCAAGAAAAGCACCCTTTACATGCAGAACGAAGCTTCTGCAGCTGCTGACCGGGGACGCCTGCTCGCTGCAGTGCAGGGGCTCAGCTCCGACATGCAGGACATCGGGGCCGCCATTCGGGACGTCGGGGCTGCTGTGCGGGAATGGAGGGCGGATGTCATACGCCAGAACGAATTACTCGTTCAGCTTATGACGTCCGTCCTCGTGCTGCTGCGCAACCAGCCGCAGCCACCAGCCTAATTTGTTGTGTAGTTTTTATTTATTGTTTTTCCCCTTTTGGAGTGCACACAAGCTGTGTGTTTTTTTAGTGGTAATTTTTTCCCTCTGTTTAACGTGAAGTTTTTCTGTTTGGTTTGTGGTGTTTATTGTCTCAAAGCAATTTGTGCAATAATAAGCGCCGTAGTGGAGGGCTACGAAGTAATTTCGACCACCTGGGGTTCTTTAATGTGCACTCACATCGCACAGCACACTGCCGTCTTGTTTTTCGCCTCCATCAAGAAGGGCATTCGATCCCACATGCTTGGCCGCAGCCGACAAGCTCCGTCAGCACTGCACTACCGTGGAAGAACAGTTTTGTTTTTGCTTTCTCCTGCAAGGAGCATGCGCATGGGTAGTCTTTATATTGTTTTTTGTTTGCTCTGCAGGACACAGAAGGTGTACACAGTTGTTTTCCCCCTCTGTGGAGTGCACAAGGTGTGCAGTGTTTTTTTTTCCTTTTTGCGGGATGTAGAATGTCTGCTGTGTACTCCATGCTTACTTTCTTGGCATGTCGTCATTTTGAACTGTGGAGTATTTTTGTACCAAGCTGTTCTTTAGCGTGTCCTGACGTCACAGAGTGAACAAGCGTCTTTCTTGTTTTGCCTGTATTAAAAACGACCCCGAATGGACAGGGGTCCACCAGCTATGCAAGCGAATGTAGCTGCTTAGCCACGTCAATGGGGCATTCTGTGTAGTTAGGACAGTTCACTTTTGAATTTACGGTTTTGATGCTCACTGAAACATGGTATCAATCTGGCTGCAAGATGTTGGAATTACCCGGTTACGAAACCTTCTTCCTTAACAGACCAAATAAACGGGGCGGCGGTGTCGCTATCTATACTCTCGCGTGCAAAAGATGCCACATTCTGCCTAATCTTAGTGAGGTTACAGAAGATTATGAAGTTTTAACACTGCAAAATCGAAACCAAGTGATCTCTGTTGTATATCGCCCCCCAAATGGCAACATGAAGGCTTTTACAGATTATTTTGACCAGATCCTAGAATATGCGTCACTGAACAAATGCTCGCTTTTGTGCAGTGGTGATTTTAATATCAATATGCTTGACCAGAATGCTACTGTACGTGATTTTAACATGAAACTTATGTCCTGCGGTTTTGTAAACTTAATCGAAACACCAACACGTGTCACGCGCACTAGTGCGACTGCACTTGATTTATTAATTACGGATATTGAAACCAGTGTACTCTCTTGCGGTACAATTGCTTCTGATGTAAGTGATCACTGTCCGGTATTTGTCGTTTTTGGGAATGAGCATGTTAAGCGAAACATTGTGAAACAGTCCATACGTGTGCAGCGCATCAACGATAGCTCATTGGAAGCTTTTAAGCACGATATTATGAACTTTGACTGGTCTTGTGTGTTGCAGAAAACGAGCGTCAATGATGCGTACGACCTATTTTTTCACCATTTCCTTCGTTTTTATTCGAAGCACTTTCCGGTGGAAGTACACACCCCTCCCAAAAAGATAAGAAAACCATGGGTTACAAAAAAATTGTTCAAAATGATAAAGGACAAAAATTGTCGGTATCAAATGTTCCTTCGAACACGCACAGAAGATGCGCTGCTTTCTTTCAAAAAGTTAAGGAACCGATTAAACGCGGAGCTACGGAAAGCTAAAAATATCTATTATCAGCGGCTCTTTTCTAACGTCAGTTCAAGTAGACCTGATATTACCTGGAAAGCTTTAAATGATGTCCTTGGTCGCCGTGTAAATAACCATGCTACGAAAACGATGCTTGTCAGTGGAAACGAAGTAAGGGGAAGAGCACTCGCACAACACTTCAACAAACATTTTCTTAATAGTGTTACTTCATCTCAAGATCCTACAGGCACCCTTATCACCGGTTATCCTAGTCAGGTTAGCGGAAATATATTCTTCGAGCCAACTGATGCATGTGAAGTTTACAACGTGTATATGGGAATTAGTAATAGCAAAGCCTTAGATATAAACGCCATGCAGATGACACCGTTGAAATATGTCATATCTATAATTTGTCCCCTGCTTTCTCATATCTATAATCTGGCACTTGAATCCGGGGTTTTTCCCAACGGAATGAAAACTGCAAAAGTGTCAGTAATTTATAAAGGGGGCGACCGAAACTTACCAGGAAACTATAGGCCGATTTCGATGCTCCTCGTGTTTTCTAAGGGACTGGAAAAGGTTATCTCTTCAAGAATAACGAAGTTTTCTGATAAACATAAGGTAATATCTGAGTCGCAGTTTGGTTTCAGAACAGGCAAATCAACAGAAACAGCCTTATTAGCACTGAAAGAAATTATCTTGAACAATATTAATGACAACTTGTATACGGTGGGCCTTTTCCTTGGTTTTAGTAAGGCATTTGACTGCTTAAATCATGCGATCCTTGCTTATAACCTTCAAATGTACGGAATCCGTGGTAAACCACTCAGACTGCTTGAAGATTACCTCCAAAACAGAAGCCAGTGAGTATCTGTAGATAATGAACTTTCATCCCCTTTACCTATTAGCTGTGGTGTCCCGCAAGGGAGCGTACTTTGACCCCTTTTGTTTAATACCTATATAAATGACACTGTAACTATAGATCCTTCTATTCATTTTGTAATTTACGCCGATGATAGCACATTACTTCTTTCAGGCCATAATCTCAATGATGTAATAGCGAAAGGTAACGACCTACTGGATAGATTATCTAGGTGGTCAATGATGAATAAATTAAAGATAAATCCTACAAAATCGAAGGCTGTAATATTTCGCGCAAGAAATAAGCCGACAACACCAAACTGTGTACTGAAGTTGTACTGTGTACTGTGTACCAATAGGAGCAGGGCAAGTTGAGCGGTTTGAGACTGGTTTTGTATTGAGAGCGTTACAGAATCCCCCCCCTGGACAACGGCCAAGTGTACTGAGTTCAATATATGGAAAGATCAGTGAAATTGGAGTTGCATATACGGCGAATCTTTCCTATGCTTTCACATTGGAATTTCAAGGGGATATTCCGTGAGTTCGATATAACCAAAACCTAAATTATCCGGGTTTGATATATCCACGTTCGACTGTGTATGTAGAGGCCAAATTCCTAAAATAATTCTAGCCAGAGCGCCGGTGAATGTGACCTTTGCTAGATTTCTTTTGGCCCACATTCACATATATGTTCTGATATTCACATCTTTGCATTTTTATGCTGTTGTTTTTTTGCTGATTAAAGTACTCTAGATCTGGATTTTACTTTTCTTGAACTGAGATTTTCATGATTCAAAAATTTGTCCAAATCCCAGTTCAGATATCTGAGTGGGTGTTTTCTTTGTGATGATGCATAAGGCATTATTATACATGGATTACCATGCCACATTATTCTACGACATCTTCTTAATAATTTTTTACGAAACTTCTTTCTTGTGCTGTTTAGATTCCAGCTTCAACAGCCATTCTATGCCTGACGTCAGTGTGTACATGCTAAAGCCAGCCCGTTCGTCCGCCTGGCTGCTGAGGCCGCGAAGAATCAATGTATCCTTTCGCGCTTCTAGTCGCGGAGTCCCAGCCCCCTATTCGGGTCTGCGTACCTGGGTGGGGGAGTAGGGGAACCTCCTGTATCAGCGGCAATAAAGTTTGAAATAATAGTAACAAGCCAGCCTGTTTCCTTTTAAGCGATGGAATGACAACGAATGTAGAAGCAATGATTATATTGCAGTTTTTTTATGCCTCTTGTGACCTACAAGTGCACGATGATGTTGCAGTCGCCACTGGGCTTTTGAAACCGAAACGGTATAACTGAAGAATTCAATTATAAATGATTTAGCGGTCATTGTGCATACTACCAGGTAATTCGTGCATTGTAGTGCCTTCCGCATCCTCGCAGAGAAAACTCTCCAAAATTAGGTGTCTATACTCCTTCAACTAAACCTTGTACTCTACAAGGAAAGAGAGTTTTATATGAACATAATATTACAGTGCCAGCTGGATCATTGCAACAGAATATGAGAGAGTGGGATTCAGATAATCCTGCGGATGAAATCTGTCTACTTGCATAATGAGAAAAGTGCTTCAATACCGCCCCTTTTGTTGTGCTGCAAAGATATGGATTAGTTATCAAATCCTAACATTTTCGTGCAAATTGCAAGCATTTTTCTGTTTTCAGAGTACACATGCAAGTATAGGCTAAAAAAGGGGGTCCCATTCGCTAGTCGCTTTCATCCATGCTCAACAAGCAGAAGCCCGAGACAAGCATGAATACTTTTGATGAATCCCTTTGATTAAATAAGGTTGTGACCTACATCTTCCAATAGCCATTGTACCTATACCATCAGCACTAATGCTCTTGTGAAAAAGCAAGTCATCATACCTAAAACTAGGGTTGTTCGGTTAAATAAAGGCTGTAGCCTGGCTACTAAAGAAATGCATAGTCTCAGCCATAGGAAAGTCTTTAGAAAGCCATACTGTTGCCTGTAAACTGCTAAAGAAAATCAAAAATAAGCTATAGCCTGCAAGTGAAAGAAATGCAGGCTATCAACTATAGAAAAAAGGCAGGAAAAATTGAATAACGGGTTATAGAAAATGCTATATGACATAAAACCATACGAAAAGCTAAAGACGCCCATAGCTGTGACTATAGCAAAGGCTAAAAAAAGACTATAGGCAGACATAAAAAAATTATTTAGCTATTTTGGCTAGTCCTCTATAGCCAATCATAGGAAAAGTTCATAGCTGACCATAGAAAATGCTAAAGACTGCAGTACATAAAAAACCACGTCCATAGAAAAAGTTGACTTCCATACCAAGGACTATAGAAAAAGCCAAAGATAGCCATAGGAACGGGTATAGATATTTGGGCCAATTTTCTATAGCCGATCATACAAAGATTATTCTATAGCTGACCTTAAGAAAAACACAGCTAAACATAAAAAATGCTAAAGACGGCACTACGTAGAAAACCATAAGCCCACAGAAAAGGAGAAAAGTTTAAAGACTTCCATACCGAGGACTATAGAAAAAGCTGAAGACAGCCATAGGAACGGCTGTAGATATTTGGGCCAATTTTCTAATTTTCTATAGCCGACCATACAAAGTATTTTCTATAGCTGACCAAAGGAAGTTTTTGTATAGGCATTGAACTCTGATTAGTTGCAGGAGGTGGTCACGGAAGCACAAGGTGCCATACTTTGCATTTTTTATTGGGAGCTCAAGTTCCTGGGCTGCGTGCCCGTAAACAACCGTTCTCTACTGAAGGAGATCAGCTGACCCTCTCGGTACATTTGAAAAGGTAACTTCAATGGAATAATGTGCATCTCAATCTGCATGGACGGCATTTAAACCTTTAATATCTCAACAAATATAAATGGCAGATTCAATACACAAAGCAGAAAAGTGCTAATGAGAAAATTCAGTATCCATCATTCAAGCGAGAAATACAGCTAGGTTTCGGATCACATGGTTGGGTTAAAACGGCATTGTTCAAATCTAAAGCCCCGCTGCTCAACAAATAACTCATGTCTGGCTCAGCAAATGCTTTGAGTTTCTATTTGAGACGACAACTCTGCAGATGTAATATGACAAAAGCATATTTAACGTAAGGAGACAAGGTTGGGAAGTCACGCCAAGGACTAAGTTAAAACATTAGCAGGTCTAAGGCAGACAGAAGATTCTGTAAACTCTTGTGGTGGCATAGAAGATGTCTTGCTGTTAGACAACAAGTAAACATGGTTTTCATGGTTTGGCTTGTGTGGTTTAACGTCCCAAAGTGTCTCAGGCTATGAGAGACGCCGTAGTTAAGGACTCCGTAAATTTCAGCCACCTGGGGTTCTTTAACGTACACTGACATCGCAGTACACGGACGCCACTCCGTGGGCACAGTAGTCGAGCGCCGTAACCAGTGCACCACCTCGGCGGGACTAGAACACTTTGAGGTCCTTGAGAATAAAAAGGGGACTGCTTGTTGGTTGAACTATTCCATTTCTTTGCCAGTCGTCTCTACCTAGATATTTTTGCTATTTAAAGTGCTACCCTATTACATGGACAGTTTTGAATGCTTCTGACCTTGTGTCAAACGGTTTTCATGCAGATCATCACTGCCATGGAAAGCGGCAGCGGAACGTTCCGAGTGTTCATCACGACGGTGAGGAAGGTAGTGCACCTGCTGCTGCAGAAGTCCATATGCAGAAGATATTCAAACAAGCTTGTCCCAAGCTGTGGTTGGCAGTAGCCAACAAACGCCACCTGCTGCTATTGCCATTACCTAATAGCAGCAAAAGTGGAAGAGGCCGCTGACTACAGGAGAAGAAAATCAGCTCTCAATGATAGCAGAACAGCGCCTCCTGCGACAAGTATTGGAATACTACAGGACGCTAGAGCTTGTGCTTCGGGAGCGCCAAGTGAAGGCCGAAGAAGAGCTTGTCGATGTAATGAAAAAATATTTCAGAAAGTAAAATGTGGAAAAGTCAGTTTGTGTTACTGTTATGTACATGCTACCATTGATCCACATGCTGCATGAAAGGCTCAAGGCAGTTTTTGGCTACAATGCTGGCAGCTCGGCAAGGTATATAGCAGACAGAACTCGTCACGTCTAGTCTGAAAATGAAAATGATGCACGAATGCTGGCCGCTGTCAACTTCCATTTCTGTCAAGTGATCAGGCTGTTTGAAAGCCGTATCGTGTCGAGAAACTTCATTTAACCATTGTTGTTGCAGTCGGGCACAGAAATGCTCACAGATGTTGTTTAGTGCGCGTCAGGCTCTGATGATCATGGGAACATGTCTTATGTTGCACTCCATTCTTTTCATAGTGTAGAGAAATCAAGCTTTCAACCTCCCGAAAGCATTTTCTACGATCCTTCTTGTCTTCGACAGGTGATAGCTGAAGAGTTTACTTTCTTCGCGCAAAGGTCCATTATGCGGGAAGGGCTTGATGAGATTCCCCTTCAAGGGAGAAGCCTGGCCGCAAAGGATTATTGGGGGCACGGCTGTGCCATTCAGAGCTATCACTGGAGACTTGAATAGGGCTTCCTGAACAGTTTTATAGCCAGCTCAGATTGAGCGTAGATGTGCGCGTCGTGAAGTTGTCCTGTGCTGCCCGCTGACACATACGGAAACCTGTATTTATGGTCTACCATAAGTCTATGGTAAGTCCAGAAAGATAACGCTGTAACTCTATGCACGAAAAACACATTGTAAGTATGCACAATTCTTATGATGCACAAGGTTACTAATACCCGTGCCACACTGCAAATTTAATGTCATTTCCATCGAATGACATTCGTTCAGGTTAATGTCGTTTTTTGTGCGCACTGCTACACGACCAAAACTAATGACATTTGCAACTGATGACCATTGCGATGGACAGAAAGTGGCAGATATAAAATATTGTACTACATGCTTTAAAATTTGAGAACTTTAACAAAAACAGCTTTAAAATATGAACTGCACTTGTTATTACATTGTAAGCCTCGTGAAAAGTATATTTACAAATATTTACACCAACTTATTCAACAGCGCTAGCCATCGAGAGCCGAGCCAGGTTCAAGCCAGCACCACATTTGAGCTGTCGTTTTTCGAGCAGCGTGACGCCATTTTCCTTTGAAAATTTCCTCAGATTTCTCATTTGCTGTCCGCGTATGTGTAGAAAGTTCCCCCTTCTGCTTTCATCGACTGGTCGCCTCGGTGCGTCTCAACTTGATGCTTGCTTCTGCGATGGACGACGTATCACAAGAAGCTGACTTCCAACGACGGCGGCGTCAAGTTATTCGTGCCATCCTGTGCTCACGAGAACAGCGCCAAAGCTGTCATGTGCAGTATGGAAGCAAGCGAGAGCAGTTAAGGTCGTTAATACGCACACAAGCTGCTGTCACCAGGAGCTTGGAGGAGCAACTTTTAGCTAACTCGTTTGCAATAAGTGCCTTCATGGCTGCAAGTCTGCGAACTGCTCAACGGGAGCGCTGGGTGTTCCAGCGCAACGAAAGATGGTTCGAGGACACTTTGCCCAACCTAGGCAAATCACATTTCCGACAGTCGCTACGCGTCGCGCAAGTTACGTTTCGTTACATTGTTGATGCTTTGAGGCATGTTCTTGAGCGTGAGACCACTAACATGCGAGAGTCCATCTCGGTGGAAAAACGTGTAGCCATTGGACTCTACAGGCTGCGGTCAAGCGCCGAAGACCAAACGATTGCCCATCCTTTCGGCCTGGGACGCTCAACTGTGAATCTGATCAGCAAAGAATTGTTTGCTGCTGTCAGCGAAGTGCTGGAGGCGCGATGGCTTCGCATGGTGAGCCGAGAAGAAATGTCAAAAACATCCGCGAATTCTACGCGGTGAGCGGCTTCCCGCAGGCTATTGGCGCCTTGAATGGCTGCCATATCCCCATTTCGCCGCCGCTGGAGCATTCTTCTGACTACTATAATTTTAAACGGTGGTAAGTGTTTGAAATTATTTGACTAAACAGGCAACGGCATACATATTCTGGCGCCTTCTTCAGAGTTAACGTTTTTACGTATTGGAGACACCGCATGAAAATTAGTGGATGCCTTGGGCTTATTCAAGCATGTTTTCAGTCAAGGCACTGTTCAACCGTATTTGCTACTTATGACTACTAAATGTAACGCCTAGCTCGAGTAGTAGGCTTTATATATCTGAAAACAAGGGTACTCAAAAAGATGTATTATGGGCACCATTGTGTCAAGTGGTACCCATGCTAGCGACAACCTTCTAGGATTTATAATCACCAAGATGCTAAGTGAATGCTGATGCTGTGAACACACGCAGATGTGTCTTGTGTGGAGTGCTCCAATAGCAATGGCAGAATCCCGTTGAAAGCAAAATTTTGGATATCATTCTAGATAACTTGTATTGAATGCAAATTTGAAGCTAGAAATAATCACCTTTTTTTTTTCTTATTTCAGATAAAATTGCACTTCATAATAAAGAGTCACCCACATTGACTTTCTTTCTCATATTTTTTGCAGGCATAGCATCATACTTTTGGCCCTCGTAGATCACAGATACTGCTTCCGGTATATCAACGTTGGAAGCCCCGGAAGCTGCCACGACGCATTTGTGTAAGGCCGTTCGAAGTTGTGCAAGTTTATTGAGAGTGACTGCTTCCAGTCACCTGTGTCAGTGATTGAGGGGGTAACAGTGCCCCCGCTAGTACTTTGTGATCAAGCATTTCCTCTGTCAGCAAACCTGCTGAAGCCATTTGCAAATGCATCGGGACCACATGAGGCAGCATTTAATTATAATTTATCCAAAACTCGACGAATTGTCGAGAATGCCTTCGGTCGGCTGAAAACGCGGTTCAGATACACAATGAAGCGCATGGAGTGCAAGCTCCCAACAGCAAAGCAGGCACTCAGAGCTGCATGTGTCCTGCACAACATTTGCGATGCACTCAATGACCCTATTGAACAGCAGTGGGTGCAAGAGGCGCATCACTTCGACGGGCTGTACGCGCAGCCAGTCCATCGCATAGACGTAGCCAACGGCCAGGGCCGTGAAGTGAGGACAGCCCTTGCCTCGTACTTCAACAAGAAGAACCAACTTCCTCAGTGAAGGTCGCTCAAGCTGGACTGTGATCAAACGTGTGTGTGTGTGTGTGTGGAACCTATAACAAGGCTGTATCATGTAATTAGCATTATTGTTGAAATAATTTTTTAGGAATGAGGTGTTTGGAGAGAAGAATGGGTGGCCATGCCTTCTGTCGAGGGCCCTGTTGGCGGAAGCTGTTTTCCAGACTGTCGACGAGTGCGCATTGATCCTCATGGTTCGAGCTAGACAAAACTGGCTCTCACCCCTCAATGTTGGTTCCGCTGTAGCGTGTGTTGCAGCATTTACCTGACAGATATATATACCATAGCAAACAAGTCCAGTTTTTGCCAGCACAATTTCCACTGCACTGGAAATGAGTGTGTCGACAGCATGTAGTTTATATGGGCCGGCATACATAATGTTTGTAGCTATCTGTGGTTAAAGAAACCCCGGACAATGTGAGATGTCACAACATAAAAACAAGAAATGTAGGTGGGGATATTGCGCCAGTCTATTTTTTGCACAGCTCAGAGAGCACATCAATTAGCCTGTCTTCCCTCTCAGCAGCTTTGATATCTCTCTCAGCAGCTGCCTCCTGCAACTTTAGTTCACGTTCTCTGAACGAAAACTCTTTATCTTTAGACTTTTCGAAAAATATACGCAGCCTGCGTTGCTCTTCAATAAGCTGACTGAAAAAGTTCTCCTTCTGCTGCCTTCCACGCCTTGTAGTAGGAGGCTGTAGACTGCCACTAGGCGACTGCCTCTGTGAAGTGCTTTCGGCAAGTGGCTCTGAAGAATTTGCAGCACATTCATCTAAATTTGCAGGTTCCCTGCACGCTGCTGGCGACTGGCTGGATTCCAAGTTGTACTGCTCAGTGTCTTCTCCATCAACCATGTTGCGGAACAGCTGGAAGAATAATATATGTTGAAAACGATACCATGCATGTGCAACAATACAGGCAATACCACGTCGACTAGACAGCATATGTAGTAAACCGCATAATTTATTGTGTAAAACATTATACATAACTGCATTATGATACATCATGGACACTATCAAATTACGTATACAGCAATTTCCAAGTGAAGGTTAGCAGGGAAAGATGTAACCACTGGCTTTCTTTGTGGACAACACAAATACTGACATGCCACTGGAGTACCATTTCAACAGCATGCATTCATAAACACATTTCAGAGCCTTTGCAAATGCAGTATCATTTTTCTTACTTCTTCCGCTGTGGACTCCAGGTGACAGCCTGTCTCTTGAGCCAGGCTTGAGTGATTGGCTGGCAATGTGCCCAAGAACTTGTGCAGGTCCCAATAAAATTTCCACACAATGGCACCTTGCCCTGTTTTTTTCTTGCTGAGCTCTCTGCAAGAAATAACATTGTGGTGTTTCGTACAAATGCGAGCATGCACGGTACTGCTCGGTCGCGTAGTAAAATATTTTCTGCACTGCCGACGCACTATGCTTCTCGTGTCGGCAATAATAGCAATGTCACGACTGCGCTAAAGGGTATAATCTTGAATCAGAATAAGGTGCGCAACCTCAGAACAGAACCCGCACGATTATAGCACACGCATCCGTAAAAAGCAATTTAATTGCGCAGTACGCAAGCGCGGAAGCTTAACACGTTGCATTCCTACTCGGTTGCTGCAAACTGAGAAACTAATTGGTGCAACGCAGATGTTATTGGTTATGGCAAGAAAAAAAAAACTGCGACAAATATGCAGCTGGTTCATCACGCATGCACTCTGACTAGCTGCCTGCGAAAGAAAGCTCGACGCCTATGCACGGCTATTCCTGTAAAGCGGATTAGGATAGCTGGTTGGAGAAAAAAAAATCTTACCTGTACTTGTTCCCGAGATTCTCCATTTTGCTTTTTATAGCCTTTATCCTCTTCTCAATGCCCTCCGCCCGAAGGGCTTCTTCAATTGCCGAGTAAACTTTAGGGTTCCGCTTTGTACGGCGCAGGTCGCACAGGTGGTCCTGCCGCACTCTGATCAGGACAAATGTTTCTGCCTCGGTCCACTGCGCTCGATATCTGACTACTTCCTCAACCATTGCTTGTAGAACAACTGAGAAACGCCTGCAGCTTTCAATACAAGAAATGGCACTGGCACACTGCCGCAACCGTAACGCCGTAACCACTCGTGCACGTGTGCTAGCATCCAGCATATAAACAAACATGGCCGCCCGTCATCTGATCTGCTGATAGCGAGAGTGGTATTTTTTTTACTGCGCTGTTTGCTATGTTTTATATAGATAAATAGATGCTTATAAAATTGCACATGAAAAATGTCATTATCTTGTTACTTCTTTTATTTTGGGGATTAATTTTACTGAGTCTCTGGTTTCGAGATAACATATTCCCTCGGACGATCGCGAGCGAATGCGTTTTCCAAACTCATTCGGTGCCTAATGTCGTTTTCATCGAATGTCATTACATTTTCTCGTGTGGCAGCAAACAAATGTCATTTTGAACGAATGTCATTCGATGGAAATGACATTAAATTTGCCGTGTGGCATGGGTATAAGTTGATAAATTTAGTTCGAATTTAAAAGCAGCAGACTGGAGGGAGCCCAACGCTGCCAAGGATCGTCTACTTCTAATGTAAAAATCAAGTCCTTCAGGAGATTAGTGATGTTTTTCCCATCACTGTTGATCTGCAAAACACATGGGAGTAGTGACAGCTCCCTGCCGTGTTTGCACTAGCTCATTATTGCGATAGAGTTTACATTGCAATATTTTTTATTCTTTCAAAATAAACATCGAAAGAATGCTGCAACAGTGTAAGTAGCCTTGAAGTTATATTTATGACACTTTACACTTATTCTAAAAACTTCTTAAACATTACTGTTACGCCTACTACGAAGTGTAAAACGTGAGCAGGCTTGTCTTGAGCACTTGAACTTTGGTCGGCGCAGAAAAGAACGTCAAAATGTAATACATGTGGAAGCATTCACAGGCAATACTTGCACTCTAGCGTTGCCTCAAGGCTACACGAATGCCAAAAGTACAAGTGCAGACTAACAGAGTAAGTGTGACAAAATTCCACGTTATTTACTCAGCAGCAAACAGCTCCAGCATTCCAGACAGCTTGCTCACCTATGCACCAACGAAGATCAAGAGAAAAATAATTACTTGCCCGTGTAATTCCTGTAGTCCATTGCAGTCAGTTGTGTTGGGTAAACAGAGAAATGGCAGGTATCCAATGCTTCCAGAGCTGTCGGGAATCCTGCCATAGAGTAAAACTCACGAACGTGCTCATCGATTTCATCGATGCCATCATTCGGAACCATTCCAATTCTAGCACATCTACCACAGTCTGCAAATTCCCTACGCATAGTGTCCACAGTAGACCGCACAACACCTAAGATTATTGCGACCACATGGCCTTTGGCAGCTGAGCACAGTTTGAAGAGGTAGATACCGACTCGCTTTTCAACGCTAATGGCATCCCGCATATTTGTGTCTTCATGCTCCGTCGCCGGCCTGAACCGGTCCACAAGTTAGCGAAAGGTTGCAGGTCCAACGCGGAATGCTTTCCGAAAATGCTGGTCTTCTGTGTTCGACAGTGTCTTCAAACCACCGTTAATTGCGGGGATAGATCCACCTTATGCGGTCCACAGTTTGCTGTGGGAACGCGACGGCGCCACAAAGGGAGATGTTTGCGATGGGGTCAATGTGTGCCTTTGCCGCGTCCGCCATCGCGCGCAAAGATGCCACAGCGGCAATTCTCAAAGTAATTTCGCACTTTGCTTCCACCACCCGGTTCTCGTCGCTCATGGTTGTGGTTGTAATACCCACTTGATCGAACGCAATCTGTTACAACTTCTGCGAAAGTCGCCCCAGCAATGTATGCCTCGCACGCGAGCACGCGGAACCAGGCGGAATGACGAGTGTGCATCCAAGTGGTCAGACTGGAAAGGAAAATAGATATATTTTTGTTACTAAACGTCCGCTTCAATCCTTCAGAATATTTCTTTATTAATAAGTTGGTTACTTTTTCTTGCGTAAACAAGGGTAGTCTTGTTCGCTTATCACTTAAGGCTATGAATGAGTAGACCACTAAATATACATGGATAAACCACTCGGCAGCGAGTACCGCCGAAGTGGTTGGGCCATGGGGGGGTAAGCCATAACCCATGCATGACCCTAGCGCGGCAGTAGGCTGGCCAAGTCGGCCATACTCGTCGGCCCAAGGTCGATTGCCGATGATCGGCCGTTCCTAGGCCATTGTCAATCCCCGACCTCGGGCTGAGGTGGGTGGCCTAGGTGGGCCCGATGAGTGTTAGTCGGCCATATTGGCAAGGGCCGAGCGCGGGCAGACCGCTTGGGTTACTTCAATTTTGGTTGCTGTTACCAGCGCCATTTCAAGCGCAGCGGTTGATAGCCGTTGTGATTGTCGCTCGACAGTTGGCGCTCATAAAGAATGCCTGAATTATCATCATCATCTATCTCCTTTGCATTTGCCGTGTAACTGCGCCACTTCTCCTTTTATTGCATTCGCAATACTCCGCAAGGTTTCGAGCCGTCGCGTGGTCCCGGCGGAGGCCACGCTTGACCTTGGACAGCCGAGGAGGAGGCGGAGAAGAAGAAAACTGGTAACTTACGCTCTCGCGTGATACTCTTAAAGGATGAGCTAAGTGTCCCCAATAATGTAGCATCTTACACTGATAGGGCGTAATAGGGGAAAGCAGGCAAAAGAAGCTTCGGCCCTTGGTTGCTATCGTAATTCAACTAGGGTTAACCAGAGTTAAACCACAGCTATTTTTTTATTTTGTTCCTATAATGCAATAAACCCTCCTTTGGAGTTAAGACCTTAGAGAAGTACTGTGTGACCGTCTCATTAGTTTGAAACCTATGATTACCTTAGCGATGAGAGAGTCCTATCAGATGTGAAGGTTTGATGAAAAACAAAAGTTACAAATATATTTCTCCTAGACCAAGAACATCAGGCCATAAGTGCCCCATAAATGGTTAGTTTAGTCTCTAATATACGCAATTTGCGTCGGAAAGCATTTCTGGCTTTTAAATTGTGTACAATAGTTCGGAACAAAACCAATCAAAATGTCTAAGACATCACTGCTGTCTACGGGTTTGCACAGCTGCCGCGTGTTTTTCTTCGCTCGCCAATAATTGTGCAGTGCCTGTGTCGCAAACACAATATCTTATGTTCGCTCAGGCGTTTGTCAAAGCAGTGCCCGGAAAATCTGCCACCGGTTTGCGAGGATCTCAAAAGCGTTCTCCGGTATTCTTCGAGCTCGGGAGAGTCTACAACGGACCGCAAAAACACAAATAAGAAATCAATCTGGCACTCTGTAGGTAGTTTCTTTACATTAAAATAAATATTTGATTTGTTTACTTCTTCAGTGAATTTGTTGCTATACTAATCGACTTGGAACCAAAGCCAGCAAACATTTTATCATATCTCATTCAATAAATAAAAAAACTTTATTCTTTCCTAAATTCAGGGTACATATAGCTCACCAGTCATACCAGTAGCATCAGTTTATCGACAACATAATTTCAACAGAAATCGCTTACCTATTGTTGACAAATTCTCTTTTCCCTTTTAAGTTAAAAGCAGGATATGGCCTCATCAAGTAAGGCTTTAAGCCGAAGCCTTCATCCCCAACAATAACATAAGGGGCTGTCCTGTTAGAAAGTGGCAAGGGCAGGAGTAATGGCTGTGACTCTAATGCATCTTTCATGTTGCACTCACTCCAAACCCCGCTATCACTGAGTCGCCCATTACGTTCAATATCAACATGTACAAAATTTACCTCAGCCTCTACAAGTGCCATAAGCACAATAACTGAAAAACCCCTTATAGTTCCGGTACTACGCTCCCGAGTTGATAGGTGCATTTATAGCGATGTTTTCCATTCACAGCTTCGATGCAGTGTGGGAACTGCCATAAATGTGCCAAATTGCTTTCCATTGCTCGGTGTGGCTGGGTACCTGCAAAACATTTCATTGATGTTACGCATAATGGAAAGCACAATTCTGTTATGCTATCTGACAGGGTGGCTGAAGTCTAGCTTTTTCAATTCTATTTCCTGGCCTTTGACAGGTCGATGATGAAGTGATAAAGATCGAAGCCCTTTCAGTTGATAAACCGGAATCATTTTCTTGTTTTGCCTTATCATCAAACTGTAAAAGTAAGTATATCCGTCTGTAGGATCAGGTCACAATTTAGGAATAAGGTATTTTAAGACTGTTATAAAATAATTGGAAACGAAAACACGTGAATCGGTAAATCAAATTCCGCTCTAATTCTGTAATAAAGTCTGCAATAAACTACAAAAGCAGTATTCACATACAGGTGCGGGCAAAAGTAAACGGAGCGCCCAGCCCAAGAAAAAACGGAGGGCCAGCGCCGCCTAGACGAGCCAGCCGAAAACAGAAAATTGTCACGCACATCTGGCCGCCCCCTGCCAGCGCAACCCTCTTTTTGCTCTGTGCTCAAAAATGGGCCATGAGCACGCACTCAAAGACAGGTCTGGGACGGTGTCTAGAAAGACTGCATTCAATGCGTTCGCGTTCTCAAGGTGGCGACTCAACCACGTCCTCGCTCACGAGGTTAGGCTTCCTTTTCGTCTTTTTCCTTCCGCTGGCTCGGTATCTTCTTCCTCCTGGTTGGCATGGAAAGAAGAGCGGTGCTAAAGATTTAACACACTCCCGGCCGCGAAATGTCAGGTGTTGATTAACAAGGCCATTGGCTTCTGCATCATTTGAGTATTGACAAATCCATCGCCGAACTTGACCTTGAAGAAGCCGTGTTGTCGTAAACTTTGTACTTGTTTCGTGGTGCCTTATGTAGCCTCCAGTTGTCGAAGGCGAGTAGATGGGCACCATCAAGCCCAAGATAGCGTAAGGAAGAAAGGATGGTATCAGAAATATTGGTGTCATGTTGGCACTGAATAGTTCTTGGCTAGTAGGATTCATCCAAACGCTTTCGTTGCACTCCTGGGACATGTATCTCAGCACCAGGTTGCTCACACTCACTCTCGCGTCCAGATCGGGCTGCCCCTCGCTGGACACCCAATACAGCTCGCTGCTAGACTGCTGAATCGGTAGAAATGCTTGAAACGGCGACTTACTCGCCACTAGCATGGCTATTCACGTGAAGTAGCGAATGAGTTTTCTCATTTCAGCTTCCAGCTGGTACTCAGTGTGGACGCCATCATTGTAGAGCTCCGCAGTGATGTGTACAAGTACGGGCGGCAACATCCAGTCTTCTGTTATCAGGTGATTTTTTTACTTTCTTGCTATTTAGGGCAACATCACCTAATACCTTTTGTAGTTCGTTCCTGAGTTGGGTTCTAACGCTCTCCTGGTTAGCCACAGAATCAAAGAACCACATTCCGTAAGGGTAGATGTTCTCAGGCGAGTGTAGGTAGGCAAGGTACCTGGCCGGAACATTCTCTTGGTGGTGGGTGTGGCTCAAGGGAAGAAGGAGCTGAAACTTCTCAGAGAGGAATGGCGCCACAAAAGTCAAGAAGCGGTAGCGGAGGTAGCCGAAGATAGCGCATGTGTCAGTCTCCCCGATCAAAGTCGAAAGCCGTTGAAACATCTCGCAGGGCCTGATAATCAGCTTGGAGATGCGAAAGTCTCTTCGATCCCGCAGGAGAACGGCAAAGTACTGGTCCCGTTTCCAGAAAGAGAGGTATTCTTCCCAGATATTCAGAAGAGGTATGGCTTTTGTCTGCTGTTTGTGAGCCCGCACCAGACCCACGAAGGATTTCTCCGGCTTGCGCTCGAAGTAGTGCACGTTCTGAGCGTGTCTGTGCATATCGACGTCGGACTTTGGGAGTCCCAGTGCTCGAGCCACGACTTTTGTGTAGCCTTCATAGGAGGGCCGCTCCCACGACAAGTAGCATCCTTCCAGCAGCATAGCTGTTGTCATGACCTGAACTCGCGGCTTGTTGGGCGCCAGAGTGCTTCTAAGGGAAAGACTCCCAGTTCCCTGTCTAGATAACCTATTAGGCTGGTCAGGTTCTCCTCATGGCTGGTTCCAGAAGGCAGATGTCGCGCATGGCACCCTGCAAGCTCTCTAGATCGTTCTTTCCTTTGTACTTGATAATGCAGTCCATGCACAGAATCGACACCTGGTGGAAAAATCGTTTTTTCGTATTGTCGTCGAGCTGCGGCCTAGAGGTATGATCGAAGTAGCGGTGTAGCTTGACCACCGTGGTTGCCACAACGAGGTGGCGGTAAGACCGCGCGTCGAACGGATACTCACTTCCGCTCTATCCGTGTCCACATGCGTGGTCATAAAAGTCGACGCAGGGGTTCACAGGGTTCTGCTGGGCACAGTGCCACCAAGCGGCAGTCCAGGTGTCTAAATAGAGGAGTCTCTGTGGCCGCCTGATTTACTCTACCAGAACGTGGCCCAATAATGTCATTGAAACAGAACAGAAGGCCTTCGGAAGTGCTCTGGCTGCTTATCTGCTGAGTCGATAGGGCACGGGTTAGTGGCCTCCTTGTAGACATTCTTCAGATTTTCAAATTTTAGAGAAGAGCAGAGCTATTCGTCGCTTCATGTTGTGTTCGTTCGTAGTGCGGAAACGTTCCTGATGTCAATTGCTTCGTTCTCAAGCAAGTTGTCACAAATTGAATGGTCCTTTCTAGCTTGGACTCCAAAGCGGCGAGTGGCGCCATCGTGTCGCATCTACGGACCTGCGCCGTCAAAACTGTCCACATCTGGCCCGACCCAATTAGGATGCTGATTCCACTGCAGTTGCCAACGTTAACATAATTCGTTTGCAGTATGTCGGTCACGCTGCTAAAGTGACGCCACAAAAGAAGAATCTATGGGCGTCTCCTCGATGTCCTTGCATATATGAGGAATCACAATAGCGTGCAACGGGATCTCGTAATCCGAAAACTGGCTCTTTAACTGCAGCCTTACAATGCGCCATTTCTTGGCCGCTTGGTCAGAAACGTTTGCAAAGGTATTAAGGGCAATATTTATCGACCCCACGGACGTCGTTTGCAGCTGTCTTGCCAACGATCCTGTAATAAACGTGCGCTGACTGCCTCCATCAAAGACGCCTCGAACACAGCAGCAGGTGGCGGCACTCACTGCCCAGGCCCGGAATGTTTGCAGCAGAATGCGAGAGGACAATTCAAGGGAGGTGCATACGATTGTGTCAGTGGTCATTCTATCCTCTCTTTTTTTTTCTCTGTGTCGTCTTTTAGCGCTGCAAATCTTTTAATAACTATGAACCAACAAGCCCAGCTTGGAGTCTTGCTCTATCCTCTCCTTGAGTTTCCCGCATCGCGGCCGCGTTGCATATGCTAGTGGCGTGTCGACCCTCGCAGTTGGAGCATGTAATCTTACGACGGCAGTCTAGCGCACGGTGTCCTTTGGTCCTGCACCGAAAACACCACAAGCTCAGTGACAGGAGCTTCTTGTCTGAAAGCAGCAGGTCAGCACGGCATGACGAAGTCAAATGGTCGCTAGACGAGTAAAAACACAGGCCTTGGCTATCTTTGAAGATTGAGCATCGACGAAATCGGTCGTTGCGCAGTCGCTGTCTTACATTGGCTGTCATGGTATTGTGTCCGAGTCTCTGACTGTATTACCGGGTCCCCACGGGCTTTGTAGTCGGTCTTCTTCAAACTCTCGACTTTGATCGCCAAAAAAGTCGGCAAGCGATCTAGCTCCGATCCACTTGCTGCGGTATCGCGGACTTCGGCTGCGACACCATTTGCTTGAGAACGGTGGTAATGGATGACAAGAGCGCGCAAGAGCGTTCTTAGGAGGATGTCGCAAAGCATCGCAGAAAACGTTGTCCCGCTAACGTCCAAGAACTCCAAACCTTTGATGTTGCAGAGCGCTTGCTCGTAGAGCTTTCGGAGAGCCGTGGTGTCTGTTTGAGAACGTATGGTTGACAGCGTTTTAAGTCTGGAGAATATTCTTGCTCCAAGCGTGCTTTATCACCGAACCTTTTCTTAAGCACAGAAATGGCGTCCAAGTAGCACGCCTCGGTTGTCAGAAGGCCCGCGATGGCTGAAGCCGCGTCACCTGTTAAGAAAAGTCGCAAATAGTGAAATTTGTCTATCACAGTGAGACCATCGTTGCGATGAATAAGGTGGTAAAACGGCTCCCAAAACTCCGTCCAGCGGCTCAGGTCCCCAGAGAAAGGTGTTATAGTGATCTTCGGCAGCTTGACTCCGGGTCTTGCGGAAGAGGGAGCTATGACTCGATCAACTGCGTCCGAAGGCGAGGTCATCGTGGATATCAAATTACTGCGACGACTCAGAAGGTCTGTCAGCGTGCGCGTCGCTCTGTCTTCATACTCTATGACCGTCGCGTACTCTGCTTCGAAGTCTGCGTCATCACCGATGTGCTCTACAAGCTCGTCGCTGATCTTCTTCAGCTCGTCCTTATGAGCCTTGAGTTGTTCGTACACGCACGTCAATTCGCTAAGCGTAATCGCATCGGATGATAAAAGAGCACTTGCCTCATTGATAAGTCCGCCGTTCTTAGCCCGTCGAGACGTCCGCTTAGATCTCAGCCTATCCATGCGGATGCAGCACTCGCAGCTCTTCGTAAAGTCCACGCAAGACTCCCGGGTTTCGGCACCAAAATGTTCAAATATGGGCCACAAGCACGCACCCAAAGAATGGTCTGGGACGGTTTCTAGAAAGACTGCATTTATTGCTTTCGCGTTCTCAAGATGGCGACTCAACCACGTCCTCGCTCAGGAGCTCACGCTTCCTTTTCGTCTTTTTCCTCCCGCTGGCTCGGTATCCTCTTCCCCCTCGTTGGCGCGGAAAGAAAAGCGGTGCTAAAGATTTAACACTTCTTGCATGCCTTGTCACTGTCCCGGCGTCACTGTCGCGATAATTATGATCATGCCCTTATAAAAATGAGTTTTGAATTTCAGTTGACAAATCATTGAGGACTTGCTGAGATCACAGACATTCAATGGAAATTCAATGTGTGTTGTGCCAACACAACACTAACTCAATGGAATTTGTGTGCACAAAAGTCAACATAATTTTTGTTGATCACTTTTGTTGAATTTTCATTGTTTTTAGAAGTAGGTCGTGGTTTTTAGAGTGCGCAGTCGAAAAGGGAAATGTTCAAGTCTAAATTTTTTTGCAATGATGGGTGCCACTTTTGTGAGTGAATTATTCAGACAAAACAATGTTATGTTACAAATTGCCGACTACTTTCACATAGTCTGTGCATTATTATTCAACCCCTTATGTACCTACCCAATTTTTTAATACAGACTATATAATGCAGGTAGTTACTAGTTTAACAGCTGTAACGATACAGAAAAAAATGGTAAAGGTACAATCTTGTATTAACACGATGCTTCCATGATTGCATTATAACAGCTATCAGAGGCTAGAGTTGGTTCAAGAAACATATAATTAGTGAGATAGTATATGACATTGTACTTTTGAGCACAAAAATAAATGTATTGACCTTGTGACGAAGCCTTCATTTTTTGTCATTCATTAAAGTTAGTTGTATAGACCTTTGCATTGGGTGAGATTGCTGGTGCACCTCCTTTCCAGACTCGGAAATAAGTCTTCCAGTTGGCTGCTTCAACTGTGCCAACATGATGCGTACAATAGAGTGCACTGAAAACAATATGGCAGCACATAGGAAGCCCTTGTTGTAAACGTCTATACCAAGGAGGTTATATAAAAACTGCTGGAGCGGAGGGGGCGCCCGTCAAGTGAAGCCGCCGCGCCGCCATCTTGCGGGGGGCAGAAAGCACGCCTGTCGCCGCAGCGCGCGCCGAGTGTGTACACGGACAAGTGGTGCTGCTTCACTTGCGCGGCATGTAACACGGCCAGAACAAGCATGGTTGGCTCGTACGTAGCTTACGGTTGCACAAACCGCGTGAAGACGACGCCAGGTGTCACATTTCACAAATAAGTTGAACTCGTGAAAGTTTATTCCGGACTGCTGTGCTTCTTGTATTGCGCCGTGCAGCACGTGCGTGCCCACAACCAACAATTTCTTTACTGCTAGGTTTCCGAAGGATTCTGAGGCGCGAAGACTGGGAACAAGCTGTTCGTCGCGAAGGCTGGCACGCAAAAGACTGTGACCGCTTGTGTTCGGTTCACTTTACTCCGGAATGCTTTGACCGGACCGGCCAGACTACGCGGCTGCGCCCAGGCACAGTGCCGGCAGTGTTTCCTGCATTCCCGGAGCGACTGCAAGCGCCGGTAGCATGAAAAGATGTTCAAGACAGTTGCTGATTTGCATTAAAACACAGACGGCTGACGGAGCCGCGCATGATTATTATTGTAATGTTGTATGCTGAACATTACTGAACTTGTCTCGACACTTCATCCGTAGATCCTGATAGGCATTCAGTGTCGTTAGCTTAGAAATTTCAGGTCATCGTATATTGCCGTGCGCAGTGCTGTGCTCTTGGCGAGGTGTGCTAGCGCGCGTGTGTGCTTTTAGGAAAGTTGACGTGCAAGCAGTCAAAGTGCTGGCGTTATCCCTCTAATTTAAATCCGGTTGCTGACTTGTCTTTCCATGCACTTGAATAAACAAAATTTTATATTTCAGGCTAAAAGGAAGCGTCCGCCACCAAAGTCCCGAGACCCTCCATTTAATGAGGATGCTAAAGCACCAGAAACTCTTGCTAATTATGAGGAGGCTGTCTTACCTTCACCTAGCAAGGAATGGTATAAGAATAGACTCCACGCCACTGGAGAAGAAACAATGCACCTAAAGAAGAAAATCAAAGTTCTACAGCAAACCAAGCGAAGGCTACAGAAAAGAACTGAGACAGCAATAGAAATTATTAAAACAATAAAAGAAAGGAAGCTTCTATCCGATGAAGGAGCTGAAGTGTTTAGAGCAGCGTTCACAGATGATATACAGCCGCTGCTGGAAAGGGCAGGAGCTGAAAAGAAAGGGAAATTCCCTCCAGCATTGCGCACCTTCGCTCTTACACTACATTTTTATTCACCAGCAGCCTATGAATACGTTCGCTCGAAGTTCAATGATGCTCTACCATCGCAAAGCACAATCCGCGAGTGGTATCGATCCCTTGATGGACGTGCAGGCTTCACAGCTGAAGCATTTGCTTTTCTGGAGAATCTTGTGCAAACACGATCAGAAGTACTCTACTGTGCACTCATTGTGGTTGACATGGCGCTACGAAAGCATGTTGAGCTGGTCGGCGGCAGGGTGGTCGGCTATGTCGATTTTGGCACAGGTTTGGAAGATGACAGCCTTCCTGAGGCAAGGAACGTTTGTGTCTACGTGCTCGTTGGAGTCAACATGCGGCTTAAAATTCCTGTAGGGTATTTTCTGATTGACTCTCTCACGGGTTCAGAGAGAGCTGAACTCACAAAGCAGTGCATCGAAAAATTGGCTTCTGTAGGAGTCGAGGTCATCTCACTGACATTTGATGGTGCATCGTCTAATTTTAGCATGGCTGCAAGTTTGGGGGCTGAGCTTCGCAGTGGAGGTGAAAACCTTTGCACATGCTTTGAAAAACCAAATGATTCCTCAAAAAAGTGCATATCATGTTAGATGCATGCCATATGATCAAGCTGATAAGAAACTCATTAGCGACTGTAAGCCATCTTGTCGGTGTTGACGGGCAATTTGTGAAGTGGTCTTACGTACAAGCGCTAGATGCCTTGCAGCGTAAGGAAGGTCTGAGACTTGGAAATAAGCTAACAAAAATGCACATAGAGTGGGCAAAACAAAAAATGAAGGTCCGGCTGGCAGTCCAAGCACTGAGTTCTTCGGTAGCTGACGCTCTCGATTTTTGTGAGCAGGTATTGAAGCTCCCACAGTTCAGAGGCGCTGCTGCCACGGCCAGATTTGTGAGGTTGTTCGACCATTTGTTCGACATTTTGAATTCAAGGAATCCTTTGGCGAAATCTTACAAGGCGCCTTTGCGAACACAAAATGAATCCTGCTGGAGGACATTTTTTACTGATGCTCGAGCGTATATAAGCGCTCTCAAGGAGCCAGCTGGACGGCCTGTTCTGGAAGGTGCCAAGAAAACAGGATTTCTGGGCTTTCTAATATGCATGCAAAGCACCGAGGAGATTTTTGATGAGTTTATTCACATGGGCCCTTTGAAGTACTTGCTGACTCACAAGATGAGCCAAGATCATGCGGAGACATTTTTTGGCTGCATAAGAGGGCGAGGTGGATTCAATAATAATCCAACAGCAGCTCAGTTTATGGCTGCCTACAAGCGTCTGCTCGTGCAGATGGAGGTGAAGTCCTCCGAATCTGGAAACTGTTCAGAAGACGTGGTGTCTGTCTTGGGCGCATCTGTTATTGCTTCTGAGGAGAGCGCAACTACGGCTGTCACCACGATGCGAAGGTGTTCCATACTGCAAGCTGAGGACCACGACTACACGCATAGAGTTGACTACCCAGAAAGCCTCTCTCCATTTGTTAGTTCTATTGTACCGTACGTTGCAGGATTTGTCGCTCGAAAAATTGCTGCAAAAAGTACCTGTGACCAGTGCGTTACAGCTGTTTATGCTGAAGAACAACCGGCGTTGGTCAAACAAAAAACCCGAGGAGGACTTGTATCACCTTCAAAAGATGTGATTTCGCTGTGTGAAATGGCAGAGAAGGGACTCCGTCGGTTGCAAGCACAATATGAAAGCATTCAGACAGTTCATCTGAAAACAAAGCACCTAGTGCTGTTTTCAGATCTACATCGGCCGCTATCCCCCCTGGCACTTTCTTGGGTATTAATGTTGTCTGTATACGAACCTTGGCAGTGTTCACCAGCGCCACCCTCAACCATCGCGGCTGACGTGGAACGCCCCGTGTTACCACCAGCGTCACGTAGAACGTGATCAAGAGTGAGGGCGAAAGCTGTACTAGAACCCTCTTATGCTACCTATGTCTTCAAGACTGCCAGAACCGAGACCCCCGTTAGCTACAAGAAGATAAATGAAGGGGAAATGAGGGTGCTCGTTATAATACATGAAGGAAAGAAGCCAAGAGTCGGCGAGGCTTCTTGATCACGTTCTATGTGACGCTGGTGGTAACACAGGGCGTTCCACGTCAGCCGCGATGGTTGAGGGTGGCGCTGGTGAACACTCTCAAGGTTCGTATACAGACAACATTAATACCCAAGAAAGTAGCAGGGGGGACAGCGGCCGACGTAGTTCAGTTGGAAGAGCACCGGACGCGATATTCGGAGGTCGTGGGTTCGGTTCCCACCATCGGCATGTTTTTTCTTCTACTTTGCGTTTAATTATCTTTCCCCTGAACAGACTACATTACTAATTTATGCTATCATAGAAGTAAAAATTAAAAAAAAAGACAAATTACAATCCCCAATGCTCTCCTTGGCCTCGCCGACTGTTGGCTTCTTTCCTTCATACCCTTTAGCAGTTATATTTGAAAGGCCATCCTACATAGAAATAAAGCCCTGTTGAACCAAGGCATTCAAATGTGCCCGCATGGCCTAAGGGTAACATGCCTGATTCAGAATTCAAGAGTCCTGGAAGTCTGATTCTGATCTCACCCACCATTGTGAAAGGAAAGGCTCGAATTGACAGCTCCTGCCAAATCAGTCATGTCGGGGGCACATATCAGACGAGCCTGCGATTTATCAGTACCCAGACATGCCAGCCACCTGCAACCACAGACCCATGCCCGATAAGTGCTCGATTTGTTTTTTTAGAATAGGGAATTAATTCGCTATCGCATTAAAATCTGAGTGGCAGTTGAACAAGCGGGCACACCTTTCTGGTGGTGCACTTCTCACTGTGTAAGCTGGAGCCCCAGTACATGATGCTCTGTGGACCTTTGTTGCATATTGTGGGAATGAGTTTCTGGGAGTCTGTTAATCAACACGACATTCCACCATTTTAACGTGGTAGTGTCCCATTCTCCAGGAAATCTGGCATTGGTGCTGTGAGCAAAAAGCAATGGGCATGGCAGGTGGTAGCTCCAGCAGACATGGCTGAGCACTGATTGGTCATAGGGTTGTGTGACATGAAGGATTTGGCAGGAGCTGCCAACTCAAGCGGAATCGAACTCTTCAGGAACCTTGCAGATTGAGTCGGGCATGCTACTGCAGGCACGTTCATATGGCTTTGTTAAGCAGGACCTTATATCCACGTTGGCTGGTCTCGAAAGCTCAATTTATTGCCTATTATTGACTTTGAGGCCGGAAAAAGTCATGAATGCTTGCACCACGCTCCGCTTCTGTGCTAACAGGTCCGCCTGAATTTCAGAGAGAGTCGTAGTGTCACCGTAAGCCGACGAAAGGGTTGAGACTGCTTACATCAGCTCAGCTTGCATCGGCTGTGCTGCTGCAGGTGAGTCGTCGTCGTCGTCGCTCTCAAACTTCGCAAGTACTTCGCGAATAATTTCTGCATCTGTGAGTCCAGCGCACAGTTTCAACCCTTGGTACACGTCTGTAAACTCTGAAAACGAGGCGCGCAATGGAATTTTGACAGTACGAAAGCCGTCAATTAGCTGCTCACTGCCTGACAGCTGCTTGACGATGCTCTCCTCGTCCAAGGCAGCCGACTCGTCATTCAGCACAAATCCTGCATGACGGAAGCAATTGCGCAGCGTTTTGGGTGGCACCGACTTCCACGCACAATGGACAGGCAGTCGAAGCGATCAAGCTAAAAGAAAAAAAAAGCACTCCGGCAGCGAGCAGCGACGTTCTGGAAGCTGAAGCTGCTAGGCAAATAATATAGCCTCAATCCAGCGCACAGTTTCAACCCTTGGTACACGTCTGTAAACTCTGAAAACGAGGCGCGCAATGGAATTTTGACAGTACGAAAGCCGTCAATTAGCTGCTCACTGCCTGACAGCTGCTTGACGATGCTCTCCTCGTCCAAGGCAGCCGACTCGTCATTCAGCACAAATCCTGCATGACGGAAGCAATTGCGCAGCGTTTTGGGTGGCACCGACTTCCACGCACAATGGACAGGCAGTCGAAGCGATCAAGCTAAAAGAAAAAAAAAAGCACTCCGGCAGCGAGCAGCGACGTTCTGGAAGCTGAAGCTGCTAGGCAAATAATATAGCCTCAATCCAGCGTCAGTTTAGCTGAGGAGCGGCACACAAGGCCAGCATCAGTTTTGAGGCTGTCGGAGGAAAAGGGAAACAAACAAAATGTCGGCCACACCGCTCAAAATATGTGGCAGTTGGCGCGGCTGATGCTTGGAATGTCTGAAAAATCGAATAGCCCTCCCTAGAGCGTCCGAAATTTTGAGAGGCACAGTACATTGACTTTATAAGGTATGTCCTGGGGCCGGGAAAAAGACCCAAATAATCAAGCATGTCCGAAAAATTGGGTGTCTGAAAAATCAGTTGTCGACTGTGTGTATATATATATCGGGCATTAATAGTGAAGTTGAGCGTGCAAGGCAGTGCAAGTTGACTCAGATTGGTTGCCCCCCTTTCTTGGCTTGGAGATCTCATAAGGTAATATTTTGAAGGTAAAAACACAGTGCAAATGGGGACAAAGCATGGTAAATGTAAGACACAAGCACCGTGTTTTATACACGAGTACTGAGTGTGCGATGTAGCCTGCAACACTGAGGTCTGAAAGGCTGCTACCCAACACCTCTCTCCTCTTCTTATATAAACGGTACTTTCCCCTATCTGCATTTGCTGTCCCTGCAGTTCCTACATTATTACACTTTCTCATTTGTTAATTTCAGAACAACACATGTGGCTGCGAAGGCAGGCTCAAAGAGCTTGAAGCTGAACTGCAGAGAGTCACAGCCGAAAGAGACGAACTACAAAAACGGCTTGAGGAAGCTGAAAAAGCTGCCGGTAAGCCAGAAAATGATACCTGTACCTTCAGTATGGTGTATGTGGTCATTTAGTATGCAGCATACATTGTACAGCATCACTCAGTATGAAAGGGACAAAGTTTGAGCATTCAACAAATTATTACAGGGTAATTGAGTGTGATAAGCAGACTTATCCTGGTTTGCTAGTTAGAATTTTTCTTGGTTCTTTTAGACTTTAATAGAGAAATAATGAATGATTTTGTTTTATTTGTGAACTGGTCACTCCCTTTCATGCGGAGCGATCCTGTGCATGTAGTAGTTTTTTGAGTACATGATGAGTTGGTTACAGGGAAACAGCTAACAGTAGACAAAGTGTTCCTGTTACACGCAGTAAACAAGAAATGGAGAGGGTCCATGAAAAGTATTGTGCACATATTGTGGAGACAGCATCGAACTGGCCACAAGACCTATCTATAGTCTGACACAACTCGAGTCAGGTAAAATTGCTTTTGAAGGAAAGGACATTCAGCCAATGGCATCAAGTATTTGTCGCGAGATTGATTTTATTCTTAATAAGCCGAGGTTAATCCTCTTGCACATGGGCTGCATGCAGCCAGTAGAGCGCTAATGTGGCCCGCTGGTCTAAAAAATTCAGCTTTGTTCTGAAAGCATGGGCCAGTTTCATAATTCAGATTTAAGAGCAGACTTATTTTTTATTTATTTATTTGAGTGCGTACAAATCGCCTCACTGGGCATTAGAGTACGAGGGTACGCAAAGCGAGAGGCAAAAGCACTGGAAATAGATGTGCAGTACATTCACATTAAAAAAAAAGAGACCCAGCAACAATTCAGCTCAGAACAGTAAAACACACTTGGGAAAAGTTGTGCAAGTCATAAAAAAGTTAAAATACATATATAGCGGAAAAGTAGCATGCAAAAGCTCCCTGTTGAAAAGAAGAGCAGTCAATAGCTTATGGTGCATGGCACACTGATGCATCAGTTAGTCCCCGTAAATGTGTTTTAAGAGTGGCTGGAAACCTGTTGTCATCTAATGAAACTATTGCATTTGGGAGGCTGTTCCATTCACTTATTGTATGTGGGAAAAAAGCTGATTTAAATACAGATGTCCGACAGGCAATTTCGCATGTTTTACGGATATGGTCGCGTCTATGGGAAATGTATGGGGGGGGGGGGGAAGGGGGTGCAAGGTAAGCATCACGGTCAATGCAATTTTTTTTGTTCATGATGTCGTTTAAGAAGACTAATCTGAAGACGGTGCGACGGAGCTGAAGGGAATCCGATCCTAAATGCTTCTTTAACGCACCTGCACTGCTGTGAAGATCATAAATGTTTAAAATGAAACGTGCTGCATGATTCTGTATCGCTTCAAGTTTCTTGATAAGGACTTTAGTAGCTGGATCCCACACTACCGTTGCATGTTCTAAAATTGAGCGCACGTTTGAGATATATAGAACTTCTTTCATGTCATTTAGAACGTTACGAAAATTTCTTTTAATGAAGTTGAGTACACGACCAGCCTTCATTGCTATGTAATCAACATGCTTGTTCCAGGTTAAATTATGAGAAAAATAAACGCCTAGGTACTTAACATCTTGATATGTGGCTTTTGATGACTATTTAAAAAGTAACTACTCAACATGTACCTTTTTTCGGCTAAAACGAATATGGCAGCATTTTTAGGATTTAGAGTCATATTCCATTTTCAGCACCATGCTATGATCCGGTTGAGGTCTGTTTGTAGATCGTTTGTATCTTCACTATTTTCTATATTTCTATACAATATGCAATCATCTGCATATAGTCTAATTGTAGAAGTTATACCTGAAGTCCGAAATCAACTAAAAGACCTCGTCCCCACATGCTTTGCTTTATTTATGAAAATCAAAAGAGGCATTGGCCACTTAATCTGCATAAACTTAAAACGAATGTCAGCTGCCTTGACAACCCTGCCGTGACAACCTTACACATAATTGCAATCTTTATTGCATGCACTTTACACATAACACTGGCTATTTATTCCTTATGGCTTGTCATCCTAGATGGACAGTCAGCTGACATGCCAGAATCAGAAGACTTGACATGAATTTAATTGTTTTACCATGCTGGCGCCAGCTGTCAGTCAGCTGTTAGCATCAAGTTGCTGAAAAAAACATTAACTTATTAACATTAACATTAAACATTAACTTTAATGAGTGAGAAAAAGGATGTGTATCATACCATCTTTTCTGTTCAAGCTCTTCCGTTATTTTGATTTATATAAACGCCTGGCGTAGACCGTCACTCATGTTTCCTTCATGTTTTGCAGAGCCAGGCCGTATGGTCAAGAAGCTTAAGAAGGCCTTAGCAGAATGCCATAAGACCAATGAAGAGCCGCAGGTTGTACCAGCTGCAAAAGTATGTAACCTCGATTTGACTTGGCCACTCCTGGCTGCATGGCTGTGTTTCAGTGGAACTGAGATGCAAGATGTTCTTGTACAGTGTGATGTCAGTGAATATTCAAGGACCGATAGTTACTTAAGCTATTCCCAGCACTCTGCTATGCTATCCCTCATAATCCAGTAAAACCTCTTTACAAGAGCAATCAAGGGACACGAAAAAGATCTCTTTTAAGCAAGGTCTCTTGTAACCAAAAATTCTAAAGGCACTGTGTTGATCACTTTATTGCACAAATGCATTCACATCTATTAACAGGAAATTGTTCAGGAAAGCTTAGTCTTTCATACTAGCGTTTTTTTTTTTTTTGAGTGCAGAGTGTATTCCTTCTTGTTCTTCTTATACTGGCTTTATCAATTAGTTGATAATATGTTCTATGCATTGCATATTTTTCCGAAGTCCATTTGCTCTTCAGAATTTCTACTTTCAGTATCTTGAGATTGTTCATTATTTGCAGACTCATTTTGTCCATCAGTGTTACCCTTCTTCGATAGCCTCCTTAGTTACCTCTAATCTTTCAGCTAGGGGTTATTTGTACCTGGTGATTTTTTGTTCAGTACAAGTTTACTTTCCTGCGCCTGTGCAGTGGTGAGCAGGCTTGCCTATAGTGCACTGAAAGTACTGTGTGGAGCAAGTCAGTGACATGTAACGTTAGGCGCTCAGTTTCAGTTATGCATCCTGTGGTAATGTGTGGCAGACCAGAGGGATGCCTGCTCATCGCTTCCTTGTCCAGCCTCCATTTTTTGCAAGTACCGTTCGAGCTGCTAGGGCGTCACCATGCTGCTGTGTTTCTTGAGTGCAACGAGGAGGCCAGGCAACCAAGCAAGCACGAGTGACAGTAGATTAACGTGCGTTCCTGCATAAGTACCACTCGCCGCTCCTGTGCTTTTGCGTGGAGGAAGTCATCTCTACAGATGCCAAATTCGCTGTCCCTTCTAGATAACTCAGAGTAAGGACACGCCATCAAATTGCCTACAACGGAGTGTATGGCGGAAACCTTACATGGAACAAGACGAAAACAGAACCAAATAACCAATTAGACCCATTTTTCGCACTCTTAGCCTGGTGGATGTTCTTAAATCTCTCGATCATCCGCTATCACTTGCATTTGCTTTTTAAGCTAGTGATCATCCAATACCAGTTGCACTTGCTTGCCTAGCTGCTTCGGGATTTGCGCAAAACGCTGGCTTTCAGGCCACTGTTACAATCGTTAAGCATGTACCTGGCGGCATGAAGGGCAAGCACTGAATGGAAATGAGGCGCCGAGAACCCACGAGCAGGCACTGCTTTATTTGGCTACGCATGCACATGGGGCGCATAACTCAAACACAGGGCCTCATGTTGGGTGGCACTGACCTCCACAGAGCACCGTCGGCACGCTGTAAACAAGGCTGCTCACCGTCATATACTCTGGGTGATACCAGCTATGTGAGAAATACATAAAAATTTCTTGTAGATGTGCTAATCTTGAATAGCCATGTGTACAGCTTTTCTCTAAAGAATAGGTTTTAAAACCTGGTTCCACAGGCTGCTTTCTTGAGTTTCTGCGACCTCCCGCTAAACTTCACCTCCTCCCCAGTGCCCCTGTCCGATTTGTTGCTATGCTGGCACACCAGACACAGCGCATGGTGTGTTGAAACCCATTTCAGAGAATTAAATCTTACACTAGCGCATTCCTTAGCTTCATGCTGTCAGCATAGGCATCATCCTCAGCACAGACCTTGGCATCACCCCAAGATGCTGTATGCCAGCAGCAGCGGTGGCCAGGCAAACTGTGCAGCATACTAAGTCGCTCAGTCTTTTTTTATATATATATATATATATATATATCGAAAAGTTTTCCATTAGGCATAGTGAAAAGGGAGTAGGGAGTAGGAGGAAGGTAGAAGAAAGAGTGTAGACAGGTCTTCCTTAAATCGCTTAAGTTGCCGATAAACTGGCTGTTTAGCATCTACTTCCTGTAGTCATAGTCAAGGTCCCACCGCAGGCCTACCTTCCGTAGGTAACACTGTCTAACGGATGCCGTAGCTGGGCAGGTCCACAATAGATGCTTTACATTGCACAGTTCTGGTGAAGCACCACAATGCGGGCACTTTTCGGTCACTTGAAAGCATTCGTCACGGTACCGATGACGCACAAAAGATGTCAGAGCCGCTCCTGCTCGAATCCGGTGCACAGATACCGCCTCCTCTAGAGTGAGATTACGGGGTAGAGGGTATGAATACGGGGTAATTAGAGCGCGTGTTTGCTGGTGCAAAGGTTCTTTCTCGGAAACATGGGACATGAGTGGATCTGGGGGAAGAGGGGAAGGTGGCGGGATGTCTGATGTGCCAAGGTGTGTCATGTTATCCACATGGATATTATGTAGATCGTGAGCATGGCCACGATTCCAGTGTATACACACAGGACAGGGGTATTTTTGCAGAGCTGGTGAACCGATTGTGTAATTTTGAATGTGCGCTGAACAGCCTTGAACTGCTTATGGGTGGCTAGGAAGTCAGTGTAAATATGAACAGCATCAAATGTGGGTTTGAGTGGGAGGGAACTAATTGTGTTGTGTATCGCCTGAAGCTCGCTCCAATGCAAGGAGGGTGCATGTATCCATGCTATACGTTGCGCGAGAGTTAGGATGGGGATGGGAGGCACTACGCTGTGAGTGATGCATCGGTGTATATTACGCACCCTGGAGGCAAATTCGCGGCTGTGGAGCGTCTGTAAGTTGACAGTACTACGACCAAGGAGGAAGAGTGTGTAAGCGATGGAGCTGAAGCGACATTTTTCGTGCTCTGCTTGTCTTACACTGGTTGATGAGTTCAGCTAATGTATTAAGTTGGGTGTACTCTTGCTATCTCGTCTTACACCAATACCCATTCTGCAAGTCGCTCAGTTACCATACATATATCTGGAATGGTGACGCAAAGGTGCAGAGGGTCATATGGCTCATCAAGAGCCACTTGTTTGGGTAGGTTCCCTGGTGTGCACATGGGGACTGAAGACATTTGAAGGCACAAACCCCATAGCAGAGTTAATTTAGTCAAGGTGAGACAGAAATGTGTGCACGTGTAGTTTAAGTGAGAGCCAGGCATATAATAAAAAGCAGGTTTCCAAACTTAAGAAAACGAAAAGAAGTCACAAAATTATATCATTAGGTGTTGATGCACAAGCAACATCACCTGATTGTGATAATCGTGCATAGACACCAACTAGCCCAACTTTATACCTGATTGTGACATTGGAAGCAGCAGGGAGGGGAGGTCCTTGGCACATATTAATGGCTGTTAGTGTTCCTTGAGACAAGAAGGTTAATAGTTTGAGAGCCCCTGCTCTAAAACTTGCCGACAAGAGGTTAGACTGTAAGCTATTTAGTAACTTAGTAATACTTTTGCAGCCTTTGTGGAAGTCGCAAGCTGGGGAGGGAGAGGACCAGAGTTCCTTTATGCTTCAAAATATTTGGACTGTACCTAGTCAGATGAGCCACAAGGCTTGTGTTGCCATCTGTGTCAGCGACAGGAAGCAAGTTCTTTTTTTTGAACCTGTGTTCAGCTTTGTGTCATTTGCCATTAAGGCACTCGTAAGATATGCAGGGCAGATAACCGTCACTGTTTTCTGTACTGATGGCAGCTTTTTTGTGAATTGCTGTGATTGCAGGTAGACATTGGAAACGGAGTTGTTGTGGATAAAACACTCCTGGAGCGCCTGGTGCGCAGCTCTGGACACACCAGTGCTGGCAAATTTGCCAAGACACTTTTGCGCCAGGTGTTCGCACCTGATGAACTCAAAGGAAAGTCTCTGTATGGTGTTCAAAACAATGTACAGAAAGACTGTCCGTGTAAAGAGGCCCTGGACCCGGTGCATCTGGAAGCTGTCATATGTAAGTTACTGCATGATTATGCCTCGTACACAAATATAATAAAAACATGAATAAAGAGGGGGGAAATGCTGGCAACTAACTGTTGAAATCTATATATAGATCTGCTTATGCACTTAATTTGCAAAGTAGCCAATTAGCTTGCATAAATGAGTGCTCTTTGGCATTGTTATGACCGACATCCTTGGCAATGTGGTGGAGGCCGCTGTGTTCATAGCTGAGTGTGTGGCAGCAGAACCTTGAAGGGACACTGCGATGGTTTTCAAATGTGCTAGTAATCTATATTTTTGAAGTAGGTTATTTGTTGATCATGTCCGTGAAATTATTTTTTCGATTACACAAAAAACACCTGCACAATCGCGGACTGAAAACGCGCAATTCAAATCTCTCGCGACTGCTACAGAGAAAAGCAGAGAGGGAAACCTCGCTCCTCCGTCCGTTGTGATGTCGCTTTGCAGAGGCATTCAGTCACCCGAGGGAGGTTTTGGCATTCGCTGTTGTCTGGCAGGCTTTGTGGGCATACCAAACTTGTCAACTGAGTGTTGTGTGCCTGATGCAACACTGCTCTGCATGCGTTCGGATGCACAAGCAGCTGTGGCCGCGACGAGGTCGTCTTTCATCATTTCTTGCAATGTCAAACGCTTGCTGCGCTATGTGATGCTGCTGAGAAGAGATAAATTTAAGGTGACTAAGAAAACATTCTACTCGAAGCATGTTCGTGACTGTGACTACATACAGTTTGTTCCTAATGCAATTTCAATAGGGCTTTGTCAAAAAGGCATGGCTGAACCATGACGTAGTTCCTTCCATTTCCTCACACAAAAGAGTTGTGCTAGTCACCATTTCCTAGAACCACGCTTATTGAAGGAAGAAAGGGGAGACAAGGCATGCACTTCTGACTGTAGTTCCATTACTTTCTGAATATTCAGGTCTCATTCGTATGTGAGCAATCACGTTTAGTGTTGATTGCGATCTGTTCAGAGTGCAATCTCATGGTGGGATGGGCAGGCAGCACCTGCGTGTGGTTGTAACTGTGTGTTTTTTTTTTGCTCGAAGGTGTGCTTAGCGGCTTCTTCGCTAAACATCAGACAACTAACTAGCCGCACGCGCTTTTTGCTAAACATCAGACAAATCATCAGCCACACGTGCTGATGATCCTTTGCAAACGAGCAGATGATTAAGGAGAGCCCACTGTTGTGTTGCAGCTAGGTAGTGACAGCTTTAAGAGATCGTTTCCAGCATGGCACGTGCTTGATATGTTTGTGGGACACCTATGGGAGTGTTATTAGAAGGGTAAAATGTGTACCACTAAGCTGAGTATGGGTGCATTTAAGTATGGAGAGCCCTGAGTGACGTTTCCTTCAATGCGTCCAAGCAGCAATAATTGAAGTTGTTTATATATTGCCTCGTGATTTTGCACCCGTTGCTGCCTCATTTTACATAGTTCTGTCTTGTTTGGGAATGCAAATGAAATTAGAAAGGAAACCGATGAGGCTCTTGTAAGAAAACATTTAACATGGTCTCCAGCACAAAAGCTCCGTCAATGCCTCGCGTGCATCGCAGAGCTGGACAACAGCACTCTGCTTACAGTTCATTTGTCTGGTGGAAGCTGTGTACTGCTTCACCCTTTTTTCACAACAATGACTTCTGGCGGGGCGGGAGGCCTGTGACGGAAGTAGTCTGCTACTGCATTGTTTGCTTCCCTTCTTTCTCAGAAATATGCACGCCGAGGTTTTCTTGAGGGCTATGTAGATTCTGATAATTACACACACTACTTTTCAAAATGCCTTACTCTATACCGCAGCAAGATTTCATGCATTTACTCCCCACAATGGAAGTGCTGCATCGTTTATGGGCCCATCTGGTACGGATACATGTGGTGAAAAACCCAATGGTCATTCGAAGCTACTGATGCGGCCCGATGGTCATTTGAGCCGCATCAGTAGCTTCCCCGGTCCTCAAAATGTGCGATGTTTTGGCCAATCACAGGCGGCGGCACAACCCGTGGTGAGGCCCATTGCGAAGGCTCCGTATTTCTGCTGGAAAAAGGCTAGTTCTGCTTGTTCTGGCCGATTTTAGTCTGATATTTGAGTTCGCAGCATGAAAAACTGTGGGTTTCTGCTTAAAGCCTCGTTTTTGCACAAAGTACTGCAGTGTCCTAACAACCTCTTCATCTGTTTACAGCTGCAGATCATTGGACTCTTGTGGACTGTGTCATCACATAATGAAAACATGCCGAGTTCTGAGCAGCAGTTTGTTCATCTCTTGTGGGGGTGAATTTCGCACTGCATAACACAATAACAAACTTAGTATTTGTAAGAAACAGGACTACAGTTCAAATGTACATACATCTTCCTGGCGTTCTGCAGAGGAAAATGTTTAATGAGGCAAAGAGAAAGGTGTTCTGGTCTATGCTTTAGTAACATTTTTCGCGATGTATGCTGTGTGTTGAATTATAGACGTGTGAATCATGCACATTGGTCATTCATGACTGTTTCATTGCTTGTTTAGCAAAATGCATCTGAGTAAAATCCACAACAGTCTGGCCTAGCCATTATGCTACAGTTGTGTGTCGCCACTTGGGCCAGGATATTTTCAACAGTAAGGTGTTACTTGGCATTCAGAGGGAGATGCACTGTATTTTAGCAATCTTTCTGTCTCCGAGAAGTTCGTTGCATGTGCAGAGTGCCACATAGTATCGACGGTCTCACATAGGTTAAAGGACGTGTATGGCGCTACAAGTCCTGCGTTGATATCCTTACATTGTCTCATACATTTTCTGTGCACTTGCTCAAGGAAAGTAAGACATTTCTTTTTGCTATTTTTTTCAGCATTCACATCGGCTGCTATCAGCCATGTCAAGAACAGCTTGGCATCATTTCTGGCGCGAGAAGTTTGTGAATAAAGGTTGGTCAGTGCCGAAATTGTTTGCTTCACTCGCAGGTGCAGGCATTTCAGAAAGTACTAAGCGTACTTGATTGATTGCCAATGTGCACAACTAAAAGTCAACAGATGAATCACATGTTGCTTTTAAGTTTGTATTCAGTCTATAATCAACAGGAAATCAACACAAAATGCATTGCCACGTGCACAACTGAAAGTCAAAACATGAACCACATGTTGCTTTTAAGTTTGTATTCAGTTTATAATCAACGGAAAATCAACACGAAATGGATTTTCCAGACGCAACTGAAAGTCAACACATGAACCACATGTTGATTTTAAGTTTGTATTCAGTGTGTAATCAACAGAAAATCAACACAAAAATTTACAACGGTATTTCAACTGAAACACATAGGCCAATTTTCAACACATGCTCAATGTTCATCAACAAAAATGCCACAGAATATCCACAGCTTTTAAACAGTGCTTATTGAGGCAACCTCACAAAAATTCCACAGAGTTTCAACACCAGTTTTTGTAAGGGTGATCACATGGTCTGGCTCCTCAAAGCGAGCGGGCATTTTAGATGCGCGGACCACTGCCTTGATACATCACAGTCCGCGGGGGCGGCGCTAAGTCAGCCGCTTCGTTTAGAAAGCGGTAGATGCACTTCGACTACAGATGGCCGGTGTGTTTTGAACATTTGTTGGCGCCGCCACTCATTTGTATCTCGATGTCCACCTGCTCGAAATCCGTTAGGTGCCGCCGCAAATATGGGCCATTCGTCCATATTTGCGGGTAGCACCCTTAAACGTCGAGGGAACCACTGATCTGGCCATTGTCAAATCAGATTGGATAGCAAATTTGAAGTTCAGACCAAGTCAAATTTTGAGGCTCCAGTTTGCCAAATTTTCCGGTTGACCACATGAATTTGGTGGTCGTCAGTTAAGAATTAATATACCTATTAGTAGTTGTCGAATAACTCCGTAGTGAGCTTACTTTGGGCGGACAGCTGCGGCAATATTCGGTATACCGGCACTTTCCGCCCCTGGTCATATTACTTCAGACATCTTATAGTAGCGCGAACAAAAACACACAAGACAGGGTACAGGACGAGCGCTATCCTGTACCCTGTCTACGAGATACCATTGTCTACGAGATACCATTGTCTTGTGGAAAGGTGTATGTAGGCCAGACTGGACGCTGCGTGAACGATCGTGCACGAGAACATGACTTATCATTAACAACGGGGGAAGGTTCTAATTTGGCTAAGCATTGCGTGTCCTGTAGGGGTTGCCAGCCTCGGCTGTATGAGATTAGGATTCTTGGCAAGAGCCGCAATTCACTCGCACGTGAAATCATGGAAGCACACTTTATAAAGATAAGAGGGACTGACTGTATCAGTGAGTCTTCTGTAGTGCTCTACAGCAGTGAGGTATCTTTCCTCGATAATATGATCTGAAATGAGTATTCCATTGTCCACTGTTTGTAACCTGCTTCGGACGACCTGTCTTTGGTATTAGTGGCGTTTTTATATTTTTATATATAGATTTTTTACCTTGTTTAATTTTGACTGCTTTTGCTTCGTATACATGACACTGCCTTTGCTAAGAGATATTGACTGCTATTGCTACAATTTTTTTAGTTACCCTTGGGTTTGGTTTTTTACCTTGGTCTTACCTTGTTGGTTTTTTATTAAAATGCTTTTGTTACCTTGTTGTTTGTTCTGGTGTTTTACGGCTTTTTGTTAGACTGCTTTTGCTTTGCTATGGACACTGCTTTTGCTACGAGGGATTGAATGCTATTGCCTCTTTGCTAGTTACTTTTGGTTATTACCTTGTTGTGAGCTCCATTTTTTACGTTGTTTAGTTTTGACTGCTTTTGCTTCAAGTCTTCACACTGCTTTGCTACGTTTGACTGGTGTTAAGATCTGTATCGTTTATTTATCGCTTCCTTGTTGCGTTTATTCACACATGCCTAGGCTTGTCATTGATGAATTTTGATAATGGGTGGGGTGAGTGCGATTGGGGCTATGAACACCTGAGTGGCCGAGGGTTTAAATATACGTTCCTCTTTCCTTCCAATAAACAGTTGGCAGTTAGCGCTCGTCCTGTACCCTGTATTGTGTGTTTTTGTTCGCGCTACTATAAGATGTCTGAAGTACTGCACCAACTAGGCCGACAACACATCTTACTGGTCATATTAATGTCCAAGCATTCACAGTAACTCTAATAAACGAACCCGAATCTGCGCTGTCACATCGAGTTCGAGCATATTTCTTCGGCAGCGAGATAAAAATGAATCCCGGCAGCAACATAATTTCAAAACAAAAACTGCGCTGGCATCTGCGGCGTAAATGCCTCTGCTGCTGTCTGAATGAAGCAGCCTAAATTTAGCGCCGCCCACGCGTGCTCTGCTATCAAAGAAGCAGTCGGCGCCCCTTAAATGCCCGCTCGGTTTGAAGAGCGCGACCGTCCGATCACGATCTTCATTATCGCGACAGTGATGGTGGGACATATGACAAGGCATGCGGAACAAAGGGAGGGTAACGCAGGCGGAGGGTGTGCAGATGGGCGCCACAATTTCCTGCTCTCGGCCGGCTCAGCTAGGCGGCGCTGACCCTCAGTAGTTTTCTGGGGGCGCTCCACTCACCTTTGTCTGCACCTGTACATTCAGATAATCCTGCTTGAGTTCATTGTACATGGCCTTGCATACATCCTTTACAGTCAGTGCGACTGTGTTATGTTTACTTCGAAACAACCATTTTATGACAACTTGACTGTCTCCTGAAAAAAGGATTACAGAGCCACAAAATCATTGATCTATTCAGAGAACAGCTAGCAAGAACAAGAAACGATTCTGTGGTTCAGAAAAAGGCTGTCGTCGCTCATGAAAAAGACGGACACATAGACGCAGGGTTGTGTGCATTGGGGGTAGTTTACATCGGGTAAGTGCTACGCCGCACGAGGTAACATAAAATAATCTTTCGTGGCAGTTCTAGCCGCCGCCACTCCAGTAGGTTACTCATTTTATACCAGGAACTCAGCTGTAGCGATGTTGCGCAAGGCAATGGACAGTCGTTCTTGCAGCAGGAAAAGCCAGACGAAAATTCGTGTCTTTTCTTACAATAACCGGTCTCACTCCAGCTAAACGATCTTCACAGGAGGAGGTAATCATCTGTATCCATGGTCGATATCCTTCTGCATCCTCTAGGGCCAACTCTCGCAATAAATTCTCAAAAGCACCTTGCTCAGGTGCCTTTCGCAACAAGTCCATCGTCCATGTGTGCCGTGCCTTCTGCGACAGGGATTTCTCATCCGAGTCAGAATTGACGGCGCAATACAGAAGCAATGCTGCGGCTGCAGCAGCCGCTCATTGAGATAGGTATATGCACAAGCAGCTGTCTCTAAGGAGAGTAGTCGAGTGTCCAATCAGGGAGTCGACGGAGCAGCGCCGGCGAAACTTGTTTTTCCGAAACATGACGCCAGCCAGAGCACGCGCCTTGCGGTGATTGATTGTCGGTGCCTGTAAAAATATTTGGAAAATAGTTTCTTTTTGTCGTATTGTCGTCCGCCGCGGAGAAATGGGTGTCTAGCAAATGAGCGCGCGCATGCAGGTGAGCAGCCGGCTGTAGAGGCCGTAGGCTGGTATTGCACCCGCCGAGAGACGCACTTCCCTTCCGTTTCGCGTCCCATTCTTGTGGGTAAATGGGTGCGCATTTATACCGTGTGCGGCTTTCAGAAAGGCCCCTTCTCTGACACTACACGTTTATCTTCCGTGTTTCTAGCGTCGGTACCGTATTCTGTGGCCTCACTAGCGGCGGCCGATCTGTTCGCGCGATTGCAAGCACATATTCTGCACGGAGGCCGGCAAATGATTTTGTGTACATGATGCCGTCCCCAGGAACGTCCGCTATCATGACGGGCGGTGAGAGGCCATTCTTGTGGTGTATGGAATGTGTCAGCGTGAGCTCACAGATATATTATTTCAAGAGATCGCTACATAGTTGGGATTGCATTTCACCGGTGAGCATGTGTGTATGCGTCGTCCGAGCCAGAATCGAAGGCGCAAAACTTCGGCAAAGCTTCTGCTGCAGCAGTGGCACACGGAAATAATTCAGTTATCATTGTGATACTTCAGTGCCAAACGCACACATAGTTCGGCAGCGTGGGTGCGTCCTATTGCGGTGATTGATCGTTTTTTAAACAGTACATAAAAAATGTTTCCCTTCATCGCTTTGTTGTATGCCGCGGTACGGCGTTCTGTAAACAGCCGTGCAGGGTGCCGTTAATTGGCACCAGGGCCATTGTGGCTTCCCCCCTCTTTCGGGCGTCGGTGTCACCCACGGCTACGCTAGAGAGGCAGCAGAGGAACGTCGCCAAGTTGTGTTTTCGGTGTGACAAAAAGTTCGCCAGGGGTTTCAGCAGAAGTTTCCGTTCAATGTAGCCAAGACAAGAGATTTTTAGAATACGGGGAGCGAGAATAGGGGGACTCTATCCATACGTGTATAGCATTAGGGGAACGCGTCCTCTTCCTCTGCTGTTAGAATAGCGGTGATAGCGGTCACTTAACGTTGCGCGCATGCAGTGCCATGATGGCTTAAAAGAAAAACTTGCAGAAAAAATATCTTGATATACATGCTGCTCTGTTTTCATTACATTAATAAACACTAAGTAAATCATATTAAATTACATATAAAGCTCAAATACATGTGCAAAGTAAAAGATTTTTTCTTTTGAATTTTTAAAGCGAGTCGAAATAGGCCGAGACTATCCACGCTGGGAATCGCAGTTAGCCGTTTCTTGTTTCTTGCGTTCGTCTTGTCTGTGCAAGTCTGTGCGTTCGCCGTCTTCTGTAAGCACACTTTTTTGTGGCTTTCAAACTATGCGCAAGTTTAGGCGATCGCAGGCAGATTTACTTTGCGACCAGCTGCTCTATTTGGACCTCAGCTGGAATGATTTAGAGGACCTTTTTCTTCGGTACCGGGAGCCCGCGCCGCGACGCTATGCTTGGTACAACGGATTTCTGGACGTGGATTGCCTGGACGAAGAGTCGTTTCGGCGGCTGTTCCGTTTCGACAAGGAGCATTTTGGCGCACTGAAGATATCGCTGCTTGTGCCTGATACCATCCTCAGTAGCCAAGGCGTCAAGGTGTCTGGTAAAGAAACGTTGCTCATGGGTCTACGCCGGTTGGCATACCCGAATCGGTGGTGGGACTTAGAGCCCATCTTCGGCCGGGAATGCTCGACAATGTCGAGCATTGTGTCCTCCCTATTCGGCCACAGTGAGGCCACCTTCGGTCATCTTCTGGACTTGAGGAGGCACGATTGGCTGCAACCGGCGGACTTGGCTCGTTTTTATGAGATGCGTACACGTCAAGCAAGACGAGTTTCATTCCGCAGCCTAATAAAAAAAAATGTTTTGGCTGATTTTTGATAAGCAGACAACTGCATAATAGCAGAGAGTGCCTGCTGATAAATAGGGGTTCAGTGCACACTGTGTGTCTCAAATCGTACCGGAACCAATTATCACTTTACGGACTTATAACTCGCACGACAGTCCGAAAGCAATGTTTTCGGAATGTAGCATACCAGTGACGGCACGGAAGCGTTTCTCATGTACCGTCTCTGTCAAAAGTAACCAGGCTGCTGGGTTTGCTCCTCAGCCGTGTTTAGAGCCCTTGATTTACCTCAAAAGGCAGAAAATGGTCTTAAGAGATAAAATAGAGTGGCTTTTGCTCCGTACAGGTGACTAAGAACTTGGGATGTCCTAACGCTGAACTAGAGGGCTAAGGAGCGAACCACGCAACCTGGTTACTTTTGGCAAACACGGTACACACACACACACACGCACACACACACACACACACACACACACACACACACACACACACACACACACACACACACACACACACACACACACACACACAAAGGAATGTTCTATTTTCATTGCAGGCAGTTTATCGCAGAGGTGCCCCTCTCACCAACTGTTGGGGGTTTGTGGACGGCACTGTCAGACCCATCTGCAGTCCTACCAAAAATCAGAAAATCAATTTTTCTGGACATAAACGACTGCATGTCGTTAAATAACAGGCCATTATGGGTGCAAATGGCATTGTGTGCGACCTGGACGGACCTTACCCTGGGCACAGGCATGATGCTGGTGAGTGAAGCGGATCCAAGTTTTCGATATAATAAATTTATATATACTCACTTGCCAGGTATATCAAAGCTTGCAACAAAATTTCGCATTACTGAGAAAAAAAGTTTTTGAAACAGTAAGAAAACTTAACGCAATGTTATATTAGGCAAAGCAAACAAGCCCATGGTATTCATCGCACAGCAGTGCACAGTGAAATAACCAAATTGCTAGCTCACTATAATGTACCAATGCAGGAGTGTGCACTTAAAAAAGGGCGTGTTGTACATATTTGGTGCACCAGTCTGTCACAGGCTGTGCTCGCAGGCTCTGAAGACATTCAGCTTCTTAGCAGCATTGACCTGTAAGTCCCTGCAATGGGTGGAATATATGAATTTTAAACATATAAAAAAGGCAGCGGTTGCTGTCGTTGAGAACACAAAACAAAACTCACTTTCCTTGACAGTGTCAGCTAAATAACAACTCTAGCAATGCTTCATGACAGGTCTGCATGTTAACATGATAGTGTTAAAACTCTGGCGTCGGTGTTGTTGGTGTTGCGAGTGAAAAAACACAGGCAAGGATTTTGACAGGTATTGGCAGGTAACATGGCCATGCACTGACTGGGCGTTGGGTTGTGTGATGTCACAAGACCACACGACATGGGCCAGTTGGCAGGCACTGCCATCTCGGGTTTCATCTTCAAGATTGAAGGGTGAGATCAGAATTCAGCCTTCCAAGAATCTTGAGGTAGACACACTACCCCTGAGCCACACAGGCACATTTTTACGGCTTATTTAAATCAGCAACATTTGTTTTTTCAGGGCTAGTGAGTTCTTGTTTTCCAAGTGGCATTCCTTTTAGCGTGACACATAAGGGGGACAAGACATAGCGCTTGTCTTGTCCCCTTTATGTGTTGCGCTAAAAAGAATTCCACTTTGAGAAAGCTTGGCTAAAATGGGGATTTATATTTACAGGGCTCCTTGATTTTGCTGCACTTTCTGCACTAGATCGCAAAAGTGTCATGCCGGTGCCGAGCCAGTTCTTCCGACGCGAGTGCAGCCTGGCACTAGCACTCTCGGTGGAGCGGCCAAATAGAGTGCAAAAGTTCAGAAACGTTAGTCTGTTCTGGTGAGTGCTTGTCAAGATTCTGATAGTTCTATTGAATGCTGTACATTTGTTTAAAATGACGCATCTCACTTGTCAGCGGCCATATGAACCTTGTCAATTCCAAAGTGATAAGTTAAGAATTTGTCTCTATCTTTTCTGTTGCATTGTGCAGTGGTGCAGGCCAGCCGAGTCTTGGACTTATAATTCAAGGTTATTTAGGCTGTCACTGTTAAACTCACGCTCACTGCTGGTGGGCGGTGGCCACGGAGTGACTGTGACAGCCTGTGGTGTGGGCAGACTTAACAAGTGAAGGCATGGGCACGATGACCTCAGAACCAGCCACTACTGTAAGCAAAGATGCCACTCAAGCTGCCACATGCTGAATGCTCAAGCATTCAGGAAAAAAGGAATGTTTCGCTGCACAGTCATCACGGACGTTTTGATCGGCCACAAAAACAGTTGTGATGGCCAGTAAGGTTAAAGCTGGACAATTTTAACTTACGCGTACATTATCCCGGTCACAATTGTGCTTGAAATAATGTGATGCAACTTTATGCGTCTAGTGGGCATGGTGCACGTGATGGCCTGCCATGCACGAATGGCTGAACTCCTACTATACCACTATAAAAACTACTGAATGCAGCTTTCTACGCTGCACAAGCTGCAGAGTGAGTTTTCATCATAGCCATTCACTTCGAACAATGAAACCACGAAACAAGAGTGCCATATCACTCAGCCATTTGCACTTTTTCGTTATATTCTTGTAGTGTCCTACACTAAAAGGCATAAAATTGGATGTCTGGTTGGGGCAGTAGAGATTTTGTTCACGCGCCTATCCATGGTAATGGCACTAAAATACATGGGCCCCAATCAGCACATGTGCATTTTCCTCTTGTCCATTGTCCAGATGAGTTTCCATATTAACGAGGCATAAATACATTTAAAAAGTTTGGTCCCCAGAAAAAGTGTCCATAATTTAAGTAGTCTATATTAACGAGGGCTGTATTAACAAAGCAGGACTGCAGATGTCACGAAAAATAATTTGTTCATTGTATATTAAAGATGGTATATTGTTGAATATATATCAGAGGGCATCATGCCAGGTTATGCAAAGATCTCTTTTGTATCAACAAGACCATACCAGCGCAAAATCAGTACAACGTCTCTCGTAACCCGAGTTGCTTTGGGACATTCAACCCATAGACCAAACTAAACCTTATATTATTGCTTGCTTACGTGCAACAGCAGCAAGTGCTACATGCTCATTACTTCAAAACAAAAGCCTACTGCAGAATGTTGTTTCTATTAGGCACCCACGTTGGTGACAGCAAATAAATGTCCTAGCAGAATGTTTTTTTTTTTCGTGACTCGAGCTCGGCCAATGAAAACAAAATCTGTGCGCTTTGCTTCAACATTTCCCACATTTGTCGTTCAAACGCTTTGATTATTCAGTACTGTTTTGCATTTTGCAGGTATCCTGCGTGACAGTGGGCTCTATGAAAAGCTGTTGGATCTGGTCCAAGGTTCGATCTTCACAATCTACGGGGACCCATCCTACTCCCTGCGTCCGCAGTTCCATGAGCACTGTTCGTCAAGCCGTTGAGGGGGTGTTTGGGAAAACTGTCAGTCTTTTTGCATCCTTGGATTACAAGAAAAATCAGAAGTTGTTACTGCAACCATACTTGCCAACTGTCGCACATGTTTGTATGACAGCCAAATCAGTGAGTTCTTTGGTTTTCGCCCGCAAACTCTGCAGGAGTATTTAAAGCCAGCTACCTGAGCATTTGGAGTTCCATCAGCATATTACATGAAATCTTTTGTTTGCAAACCTGACCGCAAGTAGTTCCTTTTCAATTGGAGCATTACTGCTGGAGGGTGTAAGAGCTGTTGGAAGCATACACCATCAATCCACAAGTTCAACTGTCCACTATTTCATCTAATCGCATGCTCACTAATGCCCCTTGACATTTTGAGAGAATTTGATCCTCTTATGAGACTTGTTACACAAAGTAATCATTAAGGCCAAACCTAGCTAGAGCTTTTCCTTGTGCTTTAGGCAATATTCTCAGTATGCATGTCAGCACTTCCCCTGGGGTTTGCTCCATTAATCTGGAAGTGTGTGGATGCTCTTAAAATAACATTAAAATAGGATTTGGCTATGTTGAGATTCTCTTCAAAATCAAACTTGTTACGGAAGTTTTTTTTACTGTGGCATACTATTTAGCACCCTGTGTTGCAGTTTGCATTTCACTGTGTTCTGTTGTGCTGTGTGTTTAGTGTGGAGTGGACACAGGAGTGCTTAGTTTTTTCAGCCATGAGCTTGAAATATATTCCGGAAAATGCTGGAAAATATTCGTGCTGCCTGTGTCACAGTGCACGCTAACAAATTAATTTTGTCTACTCTGCATGGTTCAGGATATTGTTGCGTGTCAGCACCATATGTTACCTCTGTTTCCTGGCAGCAGAGAACCTCACGGTGAATGAATTTTCACCATTTGAGCACTGTAGCACTGTACCACAAGGAAAAGTAGTAAGGTTGGCTTTAAAATCAGTATGCAGAAGACTAAGGTAATGTTCCTCTGGAAGGTAAGGAGCCTCTGGAAGGAACAGCAGTTTACGTTAGGTAGGGAAGCACTGGAAGTAGTAGGTGAGTATGTCTACTTAGGACATGTAGGACAAAATTGATGATAAGAAAATAGAGTAATTTGTTTGTATTGACTGTTAAAGTATATTGATAAGTCATATATCATTGGATAGCTTATGCAGAGTATATAATTGCACTAAAGTAATCATAGGTCCTAACTACTAACTGGTAATTGAGTAATTGTGAATAAATCTTGGCTTGAAGCTACACCATTAAGTCAAGTATTATTGGATAGCTTAAGTGAAATATATCTGCGCAGTGCCAATTGTAAGCCCTAATTAATTACTGTTATTTCGATAACTGATTAAAACTGAAATTTATGCTACAACATCAAGTCATTATTGTTCGAAAACTTGTTTGAGTATAATTTCACTGAAGTATTCCATGTCCTAGTTGCTATTAATTAGTTGATTTAATGAATAATTGAACTTAATGCTAAATTTAGGCATCAAGTTGTATATCATTGGATAACTTACAGTGAGTATGAGCACCACAGTAATTGCTGGTTTCAGTTAACAAGCATTAAGCAGTTAAATGTGGTTACTAATAGAGCTTTAGCCCACTATAGCAAATCATATATCATTCAAATGTTCTCATGAGTAAAACCCGAAATCCTAACACCACAGCATGGAAATACTAGTACTTACTGCTATGAATTCCCAGCCCGCAAAGAGACGTAAGTCCACATGGTAATTTATTTATCAGTGCCTGTATGTTACACTTAATATCTAAAGTGAAATGTTTACAATTTGCTTACAATAACTTACATTAAAGTTTACATGAAGTATTTTGGTAAATTCCTGTGCCGGTTTCCATTGGTGACGGTGTCTTGGTGGAAAAATCTACTCTAGATCGGCTGCGTACCCACTGCAAAAGAGCATCGGCTAAATTTGCTAGGGGCCTGATGCGAGCACTGTTCACTGAAGATGAACTCAGAGGAAACTCTCTACGGCAATGGAACCAGTTCAAAAAAGGATGCACCATGCAAAGAAGCTCTGGACCCTGTTCGGGTAAATGCTATCATCGGTAAGCACGACACTGTAGCAAATTGAGCATATGAGCAGCGAAAGCCATCTATGTGAGACTGATTTAATTAATTGCAAATTCTCTATTTTCAGGTTACACTTGTGGCAGTTTTGACACCACAGTGGTGCAGCTTAAGAACAGCCTGTCGTCGATGCTTTCAAGTGAAATTAAATAAAATGCAAAGTTTTGCATTAGCTCTATGTGAGAATCTGGATTCCAATTTATTTCAAAGCTTTCTGGGGCAATTCCAGTCTCAATGGCTATAACATTCTCCATATAGGTGCGCACAAGCATCTCTAGGAACATTAGAAACGCATCAAACAACATACATCATGATGACAATAGTCACTCGCGCATTAAGAGTTCAATAAAAATTCATACATTAATCATGCATCAGAAACAACAGTGACTCGTGCATTAAGAGTTCAATAAACATTCATGCACTAAGAGTGCATCAGAAACACGGTGGCCAACTTTCTTATGAGACTCATTAAGAATGCATAAAGAAAATCTACAGAAATGTGAATGTGCATGATGAGAAATGTAACCAACATTTAATAAGAAACTAATTAGGCTTTTTTGTAAGGGCAGGTAGTAACCGCAGATCCGGACCATGAAAAGGAAATAAGAATAGGATTGGAATGGAGCGCATTTGGCAAGCACTAACAGAGTATGACTAGCAGCTTACCGGTATCGCTCAAGAGGAAAGTATACAACAGTTGCATCTTACCTGTACTCACCTATGGGGCTGAAACGTGGAGGCTAACCAAGAGGGTTCTACTTAAGTTGAGGACAACTCAGAGGGCTAAGGAACGAAAAATGGTAGGGGTAACATTAAGAGATAGGAAACTTGCAGAGTGGGTCAGAGAAATAAATCAAGTTACTGACATTCTAGTGGAAATTAGAAGAAACGGACATGGGCAGGACATGTGCGAAGAGAGGATAGCCGATTGTCGCTTAGGGTAACAAACTGGATTCCAAGGGAAGGAAAGCGTTGCAGGGGGCGGCAGAAAGTTAGGTGGGCGGATGAGGTTAAGTTCGCAGGGGTCAAGTGGATGCAGCCAGCACAGAACCGGGTTAATTGGAGAAATATTGGAGAGGCATTCGCCCTGCAGTGGGTATAGTCAGGCTGCTGCTGATGATGATGACCATTGTAAATGCCACTTGCCACCACCAGAAAGTTTCTGCCTACTGTGTGTTGGTCTTCGGGCATTTACTGGTTTCACGTCAGCTTGCCAGCACTCGCCAATTTGCAGCTGCTAACATTGTTTGCTAGAGGAGCATGCAGTTGCTTGTGCAGTAAATGTATACAAAATGTAAATGTATGTGCTGCGCAAGCTTCGCAAGGCGTCAAATTGTAAGTGAGAAGCCATGCGATCGCTAAGTTCTGCCAAGCGTGCGGGCATGCCAAGCGTGCCACAAGGTACTGTACTCCGTCCATTACTTTTCCTAATCTATATTATTGACCTGGCTACTGATATAACTTCTAACATACGACTATTTGCGGATGACTGCGTAATGTATCGACCTATCGCTAACAGCAACGATACTAAACTGTTACAGAACGACTTGAATTACATCGAATCCTGGTGTAGCAAATGGCTCATGTCCCTAAACACAAATAAGACGTCATTAATTACATTCCACCGTAGCCAGTCCTTTCCTTCACCTTCGTATTATATATTTGGCTCTAAAATTTCTGCAGTTGACTAATAAATGTATTGGTGTAACCACTACCCGTTCCCTCACTTGGTCTACTCACGTCTCTAACATTGCTAAAGACGCCAATCGCACGCTCGGTTTTTTACGCCGTAACTTGCGACTTTCACCTCCTTCTGTCAAACTGCTGACCTATTTAACACTCGTCCGTCCCAAACTGGAATACACATGCGCAGTTTGGGACCCTCACGCGTCTAACCTTTCCCTCACCCTCGAATCCATCCAAAATCGTGCAGCAAGGTTCATTCATTCAGACTACTCATATCACTCAAGTGTTACTGATTTGAAGACAAAATCGAATCTCCTTTCCCTCCAATTACACCGCAAAATAGCCCGGCTGTGTCTTTTTCATAAATTTTACCATTCATCACTAGGAAACTGTGCCATCATGCCCTGTCACCGCGTATCCCATCGACTTAATCACAATAAAGTAGTATACCCGCCATCCGCAAATATCACTGCACATCTAAATGCTTTTTTCGTCCAAAAAATACCGCTTTGGTCCGATTCTGCATTTTTGAGCTCAAATAGAGCAACTCCATTCACTATGAATTTCAGTTACAACAAACACAATCCACGGGATTGTCAAATTCTCATGAGCTCGATCATATTTAGAGTCCGGACACATTCGAGTAGTTTCTGGCTACCTTATAAGTGATTTCTTCGTCATGCTATCCTTATTAATGTAAAAAAAATACATAGATCCCTATGGGAGGTGTACATATATAGTCACACTGTTCATTGTTTGAACGGTCTCCATACTAACAGAGCATATAACTGAATTAAAATGGTTGTTTCGTCTCAAAAACTTAATTTGATTCTTCCACATTTACAGTGTCCACATTAGCTAAGCATGAGTACGTGTGTTTCGCATTCATTAAGGAAATATGCATTAGGATGTGTACTTAATGTGAGCCTAATGGTTGGTCAGTGCAGGACAGCAAAATGTTCGGCTCTTGAGTATGAACGTAAAGTGTTCAGCAAGAATAACTTGTGTCCGCACATAATCATTCACACATATTGACACATGGAATTGGTGGGTACCAAATGAACATTTTGTTTCCATGACTTAGTCGTACCACATGACTATGAATCCCTAAACATAGGACCTGAAAGGCAGAAGCAGCTGAGCTTGCCGATTTTCTTGTTGATCATCTTTTCTGCTGCACAAAGAATGTGTGTATGACTAATGTGTGTTGATGTTTCACTGATGAACACAGCAATTACGGCATGTGGATAGGAAACAGTTTGTTGTGCAAAACATGATTTTGTGAAATGCACATAGGTACATGTCTGTGTGACCAGTGTTTGCAGAACTTTACACACAACCCTCATAGCACTAAAAAGTCATTCTTGTGTTTAAGGTGCAGAGAGTGTCTATTTGTATGTCATATGAAACACAATCTGCAATTCAGTGAAGTCTTTGCCAGGCTGCGTGAACACCTGTACAGGCATTCTGTTTTCCTTTTCAGTCCTGCTGTCAGTTATTATTATGTCAGTGTTTCTTGTTGCCATCTGTTTACATTTGGCTGCAGCACACACTAATGACTGTGAATACATTGAATATTTCAAGGTAGTAATTTTTTTGACGATGTGGATGTGGAAAAGCAATATTAAGGGTGCTTGCAACTGTTTACTCAAGACAGAACTGAGCTTCACAGACTCCGAAACAGTTCACTGAAATGGCACTAATCACCACTTTGCAGATTTTAAGTGTCTTCTTTTGACAGCATCTTGGGTACAAGTTTTATGAGTGCCTGCTGCTGCTCAATGAATATGCGGCGCTCTTCACTACGCTCCCGCAGCTCGACTTCCCTTTGATTTCGTCGTTCTGCAGGTTCCTGGGACCGTAGCTTCCTTTCCTCGGCCCTGTCTTGCAGGTCCATTTTATGAAGGCGCCGCTGTATGGCAGCTTCTTGGAGACGAAGCTCTCTGTCCTCAGCTCGCTCTTTGCAAGCTACCTCCCATTCTCTTGCATGCCGAAGCAGCTTTTCGCGCTCTAAAGTTAGGCGATCGCGTTCAAACGCCAACCGCCTCTCTTCAATGGTCCGCTCTTGTTCTTTTGTGGTCTTCTCAAACTGAAGCCTTTTTTGAAAAAGGCCAAGTTTCGAGGCTGTCGCCTTTTTGTACCTGCATGTAAAAAATTATGTAACAACATTGATGCTGTTGATGTGTAGTATTCATAAATTAGTCACTGACTGCCAACAGCAAACATATTGCAAATAAGGAATGTAGGAGGATGCAATAATAGAGGAAGAAGTAACCAAAAACGATAGATGCACAATACTCGCTTGTTCTTGATGATCTTTGCACTTGACTCAGTAGGTACACATTGAACTAAACTGGTTCATACCACTTGTTAAAACTGTGCAGAGAGGTAGACAAGCTGGAGACAGATGAGTGCCTTTACTAGGGAAAAGTTTATTCCACATGCTCAAGATGGGAAGCATTCCTTTTTATACTGAGGGACGATGTACAAAGTACTATATACGGAGAGCAGTGCGTGCGAAGCAATTGATCAGCGAGCGCAGTTCGAGTAGGCGCCATACCTACATGTTTCTTGCTTTTTGCAAGATTTTCCACTTTTCATTTACAATGCCATTGTTCAGGTTACCAAGTCGAGGTTCTGAAATGAAGCACTGCCGAGCAAATTATTATTGAGGGTGGAGGGGGGTAATACTTCTGACCAGAAGAAACGCCCACTAGTCGAAACGTTGGCTCGGCCTGCAAACTGAGGCGTATCCCATTTACCCTTGTTCAGTGCTTCTTCATTCTGTCACCAGCCACTTAAGATCTTTGCAGCCTGTCAAAGCTGCCCATACCGCAGTGGCCCATCTGTTGCAGCTAAGAAAGGAGGGCTAAAAGTAAAGAAAAGCCTAAAGTGCAGTGAGGAACCACAGCACAGGATTGCTGGTCATCAGAAATAGGCAAAAAATTGCAAAACAAAAACTAGTCATAACGTAGGTTCTATATCGCGCTTGTTGTCACGTGACCCTCTGCGTCTGATGTGCAAAGGTTGAGTCTGACACAGGCATTGACAATTGGTCTGAAATTTGTGATCCTTCTCTTTACACTCAGAGGGCTTGCATGCTTTTTCATAGCACATTGCAGCAGATGCATCTTAACCACGAATTTGACTCTCCCGGCACTTGCAGTTTTCAAAAAATCTGGGAGCAGTAGTTGTAATCATGCTCCATGCCGACCGCGAGTATCCCTTCCAAAGGTAGCAGTGCTATTATTACGAGATTTTCAAGGGAATTTTTAGTTTTTTCCTCTAATCCAGGATCAGTTTGAATGAAGTTGTGCTTCTGAAATGAAAAACAATCCTCGGAGGCTACTTGGAGTAGAAGCTCGAGTCTAGGTTTTGGTCACTCTTGTAACGTGTTAAAGGGCACTCAGACCTGCCTTGTTATAATTGCTACAAGCAGAGATTTGCAGACTGTAAGCAATGATGCAATGTTCATAAATATCTTTCAACTTGAACTTGTTATGTTTGTCTCCAGATTCCTACACTATGCTAAAGCGATCGCAAAAGCTAGTAAATAAATTGGAAGCTCTCCTGGAGGCTCCAAGACCTGAAGATGTGGCAACGGCAGAAACAGTAAGCATTTGCTCTTTGAAAAATATCTCTGATAGTTAAGAAAAAAGCAAGAACACTGCCACTATACTCTGTTTCACAAGCTGTTTGCAGCACTACAAAGGTTAGGCTGATCCGAGCCAATCAGGATAGCGTACACTTCTTCATTGTGTTCGTGCTCGCCTGTGCCATCAACGGCGATAGGAGCACAGTCACGCAGTTCAAGCCAACCTGAATGGCCAAATTGCCCTTACTTTTGTAATTCTGCAAACCGCACAGTGTGGATCCTCAGTGATGTCAATGCTAGAGCAGGAAGCGGTCACAGAAAAGAAATGCGATTTGTGTGGATATATGTTTGGGTGCAAGCAAAACTTTTCTAACATATGAGAGACCTTTCATGGTGATAGTTCCATGCACAAGTTATGCAGTCAGAAATGGTTTACTACGTTCAGTGCATATTAGTGCTAACTGTAGTTGGTAAAACTTGAGGCTGTAACAGAGAACTTGCCCCCCAGAGCCTTCTCGCTACCTTTCTGAATGCGACCGATAAGCTTCCTTTGAAAACGTCTGCTAGGCAAAAGAAATTGCTTGTTTGTTTGGAGCAAGATCTAATAGAGCTTGAGCGAATGGGAACTAACCAAGGTTGTAAAATGCTTTAAGGAGCATTAAGCTTTAAGGTGTCTCAGCCAGTTACAGTCAGCTGTAGTAGGCTGTAACAGTATAATTAGGACCGTAGAGTGGCGAGCTACGCTTGGTGTTTCTGTGTGTGCCCCATGTGTGCCCCATGTGTGCCAAAATGGTGGCTGCTCTAGCTTAAATCAATGCCTGCAGGATTGCACCTGTTTCCACAGTACTAAAATTGTTTTGCCTATCTCTCAGGTACTCTGTGGGGGCGCTAATCGATTACCCATTGAAGTTTTATCTTTAACGATTGCTGTTAATAAATATTAATGCAGATAGTCTTCTGTAACTGTTGGAATACCAGTTTTAATAGGAAATGCACATATCCTTGCAAAATGTGTCTGTTAGAGGGTATTTTGGCATCGTGATAGCTAGGAGTGCTAAGCTGCTAGCCAGAGCCCAAAAAGAGCATAGGAAGGGATTGGCATGGAATTTGAAATTACCAAAGACTAAAATGGCTGAACAATAATTGAATTAATGTAAGCTAGAGGATGTGACGTCACGCATCCGGAAGTAGAGCCGAAAAAGGGCATATGAAGAAATTGTCGTGCATTTTGAAAGTATCAAAGACTAAAATGGGTGAAAAAGAAGTAAATTAAGCAACTAGAAGCAACCAGAAGCAACAAACAGCAGCATTCGTGCTTTCGCATTACGCCAATGCAGATTGTTCAGTGCTCTTTAATTTTATGCACATTTATTTATGTGCATTTAATTTTATTTATGTGTGCATGGAGGGTGGTGAACAGGTATAAGTCTCCTGTATGCTAAATCTCTTTATTGAGTTGCAGTGGATGTTACATATAGACAACAAGACATAGCTTAGGAAGCACTAAATGTCGACCTCTCTTTACTGGTGGCTGCACACCAAGTTGCAAAAAAAAAAAGTGGCAAGAGCTATATTTATGACAGATTCTAGAAGCAGGCCAGTAATTGTGAATGAAAATATGTCTGGCACTTGAGTTTTTTATTGAGCATGAGTCCAGACACATATTTGACAGCCAAAGGTAAATTGCCTCCTGTGTGTATGCTGTTTAGATACGCCAAATTTTTACTTTTCTTGTCAGTGCTTTGCTTTCACACCTATAAAAAATTGTGGCTGGTCAATGTCACCTTGCTTTTGTGTTTCCTTGCTTTAAGCATCGCCTCTAAGAGTGGAAGTGGTTCTACTCATACGTTTGCAGTGTTATCATTTCTAGCCTATGACCGCATTTCACAAGCCCCTGTGCTCTCACTGTGTGCCACAGGTGGAGTCCTTCAGATGAAAACTTATTGATGTTCAACGAACTACGAGCCAGATTAAACCCTAAGGGTACTGAGTGATTTCTCGCCTATTAATAGCAGATGTGTAACTATGTCATTTTTTGTGCTTGTTTCTTTTTTATGCAGGTTGACATTGGGAATGGAGTAAAAGTTGAAAAGTCGACGATCGACCGCTTTGTTGTTCGTAGTCAAGGACTTCCGACAAAGTTTGCAAGAAGCCTTCTGAGGCAGGTCTTTACAGAGGAAGAGATGAAAGGAAAATCCTTGTTTGGGAAGGGCAGCAAGGCCCATAAAGATGGCACTCATAAGGACCCTTTGGACCCTCTGCGGCTCAACGCTGTGCTAGGTATGCATTTGGGGGGCCTTTGTCATTCCTGACTTTTACTTTTTCTTCCGGAGTTCTGCACAGAACATTTAATGCATTGGTTAATGTATTAGTTCCCTATTGCAAGAACCAGCGTCTTCCAGTACGAAACCAGTAAGATTTTCGCCTCGGTTTTGCACTGGATCTTGGGGGGGGGGGGGGTCTGCAATAATCAATGGAGCAGTGACGGGAAGACACTGGTTGCACCGGTACGATGGGAGAAAAGCGCTGGGATTAGCTTTTTGAAGCTGGGTGTGTCGCTGGCATCCGCGATGCACTGAGAGAAGCTCTTTATGTGTGCTGGGGCCGCACTGGTCCTACCCAGTATAATCGGTGCGTCCCGCGGCATCGACCAGTTAGCATCCCTCAGTGGCCAACATGGGAACAGCGTACTCGCAATCAACCATCGGGGCGCATATGAAAAATATGGTTCAAGTAAGCACTTTTTGCTGCGAATTCGTTGCGCACCTGTAAGAAAACAAAGGCAGTATTTTTTTTTCTAGAGTTTCCATGTTTCAATAGGTCGTTTCGAGAGAGACTACGACCGTCGCTCCTCTGATATATCATGACACACTGACGGTTAACATACAGCTAAAACTGGAATTGAATAATGTAGGCTACCATGCATAACAAACTTCACAGCTGACTAAGGGCACTCCAACACAATGATTACTGCCAAAATGTTCAATGGGGGCTCAATCGCAAGCAAGCGTAGCCTGCACCGCGGCCCAGTATAAACAGCAGAAAGAAAAAAAAAATAAAACAAGGAATAGTTTACCAAGCGATGGGCCCATGGGAGAAAAAAACATACAGCGCTTGTATTGCATAATATTTTGCATGTTTCTCAAGCTTTTCCGCTCCTTCTTTCTCTGCGTATAAAGCAGCCGAGCCCTCGGTCATCGCAATGCTTCCCGAAATGTTTACATACAAATAATTTTAGTTACATGCAAAATAGTGTCGTCGCTGCTGCACTTGCCGGTATTGAAGCTTGGTCGCACTTTTTTCCTTAAAGGTTTGTGCTACAGCTCCGTGTTCACTGAAAATTACGCCCACGGTAGCAGAGCAGCGCTGAAGAGTCGGCGCTGGTAAATTTGCCAGTGATATCAAACTCCACACTTTAAAATGATTCCAGTGCACAAAATAATGCGCATAGTCATCCAGAACATTAGTTGCTAGTCGTGAGAGTAGGCAGCAAGCTCCAATGATAAGCTCCAATGATCAAGAAGTTGTAATTGTTAGAGCGGCAGCAATGGGGGGGCCTGTAGACTGCAAAACAGGAAGTCCCAACCTTATAAATGCTATCATGACATCAAATGCAAAAATCTTTCAAAGGTTTTCAGTTCTTGGCATGGCCAAGTTAGCGAAGTGAGCAAGATTAAGAGGTGCAGACTTATAAACGCGCTAGGTGCTGCTCTTTTTTTTTTTTGCTTTTTAAGCTTTTTTTTAATGTACTTGAGGTGCTTCGTTACTTTTTAGCTTTTAATTTTTATCCTAGGCCTTTTTTTCTCCTGGCGACCAGTGCCACCAGTGCGGAGCGTGCCATTATGCCGCGTCCCAGTGCGCCCAGTCTTCAGCGTCATACTGGGCCCATAATCAGGTATGGCACTGGGGCACTGGGAACCAGTAGCGCTGGTTTTTGCAATAGGGTTGCGACTCCTGCAGGCATATATAACTTCACAAGTTGAGTCGTCCTTGTTCTCAAAGCGAGGTCTGCAGTGCAAACAATAAATGGATGCATTGAATGTACGTGTTCTTGCATTAAATGAATTTTTTAGTGTCCATTATTTAGTGCATTTACTTCTTTTTTAGGTATTGTGTAGCGACTGTGTATTCGTGTGTATTACCTCTCTTTAGCAGTGTGTTGCTGGTATACAGTACCTGTGAAGTTTGGTACTGTTGAAGTCATCTTTGCATGGGTGCAGTTTTGATTATTGAATTTGTGCAGAGATCTATGATAATATGATGAAGTTTGTGAATTGAATCGATGCGGCATGAATTTTTTCTTTTTTTGCTACAGCCCAAGTGGCAAACTTTTTTTCTTTCTTGCAGGCTACACCTGCAGCCGATTCCCGACAGCAACAATGATACAGCTGAAGAACAGCCTGTCGTCGATGTTAAGTCGTGAAATTAAATAGAGGGCACGTACTATGTGTGGGTCTATCTCTGCTAGCCAGGCGCCTTTTGTTTTGAAGGATTTATTATACATTTCCAAACAACACATGGGTATTTATATTTGCATGTTTGTTTGCAGCGACCAAAACATGGTAGCCACTTCACACAACCCAAACAGTTAAACGTCCTGCTGCACTGGCAGTGTTTACAGGGAGCAAAATAGCCGTACAAGACATCATGATGGCAACAGGGGAGCATCAAGGATTCAAATGCATAAGCTCCGTCATGACAGAAAGCACACATTAGCCTGCCATCAGAAAAGCATGCATTAGGAACACACTAGACTCACGGTGGCCAATATGGTTTTGAATGCCATTAGGAATGCATGAGGAAAGCTCACAAGACAGTCATGAGACATACAAATGAGTCTAATGTATAAAGTCACTGGAGTTTCTAAAGACACACAGTGCATATTTTCTTAAGGGCTATAGCAATTCACGTCCTCGCGGCGCGCGTTTACCACAAAATGGTCTCACATGCGTTTTTCACTGAACATGTCAGGTCTGCGGTGCAGGGATCTGCGTCCAGGGCTGCAGTGTAGGCTGTGGCAGCTGCATCCCTGGCCAATACCGCGGAGTTCCGCTCCGCAGCCCGTGTGGGCGCTGTCAGTGGACGGGCACAGGCAATCTTTCTGGTAGCTCTCGTTTTTACTATGTGGCCGTGTTCTTTGGCGATATCAGATATTTCTTGCAGCAGCTTCTTTTTCATGATACTGCTCTTCCGTGCCTGACCTGCACGTGTAAACACCATCCTTACGCACTGCTGTCAGCTGGCGATCATAAATACAAAGCTCATATCACGAAGGAAATATTATGCAAGGTTTGAAGAAAATGATGGCAGCGGTACGTACTTGCGCAGGTTGGCCCGGTCGTTGTGTTGAAATTGCCCCAGCAGCAGATCGCATCGGTCGCGTATTGCGCGCGGCGTAAATTTTGTTTTTCAGAGCCGCGTTAAGGTTATACGCAACTACGGACCATCGACACGACTATCCGAAGGGGTTTACTGCTATGACCTCGCGCAGCAAATACAGGTCATCCGTGATTGTGAACCGCAATCGCGAAGCCGCGGCCACCTTCGCTCCTGCCATGTCAAACACTGCTTGACCCTGGCTTGACCAGACTTGACTCTTCACGTTCCTTTTTTTGATTGTGTTTCAACAACTTCCGGTTCCTGACATTTCCGTGACAACAGCAGAGACTCCTCTCGTTAAGCCTTTCCATGGCGAGTGTCGAGAAGCGATCTCAACAAAACGAGCATTTCATCGTTTAATCTTTACGGTCAAGGCACGCTGAAACGAAGAGAAATAAGGCTGCTTGGTTTATTTGCGATACATACAGCTTACAGGGATGAATCCACGGCGAATGCGATATGAGGCGAGAAGTCTCCGCTTCGACGGACGCCGCCATGTTGCCCGACCCTATCCGGCGATAGGGTCCACGCTATTTCGCCGAGATAGGGTCGCCGTCGTCCGCTAACCCAAAAACCCAAGGCACGCTTGGGTTCTGCGCATGCGCAATCGCGCCCCGCTATTACCCTATCCCCCTAACCGATAGGGTCCCCCTATTCTAAATCTCCCTGACGTGCTTCCGGACAGTTCTTGTTGAAGCGGTTCCCGCAGGAGCTGTTTTTTTAGTGCGTAGCACTACTAGTACTAGCCACAATCACAGATTTCGCCGAGGTCTGTCCAAAGCCGCTCACTCTCTCTCTCTTTGTGAATTTGAAGTGGAGAAAGAGAAGGTGGCTTCGCGCGCGTCTCGTGGCTCAGTTTTGAGGAGGTGGAGCGGCCGCAGAGCTGTAGTAGAAGCCGCTCTCTCTCTCTCTCTGTCCATCCATCTCTCCATGAACTTGAAGAGAAGGAAGGGAAAGTGCCTACGCCCGCATCACGCGACTTAACAATGAGGGGGCGGAGCGACCGCATGGAGTAAGACAGTGAGAGAGGGGCGTGTCAGTTGCGGACGTGGCGGCCGTCGCTGGGCAACGTAGCACAAGCGTGACTGCGTTTGTTTCGCGTCGTAATGGATGAAGCCGGGCCATCTGGCACTGCGGCGCAGGTTCGCCGTGCTCGACGTGCTGAGTACAACGGCTACGAAGGCAGAACCGGAAAGCCGGAGGCCCATAAATCGACAGGTAAGTTCGCGAGCTTTTCCTAGAAACCAAGTGTTCACCGCTGGTCCACTGTCACGGGGGACATTCGAAGTGGCGGCCAAGGTCCAGTGGCAGCTTGACGCGAGTTTATTTATGACGGTCGCGCAGGCGGCCACCCTTCGGAAGTGGTATAGGAACAGATGGAAACAGGCGACGCCGTCGGTTCGGTCAGTTCCGATTCTCGGAAAAGTAGCGCTTCGACCGTGCCGCGAAGAAGGCAAACCAGGGCAGTTAAAAATCACAGCGTAACCGCAGTGGTTGTGGGTTCGGCGCTAACTGCTCTGTATCTTGGTTTGAGGGGAAGAGGCGCGGAGGCCATAAATCGCGGCGAAACATGGGCTGGGGAGAATGCGCGGCAGAGGGAGCTGCTGTCGGTATCTTCTCAGGGAAGAGGCCTGAACTTAGTCTCTTTGAAACCGCCGCCCGCGCGCAACCGACCAAGGGCAGCGATCGGAATGTTTGCGCCTTAGGCTTGTGTGTTGTGTGTTTTGGAAGCGCAACCGTCGGCGCTGCTTGTCTTTGTGACTGCTGGCCACCTCTTGCGTGAGCTGAGGGAAGATATTGGAGAGAGTGTAAACAGCAGATGTGTGTGGTAATGCATGAAAGGTATAACTGAAATAAACGGTGCTACGCAACTACTTCGTATTTGATTAATTATTCGAATCGGCCATATTTTGTTCCCTGCAAGCTGACTTGTTTGACGACCCGCGGAGCGATGGGGTCGGGAGCTATTTTTCCCTTCCCACAGAACGGACTAGGCAAGCGGAGCTGACCGCGCACCGTGACGTCAGTCAGAGTCAATGACTCCCCTGCGGCGGCTGCGCGAGTGACGGGCAATATGACGACGCGAGAAAAGAAAGTGCTTTCCCTTATTCTCTGGTGTCGCATGACTACCCTTCTTGCTCCGTTCCCTTGCATTCCAAGAAAAACGCAGGGGGGAAACGCGCGTAGTGTGAGCGTCCTTCCGAGGAGCTGTAACGCAGAGGCGCCGTCAACCCTGGGCCGCTGCGGGAAGTTTCCCACTTGTATGAGTCGGGCTTGACAAGGTAGCTGAGAGTACACAAACACACTATTGACAGACAGATTCGACAGAATGTTTCCGCAGTGGGGACCGGGCTTATAAACAAAAACGTCTGCCCAGTTTTTTATTTGGTACAATGTTACCGCAACATAAAATCAGCTGCAGTGTACTCAAATAACAAGTAAAAAGTTGCACAATGACAGAATAAAACGTTATAGCATCAGACAGCACCTCTGAGACACAAAACCGTCTTCGATGTCGACTTCTATTTTAATGCGCAAGCATCACTTACGAGATCCAAATCGATTTCGTCTTACAGGAGAAGCTTTGTTGACACCTGCCCAATTTGGCGGTCCTTTTTTGAAAATTGACATTGCTCGAATCGAGAAAAGGGGCACAAGAGTTTTGAACGCACCTGCACCTTTTCACTTCCCTAACTACTGCATTACACCACTATTTCATCAGTACCTTTAGTGCAAAAGCATTGCTGACCAGGCTAAACACATGCTTTTACATGTCCACTCGGTTGAACTACATTGAAAACTCTACCTTTTTTTTGTGAAAAGCTATGTTTGTTTTTTTCCTATCAAGAAATGACCCTGTCATTCTGTGCAGTGAAAAGATGTTTGAAAAGTTGCATGTACAGTCCTTAAAGCAAAGTACTTTTTTTTCAAGCAGTTTGTTACAGAACAGCCACAGAAAGTCTTCTATTGTAAGACAGAAAATGCTTTTTTAGGGAAATTGCACGAAGATGACAAATAAATTCAATGCCCCGTGTAATGCCCCGTGTGCAAAGTAATGCATATCATTTGAGATCTGATTGAGGAGGGCTCCTACTTCTTGTATCTCGGCATAGAGTCGCAACTGTGGAACCTGTTACTTGATCCAACTCTCCATCCGAAACTCATAAAAAGAAACCGAATCATTGATGACTGTGGCATCACTCAGAACAAAGGATACCATGAGCTTGGTCTTGGGAAGACGACGTCTCTCTGTCATTTAATGTACCCCTTTTTAAATCATCCAAATATTAAATTTGACCTATCCAACTACACATTAATGAGCTGCCTTTTAAAGAACGGCTCAAGCATATTCTTGTTGCTGGTTTATGGTTTGACGAGAGCAATGGAGTGTTTTTTAAAATCATTTCTTGAGGATTTAAACGTCTTGTCACACATGGCTTTCTTGGCAAAATCAGGAAGTGGTCACTGAGTGAGCCCGTGTTTTCCCTGGGTCATGTATAATTGACACAGTTGCGAGTGCCATGTTGAACATGAACCAGTTCAATGGGGAACATGAGTGTGGTTGGTGCACACAGAAAGGAGAAGTTGTTCGAAAAGGAGAGTGGCATGTTCGAGTGTACTTGATTATGTCACTGAAAAGCAAAATGGGGACTGACAGTGCAATGAGAAGGCATGTATAGGAGGCAGACAGCAAAGGCTTTCATGTAAATGGAATCAAGGGGAGCAGCATCCTCTTGAAACTGTCATTTAAATTTTCCTTTAGTTTTGTGGTTGACTACATGCATGCAGTGTGCTCTGGCTTTGTAAGGGCCACTGCATGCACGTGGCTTGCCCACAAAGCAACATTTCCGTACAGCTTGGGGGGCTGCATACAAGAGCTCGATATGCGCTTGAAAAAGTTGCAGCCTGTCTGTGAAATGTCACGCTTGCCCAGGTCACTCACTGTGAAAAAATACTGGAAGTCTGCCGAGTGGCGCAAGTGGCTTCTATATTTCTCACCAGTTGTTCTTCGCGGAATTCTTCAAGGTGTGTACAACAACTGGGTCGAGTTCGTGCGCCTTATGCACTTTCTCCTTAGTGACTCGGTAACATCGTTCAATTGAGGTTAGTGCAGAAGGAAATGACCTAGTTAAAATAATATCAAGAACTCTACAGAAGAGAACATCTGTCATTCAATCCTTACTAACCCCTTCATCTTGTAGACTGCGTTCAGGAGTAGGGTGCGTTGTGGAATTTTTCAGCGTACCCTTATGAAGACATGAAAGGGCGCCTTTCAAAGTTTGTGAATGGAACGAGACATGTACATTTGCAAATACTTGAAAAATTCCGTATTTCTTCTGCAATGCCTAGGCTTTGTGCCCAGTACAGTCATTGGCCACTTGTGCAATATATTATGTCTACTATGTTGAAAGAATACAAGCCAAGGGCGCGCTGTAGTACTTTAGACAGATAACCATTTTTCGGCAAAGGTGTGCAGTCTGATGAAGGCTGTCATTTCTCTAAAAGTTGCGGTAGAGGCATGCACATCGTGGGCTGAGAAACTGGACAGGTATCGTCGGGCCAATTCAACCGTTCAGGCGGGCACAAGTTCCCCAACAGACGAAATCCCCTTGCAAGGATATACCACATGTGTTTTTAATGCTCAAAGAGCGAAGTGTGAAACAGTGTTTGTCAGAAAGACATAGATGGTCCTCTAAATTGTATATATCGTGTTAACGCAACCGATCGTATGCTGAAGGCTGATGCAGCTAAAGTCTGCAAGTGTATAGCCCTGAGCCTTGAGAACAAGCTTTTTCTTTATCCGCTTAAGACTAGCTATGCCACTGAAGCAGTCTAATAGAACTATACGCAGTGGTAGATTTATGCTGCTAAAACAGTAAGAGGCTACAACAAAAGAAAAGGAAATCTGAATAGCGTTGAAACAAAGGGACCTGATCATGGGTGGTCTAGAGGACCATGCTGCCAAATGACACAAATGGCACTACTTTAAACCGTGTTCAGTAGCTGGTCTCTGTGCAAGTCTGCAAGTCCCTTGAACTAGTCACATTTGTGTGGCTTGGTAGCTGAGTCGTCCAGACCTCCTGTGGTCTGATCCACTATTTGCACACACCTTATTAATGGGCCATTGTTTGGTTTTGTTTGATTTAGGGGGTTTAACGTCCCCAAAGCAACTCAGGCTGTAAAAGACAATGTATTTGAAGAGCTTCGATTAATTTCAACTAACTGGGGTTCTTCGTCGTGAACTGATATTACGAGTAAATGAGACCTAATGTGTGCTAGCATTTCACCGTTGCTGAAACGCGACCAACACGGCCAGAATCAAACACGTGTCTTTTGGGTCAGCAGCTGTGTGCTATAACGGCTGAGCCACTGCAGCATCTCCGTGGTTAGCAGCCTCCATTCTGAACAGTTGATAAAACAATAAATTTCACATCGGAGTTCAGTTTCACCGCAGCGGAACGTTGCCAAACTGCCCACTGTGGGAGTTCTCCAACACCCGCAAACCCATAACAATCAACTATTGGTCAGAAAGTGTGATCCATTGTCTTCTTCATTTTCGATTATTTGTGGGCTGTGTCGTTGTAGTTATGCATTATAGTTATGCTTGATCTGCGGAAATGCACTGACCTTAGCTTCTGCGCTTTCCAGCTTTCCGTCATCGACAAGTGTCTCAAGTTCATCGATAACTGAGTTGGCTCAGCGTGCCCGGCGCTTACAACGAACTAATTAGCGGAAAAATGCAGTTTCCGATACTGGGCATTGGTACAAAGCTATAAAAACAGCGCATTTGTGGTTGTTAAAAATTGCAACGGCGTCGGATGATAGGACCATCCTTATGCACGACAAAATCGGTGAAGTTGCCGCACATAATAGCATAAAAAACTACACTACTGCTTACATTTTACCACAGAAGTCTGCCACTTGCTCTGATCCTGATTGTCAAAGAAGGTTTCTTTGAAGTACAATCTTCGCAAGCACGCCTGCTTTTAAAATGATTTTTAGCGGAAAGGTCCCCATTATTAGTATCCATGTACCTGGAAATAAATTAGACAGCTCCAATTTTATGGAACAAGATTTGGAACAAGATGAGGCCATAGGAAATCACCTTTGAAGTGCTGGAGTATAACCACTTCACGATGGTAAGCTAGTTAATCAGTAGAACGATCTGGACTGAAATTTCCTTAATCATCAAATTTTGCTTTGCTTTCTTGACGCAGGTGTGGTTTGGTAACCTCCGAAAAGGGTGTTACCTCAAGCGTTCATATAACCAGAGAAATCCTCACCTATCAATATGCATCCCAGCAGCCATTTCTGTCGTACTTCATGCAGGAATTATTTCTTTCTGGCGGTTTTGAAGCATGCACTTACACCTGCTTGTTACCAGCTTTTGAGAACTTGGATTTCTTTTTAATATACTAGTTTGGCAAAGATTTACTTCACCAAACCTAAACTTTCGCGTTCAGTTAACTCACGCCCTTATATTTTTGTATTTTCATTTTCAATTTTCGTAGCGAGCAATGAATCATAGAGGTCATTTTTTTTTCTTAGCAACTCTATCACATGAAGGGGGTAAAAGCACGGAGACAAGTGACAAAGGAAGAAAGCAGGACCAGCACTATCACATGAATGTTTATTATAAGGAGCACCTTCTTTTAAAGGTGTGTTGCAACACTTAAAAATGTGTGTTATGCTTTGCAGCAATAATTCTGCCTTTAGCAGGTGAAGGTAATTACTCTACTGAGAACCATTATATGTGTCCATTAAAAAAACCTTCCACTGGATGACCTTGATTCTTTTGAAAACACTCTCTGATAGAAAGCCAACTTCTCTTTCCAAGGTCAAGATTTGCTTGATACCTGATGTTTCCAATATTGAGCGACAGACAGAGCACTGGTTCAGTGGTTTGATATTTGACTGCGGTGCCCATAGACGCGGGATCGAATCCCGGCTTCAGCGGCCACTTTTCGATGGAGGCGAAAAGTCTATGCGTCATCAGCGCATGTTAAAGAACCCTGGAAATCTTGAGCCCTCCACTATGGTGTCTCTCATAGCCTGACCAATTGCTTTGGGACTTTACGTCTCATAAACCTAAACCGCAAACCTAATTTCAAATTAGAATCGGTGGAATAAAATGCTTTCACAAGTTGATGAAGGAAAGAGCAACAGCAACATCAATAGAGGCAAGAAGTTTAGAACTGTTCGCAGGACATGGTGTCACACTGTATATGAGAGTCAAATAGTTTTCTATATTGTGGCATGAATAGAACTGTAATACTGCATTTCACTAAAGGCTATGCCGTACTCACATATCTATTGTGAATATTTTCATCGGAAGCAGTGCAGTCACACAACCTCTACTACCCCATAACAATTTTTTTAGTGGCGTCTCAAAACAGCTTGCAGATTATAGTTGGGAAGAGAATTGTGCTGTGTTTCCATCAGTGTTCAATTTAAGTCACACATATGGTAACCTGAGTAAATTTTGTTTCAGGAGAGAGAAATTTAAAGCTACCAGTTAGGATTGTGGACATAATGCCCTTCGTTGAAATAATTCCATGGGTCATAAATATTTAGGTGCACCTATCAAACAAGCAATTTGTGTTAATGTTGTTTGTAGTACAGCCTTAAGCAGCTTTACAAAGAGTGCATCAAAGTGAGGTATGGTATGGTATGGGCAGTTGGTACTGATGCAATATTTAATTGCCCCTTCAGGACTCAAGTGTTCCAGCTACCCCTTGAATCTTGTACTCTGGTAAAGACGTTGAGGATGCCGACCAGCTGCATATGAGGGTGGGCCGGGATAAGCTCGTCTCCGTGAAAAATGCAGAGGAGGGACTGGCAGCTGTTGTGTCTGCTTACTGGCTTTTCAACATCCATTACAACCGCAAGCTGTTCAACACGTTCGTTGTGCTGGAGCGGCTCTTCCTTCGCCTTGACCGGTGACTACAAAATTTCTCAACAAAATCTACCGAAGTATGCAATTTTAAAGAGGCTGAGTTGTATGTTGGGCTATTTTGTGTTTCGTTTACTTGTTTATTATTTGTAGACATGTATCAGGGGTTGGGACAGATGTGTAGTTGTGATGCAAATAGTTTTCTGTGTCATGCTTTGCTGCAAGCATTAATTTGGCAAAAATTGTGTGAACCTACACCAAAAAAGCCAGGCAAGCGTGATATTTTCTCCCCATATTCGGTGGCTTCCAGGGACGTCCAAGCTTTCGAAATGTTTTGTGGTAGCAGCTGTTATTTCAACTTGATGAAAGGTAAAAGTGCACAGGAAGACACATACAAGTGAAGACAACACAGGACACGCGCTAACTCTCATCCGATTTATTTGCAGCAACAGCAGTAAACATATGCTGAAAGGGAGACAGTATATATCAATAACAGAAAGACAAGAGTCAAAACAAGGAAACAAAATATTACAAAACACGATCAAGAAAAATGGTCTCTGCCTTCCAGAGCCGCACCGACGTATCCCTCACACACTTATCTCCATTTTTCCCGATGTGAAACGCTTGCAACAGTTCACAGGCTGTCTTATAGCGGCCTCTGCCCAGGATCTTAATGTCACTCAGTTGCGACTCGCACACTGCAGTTTGCTCAATGTGCTTTAAAGCCCGCAAATGATCCCCTGTCCGATGATTATTATAGCACCCGTGTGGCCTATGTATGTCTTCTCACAGGTGAACGGGATCTCATAAACGACCCCCATGGAGCAGTTCACAAACCGGTTAGCATGCGCCTTACATCCGCTCGGTTTTCCAAAACGCGAAATGCGTGAGCACCACTCAGCCATCTTCTTCCGAGTGGAGAACACCACCGGCATGCAATGTCCTTTCGCTACTTTCTTAACGTGGTGGGCAACCTTATGCATATACGATACCACAGCAGGTATAACCGTATTTTTCTCCGGCGCAATCTTTTTCCCAAACATGGCTCGCTTGGTTTTCTGAAGAACGGCTTCCGTCACTGACACAATGATCGTGCAGGGGTAACCGACAGAGAGCAACCTGTGTAATTGCTTACTAACACTTGACTGCACAGCATGCAGGCAAGACTTTGTGAGCGCTGATCCAAAGCATTAGTTAGCGATAGCTCTCTTAATAGTTCTGATGTGCTGATAGGTAGGGCAAAAGTCTTTGCCGTGCCCACGGAGCGTACATAGAACAAACATGAAACCTCTGCTCAAGGGCGTGGTCTCCAAAAGCTAAAAACACGCAAAGAACCGAGCAACGCACGAACCAATGCATATTCCCTTTTTCTCTGGCGATAAAATCTGTTATCGTCCCTTCCTTCCTTTTTCCCTGTCTCTGTTCCTTACTCTGTTCCTTTTTCCTTCGTCCTTTCGCAAAGTTGCAATGCACCATTTCGCCCATTTACAAGTTTTGTTGAGGTGTTATTTCATTGGCACTGCACTTGTGTGCATTCCATCATTGCTCATCATTAGAATTCAGGCAATATTTTGTGTGTCTAAATTTATGCCGCATTGCGGATTCCAAATGTGATGGGGCCATTTTTAAGTAGGTATTTCTACTGTGATGCAGTCCGAGGAGGGAATAGCAGAAGTCTTCATGGTTCAGTGAACATTTACATTGAGTGCATTCAGTCAAGGTACCCTGAGCAACTGATATAGCTTTTTTGAAATTACAGTTATGCTCCACAGCTGCTCCAGAATGCACATTTTGTATTGAAAGCTTATTTTTGCTGTCTCGCACCTGATAAAGTATTTCTTAGCCATTTCAATAGGAGGGCGGTGCATTTCACACGTCAGTGATGTGATATTTTGTTTTATTTACATCATGATTGTGATAAATTTCATTTTAAGTCATTTTGGGAAGTTCACTATGTAAACCAACAAAATATTTTGGTTATAGTGTTAATAAACTTTGCCACCAAAACTGATAGCTGTCACTCTATATGCATGCATGCAATGCTGCAGGTGTATATTATTTGCCTTTGCTGGGAAAAATAACATCACACTTTCAGGGATCAGCCTGCACTATCTGATATGTTTGTATACTCTGTAGGCATGTTCGGATGGTGGACAAGCATCTGCGTGATATGTACAGAGAGAGGCCTTCAACTGAAGCCGTATATGTCTAAAACGGGATCGTAAAATTGCTTAGCTAGAGCATTACATCTGTGGGAAGCATTTTCTGTTACATTGTCATGCACTGAATATTGATTGCCATGCACTGACCTTTGTTAAGTGTACTCGCGCCTGCATTGGTCAAAACACGGGAAGAGATCAGTTGTGACCGAGCATTGACAGTAAGTTCCTCTGCTTGTAGCAATCGAGGGCCAGGATCATGAAGACTCGAAATGCAGGCCTACAGTATTTATATACATTTGTGGATGCATTTCTTGGCACGCATCATTCCGAGGCATCTCCTTCATGCGAGTCCATATGCATGTGGCGTACCCTTCGAGCACCCATTTCGTAAGGGTGTGAAGGAAATATTGCGCCCTCTAAAATTTTCAGTTAGTACCCTCCTTTAAGGGTGCGGTATCTGCACCCTATTTTCTGCACCCTACTGGTTGCACCCTTTCAGTAAAAAAGGGTAGGCGTCTGGGGACAAGCCAATTTCCAACCAAATTGTTTAGTGTGTATCTGTAATGCACGAGGTAAGCGGCAAATATTTAGGCTTACAGAATCCATATTTCAGACGATTATGCCGTAGTTATAGTACATTGTGTCAATATTAAAAATAAAACACGACATAACAAAGCCGCACTGAGTTCAGCTCTGTTGCAATAAGGCCTAGAGTTCGCCACGGCAGGTAATACGCGTTTTGCGATTCCTGCCCTGGGGTCTTAAAATAATGCACGAGGGAAGCAGCTATAAGCAGTACAGCAGCGTTATGCGCATGTTATATGAAATATATAATGTTACTTACTATCAATTGACGAATTCCTCTTTAAAAAAAAAGGCCTATCGTGACACTTTGTGCACAGTACGTCGAAGCGACGACACTGTAAGTGTGGTAAATACGCTGCCTACATTCCCCATGCTGTCGAAACGATCTTCGGACAGCACCGCGAAGAGAAGCTTCAAAATATGGATGGCTATATAAGAGAGAAAAAAAAAACACGACAGAAAGTCACACTGTGTGCACGATATATACTCCTGTCGCGAGGCCTAGGTGATCGTCAGGGCAGCGTTGAAATGAAAGACGCGGACGGCATGATGCTGCAGATGATGTCGCACGAGGCTCTATATCTGTAATGTACGAGGTAAGCGGCAATTATTTAGGCTGCACAGAATACATACTTCAGATAATTATACAGTTGTTATAGTTAATGGTGTTCATGTGAGAAAAAAAACACGCCGTAGCAAAGCCGTACTAAGCGCAGCCCTGTAGCAATAAGGCCTAGCGTTCGCCACGGCAGCTAACACGCGTTTTGCGATTCCTGCCCTGGGGTCTTCAAATAATGCACGAGGGAAGCAGCTATAAACAGTACAGCAGTATTATGCGCATGTTATATGAAATATGTCTTTATTTACTATCACTCGACGAATTCCTCTTAAAGAGAAGAAAGAGGCCTAGCATAACGCTTTGTGGCCCAGCATAGCGTTAACCGCAGCAACTACGCTTACACGTGTTTTGTAAGTTTTGGTGGCCTCAGCAGATTGATACGAAGAGCGAAGTAAGTATAACGACGTACCACGTGCAGGATATCTCAAGAGGGAACTGGAACACTGGAAACGCCCTGCATCGTCGACAGTGGTGGACCACGTACTATCAGCGTCAAATGAAATGCGAACCGCGGAAAGCTCGGCCTCTGACCCAGCTTATGCCTCAGCCTGTCGACAGGAAGCATAGGTGCGGCCATCCGGTTTGCGATACTTTTGCTTCTGTTTTATTTGACGATCGTTGTCGCGTTTCGCTACTGGGGCGCCACAATCATTCTTTCTGCGTATGGAAACTTCCGCAGCGTGGTTTCGCTGGCGGCAGCGGCTTGATTTTGCTTCCTTCATCTCAATGTTATCACCGTCCGTCTGCCATGCGAGGAATAAGCGTGGGCCGGTTCGTGGCAATTAAAACACGATGTTTATTACGCTTACAACAGCGTGCAACGTTGCTACCTTCCGCAGTATTTGTCCTTGAAAAGTGAAACTTGCGCGGACTATATAAAGGAAACTGGACGTCACTCCTTGACTTTTTTACCACCTGCAATTCTTTCACCCATTCTCAACTTATGTATCATGGCACAGTTGTCAAATAAAAAAGTTGCTATTCTCTCCGTACGCCATTGAAAAAAAGAAAACCCTTTATTCAGGGTAACTATATGATGAGCAAAACCTCGGCATCATACATACAAAGGACACTCAGGGAGGCTCCGTTAAGGGGTCGGTGGCGTGCATCCGGTGAGGAGTGGGCAGCTGTCTCACAAAGAGTCAGTACTTCGTAAAATTGCCTCTAGCCGTGCTCACCGCTGCCATTCGCCGAGGGATACTCACATACAGCCGGGCCGCTAAGTTCGAGTCCGTAAGCGCTCCCACTCCATTTGCACAGCGGCCCACAAAGCATCCTGGGAGCCAGCCTGAAGTGGCCGCCGCGAACGGGTCTTCTTCATAGCACCCCACACATTCTCCTGTATGTTCATGTCAGCGCCTTGCGGAGGCCACTCCAGCAACATGATTCCGAGTTGTTCCAGAAGACAGGTAACTGACTTGGCTGTGTGTATTGGGCTGCGGTCCTGCTGAAAATAGTACAGCCCGTCGGGAAATGGGCCGTCCAGGTAGTAGGGCACCACCACGACATTCTGGATCACATCGCATTAAGCTCCGGCATCAAACTTTCCGTGCAGGCGAACCAACGGTCGAAGGCCGTCCTTACACACTGATGGAACGAAAAATGGCAGGGGTAACATTAAGAGATAGAAAGCGTGCAGAATGGGTCAGAGAAATAACTGAAGTTACCGACATTCTAGTAGAAATTAAGAAGAAGAAATGGAGATGGGCAGGACATGTAGTGCGAAGAGAGGATAACCGATGGCCGCTGAGGGTAACAAACTGGATTCCAAGGAAGGAAAGCGTAGCAGGGGGTGGCAGAAAGTTAGGTGGGCGGATGAGATTAAGAAGTTCGCAGGGGTTAAGTGGATGCAGCTAGCACAGAACCGGGTTAAGTGGAGAAATATGGGAGAGGCCTTCGCCCTGCAATGGGTATAATCAGGCTGATGATGATGATGATGATGACACACTGATGGAGCAGCGGGCGCTGCTTGCAACGCGATGAAAATTCTTGGGCTCGAACCTGAACAGAGAAAAAGAACCGAGGATTTCGTGGCTATGATGTAATTTTGCGATCACCAGAGACGGCGAAAATGCCTAAACAAAAACGTAGCACAAAGAGTATACACATACTGACGAAGTATCGATAGGTATCAGAATATAACAAAAATTTCTTTCTGCTTAGCCTTTTTAAACCTGACTGCTATCGCATTTGAGCCACTCTACCGCAAATGTTGCAGAATTTACATGCTCACATAGCAGCAAATACACACCTGGTGTTTGCAGCTCTCAAAATTCGCTGATGCTGGCACCAACGTGTTGAAAAAGTTGACTCGTCAGAAAACATCACGCAGTGCCAGTCCTCCACCGTCCATGATCAGTGGCGTTGCATATTTGTTTGCCTTTGAGAGCGCCGGCTTCTGCGACGCTACTCGGCTTCGCAGAGAAGCCTCGTGCCGGCGATGTCTAATAGTACACGTGCTGGCACCCAACTGAAAAGTATCCCTTATCTGACGAGTGTGTGTCTGGGTGTGTCTGCTGCAGAGGCGACAATTATCTCGTCGTCTTCCTTGCTTGTCACCCACTGTCTGTGCCCACGGGGCAAGTTACTGAGCCTTCCCTCAACTCGGTATGCCTTGCAAATTCTGTTGATTGTCGACAGTGGTCGACCCACTCCCTTTGCAATGACACGTTGTTGCACACCGTGGAGGTAAAGGGAGACGATTGGCTATCTATCTACTGTCCGGACGGTTGGCATTGTCGCTTTCAAATGACGAGTTGAAGGTTCGTTCCCATTTTATGACAGTCTTCCCGCCTGCGATACAGATATGCTCACTAAAAGAACAGGATTCGTTGCTGGGCGGGCGAGCTGGTTCCCTTCAGTCATCATGCGATTGATAACGCTTGCAGACGAAGGCAAGAAATCGAGAACGGCGCGCACAGCATAATTTGTATGTCGCTCTCGACTTCGTGCACTCGTTTGCAAGCATTGTGGATTTGATAATCACTCAGAACTCCGACCGTAATACGGTCAGGTATTTTATTGCTTGCTTTGCAGCCAAACACTGATAATACGACGCTGACGAAAGCAAAATCAAAGCGCTCGCTTCATCCACGCGGGCCCAAGCTGCTGCCGCCGGCGAAACCACGCTGCGCAAGTTTCCATATGCAGAAAGAATTATTGTGGCGCTCCAGTGGCAAAACGAGACAACGAACGTCAAATAAAACAGAAGCAAAAGTATCGCAAACCGTATGGCCGCACCTATGCTTCCTGTCGACAGGCTGAGGCATAAGCTGGGTCAGAGGCCCAGCTTTCCGCGGTTCGCATTTCATATGACGCTGATAGTACACCGCTCATAGAAAAAGAGATTGGTAAAGAGTGGACACTCGGCGAAAACTGGCCCCAGGAAATGACGCGCGACTTGTTGCGCTGCCGCCGATTGATGGATGGCGGCACCAGCGCGGACATGCGCGGACGCGCGCGCGACGGCACTCGCTGCAGCGGTAGCCCGCCGGAGCAGATGACAAAAAGCTGTCGAAGAGTACTACACTCCGTTTCATACATCAAGTGCAACACTACCAAAGCTACAGCTCTTGTTAGCGCTCTCCGCATCCGCGATAAAAAATAGTGCCTGCTCTTGACGAGAGAAAATAATAGTTGCTTTGTCTGCAAGCTTAGTACATTTTACATTTGCCATCAACTTCATAAAAAGCACCTTTTTTAAGGAGAAAAGGTCGGATTCGGCTAATTTGTATGTTTTCTTATGTCGTTTTTGTTCGTGCCACGTTTTGCTGCCCCGCAACCTTGCCAGCTGTGCCACCAGATGGCACTGGCTGTGCCATCCGCGCATTTCTTTGGTGCGCATTTTTTCTATAAGATCCGCTCTGTGAAGATGTCTAAGCATGCGAAGCATGTTATTGCAAACGTGTATGCTCGGAATAGAGCCCGTTTCGGCAGGAACCACTCCCCTACAGAACGAGCGCGTAGTGATACGCCTCCTGTATTTTTCTTGCGCATATTTTATCTCTCGTGGGCTGCTGCGCGGAACGACTGCGGTTTGGAACGACGTCAAGGTGAGCAACGTTTTGTGCTGAACTACGCTGCATTTGAGGCAGTTTATACAATGACCACGCCATCGGTGCCAATTAAGTTTCGCAGCTCGTTAACAGGCGCGCCGGCTGTTCAGGCGCAGTTCGTGACGCTCCGGCAGTTTCCAACCACGGCGAGGTTAATATGTTGTGTTCCTGCGAAACTGAGCAGCATTTAGAACAGTTTATCTCAGCACGCTGGACAGAGTGGCATGCGAAGCACCAAGGCACGCCGTTGCGCCAACATGGCGTAGCCGGCCGGTGCGGCCAGGCCTGACGCGGTTTAGAGAACGTTTTCTGAAGTGTCGCGTTTAACAGGGCGACGGTAAGGTGAGAAATGTTGCATTCTTGACTTGTCAAACTGTGGAGAATTTCAAGCGGTTTAGCGCAGTACGCCGGCGACTGCACTTCACAAAGTCGCGCGTGAAGGGCAAGCTAACAGGCATGACAAGGAGTACTTGCCGCCGCGGTGACGTGACATGGCGTGAGGCGGTTTTGCGTGGTGTGGCATGTAACAGGGCAACCGCAAGGTGAGAAACGTTTCATTCTTGTCAAACTGCGAGGCATTTCGGGCAGTTTAGCTCAGCACGGCGGTCTGCGCTTCACAAAGTCGCGTATGAAGGGCAAGTCAACATGGCGTACTCGTCGGCCGCGGTTTTGCGAACGGCTAGTTTTGCGTGGTTGTCTGCCGTGCGGCTCGATCAGAAGCCTTCCTCTCCGCGTGTGCCGTGATATGGGCGCCCCCGCTGCACACCACAAAAGATGTACTTTCGAAGCACACAGCTCGGAGTCACGGACACATTTTAGTTAAGAAGTCACAGATGACAACGATTACTACTTTAAAGGGTGATGATACGGGAGAAAGGGCGTCTGGAGTCGTTTAGCTGCAAGTAAGAGGCAAGGAAAAGGGTGGAGATGAGGTTTTTTTTATTGTACATTTTCCTGGCCGTTGCCCTCTTCTCTACTTTCAAGGTGCCGTCGAATAAGCCGGAATAGAAAAGTGTGATACAATCTACAGCAGCGGCGCGCAGCACAGTTGAGGAAGATAGCGACGACGACAATTACGACGCAGGAAGTGAAACTGAAGGCCAAGAGGACGACAACCTTCGGGTCGATGCCATTACACAGCTAAAGTGGGAGAGGTTACCATGCTGTGCGTGAACTGCGCAATCAAGTCGGATGACGAAGCAGGCAAGCTCGTTGACAACATATCTGCAGTGGTCGCCATCTTCAGCCGCTCACCACACTGTCTATCAGTGCTGAAGGAGTCGCGTGAGAAAGGCCTCAAAATGCCTTGCGCGACGAGGTGGAATTCACTGCTCTACGCAGCGGAACGCCTTTCTGAGGTAAGGAGGCGAGAATCACTTCATGTGCGGGAATGTATACAGTCACCAGCCTTGTCAATAGGTTCCAAATTAAAATATTGAAGCAGGAGCGCAGAGTACTTTAGCACTTAGTGATACTCCATCAGGTATTTGACAACGCAAATAATAATGTAACCTTTTGTTACATCACCGAAAGCGCAGAGCACCAGATTTTCAGATTTCCTTCGCAAACTCCGCTGGAACAAGTGATCGACTGTTTAATGTATATTCTTATTTCCGAACTTTTTATTTTTTATATCGCACTGTTAACCTGTCAAGCACAAAGTATTTAATACGAAAATGCATAAATGCTGGCACAGGAACCAAAATCCGGCAATATATTATACACGGCCACCAGAACATCAATCAACATTTCATGAGCCAGTGTTCCAAAACATTCAGAGAAATATTCCTGTATACATGTGGGAAAAGATGCAACATCGCAACTACACACAAATATTAAAAAGCTTTATTGATTGAGATACTAAAACGTACAGGCATACTATACGGAAAGAGAAACGAAAAATAAAGAGAAAGTTAGAAATTATTGAAAGGATGAAAGGAAAGGTGCAGTAAGCAGCACCATTTGATATTGCGTTCCATTCCCTGTGTATTTGAGAGAAGAAAGAATACCTAAATTATATTACAGCGAAACAGTACTGTGGGGAACTGGCATGGCATCAAAAAAAAAAAAAAAAAAACTTATCGAGGCCAAGCCCAACAGTACACGTGAACCGTTGTCGAAAAGTCAACCGAAATTATTTACTGCATTAAAGTCGACAAGCATGCGTACTATTTATGGTTTCAGGCACCCTTTTCGGATGTGTTAATTTTGAGGTATCATCAGAACGTTGTGGTCGTAAGACTTCCTTTAAAACATTATTATTTGTCACAGTTCGCGGCAGACGGTGCCATTTCAGCTCATTTAGGACGCCCATTTCGGAACACAGCCACAAGAAGAAGCGCTACATGCCTGTATTTTTGCTTAGTTTGGTCCGTAGTTTTTAATGTTCGTCATATCTACATTGCTGTCAGGAATGGTTTGAGCCGCGGTTGATTGTGTAGTTTGAGTCCTGGACCATTTCCTAATTTAAAAACCTTGCATTTTCTAGACCGACACTTTTTAGATGGTCTTGAACATTCTACGACGGCGCAAGCAGTCGAAAAAGAAGAATTTTCTTCCCGATTCTCTATTCACCCTCGAAAACCTGAACGCTGTCATTGCCTTGCTGAGGTCAATGGCCAACGCTACCATCACATTGCAAGCCCAGGGAGTAACATCTGCTTTGGTCATCATCACGATCATCAATGGTACGTCATTGCTTTCGAAGTCTTTAATGAACTTCTTTCGAAAGCTTTTCGAGATAGGTGATAAATTCAAGGCTCGGTCGCCAGAAATTTCTTCGCGTGTTAGATAGTGAATGCTTCCGAACTTCGTTTGGTAAGCGAGGAAAATGATAGAAGCGATTGAAAACAAAGTGTCGCTAAAACCAGACAGATTAAGGTATGTTGCTTTCTACATGGCGTTATGCGTTCGCGAGATTGCGACGAGAATCAAGCGGTTTTATATAACGCGCGACCTCTCCATGGCACCGGTACTCTTGTCGCAGTTAATTGTTAATTTACCTCCAAATGGCATTGCAGGTTTGGCTTTCCCTGGCGTTTGAGACAATAATCATTGCGCTTTATGATTAGCCTTACCAGATGTATTATGCACACGTTTGTGATGACCCAAGTCCCGCAAATTCGCTCAGTGCAACAGGGGTAATCTAGTGCATACAGAATTTGAAGTAGGGTTTCTTCTAAGATTAGTATAGTCATGCAGCGATTGCTCAGTTTATTTATGTATTGTCTGTTCTCATAATTAGGTAGCAAAACATTTCCACATCAGCTGTGCAGCTTACAAGTGCACCTTTCCGATTTTCAGCCTACAAGATAATTCAAGGCAATGCCGACAGAATATTCCCAGTCCTTCGCAGAGATCTTGTCCAACTGAAGGCGCGCTTCTCAAGCATAGTGTAAGAGACGCTTTTCATATTTGCGGCTGTCTTACATCCGAAGACAAAAACGCGGATATTTAATCAAAAGTTCATGCCAGAAGAATTTCTCCGATGCACGGCTTCGCTACCAAAGAGCCTGCTAATGCAGGAAGTGACAAGGACCACGTTCTCAGCACCTCCGGTACGTGACAGAAGGCACGTAGAAAGAATAACCTTGCCCAGATATGCCTCTTTATGTTTAACACATATGTAGCAGCCAACGTATCGCAGCATTCGGACACAATAATACGTTGGTGATTTTAGGGCTGAGCATATTTCGCCGATTTTATAATGCAGACAGATGACTGCAAAGATTTCGCCAGCTTCCGCGATGGGTATATTCCCCGAAATGTGTGCTAATTTCACGAGAGTTACTTTCCACTAAGGGCGAGGGAAATGACAAATCACAACCCTTTATTGCCTAATTATATAGATTGAAATAAGGCTTATAATCTAAGGTCGTCATTGATTATAGTTAGAAGCTGCAGGAAAACAATCGAGACGTGCACAGCCATTGCCCTTCTTCCTTTATAACTGTTTTGTGGCCATTCTATAAGACATAATCGGTAGGAATTACTCGTTCGGTCAACGCATGCGATAATATCTCCATGGATCTTTACAGCAGCCTCAGTAGTGAAGGTTTCTCGGGCACCCTTTGCAATTTGAGCAGCACCCTATGCACAACTTTCATTTGAACTAAATTCATAGGAAAATACTTAGGCCGATGTGCTGCGCAAACAGCATTATCGTTCGCCTGAACGCAGTTTTTCGGAAGAATATTTGACGAAAAAAATCTACAGTGCGTTTTGCAAACTCAAAATTTAGTATAGGTCTGCCCACAAACTATACAAATGCTCAAAATGCCTATTTTCATGCTGCAGCATAAACATAGTCCTGAACAGTTTTTTTTTCTTCAAAGAAAACCACTGCATCATTAAAATTTAGGGTTTGCCCAGCTGCTGAATCTTTTGTGCGCTTTTTGAGGGCGTAGTAAAACATCTGTGGTCACTTTTTTTCTCTCTTTTATCCAGGAAGCGAACCTTCCCAAATGCCGGAACGTCTTTACAGCAACTCAATATTCGAGTTCATAGAAGATCAACTAGGCAGCTATAGCTGCTCTTCGCATGCCGAAAAATCAAGAAAGCGAAGTAGAAACATATCTTCATGAGCCCTGTTACGTTTCTCCACCGACAAGTGGGACAGCTCACGCGGCCACCGCATAGCAACAGGCAGAACCGCGAGCGGACCGGCCATTTCGGCGCCGTTCATCGGCCGCGCAACGCTTCCTCCCGCGGGCAAGTCTCGACGTGATCTTGCCACGCGCCAAATGTGTGTGCGTGCGTGTGTGTGCAAACGCCGGCCAAGCCTGGAGCTCGTGAGAGAGTGCGCCGCCCTCGCCCGTCTGCAGGAGGTGGATGGAGATGCGGTCGGACCACCTGCTATTGAGTCATCCCTTCGTGCCCAGATTTGTCGGGCTCTCCATTCCCTGTGAGGGTTTCCCTTTCCCTGTGAACTGGAAAACCTATAAAAAGCTGCGGCCGACTCCGCTGAGACAGACTACTTTGACGCGCCGTGGAGACGACGCTAGACACCAGCTGTGTGAACGTGTCTGTATTCTCTCCGGGTCAGCTTCTCTGCCCGTTCCTTCACGATGTTGTAGTAAAGGTTGTTTCGTTAGACCTTTGCTTTAGATCTTTGCTGGGACCTTTGATGCCGTCCGCCGTCCACGGAGCCGCCAGGCCAACGCTACCGAGGGACCGCGCGCCGCACGTAATATCTGGTGGCAGCTGCAAGCTACCCAGGCACACGCGACCCCAAATCTAACAACTGGTAGGCAGCGGTGGGACGATCAAGCCGTAACCGTGGTCGGAGGGACGAGCCAGGCGACACCGTCGTCCAACGCGAACAGCGGAGGGACGAGGACGACCAAGCAGTGACCGTGGTCGGTAAAACGAGACAGGCCTGACCGAAGTTCAACATCTGGTGGGAAGAGCGGAGATGTCCCAGGCGTGACCCGTGCAACAAGCAGCTCAGCGGAAAGTCGGCAGCAGTGCAACGAGCCCTGTGTGATGACTGGTTGCCTGCAGCGGAACGACTGCGTTGGATCCTTGGCTGCGAGGTTTGGTGAGTGCGGGACTTTCTTCTACTGAGTTTTGCCAGGCTTTTGTTAAGTAGAGAACAGAGCTGGTAATTGTGTTGTCGTTGTTGCTGGGTTAATTGCAGCAAAGCAATAGTGGGCAGTAGAGAAGGCAGCACTCGGAACAGCCATGGATTTGGATTTGAAGTCGTTGCGCAAACCGAAATTGCTGGAGCTTGCGAAGGAGTTGGGTCTGGATGTGTCAAACTCAGAAAACTAGAAGTGTTAAAGGTTATTCTTGAGTTGAACGCAAAAGATGACGAGCTTTTGGAATGCCTCGAGATCATTGAAGAACGTAAGGAAAGGCTAGAGAAAGAGGAACGTGAACGTAGGGAACGCTACGAGAAAGAGGACGCCCGCGTAAGGAAACTGATGCAGCTGGAGATTTCAGCATATAGAATGAGCGTGAAAAGGATTAAAGCTTGCAATGCCATTCAGTGTAACGGTTCAATACCGCGAGATGGTCCGGCACCGTTCCTCATCGCCGAGGATATGGCAGATTATTTGTCAGACTTCGAGAATGCCTGCAGAAGTAAACGTTTCGAGCGAGATAGTTCGGCGCAGAAGTTGGTAGCTCTCCTCTCCGCTGAAGCGTCGGAAGAAATCAAGCGCTTGGTTGGTGACCGCTTGAAAAATTACGATGAACTAAAAGAGTCATTGCTGATACGATATCAGATAACGCCTCATGATCTTCGGAAAAGATATGACAGCGAGAAACAATGCGACACGACGTACTTTGATTTGGCGTATCAGTTGAAAGCCGCTGTACGCGAATGGCTAGACAGTGCGGAATTTCCGGAGCAAATCGAACTTGCACCGGAGTGTGAGACACAGCTTGGGGAAACGGCTGAGCAATGTGACCGCAGTAGCAAGCCGACCGAGCCTCGAACAGAGGAGTATTGTGTTACCTTGGTTGAGCCACCAGCTGAGAAGGTTAGCACAGGCTTAATCGGTGAGAAGTCCGAAGTGACGCCGTTAAGCGAGGTGAACTGCACGCCGACCCAAGTAGCTGTAGGAGACACAGTTCCATCAAATGAGTGTGGGGAACTAGTAGTAACCGAACCGTCTCTCGAGTCGAAAGCAGAAGCTTGTGTAGAGCGTGGCGGAGAAGGAAACCAGCTAGGAAATGACAGAATTTCGGTTTCCGAAATCGACTGTGTCGTAGAGCAGGGCACGCAGAAAAACGAAGTGCCGATCAGAGAAACTGCGCAGCCCACGAGCTGTGATCAGCCACGGCAGACCAGCGAGGAGTGCGCGTACGCTGTAGAGCGAGACTTGCGAAGGCGACAGCGAGCGACCAGAGCAGAGTCAGAATCGTTCGTGCCCCGATACCACGCTATGTTGTATTCACGACGAAAGCAACCCCAGTGCGAACGCGGACGAAGCACACATGACCCTCGCGCGATCCAAAGCGCCCCAGCTGTCGAAAGAGCCTGATCGTTGCGCTGAGCGAGACGACGCACTGAGTGGCGAGCCGCCAGAGCAAATGCCTAGAAGTGGGACTGACGCCAGCCGTTGTTGTTGTTCGAACTTGACTGAAAGTGAGTCCTGCGCTGCTGGCCGCGATGCATACGCGACGCCGCACTTTGACGACACCGGTGCCCTACTAGCTCCGGTTACCGCTAGAACGTTGACCGCTAGCTTGTCAGAGATGGCCCAGAAAGAAAGTAGAAGGCTAGTATTCCAGTGCGGCCGACGGAAAACGCGGAAAGGCAGGCGCGAGAAAGAATGCTGCCATCGTAAGGAGAGCAAACTCAAACAATTGCGAAAAGAAAGCAGAAAGCATGTGTTCCAGTGCTGCCGCAGAAAAACACGGAAAGGCAGGCGCGAGAAAGAATGGAGCAAGCTGAAGCTATCGCGAAAACGAAAGCGGCTATCCCAGCGGCACAAATGCGCCCGTGCAAAGAAAATGTGTGACTGGTGCGCAAAGCGTAAGGAGAGGGATAGGTTGTTTAGAAAAGCGAGTGACTCGTGCTCGTATATTTATTTGCACAGAAACAGGAAGGTACGGTTGTTCCGTGCAACGGACAGCCGAAGCTTTAGTGAAAAAGGTGATCTCAACGGTAACGCCGATGGCTTACGTCGGAGCCCCTAACGTGAGAAGCCTGTTTTCACTTCTTGGTGTTTTTCTTCCTGACATAGGAGTTTGAACGTTATTTTATTGTATTATCTTTGTTGGAAGTGAAGTTTTTGAAAGCGTAATTTTCAAATTTATGGACGCGTTCCAAGTGCTGCTAAGCTGCCCTTTAATATAGATGGGGGCATAAGAGGGAAATAGTCTGGCATAACTTAGTGAAGATTGTGCCGTGTTTGCTGGCTGACCGGTTGAGTTTTTAGCGTGGTTGTGACGTTGTGGGTTGTCAGCAAACTCTCCTGAAGACAAGTTGCAGAGTGCCTTGGAAACCCGGACTTGCCAAGGACTTCTTCAGGCTAACTGGCTCTAGGGAAGCAGAATCGGACGACCCCGGCTAGAAGCAACATCCCGATCCCTCCGGATAGCGGATGCAGTCCCCTGCCCTTCGGGATCTCCCTTCTCCGGCGGGGCAGTCTGTTACGTTTCTCCACCGACAAGTGGGACAGCTGACGCGGCCACCGCGTAGCAAACAGGCAGAACCGCGAGCGGATCGGCCATTTCGGCGCCGTTCATCGGCCGCGCAACGCTTCCTCCCGCGGGCAAGTCTCGACGTGATCTTGCCACGCGCCAAATGTGTGTGCGTGCGTGCGTGTGCAAACGCCGGCCAAGCCTGGAGCTCGTGAGAGAGTGCGCCGCCCTCGCCCGTCTGCAGGAGGTGGAGGAGATGCGGTCGGACCACCTGCTATTGAGTCATCCGTTCGTGCCCAGACTTGTCGGGCTCTCCATTTCCTGTCAGGGTTTTCCCTTTCCCTGTGAACTGGAAAACCTATAAAAAGCAGCGGCCGACTCCGCTGAGACAGACTACTTTGAAGTGCCGTGGAGACGACGCTAGACACCAGCTGTGTGAACGTGTCTGTATTCTCTCCGGGTCAGCTTCTCTGCCCGTTCCTTATCGATGTTGTAGTAAAGGTTGTTTCGTTAGAAGACACCTCGTCTTTGCTGGGACCTTTGATGCCGTCCTCCGACCACGGAGCCGCCAGGCCAACGCTACCGAGGGGCCGCGCGCCGCACGTAATATCTGGTGGCAGCTGTACGCTACCCAGGCACACGCGACCCCAAATCTAACAGCCCCTTAATGACGAAGAAGATGCTCTGAAGTACTGGAAGAGAAATGAAGCAAAATACCCGGTACTGAGCCGCCTGGCAAAGAAGTTCTTGGCCATACCGGCTTCTTCTGGCGATACCGAGCGGCTATTTTCGACCGCAGGCGCTATACAGAGAGCACGGAGGTCACGCCTAAAAATTGAGAGGGTGGCAGAGATTCTGATGTACAGAGAGCATCGGCTGAAAACTATAACGAAATCATAACATTTAAATATCACCAATAAATAATTTCAAGAACAAACATAATGCTTATGTGCCTTTTCTATACACAAATCTGCACGCTGGCTGCTCTGTACCACAATATGTTCGGCCAAAAATGTTAGTTAATTTACCACTTATTTTAAGTCAATTTCAATCAACTGATTGATGCGCCGACACTCTGTTGTTTACAATGTGGCCTGGCCACTCCTGATTAATTTGTTAATTTTAATGACTGTATATAAAACGGAAGTCTTTAGCCTCACATCCGAGCTCAAACACTAAAACATGCAGCCAAGTACCTGAAATTGTAAAGTGTTAGATTGCACTTCCAGCAAGGCCTAGTAATGAAAGCCGACATTTACAGAGGCGAAATCCAAACTATAAGAAAACGACATGAATTGGTGATCGTCATAATGAGCTCAGCTTGCTTTTTTGACGAATGCTTAATTTTCAACGGCACAAAGAACACGAGTATTAATGGGCTGAACACTATCGCAATGCATTTCGAATCATCGATTGCAAAGGAAAGTTGTAAGTGCAGGGCGCAGAAACATTATAAGCGCGTGCCAGAGTCCAGAAGCAAGCGCAGCTAGAGCAGTAATTTAAGAGATCGCTCAACTCATCACTGCCACATTGTTGTCGAAAAAACTGCCCCCTCAGACAAACACATAGTCCCATGCACGCGCACCCATAAATCTATTATACGAATATGAAGACATTGACGTCCTGTCTTAGATATTTATTACTGAGTAATATCGGCACATAGCGGCAAATATGAAGAATACTCAAATTCAAGTAAAGCTGACAGCGAGGGTGAGGGAGGGTAAGTGACGTGAGGGTGAGGGAGGGCTAGCATATTTTACGAATTGAGGATGAGGGTGAGTGAGGCAAAAAAATTTTTTAAACTGAGATTGAGGGCGAGGGCGGGAGAATGATTGAAAAATGAGGGTGAGGGAGGAAAAGTAAAAATGAGGTCATTTGCCCCTCTCTGGTCTTGACAACGTACCGCGGTGTAGCTTTTGATAAAAAATGCCCTCATGCCCAATCGGGAATGACATGGCCTACAGCCATGCTCTTTTATTTCATGGCTCATTACCGACTTTCCCCAATCTGATACCCTAAAGAGTTGCTCTAGTTTATTCACTGTTACCAATACAAGAAGGTACTTTTTCTACACAGATGACATATGCTTCATTTCTCAACCATTAGGGGAAACTTTAAACTATTTGGTGAGTGCAACTAGTGCACCAAACTGCTAGCATGCTAGTGTATTTCCACAAGTAGATAACTTTCATCTCATTCTCTTGTCACTATTTGATTTGTATTAGGTTTTGACACTGATTTTTGTATTTATTTCGGTATTTAGCTGCACTGTTGACATTCGATCCTCCTTGGAAAAGTACTATTCACAAACATTTGGTGTTTAATATGTTTATTCTTTATTTCGCCCACATTTTATCTACTGTCTTGCAGGAACCCAGTTTCACCCATGACAATACTGGGCCAACTGGAGAAATCGGCAGTCATACTTCGTTCGGTAAGCTCTGCTGCCTAGCCATCCTTCAATAGTGCAAAGCCAGGCTGGCTAAGGTGAATGCATCAACCGAGTGTTTTTTAATATACAATACTACCCACTCCTTTCTTGCAGTTCCAGAGCACAAGCTTTGCTGGCCTGAGACTGACTGACTGTGAAGCTCAAGTAAGCATAATAGCCTGGAATCTACCCATTATCTATGCATGTTGCTGTTTGCATCTAGGGTCCCAGCCCAACTTGCAGAACTATTTTGGGAGTGTTGTCAATATAAATGATAATATATCTTGGGAACATCACACAATTGTAGACTGAGATTTGTTAAACCGATCAAACAATTCGTTCAGGCACCTGTGCTGCATATTAAAGCTGTCATGATTGCGCATCCAGTTACGTAATATTTCTGCATAACTATACTACATTGCAGGTTCTAGCCCAGCTGGGAGGGACACTGGCCAGCAACTCCCATACACCTGCTTGCTTTGGAAGTGTAAGTTTTAGCTTGTGTTTCTTTCTCTTACAGACAGTGATTACTTTACTAATAATAAATGTAGATACTGTGTATTATGGAATATGACTGCTTTCCAGGAACAATAGTTTAACTTCCTTAAGTGAACGAAATAACTTTTTCTACCTTTCAATATTTTTCTCTTGCAGGTGCAAAGGGCGAGCAACATCAGCCCTGCGGAACCAAGTGTGCCAGCAAGTCATGTGCAGGCAAGTTCTGCTATTAACTTTCTTCATAACTCACTGTTAATGTAATTGAGGAAGCTGCAACCTCTATTGCCATATTCAGCATAATAGCCTGAAATCTACTCATTATGTATGCACTTTGCTATTTGCATCCAGGGTCCCAGCCCAACTTGCAGAATTATTTTGGGAGCTTTGTCAATATAAGTGATACTATATCTTGAGAAACATCATACAATTGTAGACTGACATTTGTGGAACTGATCAAGCAATTCCTTAGGGCACCTGTGCTGCATATTGAAGCTGTCATGATTGTGCATCCACTTACGTAACATTGATGCATAACTATACTACATTGCAGGTTCTAGCCCAGCTGGGAGGGACACCGGCCAGCAACTCCCCTGCATCTCCTTGCTTTGGAAGTGTGGTAAATTTTCTCTTGTGTTTCTTTAACTCTTGCTGGTAGCGACTGCTATAATGGTAATAAATGTGGATAATATACATTCTGGAATATGACTGCTGTCCAAGAACAATTGTTCCTAATATCTTTTCCTGAAGAAAAACTTTTAATATTTGTGCCTTTGCAGCTGCAGTGCATTCCGGTTATTGCTTTAGTACTTAATTCCATTGCACAGATTGCATCAATTACTCTACTTGAACAAAAAAGCATAAGACATATATGCAGCAGAGCATCAATTAAGCTATAGTCAGACTTACAGATTTCTTTTAAAATGTGCTTGCATTCAAATTATATATAGATGCAGGAGCCATAAGGAAGCTAACAAATACACTGAAAGTCGGCGATGACGGTCAGTGCGCACATCTTTCCGTATTTCTGAAACGCGTGCTCACAATGGATGCGATTATGGCCGGAGTCTTGCAGGTCGACAGCTTCCCCAGCAGATTCCACTTACACGACCGCACGTGTCAACATCTCCAAGCAATCTGCCGCATATGCACAAAGTGAGCTAGAATTCTAGCTCATTTTAGTCGCGTGCACATTCCGACATCACCCCATAACGCCATCGTGCCCTGTGTATGAGGGTTGAAGAAAGCCTGGAGCATGAACAACTTTTGACGCATTCACATGTTGGTACCTATAGAGCACTTGATCACTTAGCAGTGATGATGCCATTTTGATGGCTTCACATGCATTTTCTATGGGATGATGCAATACTTTTCAGATGTTTGATCTGTTGCACTAAGGTGTTTCAATGCGTAATCACTCATGCAAAAGGAACATTTCGCAACCACACGTGACATGACTTGTATAACATTTTTCATGCAGGTGGACAGAGCTTATGCGCTGAACGAAGCTCAACAGGCAGCACCTCTATTTACGGATATGAATGGCCAGGTGAGTGGTCAGTATGTTTGCGTATGCCATGGTGTTTCATTTCAATTATATCTTTATCAATAGCAGTTATGGCAAATAAAGCTCCAGCCAAACTGAAGATGTCTCTCGCAGCTCTTGTTGTGACGAACTGCTTCAGATAAGTGGCATGACCAGAGCAAGAGAAAAGCGGTTACACGAGCACAAACAGTGGTTACTGAAATAGTTTCAGTTTTTGAATGTATGGACTGAAAGAAGATGACAGTTATGGGGAACATTTAAACTCCACATTGAAGGGTATGACGTGACAGCGTAGGCTAGCAGCCTACATATAAAGCACCGCTGTAATCAAGCTGCACGAAAGCACGTGCCAGCGTGGTCTACCAGTCACGTGAAAGCGAAAGTCCTGACAGGCTGATTCTGATGTCGACTTCCTTAATAAAAGGAGAGGCCTCGAGTTAGCGGCTCGCCAAATGTAATTTCAAGCAACTCTACGGCCAGTTAAGTGTTCAGCGCTATGCTCATGACTTTGTGCTCACAACGGCAACGCCGGCGGACTGCCGCCGACATCACATTTTCGGTGAAGGGGGGCTGTCATGTACGATGTGTGTTCCTCCAAGCACCGGGATAACGAACGATCGGCTTTTGTGTGTTTCTGTATGCCGTGCGCCCCGCAAAGCGTTGGCGAACTAAACACATTCCCGAAAGCAGAGCAGCGACGCGGCGGTGGGGACCGGAGAATCGGCGCTGGGAGGACAGCAAGGAGGAGAAATTTATGGGCTCCCGCAAGGCGCACTGCCCGTGTCATCCGAGCTTGCCGCTGCCCGCGGCAGGGAGCAGGATTCTGCAACGCTTCTGGGAAGCGTTCGAACCTCCGAGGTGGTGGGAGCTTGGGACGCGAAGACAGGAGTGGACCTGGAGAGGAGGACTCTCGGAGGGAGAGAGAGGTCGGAGCGAGCACGGTGGACGCAAGGACGAGAAGAGACTGAACTGGAGTGTCGTGCGGAGAGGCCGCGCTCCGAGTGATACGTACGAAATGCGCGCAATTTGTAAATAAATTATTAATAATCAGGAAATGCCAAGTGTGGTCGAGCTTCGTCGGAGAATGCCAGAGGGGCGGAGCAAGGGACCTGCCTGACAGGGGCCTTTAAAGCTATCAGGTTAAAATAAAGCAAAACGTCATAATTAGCCTACATGTCTTGCTCAACTTCTTGAACAGAAGGTATAGGACTGAAAGCCAAGAGTGATGGAGGAATTAGAACTGGGAATTCAAAATGATGCGACTAAGTAATGTGGGCACAATTCTGTTTTAAAACCTAAATTGCCATTATCGCGTGCTAAATGTGATGAATATATTGTCCTTTCATTTTTGGGGATAAAATTATGAGCATTTAACTTTTACAATAATTTGTTTAATCAGTTCAAGCATCTGTCCAAATTGGTAGAATCTCTTGTGCTGAAAAAGTTCTACAAATACCAAACTAACTTATTTTGGGACATTAAGTATACATCATTCATTGTTGTCCACTACATTGTGTTGCGAGTCCTGCTGATAAGGAATTTTTAGCACTCATTTGTTGTCAGTGTGTGGTAGTTTCACTATTTGTTTTCATGAGAATAAGGCGAACATCTTTTCTGCGCTTTTAACACGCCTTTAGCATACATTTTAATGTACACTGGTTAATAATTCAGCAAGGAGTAAAGTTCGCACAAATTTCAGCAGCTTAAATATATGCAATGTCTTGTTTATTTTTGTTCAGAATGATGCATTGTCTTTTCATGTAGGTCCACCTTGTAGGGGGTATTTTTATACCTTCAATGAAGTAGGCTGCTCTAATGGTATCATCCAGGGACTCCCGTATCTGCAAAAATTCAGCGAGGTGTCTCTGAACGATACCAGAATTCCTGGAAAGGAGTGTGAAGGGGCAGGCCTGCCGCCGCCTTTTAAAAGCAGAGGGGCCAGCAGTAGGCAGAAAGCCAATGACGCCAGTGAAGATGCAAGCCATTGACCGTAAGTTGCTGTCTAAGTGATGCAACTATAAATTTATGGACGTGCAAGATACTATTTTAATTATTCAAAATTGTTAGTAAAAAAGGACATTTTCCATTCAAGTATTTTTTTTTACTGCTTAATTAATTCTTAAGTATTTAATTGCGTGATCCCTTTGTTTAGAGAAAACAAAATGCTCAGTCAAGTACCAAAATGGGCTGTTTACATTGTACTCACCACATCTCTTGGAAATAAATGTCTTATTGTAATCAATATGCATCGTACACTTTATTCACTGGCTGGTTGGAAGATTCTATTTCTTCAATTACAATATTTTTGCAGATGCATTTGATCATTTCATCTGCGTGCACCCACAAGAGAAGCCTGCAGCTGCAAAAAGAAGAAATTAAATTATTTGAGCGAGCTGTTGCAAGACATGCGAAAAAAAATAAGAATCAAGTGAAACAGCACTAGGAAATACAGGACACATGAATGAACAACGCATGTGTCTGCCGTTCAGGTGTCCCGTCTTTCCTAGCACTGTTTTACACGATTATTAAGCATGTGCCAACCAGCCTGTATTTGCACTCTTCTGGAAAGAAATATACTTGTGTTGGAACTTCTGGGTTAACATAAAAAGCTGCCAGTAATTGGTGACAGCTTGGAGCTGTTTCACAACATTCTGACTCACAAATAATTGCAGGTACAAGTTTTGGGGAACTGTGCATCGCTGCAGTTAATAGTGGACAGATGGTATTATTGAAGAAATGCTCAAGATCTTTTTCAGGTCCGGTACAAGTGAGATGCGCTTTGTTTATTTTATTTCTGCCTTCGTCTTGTATAATTTTGGGCCATCCTATATAAAACGATAATTAGGTATAATTAGAGCTATCCTGTATGATATTGGGAAATCCTGTATGATATTGGGATATCCGCAGTGATTCCGAGATATCCTGTTAACAGGAATATAACAGATAACAGGAATATTCTATAGGGTTCATAAATATCCTGTACAATACCAGACCTTCTTGTATACAGAACAGGAACTTATAGTTAACAATGGGTATTAATGTAGCCTGCATACGAACCTCGAGAGTGTTCACCAGCACCACGCTCAATCATAGCGGTGGACGTGAAATGCCCTGTGTTACCGCCAGCGCCAAGAAAGTAGCAGGTGGGACAGCGGTCGATGTAGCCGAGTTGGAAGAGCACCGGACGTGATATTCGGAGGTTATGGGTTCGGTTCCCACCATCGGCACGTTGTTTTTCCTTCTACTTTGTGTTTAATTATCTTTCCCCTAAACAGATTACATTACTAATTTATGTGATTATCGAAGTAAAAATTTAAAGGAGTACAATCCCCAATGCTTTCCTTGGCCCCACCGACTGTTGGCTTCTTTCCTTCATGTATTATAACAAGCACCGTCATTTCTGATATATATATACACCGGGCGTCCCAGCCAACTTGAACCAAGGGTTACAAAATAATATATTTGAGGTAGGTCAGTGAAACCAGTTGCATACAACTACCAGCCTGCTTGCGCACTACAGGCAATTTTTTGTTTTGCAATTAGTTATTTGCCTAATTATGTTAATTTTCTAATTTAAAAAATTTTCACCTTAGACCAAAAATGTGAAATGGAAAGTTGTAGAGCACCTTCAGAAACCCCCATTCCATTAACTGCGATAAAGAAAGTCTCACGTGTATCTTTTTTTCCGGGCTCAAAAGAAAGCCCGCGAAATACAAATAATACCACGTGACTAGCGCATTTGAGCGCAGCGATTGTGGTGCAATGATAAGCTTGAGAGGGTACTGTAGCCTGTCCCTCAAACGGCGTTGCGCTTCCCGGAAAGACGGGGGTTCGGCTCTCCGGTGCTGCCGAGGCTCGGGTTTCTCTGCCGAGAAGCGTGTGGTTGTCTTTCGGAGACGGTCTGCGCGCGAGGCGGCTAAAGAAATGGCCAGAACCCTGTATCTGTGTATGTTTTCCTTTTGGCGTAGCTGGCCAGGGCGGCGAGCAGCTTGGCTTGTGTGTGATGTTGTTTTATTTTTCTTTTCTATGTGATGTGTTTAATTCGGGAGAAAGTGGCGGGAGAATTCTTCATTGGCTGTGGTGTTGCGAGGGGGTTGTCATTGGCTGAACAGTAACTTTTGGCGGGAATTGCTTGAGATCGGGGTGCGGGAATGAGAGTGCAGGGCTTTTACTGGACGGCAGCCGTGCGGGCCAGTCGTGTGTGACTGGTGGTGGCCCGGGGCCGTATACGTAGGAGACAACATGGCTGAAGTAAAGAGGAAGTTCGTGGCGGTGGCCGATAGTGGGCTCAGCGCCGTGTAATCTGAATGTAATGAAAAGTGTGTTAGTTTTGCTTGTTTTATTTTGATTTAATAAATGTTTAGTTAGCATCGGACGGAGGTCACTCATTTGATGGAGGACATGCGCTCAACTCTGCAGCCGTCAGTCGCAAAGTAAGTCCCCCAGGGTCCGGCACGAGGCCCTCCTCTCGCACCCATCACCATCAACCGAGAGGGAAGCCCTTCCGCCGACTTAACCATCAGTCGAACTGCAGGACGTTTGTTGTTGTACGCATTTAACTGCAGTTGTCTCAGGTGGTGCATGTCGCCCGCCTGAAACGGTTTCATCCCAGGTGATCTATTTAACTCGCCCGACGGGCTTCGTCTGCGAGGAGGGAAATGTCACGCACCATAGCAGATCGACGGAAGAAGATGAACCGTCGGACGATCAGTAGAGGAAGAACGAGGGTCAGAAGGACGTTTGTTGCCGCGGTCCTGGTTCCATCGATCCCTCTGTAAATAAACCCCCTTGTGCGTACTAAGCACATAACAAATATATCTGTGTGTGTGCGAGTGTGTGTACGTACGTATACGTATGTGTGTCAGTTTATTCTGTTGGCGTCAGCACTCCATCAAAACTGAGTAGAGGGAGGCCGTCAAAGTGACGAATATCTTTTAGTGTGTGTGTGTGTGTGTTCGTGTATGGACCATGCACGCACCGATAGGCCATCGTGTTGAAAGCACAGCAAGGTGGTCGTATAAAAGCACCAGCTCGGCTGCACTCAGGCCATGTAACGCCAGCACGAATACACCAGAACGTACACACACGCGCATGGGCACCAGAACTGTGTCTGAATTTCCGCTCTGGTGAAAACACCAGACACGGGCTGTCAGATTTTTCGATAGGGAGGCTACGCTCAATTCTCTTCCGCAGGACGAGCATAATTATAGCGTCAAGAAACGCTCGAGCCCGTCCGACAGTTATCGATCAACTCGACAAGTTCGTCTATGGAGGAAATGTAGAGGACGCAGAAGAGACGATCACAGGAGGAGCGAAATTAAGAAAGGCGAGGCAGTTAGTTTACTACATACGCAGCTAGTAACCTACAGCAAAAGACAGGTTTTTAAGCCTGCACTCAACTTCTCACCACGAACATTGCGCCAGGTCACAATTCACTCAGACGTTTACTTGACTCAATCGATCTTTTGTAACCATCTGGACACGTTTCCTAGTCGTTTGTATGCTAGAGGATGTTCGTTTTATTAAGTCCAGAAAATTGAGGGCGTTAGCACTTCAAATTTTGTAACCTCCTTGAAAAGTGTGCATCTTGCAAGTTTGGCTCAGGGGCAGGGGAAGAGCTCACTCTTCAAGTGATCAAATTTTGCGTGCGTGCTTTTTTGAAAAATAATCGCAAAAACTATAGCAATGTAATTGGGCGGCCTCACCATGAGTGCCTGCTCTACGTTTCGCTCGACCGGCAGCGACGGAGCTCGACCCTTCCGAGAACAGTGTAATCGCGAGCTTGCTTCAACTGAGCTACTGTGTTCTAAACTTGCCGAGAGAGCTGGGAAGTGGTGTCATTCCGAGGATGCTTCGTTTCAAGAAGCAAGTTTTAGTTTACAAGTGTAGGGCTGGCCTTGGCTGGGTATCATCAGGAGCCCGGAAGTTTCGCCCACGGGCTACGCATGAACGCGCCAATTACCTGTGATACCGCGATGGCCAAGGACACGGGGCAGCCTTAAGGCCCACCCACATGGACCGAACTTCCTGCGGCAAACCTTGCGAACTGCCGCCTGGCGGCGTGTCGCCGGCCGCCGGCGGCCGTTCGCCGCTGATCAAGCCGGGCCAGATATTTTACCATCGGCGGGCGACTGGCCGCCCGCCGGAAGCTGCCGATGACAGCATCAGCGCGGACCAATCAGGGCGCGACCGGGGCTAACTTGAGTCGGCTAGCATGCTGGGGCCGAATTACGTACCGCTCACAGTCACAAACCAGTCACAAACAGCTCACAATGCCCTGTTCCTATTGGTCAGCCCGTCTGCCGCTTAGGGCTGACCAATAGGAACAGGGCATTGTGAGCGGTTTGTGACTGTGAGCGGTACGTAATTCGGCCCCTGGTGTGATAAACATGGCGTCGAAAGCTGCGCGCATCGGGTACAACGACAGGCTCATATCAGTTGTGCAGACGCGACCAATATTATGGGATTGTTCGGATGCCGCATACAAGGACGCCAGGAAAAAGGCCATTGTGTGGCAGGGGGTTGACGAGGAAATTGGAGTTGACCCTGACGGAAAGCAAACAATCATCACAGTGCCTTCTTTGACATGTGCTTTTTGTTTTCATCAGCGGGTGCTGTGCCAATGCGCATAAATAAAGCAGCGTCGACCCTGTTTTTCTTTCGGCAGAAGCAAGTTGTTCTCAGGCTGCTGTAAAGATCGAATTGCCAAGCTGTAATTTTATTTAATTCTCAATTCAAGCAGCAGCAGAAACCGCAGATTACTCAGACGGTGCCGCGACCTCTATGCCAAACAGGAGCGATTTCTGTTATTATGGCTTAGAATGAACTAAAGTGCTGTAATTAATGATAGGTGCTACAACTAATCGATGTGTCGGCACCTGATACCATCTTCAATCTTAGCGGCACATTGGCCGACATGTGCGCCTTGTTTACATCGGCGCAAACTGTGAAAGTGTCCAAAAAACTATAGTGTATAGATAGTGGGGCACAATTTTAAGTAAATTGCAGTAAGCACTGTTGAATTTACCTCTTTCGTTGTAGTGTTACCTTTCCGATTAGGTAGATGTAAAAATTTCCAGCTGCTAAAGCGATTGCAGAGTAGTAAAAGATGCTGCGCAGCGCTAGACTGCGTAGCTCACTGTCGCCATGAAAAAAAAAAAAAACAAGAGGCGGAAACGATCGCTTTTCTATTTGTTCTCGTTATCAGAATACTGCCTCTCCCTCTTGTTTGAATGTCGGGGACAGCGCCTAGGCGAAGTGCGCATTCGGTCTCGAAGCTGGGCGAGCTCGATTTCAACGTCGGAGCCGAAGCGGACGCGACAGTTCCCCAAAAAACATTGCAAAAACTATCCCTGCGTGTCTGCAGGTCCAAAATATTTGTATGTCAGCTGAATGCAGTGTCCATGTAGACCGAGCGACCAGCTGATGAAACAGCCAATCTCAGGGTGCCCCTGTGCCAGTGTGTGAGCTTGTAGAACTGCAAACAGGTTTTCTATTACATACAAAAATGTTTCCATTTACATGCACGTTGCAAATATACTGACTGCGTGTAAATCGTATAATTAGCTTGTTCATTCAGAGCACTCGCCTTGTAAACTCAGTCCTGTATGGTACATAACGGCAGGCGCCAAAAAATGTTATGTGCAAAGACCCGGGGAATGTCAATGTTATAACAAGCGTGGCACAGCTGTCTATTTATTGCTGTATGTCTTTTCTTTCAGGCTCAAATGCACAAGCCAAGTTTATGGGCTTGAGGGACACATTTACAAAAAAAAAAATACAAGAAATGGAAGAAGGGAGCACCGAGTGGTTTTGGTGCCAGTGGCTGCGAGGAAATCAGATGGCCATATTTTAAGTCCCTGATGTTCTTGAAAGGTCAAGTGGAAGTTGGCAGGTTTGTCTTTTTCATCAACACATCTGTACGTGTGCATAACAAAACACTGCTAATGTACTGGAGCTTTTTCCTGTTATCAGCTGTTGTCTTGTATCATCAAACAATTCTTATTTTTGATGCTAGAAATGAATCAAGGCATTGTGCATTATAATTTTTTGTGCCAGCGTTTGGTACATAGAAAGCAACAATTTAGTGTGTATGTTTTCTGTACTCAATGAATGAATGTGTTGTCTTTCATTACCCAAAACCAGCACAAGAAGCAAATTCAGAGAGAGTGCCGAGAAAAATGTAGCAACCGCCGAAAGTTTGTTACTTGCAGTCTCAGTTCTTCGCTCGCCTCTGAAGGGAGCGGACGTACGTTCCGTTGTCTACCGACTCGGCGCGTTCCCTCTCGCGTCAGTCGCCTTTCAGGTCTCGGTGGGGGCGGGTGAGTGCGGCGCTCGCTCCGGCGAGCTCGCGCGCGCCCGCCTTCGCCTCCCTCCGGCGCTGGCTCGCCCTGCTCGCCCCGTCGCGACCTTCAGTCCTTCTGTGCTCCGGTGATTTCAGTCCTTCTGTGCTCCGGTGATTACCGTCGCAGTTCCCTGGTCCTTCTTGGTCCATCCTCGCTGGTCTCATCTAGCCCGCCAGCCAAAGCGGAGCCCGGATCCGTCTCCCCGCCCAACCCCAACCCTTGGGCGTGCGAGTGTGTCCCGTGCTGCGGGTGATGCTAGGTCTCTCGCCCTGCCAGCACACCCTCCTCCCATGAGGAGTTTTCCAGTGCGGCCCCCTTTGACCTTGGTCTTCCCCTGCGGCGCACCGATGTCGCCCGCGCCCGAGGCGAGCCCCAGTGCTGGTCCGGACTCGTGGCTCTCCGCCAAGGCTCCCTGCTGCTCCTTCGGGGGCGCAGTCCTGCTGGACCATGCCAGTTTCCCAGCAGCAATCCCGGGAACCTCGTGCTCTCGGGCCTCGACGCGCCGCCCTTCCCGGCGGTTCTTCCACCATCCCCTGCCGCGCCTCAGTTTTGGCTGAGGTACCACTGCGGTCACTTCCGCTGCCTCCAGGATATCCCCAGAGACAGTGTCCCGTGTGCTTCTCGCTCACGGGCCTACGAGTGCCATCTTGCGAGATGACCCCTACTCGCCGCTGCCACGGTAGCGGTTTCCCAGCGGTCATCCCAACTGCCAGCCGGACTCTCCGATGTGACAGCGTACTGCAGATCCTCAGCAGTCACCCCGGCGTCTTGATCTCTCATCGGAAAAAGACGCTTGCCGAGCAGCATGCTGCTCGCACCTAAGCCGACCCTGCACTGGGCTCCGACTTGCCGGTAGCGGTTGCGCTTGTGTTGTGTGTTACCCGCGGGGCACCCAGGATAGCCCTCTGTGTTCTGCGGACCTCCTCGCTGTGCTTCCGCTCTTCGGCCCCTGACTCTGCGGACTATTGCTCGCGCGTCCCCCCCCCCCCCTCCCCTCCCAACCGTCCCCTACCCCATTCCCCTGGACACCAAGAGTGCCGCCGCTCGCTCAGGCTGGCATACGTCGTGTCCAGTACTCCATCCCCCCTCATCATAGTATCACCACTTGGAGTCTACACTGAGAGCACTGGTGAGTAGCTTTAATTTTTAGGAGGTAAGAATAATGTAGCATGCCCCTTGCACTCAAAAGCTTCTAAAATAGATCTGAGTCGTCTATTAGACTAATCAAGCTGCATGCATCATTAAATGTACAGCAAAGAATGTCTGCACAGTGCCTCATGAAGAGTCTGGAGAAGTGTCTGAAAGCACCTACAGATTGCTTTCTCTCTTGGATTGCTCTTTCTCGCTGGATCTAATGCCTCAATACTAGGCTTTGTGAAAGGGTCTAAGACAGTGCAAGTGTCTGTAACCTGATTGACATGTAGGTGAACAGTTTTGAATCAGCAGGGGCAGCTTTTAATTTTTGTTTTAGGCAGCCAAGTTTTCCTCTATGAAACTGGGCGACTTCCTGTTATGCTGTTCAGCGATGCAGGATATGCCTGCATGTCATTCCTCATGACACCACTGCCGAATCCCCGAGCCACAAACAGCCCAAAATCGAGGTATGCAAAAGAGTGAAAAAACACACAGCAACAAGATTGCTTCATAGGTTTCAGGTCCATCTCTGTCATATGTTGTGCTTAAAATGTCTTTTGAGTAAGTCCAGTTCTTCTCGTGCAGGTATCAGGTCTGAAGCACAAGTTGGAGAATTCGGTGGTTATGACCACGTCTTGTGCGCCACTGCATAATATTGCCTGCATGCGGAACGAACCTACATCAGCTCATCAGTCAGCAAAAGCCTCAAGTTTGCTCAGGAGCTTGGACTTCGACGGAACTGCAGAGTTTATTGCTAACTTGCTAACGTTGGCCGGTGAGTTTTCAAATATTGCTCCTGCTCGGAAAATTCATACAAAACGTCTTTCATAGCCTTTGACACACTGAATTCCCACAATCCAACTGGAATGAATCGCAAAGCGCCACTTCAAGCAGCTACATTCGAATAACAAAAACAAAACATGCTCGAACTCTCTGCAAAGCTCACGTTCCTTCCATTTAATGAGCTCGCATGCACCTCGGGAAGGAGTATGTCTATGATCAACTTGGTGTTCTCTTTGAGCAGTGTTGCAGAACTCATAGAGAAGCTTCTTAATTTCTCTGCTTGCAGGTAGGACTGCATAGTGCGCATTATTACCGCATGTCAATGCAAAAAAAAAAAGAAGACTTTGATGCCAGGGAACTTAAGACAGCAGCAAAGCTGCCTTTACAGTGCTGCTTGAAGAATAAAAGGCATGCAAGACCGCAGAATATTTCACAAATTGGTGAAAAATGCATGAGAGCACAGCCTAGCTTTTAGCCATGCACGAGACATTTTACATTGCTGCAGAATGGTCCAGCAGATAATGCGTAATGAATTTCATACAGAATAAACATACTCTTCAAAGCACATAGCGGGGACGCTGCTGGCATTGTAAGCGATAAGAGTGTACAGTTTATGCACCTTACAAGGTACCATAATTAATGAAGCTACATGATAATATGGTTGCAAATAAAGTGAGTGGACAGTTTAAGATAGAGAAAATAGAAGTGAGAATGCAAAGCACACAAACATTTTACTGTTCTAATGAGCAATAATGATTAGAAGCAAATTATTTTAGCATTCCATTAAAGCAGAATTTAGTTTAAGGTGCATATTGGAGACAAGAGAAACATTTGTTGCAGATAGTGATTAAGCCCAGCTATTGCCAATATGAGAGCAAAGCGCTCAGGGTATTACAATGGTTAATGTAATGCAATTAGGCAAACTATAAACTAGAATCGTGTTACCTATAAAATGATTGAGTTCAACAATAACTGAAGCTGTATTGACTGAAACATTTCTCACATATATTTCGCCTTTTTGCAATAACAAGGAACTGGCACTGCAGATATTTTCGCCACTTTGCTTGCCAAGAAAGAAAAAGTCCCGGGGCTTTTGCCTCCATTGCAGTTACACCTGCACATACAGGCTTAGCCAGGACCACCTTGAAATGGTCCTTAATTGCGTCCACCAGCGAAGTGGGTGGATCAATAATCCCCCGGCTCTGCAGTTCCGGTACGCATACAGAAGCCTCCTGGTGCATACATGTGTGCGGCCTGGACCACCGCCAATGTTGACCTGATTTCGAGGGAATTGCAACAGTGATCCATCAGCGTGTGCACAGCAGCAGTGATGATGAACCTAATGCATTCCCAGACATGTACATGGCTACTGCCACAAGTGACCATGAATGCAGCACGTATATATATGTACCAGTTGACCAGGAAAATCATCGAAAATGCAAAAAAAAAGCAAGATTATGCATCAGCAAACCATCCTTTGCTCCTGCGTGACTGTGAGGTAGCTATCTTGACCGAAGGTAGTATCACGTGCCTTCTGGTTTTGTTGTTCGATTTTTGCCTCTTCCCTTATAAATGTATGTTTCCTGTGAATAGACGTTAGTTGAGAGTAAGCAGTTGTCCTGTGTTTTTCTTCCCTTCTGTTGTTCGCGTTATTTTTTTGCAATGTGTCATGGTTACGTTTATACCAAACGCCCGTCCGGCTTGAAGCAGACACAGCGAATCTCTTGACGCGGAACCGTGAACTTCACCAAAAGTGAGAGTATATCGCCTTTACAAAGCTCTATAATTTTTACACTATTCGGAACTAGCTTGCAGAATCGCTTACTGATCTGATCTGTTACTGTCCGCTGTTTGCATTCATCTTCCTAGGATTCGTGTATGCATGCACTAAAAGTACAACGTCCAAAATATTTTACTGGAGCGCGTCATGGCCGCATTTTCTTTGAATCTGCTTTGCAGAGGATCTAGCCTGCGAAAAGTATAAACATAAACAAAGGTTTACGACGTCCATGCCTAATCTGACCCTTCCGGTAAGCTTTATTCACCCTAAGGCACAGCAGAACATTAAAGGCGGCTGTCACGCACGCCAGCTAAAGATTTGATTTCGACCATTTTACCTGTCTTCGTATCTCACCACGACTGAACCTTTTTAAGCCTTGCAACGCCGAAAGACAATCACTTGCTTTAAACAGTGATCTGAGAAGGACGCTTTACTCATTGCTTCCTTAAAATACAACTAAAAAAAGATTAGAGGGAGCATTTCAGAATGCATTGAAAGAGGTGGGTGTTGGAGTGAAAGCCAAGAGGTGCAATGAAAAAATTCCGAGAGCAATGTGGAATATACACTTCGGAAATGCGAAAGCGTGAGCCCTGCTGCTGCATACGGTGCATCACATTTGCTCTCATCATCATTATCAACTAAATGGACTGCCATTCACATCGCTACTGTCACCGCTGTCATTATCACTAATTGCATCGTCATTGGCATTGCCACTACCATCCACATGGTAGACAGAGAATTATGATGTGCGTTTCACAATCTCGGGCATCCGACAGAGATTGCAGCGAATAAACTGTAGCCCTGTTTGAAAAACTCAAGCAAATCATAAAGTTACATTACACACTGCCAGTAAAGAATGCTATAGGTGTATTAAAACATGGCATGTCTATATTCCAATGTATTATATATGTATTGTATTACATTGCATAGTACTTTATTGTGTTATTTTATGTTGTACATTTCATTGTACAGTATTATATTGCAGTGTTCTGTTATATTGTAGACTACAGCATTAAAGGCAATAAAAACTAAAAATCCTGGGCGTGGCACAGTTGGTTAAAGCACTCGGTTGGGGATCCGAGAGGTGGAGGTTCGATTCCCGGTGGAGACTGGATCTTCATCTTTAAGATAACGTCCTCAGGATGATTCACAGCTAATTTCCCCCCTCATACATCCGTTGATAGCATGTGACACATCAGCGCACTGATCCGATGCACAGATTCCAGGTATACGGGATTTCGTTCCATTAGCCTAGAAGACTATCGCCTTAAAACAGCTGGCATAGAGGAATAGTAATTGAGTATTTTCAACTACTATGTATTGGTGCGCACCTCGCCAAAGGCATAATATCTCAAATATGACATCACAACCTTAGAATTGCAGAAAAAAAAAATCGTGCTATTACAGATGAAAGCGCAAACTGCTGAAAGAAAATTTTCCAACATGTGCACACAAATCTATTTGGGCAATCTCTTCATGAGAAGTAGTTACACGCACTTAACTACCCAAAGTTGAAGGTTGGAAAAAGATAGCGACACTAGGAAATAGTTTTTTTCCACCTCTTCCATTTTAAAACGCTGCGGCGGTGGCACAGTGGTTATGGTGATGATGGAACTATACAATGGTGAAACTGTACAATGCCAGCATTTTTCTAGGGTGCTAAAATATGTTGCATGTGAAACAATCCCAGAAAATAATATGCTTTGATGATCCATATCGATATTATAATAAAAGCTTCACTCATTATGTGCAGGTTATGGCGTTGCCTGCAGGCCCACTTTGAAGAGAACTTCGAACAAAATCGGGCCGACGGCTGGGAAGTTGAAACCAAATGCTGTGCCAACCATATTTCCCTTTAGAGGTAAGTACATACAATACCTTGACATTAGTGTTGCATTCATATGGCCGCTTACCATCGTCCTATTTTGATGAATGTCAACGGCACTAATGTGCCGGCACTTGCAATTCCAGACTTAAATCAAATTCCGGCAACAGGCATTCTTATTCGCACCTTCAACTTGTTCATTATTCTTTCTTTTGTGCTGTTGTAGCCTTGCCGCGGCAGAGGAAACCACCGAAAGAAAAGATGAGACCTCCTGTGTCATCCGTGGCTTGTCAAGAAGAAGGGTTGTCGCCATGTGAAGATAAATTTTCACTAACAGCCGCCGCTTCATCAGCTGAAAGTAAGGTAACAGCTTCAGCGTCCCTCACAAGCAACCACGAACTGCCTCCAGGACATTACTGCAATCCACAAGCAGCCAGTCTCAGCCATTCGCCAAGTGACAGAAACAATGCACAAAGCTAGGCTCCTGCTGCACTGTCTACTGGAGTTCATGACCAGCAATCTGCTAATAGCTCCTGCGCAGAGTTAAATAAGTAACTTACAGACGTGACGAGGAAATATAACTAGGTCTGTAAGGCCGCAGTGAAAAGCGACTCGCACGTGGAGTCGAGCTGGCGGTCGAACCCCCCACGCGCCGAGGCCAAAGAGCGAGCGCTGTTGTTTTTTTCTCCTTTTCTCCCCTCTTCTTCGGCGCTGAATGCGCCCTGTGGGGCGCGCGGGAGGCTTGGTTTGTTTCGTCCCTTCTCCCCGAAGCGACGCCAAGAAGCGAACGGCAAGCTGCGAACCACTTTACGGCCAGCTCGTCCAGCGATGTCCCGCCGTGGCGCCAAGCATGGTTGCAGGAAGACGCCGTTAATGAAGCTTTTTGCACTGCCACAAGCGCTCACTAAATGTCCTGCAGAAGGCGACAATAGGCGCGACCCTTGGCCCTCAGAACCTCAATATAGTAACAGACTCAAAGTCGGCCTGTCGGCTCTTTCTCTCAGGCAGAATCCCGAAACCCATCGCACCTATACTCAACACTGAGTACACTCAAAAATCCACCAGCAAGCATCCACCAGCAAGCATCAAATCACTTGGACTCCCGGTCACGAGGGTCTTGAGGGTAACGAGGCTGCGGATGGCCTAGCTCGAGGATACACAAACCGAGCAGGCAACCTTCCCGACCTTATCCCCCTACCCCCTCCTATGGCGAAAGACTACTTTCTCTCCGAATACAGAGACAAGTCTTTCCCCCTCCGCACCGCCAACTCACCGCGGGAGAGGCTAGAGATTGGCGCAAACTACAAACAAACACTTTCCCAAACCTGCATAAGCTTAACATCATTTTTCCTAATCAATATAAAGACGTCTGCCCTTGGTGTGGCGAGACCCCAACCACATACCACGTCACGTGGGGATGCTTCGGCGATAAACCCCGCGGCTTGGAGACACAAAACTCCGAGGAACAGTGGGAGACCTCCCTGCTGAGCTCAGATTTGGCGACCCAAAGAAAAATGGTTGTCCAGGCCAGAGCCACAGCGGTGGTCATTGGGATCCTGAAATAAGGATTCCACCCGAAATGTATAATCATCTTTTCTTTTTCTTCTTCTTCTTCTTGCCAATAAAAGTTTTCAACAACAAGAGCCCTCCCAAGTAGGGAATCAGCCCAGCGGCCTCCCGCTGTGTCGCCAGACATCGGATGCGAGCAACAGCGACTGTACACTGCTCTGGGACAGTGCCCCCCCCCCCCCCCTTTTCCTCGAACGGGACGGCTGGGTGGTCTAGTCTCCAGATCTCCCCCGCGGCTTTTCTTTCACAAAGGCGTCAGCTGCAAGGGCGCCTCGCAAACACGCCGGGGAGGGGAGGGAAACACAGGCGCTGTGTGAGAGGGTTTGGGGATCGGCGAGTGGAGAGAGTGTGTGTTTTGAATGTTGTATTTTTAATTGGCGTAATTAAGGACCTGGGTCCAAGATTATTCCCAACCCACGGGGGTTGTGGCATGTTTTTCAATAATTTGATTGGCTGCTTTATCTTCAGGGCGGATAGCCTAAGGTGACCGCCCTCGGGTCTTTGCTGATGTTTGTCATCAAAAAGCGGTCCTCGGACCATGTTTGGCAGTCAAGATTGGGGCTCCGTGCTTAGCACGTATTTACAGTCCCTAGGCTTTAACCGAAATGCTCGGTAGAAAAGTAAGGGCTTGTAGAGTGACTTCTCTGTGTGAGAGTCTATTTTGTTTTAAGTTGCAGTTGTCTGTGTGACTCTTGTTACTGTAATTTAGTTTGCCCATGTATACTATTTTTCTTCTGTAAATATAATTCTCCTTTTGACAATCATCTGATCATCGTCTACTGCTTCTTCACTGCCGAATGACCACGTTTGGAGGGGCTTCAGCCGCTCCGAAGATTGGCAACGAACGAGCTATTCATTACTAGGTCCATGAAACGCACAAGGCAAATACAACCATTCAAGGGCTTAAACGAAAACTTAATAAGCTGGAGAATAACTTAGTAATCTTGGAAAGCACATGAAGTTCTCAAACAAAGATCAAATGGAAGCACTTTCACGAAACAGTAACCAGGGAACACATGGTCACCACAAACAATCCAGTAAGCACTTCAGATTAAATTTGCATGTGGAACTTTAGCTATGAAACAGTTAGGAGACTTGTGTACCCACTTCCATCCATAAACTGTTGCGCGTCGCCTACAGGGTCTGAAGTTTACCCCGGGGATCCTAATTGAAGTGGCGGGCTTGCTTAAAGGTTACTGAATAAAAAAATTGCCGCGCAGATAGTAGCTATGCTATGGCATTGGAAGTGACCAAAGCAATCCACTTTATGAACAGAAATGAGCGGAAAGTAAATATTTTAATGAATAATTTTCAAATCGCGGTACCTAATGGGCTTCTATGAAAACTCTGACAAAACCGGATATCACACCACAACACCCCCATCGCGGCCGGTTGCACCTGTTCGTTTTTCCTTTCCCCCGTGCTTTTTTTTTTGCTGCTCGTGTTCCTGCACACAATTCATGGTTCCCTCCCTGACCGCAAACAATTGTCCGCAACACGCGCCCTCCGCACGCGTCCCCCTCGACCGCAGGTCTCAATGCGCGCGCATTGAGACCGGCCGTGGCATTCCACACTTCCCAGCATTGTTCAGAGCGCGACGCGGGGGAACCGACACTGTGTGTAGATGGTGAACCAACTTCAGGTGTGGCGGCGGCAGCGGCGGGACCGCGGGGCCATGACAATGCTGAGGGAAGTTGTCATGCCACACCCGCCGGCTAAGCTAACAGTCGGGAGCGCTCTGCCTCTGACCCGGCGGCCGCTCAGAAAACATCAAAAATACAGCCGTCCCCTCAAAACTAATCCGAATTATGTGTCTGTACTAGTGTAATCGTGTCTTAAGAATGCAATTGTGGTGCTTTCTCAATATTCTTCGTTATTTGTTCAGTATACCTTCAAGATGAAGGCAGAAGGCATGGAAGACGTTGAGAAAGAATGTGCCCTTTTTCTTGATGAGATCGCTGAGGGATATGAACTTGATTGTGCTGGAGATGTTGTGTATGGGGGGAAAACTTTGCCACTGAAGATGAGCCTGCACACTAGCTGTGCCCTCATATTCATGGTGGGTGGCCTCATTTAGAGATGGAAGCAAGTAATTGCATATAATTTCACTGGAAGCCACGTAGATGACCCGGCCCTCAAGCAGTGCGTTCTGCAGATTGTTGAACTTTGTGCCGAGATTTCGCTGAGAATCCGCGTCGTGACTTCGGACATGGGAGCTTCAAACCGGGCAATGTGGCGAGAGCTTGGGTTTGCGAGTCACAGGAATCCTCATACTGTTTGTACAATACCATATCCTAGCGTCGAAGGTGCAGATGCAACACATATGTGCTATAGAATATCAGGGGACAGCTTCTGAATTCATCTGTTTTAGTTTAAGTCAGAGGTGGGCATTTGACCTCAAAAAGTGCAACCTCACCTCAACCTCAATAAAAATTTCCTGACCTCACTCAACCTCAACCTCACGCTTTGAGGTTGAGGTTTGACCAGGTGACCTCACCTCAATTTTTCTGATGCCACCACCGACCTCACTCAACCTCACCTCAAACTCAAACTGTGAGTTTGAGGTCGGTCGCTCGACCTCAAAAAAAGAAAAAAAAACGAAAAGGTTTTTCACTTGAGAACACTAACTATAAAACGTCATGGCACAAGTCCTGTGCGGTACACGACATAATGACGACATAAATTTTAAACAACATTGAATATGATGAGGCTTACTTGTAAAGTAAAAAATTTGAAATGAACATTTGTGAGCGGGGCTACTGATTCATAGCAGGTTGACCTAATACCGGCCGTATAATTGGTCAGTTTCAACTCTTCGAATATTATTTTTATTTGTTTTGATATGGTGACTTTTGACCTGATTCCCGCTGTAATGCTTGTGTGTCCTTGGCGCTGCTGGATGCGAACCCCTGAAGGTCTTCAGTGAAACGTCGCACATATATGTGACCGTCAAATAGTGTTTCCTCATAACAAGCAAGTAATAATTTCTTGGTGAAGACATTTTCCTGCGAATTGAAATCGAATCGGATGACAAAATCACAAGCAATCTAATGTTTCTTCAATGTTACGTCTCTGTTACAAAAAAAAAAAAGTAGATCGACCATTTACGTATATATGGAAGCTGTAGTACCATAACATTCTTTTATCAAATTGACTTCTGACGTGCGACTTATCACGCGGACAGAACAAAATGTTGCCATATGCAGAGATGCTTAGTTAGGAAAAGGTAAAGTGTGCTTGACTTTTGACATTGCGCTACTTTCGACAATCCTGACGAGTGGGTTGTGCTGTATAGAACAAACGCCGTGACAAATTATTGGAAAGATTACCCTCCCTTCTACTAATAATAACTAACGGTGAATTTGCAGCCCCAAAACATTCCTTTCATCATTGATGTAAGTTAAAGAAATAATACGTTGGATTAGGGATAATTCGCACATTACCTTGGGATGCCGAGAGAAGCTCAAAAGCTGGTTTCCTTGTCCACACAGTTTCTTGTCGCAGTGAATGCATTCCAAGTTTACAGTGCTTTTCCTTTTTTTTGCGTGGCTATTGTAACGGAAATGGCCTTCGATGTCTTTGTCAATTCGACAACTGCGCGCGCTCACATCATCGTCGGTATATTTAGATTTTTTCGCTATATCTGCCATAACCACACCTGCCATAACCGCAGCCATGTCATGCACCCTCGACGCCGAACGCAACAATGCGAGAGACCTCGAAGAAGAAGGGCAGACCACAGCTGGAAAGGGCGGAAACTTCCGTCATAAATTACAGCAAGTCGCCGACCACGGCATGGCTGCGTGTCTTCGTTTGAAAAAGACGGCCACGGTAAATGGCGAAGAACACAGCATGTTTTTAGATGCTGCCTTTTTTTAATTTTTTTTTGCCGATTTCGGGCGGCTCACCGACGCCGTTTGGGGGCGACTTCCAAGCAGACGTTCCAGGAACCCTTGGTGTCGATGAGAACGGGGGGTTGAGACACCAGCTTCTAGTCGCGACGAGAGAACCACGCCCACTGGGAGAATGAAGCGCGAACACTTAACCCATGCTACGGGAGTTGTTTCGTTTTTCTTCGACTGCACAATATCCGTCAAGAGAGGAAGACTAGCGGGTGGTGAGCAGGGTGGCAACGCGTCTACACGGAGGAAGAGCAGAGTTTGAACACTGACTTGTCCCTCCTGCGAAACGATGCCTGCATGCTCTACAAGCGGCAGAAGTCCGTGCAGCCGCCGCGGTGTTCCTAGAAGCGAGAAGGGCGTCTTTATATTTCTTTAGACCAACAAGAATACGCCAGTCGGAGGTATAGCGCACAACCTAAAGCCAAGGAAGCAAAGAAAAAAAAAGAATGTTGCGAGAGGAAGAATCTGAGAATTGTCTCTTCTGTTTTTTTTTTTTTGTTTTTTTTTTCTTAGGCAGGGGGGGGGGGGGGGGGAGGGTGACGATTGGCCGCACCGCAGAAAAGCGGCCGGTTGCGAGTAAACACGGGTGCACAAACGCGAGAGGGGGCACTGGTAAGTGACCACACAAAATAAAAATAAGAAGTGAGGAAAAATAGGGATGGTGCAAGTGTACTGAAAAACTAAAGAGAAGAAGAGACGCAGATCTTCACTCGCGCATTCACACGCTCGAGCACCGCTCACACATCTCGCTCTCTCGCCCACACTGCCACTGTCCGTGTAACTCTCGGCCCCGTTGACAGAAACGCACTTAAAAATACCTAAAACTCACAAACTCCCGGAGGCGCGCGTATGTGCAGTGGCTTACTTTCCAAGAAATGCCGAGGGGTTCCCGGGTCCGCGTTTTGTCCGCTAGTTGAGATCGGACACCGGCTGCGGAGCCGAAAGAGCAGAAGCCAGCTTACGAACAAAAGGCGCGCCCGCCACTTTGGCTGCAAGCTGTAAAACTGAGGGGAGGACCTCGATAAACAAACATGTAAATGAAAAAGGCTCAAGCTCACATAGGGTATGAGAAAGGAACGACTGCAGGTAGTCGTCAATCGCCTGTCTGTTCTTCAATGATTCTTCGAGAAGGGCACATTAAATTTACCTCTTTATGTAAGGGTTAATGTAATGTCTAGTGACTAATAATAATAATAATAATAATAATAATAATAATAATAATAATAATAATAATAATAATAATAATAATAATAATAACCCCTTCATGGATCACTGCCTTGTCGTGGCGGAGGGGCTTGCGAAACTCGATGAAGTCGTGAGCTCTGCTGTGTAGGGCCACCCAAGATAGACAGGTCACGGCAGAGAGTTCTGACAAAATGTGATTCACTGGAGAAGGTAATGGCAACCCACTCCAGTATTTCCTGCCAAGAAAACCCTATGGCCAGTCACAATACCATTATCGATATGGCGCCGGAAGATGAGCCCCCCAGGTTGGAAGGCGTCCCACATGTTACTGGGGATGAACAAAGGGCGATTCCTAGTAGCTCCAGGACGAATGAAGCGGCTGGGCTAAAGCCAAAAGGACGCTCAGTTGTGGATGTGTCGGGAAGCGACCGGAAAGTCCGATGTTGCAAGGAGATATGTCACATAGCAACATGGAATGTAAGATCTATGACGCAAGGTAAACTGGATATCGTCAAGCGAGAAATGGACAGATTGAACATTGATATCTTGGGTATCAGCGAGCTCAAGTGGACCGGAATGGGAGAATTTAACTCCGGCGACCATTATGTCTTTTATTGTGGGCACGAATCCAAGAGAAGGAATGGGGTCGCTCTCATAGTAAACAGAAGAATGGGCAAAGCAGTGCTAGGGTACAACCCCAAAAACGACCGAATGATTTGACTTCGGATCCAAGGTCACCCTTTCAACATAACAGTTATCCAAGTCTATGCACCGACCACTGCTGCTGAAGAAGCTGACGTTGAGAGATTTTATGCGGACCTACAATGCCTTTTAGACCGCGCCCCATCATCAGACGTCGTTTTTCTCATAGGAGACTGGAATGCTAAGGTCGGGAGTGAAGAAATATCCGGAATTACAGGCAAGTTCGGTCTTGGTGAGCCAAATGAAGCTGGGCAGAGGCTAGTAGAGTTCTGTCAAGAAAACAACCTGACCATAGCGAATACTCATTTTCAACAGCACAAGAGGCGCCTGTACACATGGATTTCACCGGACGGTCTGTACAGGAATCAGATCGATTATATTATTTGCCGGCAGAGATGGAGAAGCGCTATACAAGCAGTAAAAACAAGGCCTGGGGCCGATTGTGGCACCGATCATCAGCTTCTTGTTGCCAAAATTAAGCTTCGATTGAGGAAAACGCAGAAAACTAGAAGGCCTTTCAGGTATGATCTGGATCAGATTCCATTAGAATATGCTGTGGAAGTGAGGAATCGATTTCAAGAATTAGATCTAGAAGACAAAGAGCCCGAAGAGATGTGGACTGATGTTCGTGATATAATACAAGAAGTTGCTACTAAGGTAGTTCCAAAGCAAAAGAAATGCAAAAAAGCAAACTGGTTATCTGAAGAGGCTTTGCAAATAGCTGAGGAAAGGAGGATGGCAAAAGGTATGGGGGAAAGAGAAAGATACAAGGTTCTCAATGCGGATTTTCAGAAAATAGCAAGGAGAGATAAGAATGCCTTCCTGAACATACAGTGTCAAGCAGTTGAGGACAACAGCCAATTAAGAAACACAAGAGCTCTGTATAAGACAATCAAAGATATCAAAGGAAGCTTCTGTGCTAAGCTGGGCGTGATAAAGGACAAACGAGGCAAGGACCTCACTGAAGCCTCAGAGATAAAGAAGAGGTGGCAGGAATACACAGAAGAACTGTACAAGAAGGACCCGGATGTGCAATCCCAACATAGGACGGTTGTGATTACTGATCTCGAGCCGGGCATCCTGAAGAGTGAAGTTGAATGGGCCTTAGCCAGCCTTGCTAAGAACAAAGCAAGCGGAATTGATGGTATTCCAGCTGAGTTGCTTCAAAACCTCAACCACGACGCTGTTAACACACTGCATACATTATGTCAAAAGATTTGGACAACCCTGCAGTGGCCACAGGATTGGAGGAGGTCAGTTTACATCCCCATTCCAAAGAAAGGCAGTGCCAAAGATTGTTCCAACTACCGCACGATCGCGCTTATTTCGCATGCTAGCAAGGTGATGTTAAAAATCCTGCAAGGTAGGCTGCAGCAGTATGTGGATCGGGAGCTTCCGGACGTGCAAGCTGGGTTTCGCAAGGGCAGAGGAACTAGAGACCAAATTGCCAACCTTCGCTGGATCATGGAAAAAGCAAGAGAGTTCCAGAAACCCATTTACTTCTGCTTTATTGATTATGCGAAAGCGTTTGACTGCGTAGATCACAGCAGATTGTGGCAAGCTCTCCGAGAGATGGGAGTTCCAATTCACCTCATCTGTCTCCTCAGGAACCTGTATGAAGGGCAAGAGGCCACAGTCAGAACTGGGCATGGTCTTACTGATTGGTTTCCGATTGAGAAAGGGGTGAGGCAAGGCTGCATACTATCGCCCTGCCTATTTAACCTATATGCAGAGTGCATCATGAGGAAGGCCGGTCTGGACGAGTCTTCAGCTGGAGTGAAGATTGCTGGAAAACGTATCAACAACCTTAGATATGCGGATGATACCACTTTAATGGCAGAAAGTGAAGTGGAACTCAAGAGACTTCTGATGCGCGTACAAGAAGAGAGTGAGAAGTTTGGGCTTAAACTGAACATTAAAAAGACGAAGATCATGGCGTCTTGCCCTATCAAGTCCTGGAGCATCAATGGACAAGAAGTGGAAGCTGTGACAGATTTTCTGTTCTTGGGCGCCAAGATTACCTCGGAAGGAGACTGCAGCCATGAAATTAGGAGACGCCTGCTTCTGGGAAAGAGAGCAATGGTTAGCCTTGACCGCCTAGTAAAGAGCAGAGACATTAGTCTGCCAACCAAGATCCGTATAACCCGTGCTATGGTCTTTCCAGTTGTGATGTATGGATGCGAGAGTTGGACTGTGAAAAAGGCTGACCGCCGAAGAATTGACGCGTTTGAATTGTGGTGCTGGCGAAGACTCTTAAGAGTTCCTTGGACTGCCAGAAGATCAAATCAGTCGATATTGTCGACCATAAACCCTGACTGCTCATTGGAGGGTCAAATTCTAAAGTTAAAGCTCAGCTACTTTGGTCATCTGATGAGAAGAGAGGAGTCGCTGGAGAAAGATTTGATGTTGGGAAAGGTTGAGGGTCGCCGGAGAAGGGGTAGGCAGCGAACGCGATGGTTAGATGGCATTCTCGAGGCATTGCAGATGAAGCTATGTGATGTTAAGAAGATAGTGAGAGACCGGAAAGCGTGGCGTGACATGGTCCATAGGGTCACGAAGAGTCGGACACGACTGAACGCCTGAACTGAACTAATAATAATAATAATAAAAGAGTGGATTGCACTGATACAACTACGATCTACCGTCCCATTGCTTTCTTTCCTTTTAACTCGTACCATATACAATAGCAAAAACAAATTTTATTTACTAAAATACAGTCTTTTTGGGGGGACTTCTCGTCAAGCCATTTATCTCTCGTCTCTTCTGCATCCTTGTTCTTTCCATATGCCTCTCTGAAACCTCCTCTCTCGTGCCAACCTCCCCAAGCAATTCCTTGGTTTCTGGATCTTGCGCTTCCCTCTTTTCTACCATTGTAGCTTTTTTTTTTTTCCGAGAAGCCGACACACCCACGTAGGTCTGGAAACCCTTCAAGTTTGCGCAGACTTTCTTTACTTCCCAAACTCGCTCGGAATGGTGGCGGGATCTTGTTTCACCGTCTTTCGAGTCTGCAGCCCTCGTCCGACCCCACTCGTTTGCTGCGCTGCACTTTACGCCCCCCCCCCCCCCCCCCCCCCTCATTTTTTTTTTCGTGTCGAATGCAAACGCACAGACGCAAACTGTTTGTTACGTGCGCGTTGGTAGCCAAAAGAGTGTACACGACAGGCATTATGAAAGGTGTTTTGACGGCTATTTTATCGCTGTGGGAAACAATAATTTCGACCTCAAAAGCCGACCTCACTAAGTTATGACCTCACTCAACCTCAAACTCACGCATGAGGTTGAGGTCTCATTTGCTGACCTCACTCAAAAATATTTCAGGTGTTGCCGACCTCACCTCACTCCGTGAGGTTGAGGTCATTTTGAGGTTGACCTCATGAGGTCGAAACCTCATGAGGTTGCCCACCTCTGGTTTAAGTGATGCAGCTGTATGTGACATATGACAGTAACATATGTATCTATGAAGAATACTGTAGTGAAGAGCTCTAGAATAATTTGACTGCCTGGGCTTCGTATTTTGCGTTGACATCTCGCAGGAAACAAATGCGTTTGCATTTTGCCTCCACCAAAGTGCGGCTGCCATGACTGGGAATAAATATCACGATTTTGGGGCAAATAGCTGAACGCGTCACTGAGATGTCGCAGCGTGTGTGTGTACATGCTCTAGATGTCAACCTTTCCAACATTACAGCTGTCACATGCATGGCAGATATTCATGTTCAGCTTTCGCCTGAGAAGCTGAAAAGTGTACCATTTGTGTTTGTCTAGCATCAAAAAGCAAAAGAAACTAAGGAAAAACTAAAAAAATTGAACATATTACATTGAAAAAGGGGTACTCATTAACACATAAAGTATATTCGTTTCTTTATAATAATAAAGTGGCTTTCAATAAGAGTACAAAGCCTGAACATTTAGGAAGGTGTGCCTGGCAGCTATTTTACGGAAGCCTGAACCATTTCACCTGCAGTAATGCACATCTCGGAGCTGTGGGCCAGGCAGTTATCTTTTCTGTACACTCCAATAGGCCAAAACTGTATCATGTGCGTTCCCAACAACTTTGTGCAAGGCCAGGTCAAAGTATTGCCGCTAAATGTTTTTGTTCCCAAGCTACAAAACGCACAAATGTAAACAATAGCGTGTACTTTGTAGAAATACCACATTTTCCGAGTTTTGAGCTCAGTTGTGCAGTCTGATAACAAATTGTCGATTTATTTTCGTCTGACCGTTGCACAGCGCGTGTCAATAAATTCCCACGATGCTCTCTTTACGCGACATTTTTGGACTTACCACTGAATAAACACTGACATGTACGTGAAACATAAATGATCATGCTCCAATAAAAACAAAATGGACACACTGATGTCCTTCCACACTTATCAGCACACTCATCACAGCACTCTTGTAGTCTTAAACAGCACTCGTAAATCACAGTCCGGACTTCACAGCATCTCGCGGAAAGCACAAGCCTACACCTTGACGCGATGCTTGGGCTAGAGACACGCCGACGGTACACAGCTTTTTCAGCGCCGCTTGCATGCATGTAGTACAACTTGCAGCACCTCAAAGCACATTTATACCTCAATGCGAACAGAAAGCGACGCGTTACGTGACGCATCTCATCACAGATGGGAGAGAGGAAACTGAAGAATCAAAACTACATAACTAGCGTCGTAGACGATAATCCACATAACGAGGACCAAATGAGCAGGCGTGCGGACTGGCCGTCATTAACACCGCTTACATGTGCTTGCGCTCTGGTCGCGCTTGTCACCCTGCCGCGGTCCAATTCTCGTAAACCTATCATCAGGCGATACCGTCTATCACCCATTCTAAGCATTATTCTTGCCACAGTGCTATTTCTCGCAATTTCACATTTCACATATGTAGTACATACTTCTTGCACTTCGCACAACTCGTATCAACTTCAATTTAGCTACAATGGCTACTGCTTGCCGTGGCTACAACCACACATCCGGGATCTCGGACCGTCCGACTTTTCCGACGTATCTCAAGGCCATAGCCTCCACCTACCTTGCGTATCCCGGAGAAAAACGCGCCGGGTCCATCAGACGTGTCCCGAAGAAAAACGCACCGGGTCCCTCGGAGCTACCTTAAAGACCATTGATCGGGGCCCTCAGACGTACCTTTAGCCGCAGCCTTAATTCAAGAGCGTCCAACGAAAAATATGGTGCGTTTTAAAACGAAGCAGAGAAAAGTTAGGGCGAGTTCCAACATTCTTATCTCTGGCTGACTCAGGCACGGCCGGTCTCGAGGGGGAGAGCGCGCGCTCTTTCTTACGGCCTTTTCAATCGCCGCGTGAACAATGGGAATTTTTCTCCTTGAGTCACGCTCTCCGCCGCCGCAAGGGGCGCGACCTGCTCACTGTTCGCTCCGCATCTGCTTCAGTGGCGGCGGGTGGCTTTTGCCTAGTTTCGTGCTGTCGCTTGCGGGTTTCGTGGTGAGTGCAGCCCCTAAATGAAAGATTACAGAAGGTAGATGCTGCAGCAGCATTCTGTCAACGTGCTACACACGTGAATGGAGTTTTTATATTAAAAAAAAACTGTCGCTCAGCAAACGTTCGACAAGCATGACATGTATTGCGGCATGGTATCTACTTTTGTTCATTTTAATCTGAATTTTTTTCCAAAGCCCGTACAAGAAGATGAAAAAAAAAAATGAATGAGCAGTGATCACATCGAGGCTTCTTCAAGGCAAACATAACAGCAACAATGGCAAAACAGTCTTTCAGCGCTAGATGAGAAACCATCGAGGTAACACCGAAGATGAAAATAATTTTATAAAAATGTAATGTAAGTTGCATAATGCTTACATGACAAAGTATTAGTATAAAGTCAGAGTAAACGCTTTTATGTTTTGTTATCAATTTTGCTATAATTTATAGACCAGCAAATCTTTTATGTTGTATTATAAACAATATTTTAATTTTGCAAATAAACGTTGGTTTGATGAAATGTTTACATGATATGATTATTTCATGAAAAAAAAAACAGGAAATCTATTTCAAGCACTAATTCCTAGCAATATTTTCTTTCTTTTTCTAGTATGTTTTTGAACTAATAGTTCCTTGTAACTATCTGTGCAGTAATGCCTGCCTTAGAGAGCAATCGCTGCCTCATTATTTTGGTAGAATGCTTTGCTTATTACACATTCGCCACTGTTACTTAAGGGACACTCCTCAATAATGGATATAAAAGCTTTTCTCTGTGCTATTTATTCAGAGGTGACTATAGGAGTTGTATGTCGGGCTGTATTGCGTAGTTGTGTACCGTCACCAATGGTAGGCTACATGCTCGTGCAGGGTTGTTTTATCATTTTCAAGAACGCTAGTATAATGCTGCATATATATTAGATATGTTGTTAAAATGTTTATAGAAAGGTTATGCTAACGTTTATTTATAGCTCTATTAGGCGTTAAAAAAAAAAAGAACGTTAGGAACACCGAAATAACATTTGACCAAAACTGAAATTGAACACTACTGTAATATTTTGAGCGGTAGCTGGGCCGAAATGGAGGAGAACAAAAAAACATGAATTACAGTCGTGCCTCATTAATATTGACAGATTTGTTCCCGAGCAAATTTGTCCTTAAAACAAGTTGTCTGTAATAACTAATCGCGAATAAAAATTTTTCAAATATTATGCCATGATAGGATCTGCTTCTGCGCATAGTGGGGTTCATTGAAGTTGGAATTAGACAATATTTCTGCCGCTCCAATCTCATTATCCTCGTTGTAATTATGCCTGAAATAACATATAGTTCCGCTTCACTCGCCTGGATATTTATACGCTTGATGGCATATCTTATGTCTAGATGACTTACTCTTACCACGGCTGTTCATGCGATTGAATAGCTTGGTCCCCAGAAAAACTGCCCAAAATTCGAGTTGTCCATATCAACGCGGCTTGTGTTAACGATCGAGGAACTTTAGCTGGTGCAGATAAATTTCCGGTCTGACCTATATGTACACGGTCTTGCGGAATATTGATGTCTGCCTCTTTTTTTTTTTTTTTTTTTAACAAACCCACTTGAGTGGCGCCGGGTAGGCCGCTACGCGATTGTTACAGCGTTGTGGCGGCCACCCGTGCCCTGGGGCACCTGAGGAGGGCACGGGCAGCGGCGTCCTGAAAGCGTACCGAACACGTGGTAGACAGATTGGGTATTTTCTTTGTTTTCCCCCGCTTCTTGCCCGTGCACACAGATGGACTCGGGTGCCATCAATAAAGCACTCACAGGAACCATCTGGGACGCTGCTTTAAAGTCATGAACGCGTGCGCTAAAGCGCGCTAACCTAACTTCCATTTCCTTCCATTCGCTTGAGCAAAAAGCGATCGGCAGCCCGTGCTTTGCCGGCTTTTTCTCGAGACTCGCGCTTTGTTCCCTTGGACTTGGATCACACGGCGCGTGCTCTCACCGCACTATGCCGCTGCAGCCAGCGTTGTGCTTTGTGCCGTGAATTTCGACCCGTTCCAAGCTTGCTCTGATTACGTGTTGTGTGTACTGCTCACCGCCGACTCTTCGACGCGCCGATGGTGTACTGTTGCGTACCACGAAGAGTGAGCGCGCATTTCCCTTGCGCGTGAACGGCTGTAGCGGAGGAGCAGCAGTCAAAACCCCTCAATAAACTAAAAGTAGCGCCATCTCCTCTCTCCTCCTCCGGCGGCGCCGCTCCTCCTCTCGCATTTCGACCGTGGCTCCACCTACGGGGTGCGCGACCAGCGCGCGCTCTCCGGAGCAGGCGCCCTTCACAGCCGATAACAGCCGTCTCGATCAGCGCCGCGCGCGCGCCGATCGAGGCGGCCGTGCGCCGGGTCTCACCAGAGCCTTGCATTTTGTCGCAATGTGTTCAGGTTAAAATATTACTCACTGCTGAAACATAATTACCGAATGTTGACAGGGATTTCCCGCCAGAATAGTTTCAGCTGTGAGTGTCATACACCACATATACGCGATTTCGGCGTTGGTTCAACTCGCCGTCATCTCCGTGTGTCTGTAGTTCGTCACATTTGGCCACTCAGCGGCATGCTTTATAAAATTTGTAACTAGGCGGCGGACAGGAACAATTTTGGAACAGTCTGTGTATGGTTTATTCGCAGCGTTGACTGGATTGCGAGCTGCCGGTAAACTTGAGAAGTGTGGCAGCAGCTGTCTTCCATGTATTTTCAACTTCAGCTGCAGATCAAATTAACTATAGGCGGCGGAAGCTGCAGTCTGTGTGGAGTCTTTGCAGGTTGGACTGAATTGTAAGCTACCGTGAAACTTGAGAAGCGTGGTAGCAGTTTTTTTTTATATTTTGTGCTGAAACGGTTCCGTTTTCAACTGTCAGTGCGTGACACCATTTGTACGCGATGTCTGCGTTGGTTGAACTCGCCTTCACCACCGTGCTTCTATCAGCCGCCGGCCAAAGAGCGCAACATGCTTGAAAAAAAAAATTAAATAGCCAGCGGGAACGATTTAGTAGCAGTCCGCGTGGCAGCAAAACACACGGCGATATGTGCCGCGCGCGCGCCGCCCGCCCCGCTGGAAGGAGGAAGCTGCACGCCCAGCAAAAAAAAAAAAAAAAAGCGCGCGCGCGCACGTGACGGCGCTCGGCCAATGAGAGGGTCGAACGACGAAGGAGAGCGCAGGAGAGGAGGCGGGCGGCAAACTTCACATGTTGGCGCTACTTTTAGTTTATTGAGGGGTTTTAGCAGCAGTGGGGCGGTGGCGACCCCACCGAGGCGCGGCGGGCGGTGGAAACAGACCTCATTGGAGAGGCCCTAAGAATAGAGAAACGCGCTGTCCCTCGAGACCGGCCGTGACTCAGGTAACTCAGGTTACAGAATCATATGTGCAGCACCATCTCAATTTTCACACCGTTGTAACGTGGCGCATGTCACCTGGGAGTTGTGGAGAGAAATAAAGAAACGCGCTTGCTGCTCATCCCGACAGAGGGGGCAAGGACAGTTGAAAGGGAAGCAAAAATATAGAAAGGACGAAAGGTTACGCAAGGAAGCAGCGTCCCTCGCTTTGCAGGGAGTACCCCTCCCCACGCCCTCGGCACTCTGAAGTGGGTATAAAGAGAACCAGAAAACGAGACCAGAGGAACCTCGTCCGGGAGCGTTCGAGAGTGAGAGTCTCGGGTTGACCCTGACCTCCTCCCGTAGGACGGCGCTATACCATCGCAAGGCCTCTCCCGCGAACGCAAATATGATATTATCCGCCTGTGCCTCCGACCAACCGAGCGCCTTCGCGTACCGTTCGTACAGGCGGATCCAATCCACAGAGTCATTCCCGATGAGTCTGACCTTTCTGAAGACTCCTGCATGTCTGCGCCGGGCACTAGCGGACTGGGAGGTCTTAACAACGTAATCCCGCCCTCCGTATCCGAACATGGCCCCCAGCCCTAAGTCGAGAGCCAGAACAACTCAGCCGCTTACACTAACGCAGTGGAATTGCAGAGGTCTCAAGAACAGCAAGAAGCGGGATGAACTCCGCCTCTATCTTGAGACCTCTGAATTCCTCGTTGCCGCGGTTGCCCTTCAGGAACCCGGCGCAGGCGTCAAGCTCACAAACTACACTACATTTCAACACAACCCGCAGACATGTATACTTGTTCACAAGCAATATACTGCACAGGAAGTCACACTCCCCACAACACCACCGTTCGCGTACACGATGGTGTCAGTACTGCCCCTAAGGCGGTCTGACCCACCTGTACACATTCTAAACATTTATTGTCCCCCGAAACTTAAAAATGTTACGTTAAGCGAAATTTTCACGCAAGCTATGCAGGTAGCGGGAAAGGACCCACTTCTGATTGTCGGTGATTTTAATGCTCACAGCAGGCTCTGGGGGTATCCCCGGGAGAACACACGTGGGAGGAAGCTTGCGGAACTTCTCTCTACACTCGGACTCACCCTCCACACCGACCCCACCAACCCAACACGTGTAGGAAATTCGATTCAACGCGACACTTGCCCGGACCTCACATTTACACGCAACATACGCCATGCCGACTGGCTGAACACAGAGGAAACTCTTGGTAGTGATCACTGTATAATCTACACAACCATCTACACGCGTCCACTGAAACGCCCACAAACACAAGCTTGTGTCCCGAACTGGACAAAATTCCGCACCTCTCTGTCTATCGTAGACCCCCTCCAGTCGGGATATGACACCTGGTACAAATCACTCACGTCTGCACTGAAACAACACGAAAGGCAGATACAGCTCACGGAAACGCAAACGGACGTAGACAACCACCTCCTACATCTTTGGGAGGCCCGCCGCAGCCTCACCAAAAGATGGAAAAAACAGAAACATAACAAACGCCTTAAAAAACGCATCCTCGAACTCACACATCAAGCCGCGGAATATGCTGCTCAGCTAGCCGACACTAACTGGGTAGACAGGTGCAACACGGCTGCGCGCCAGATGTCTGGTCGTAATACGTGGCGCCTATTCCGCGCGCTCATCGATCCAACACAAACACGCACGGAAACCCAACGCCACTTACATAAAGTCATGCACAACTTTACAGGAACGACAACACAGCTAGCGCACACACTCAGGGATCGATACCTGTGCACCACCAAGGACCCCCGGGCGGTCGCCTACTCGTATGCAGGCAAAGAGAATACGGAGCTGGACACTCCGTTCCAGCTCCACGACCTCCGGGCGGCCTTAAGCAAAATGAAACGCGGCACTGCACCCGGGCGCGACAAGGTTACGGTCAAGCTTTTGGCCAACCTTTCCGATGCAGCATATGTTGTGCTTCTAAAATACATCAATAGTATTTGGGACGGAGACACTCCTCTCCCTCTCGATTGGAAGTCGGCTCTCGTCACCTTTATCCCGAAAACCGGCAAACCTATTGATGTGGAGAACCTTCGCCCCATCTCTCTCACGTCTTGTGTCGGCAAGCTGATGGAGACAATGGTGCGCGACAGACTCTCCGAATTTCTTGAAACACAGCACATTTTCGCGGACACCATGTTCGGTTTCCGCCCTCAAAAATCAGCACAGGATATACTCCTTCAGCTCCACCACGACATATTAGATCCTGTCGAATGCCCCCATAATGACAAGGTGGTCCTGGCCTTGGACCTTAAAGGCGCATTTGACAATGTGAAGCACGAAGTAATCCTCGATCACCTCAGTCACACCAACTGTGGTAACAAAACTTTCAATTACATAAAACAATTTCTTACAGACCGCCAAGCCTACATACGCATACAAGATGCGGAACACGGGCCATACACCATCGGCTCGAGGGGAACACCTCAAGGCGCTGTCTTGTCTCCCCTCCTCTTTAATTTAGCCATGCTTCATCTTCCCTCCAAATTGGCTTCTCTTCCCGGGATACATCACGCACTTTACGCGGATGATATCACAATCTGGGCCACGCAAGGTAACCTGGGCCACATGGAGTCCTGCCTGCAGGCAGCGGCGACCGTAGTCGACGACTACGCGACCTACTGCGGACTCCAGTGCGCCCCAGCTAAATCTGAATTTGTGCACGTACGTCCATCCCCTCGAGACACAACTCAGCTTCGCATCAGTCTCCCCTCGGGACCGATCCGGGAGGCCAAAGAGATCCGCGTCCTTGGCCTCTTCATACACCATCAACGCAGAGTTGACACCACTCTGGCCAAACTTCGCATGGTGGGAGACCAGGTGGGTCGTATGGTCCGCCGGGTCTCCAACAAGCGGGGCGGATTACGAAGCAAGGATGCACTGCGGCTTGCCCATGCTTTTGTAACGAGCAGAATACTCTACTCGACACCCTACTTGTACCTGCGTAAACACGATGAGGATCAATTGGAGGCCATCCACCGGAAAGTCATCAAGCGGGCTCTCGACCTTCCGGTCAGCACGTCCAACCAGAGACTTCTGGCTCTGGGCGTGGTGAACACGTTCCGGGAGCTACGAGAAGCCCACTTACTAAGCCAATACACGCGTCTTACACAGACCACGTCCGGTCGCCGCCTCTTGGACCGGCTACACATCAAACACGATTACCACATTGAGGAAAGGGTGAGAGTGCCAGAACTCTGGAGACGCGCCCTCCGGGTCCGACCCCTTCCCCGCAACATGTCCAAAGAAGACCATAACGGTCGTCGCCAGGCGCGCGCGGAAGCGTTGGAGCGATACTATGGTCACCAGCAACACGTGTATTATGTGGATGTTGCCGGCCCTTACCATGGGGGGTGGTATACGGCTGCAGTCGTACACAACACAAACACGGTTAACGGGCTAACTTTCAAAGCCTACAGCACAACTCACGCGGAGGAGATTGCTATCGCTCTGGCTCTCAGTATTCCCAATTCGAAACACATCATCACCGACTCGCGAGGGGCCTGTCGGAATTATAGGCTGGGATGGGCTCCCCCGCTTGCCCGGCGTATATTGCAATCTAGCTGCCGATACATAGACCCAACTCCGCATAATCTTATTTGGGCACCCGGTCACCAGGGGCTCAGGGGAAACGAACAGGCCGATCAGGCCGCCCGCGCACTCTCTCCCCGGGCTATCTCCTTGTCCTTGGAAGCCTACTCCCAATCAGACAATCTGGCCCTTACATTCAAAGACATCACCGATTACTACAAGGAGGAGCACAGGCGCTACCCGGCCCCTTGTAAGGGACTGGATCGCGCTGACGAGCGCCTCCTCATCAAAATTTTTACCAATACAGTACTGTGCCCGGCGGTGCTTAAGCATTTCAACCCGTCCTTTGATGGTGCGTGCCAGTACTGTGGGAAGGTGGCCGACACCTTTCACATGGTCTGGGCGTGCCAGTCAAACCCATCCATTCCCCCCAACCCCAATCCAACTAGAGAGGACTGGGAGGCGGCCCTGCTCGGCTGTCAAGAACTCAAGGCTCAAAAGGCCTTGGTTCAACGGACGCGGGCGGCGTTGCTGGCCAATGGGGCCCCGGAATAGGGGCTCCACCTAGTATTGTGAGGGGGAGACCGATACGTCTCTAACCCAAACACCTCTGTAATCATTTAATTGTTATTTATAAATGTTTTAACCACCACCACCACGTCCTCGTCTGCTTTACCCTGGAAGCAGGGGGGTGGGCCGTAGGGTCGCGCCCCGCTTTCTGGTGTGCTATGAGAGTTCATTGTCAGAACTGTTCGGCTCCTATCATCTCCGTGTTCATTGAATCACTGATGAAAAGTTTTTGGACGCAATTCTGAAAATGTCAGTAAAGCGGTCATTAATGCTCCGGGGCGTTTCTTCAGAATCCCTGTCTTACCATTTCTCTGCCGGGTCGATCCGTTCATCGTAAGTTTTAGCGCGCGCGCGTCGGCCGCGACGTTTCTGTTTCTGTTCGGAAGATAGCCGGTCCAAAGCGAGGGACGCCTAATCTTTCGTCCTTTCTATATTTTTGCTTCCCTTTCGACTGTCCTTGCCCCCTCTGTCGGGATGAGCAGCAAGCGCGTTTCTTTATTTCTCTCCACAACTTCCAGGTGGCGTGCGCCACGTTACAATCCTTCCCAGTGGAAAAAGATGGGTGAGTGTCCTCACTCACCTTACAATAATTATCATACATCACATTGTAACCTGGCTCACGCCACCTGGGACTTCTCTCGGACATCTTCGCGGGTACCCGTACTCGCGACACCGTGATCTATTGCGAAAAGCCAAAAACCGTTCTAATGCAAAAAAAGAACAGCATGGAAACGGCGGTCGCATTGCGCGGGCGGGAAAAAACTTCTGGGCTACGGAATAAAACATTTGAAATCATATTATGTGCTGATGGCGCGCGCCGATAAATGGGCGTGCCCGAACGTGCCGTGTCACTCACGTGAGGAGAGCTTGCAGCACAGTCACAGGTGCAAGATGCATTCCTCTTTGTTTCGTAGGAGACGCCAGGTCACCACTTTGCAGCTCCGACAGCGAACGCACGTGTATCGGCGACGAAGTCTACTGCAGACGTCGAGTAACAAATGGCGCCAATTCGACGAGCACTCACTGACACCAAAATGCGCGCACTGCACAGGGCATCCCAGCACTGGAAGCTTCCTTGCCGTCCCGCGTGCGGTGAAACGCGACCGTACAACAGCTTCTGTCCAGGTGTCCCAACCTACACCGCGGACCAAGCACAACTGCCGGCCGGTGGCCGCCTCGCTGGCCTCGCCTTCTCCGTGCGCTGCTGAGGAGTTGTGGAGAGGGAGGACGAGTCTCGGAGGAGACGCGCGCTCTCTCCCTCGAGACCGGCCGTGGCGGAACACGTAGCATGGTTGCCATTGCCTCCGCCGATGATTTATACCCCACCCCCCCCTACACACACACACACACACACACACACACACAACGGCGCCGTACTCAATGGGCGGCGGCGCGCGCTTCTCGGCGCCGAGGGGCTTTACTTGAACGACTGTTCTCCCACTTGTTTTTTTTTCCTCAGCCACTAAGCATAGGAAGCCTCCTTTCTTTTGCCATTTTTTTTTTTTCGGAACGGCCTGTCTGCTTGCAGAAAACGTTTTAGTCCAGTCTTATTCTGATCGCGTTTAGTCAAATCGTATTGGAGCAAGAGTAGAATAAGACAGACAATGAATACTTGAATGAGACTGATTCGATCCTAACGTCAGTCCAACATGGCTGCCCGCTTGTCTACGTCCAGGTGCTAGCCGAACACTTGTTGCATCTCGAACATGTGTTCCGTGACGGACGAATCCTCTGGATACGTTCAGCGAGGAGCAGCTGCAGCGGCGTTTCCGATACGGGCGGAGTGACTGAGGAGGATGATACGTTCGGGCTTGGACGAGGAGCCCGCTTCGGCGTTATCCCTGTCACACACCGCATCAAAACCAACTATCCGGAATCGTGTCCCTGTCGTCCGACAACATGATCGGAAACTTGGGAGCAAAAATTTGGCGCAGCCCTTGTCACCCTGGAAAAAAATTTCGACAACGCTCCTGCTCTCATCTGTGCGCGATTCCTATGTGCATACACACAACCGTGCGAATCGGATACACCCAAACTGCCGAGCTGAATGTGTTTTTGGCAGTGAAGTGTGGGGCAACAACTGCATGCACTGCAGCAGTAGCTTTGCTGATGCTCTGCGCCGTCGATTCTGGCTCGGACAGCGCATATGCATGAGATGAAACGCACGTGCACATTACGCCTTCGCACTTCTGAAACAATCAGTGCGCAACTATTTCAAAGAAACAACGCAGCAGTACCCTTTCATTAATCTCAACTTTTAAGACGGCCGGGCGAGGAACTCGTACAGATGCTCTCCAGGTGACAAAGCTACTTAGACGAGTTAGTAGTAGCCCGGAAATCTGCCAGAACATACACAGTCTAGCGGCTCGCATATCAAATCCAATTCGTATTGAATGGACCCCACGTGACCTTTTAAGTGCTCAAAGCCAAGTAGATTCTGCTACCCGCCTTTCAAATTCAACATCGACATCGCCAAACCTCATAAAATTGGACAATGCCACCCTGCTTTTAACAAGAAAGGAGCACCTCCGGCGCCGTACACGTGCTCTTATACCTCCGTGTACGGTAAGCCTCCCCCGCGGTCTAACCCGTGCAGAGGAGGTGGCGCTTCGGAGGATTCGAGTTGGGGTGACCCTAACACCAGCAGTGATCCGAAAGTGGCCACAATTTCGGTATTTATATCCACACCCTGGGTGCCCCATCTGCAAGTCAAGAATTATAGAAGCTGACATCCATCACCTACTGTGGGATTGTCTAGCGTTGAAGCCAACGCGGATCCGGCACCTGGTGGAAGCTGGCCTCTCCCCCCATGATCCGCAGTCATATGCTGTTTGGACACTGGGACCGCATCATCGTTCACTCCTCGATTTCATTGCATCAGCCAACCTTTTTTCATTTATTTGACCACACCCTTCATCCATCATAACATTCCTTTTACGCCCTGAGGCAATAAACTTCGCACAAAAAAAAAAAAAAAAACTCGTGCTTTACCGGTGAAGTCCGATTATAAGCTTGCAGCGATCTCTTCAGATGATTTATCCTTGAGCTTTCGCTGATGATACATTCCGTACAGCACAGGGGTGGCCTCTCACTGGCCAAGCTCTTGGCCAGTGACGATGACGGCACGTAGTACACTCCTCTGCCGGCTTCCGCGCAGACCGTATGCTGGCTTTCGCACACAGCTGTGGTAGGAGACTGGCCACCACAGTTCAAATCAGACAGAACTCACGAGCAATTTGCAGCATTGCGAAAGTCTGGAGCGACCGGTACAATCAAAATCGTGCGCACTACAACAGGGAATTGCGGCACTAAACGCCTGTCAACTCCTGAATTGGTGGGGGCGTCACCGAGTGCACAATTCACAGGGGCTATAGGCACTAGGGAGCCCAATTACATATTCTAGTGTGCATGATCGCGAATGGGCAAATAGTATCTTGCCTTTGGCAGTGCTGCGAGCATGGAAAATATACGGGTAGTGTAAGACTCGTCTTCCGGCTCCCAAGTGTCGCTCAGAATTCCGAGAGGTCAAGAAACTGCACAAAAGGATGGCCGATGCCAACTCCATACAAGGGCGCTGTTTACATGGACCCGACAGGAGCGGATGGAACGAAATATTGAGTGGCTATTGGATAGATGGGCGGCTTCTTTAGTTCAAGGAATGATTTTTAGTACTCTTTAGGAAAATATGTGGAATTTTTTCGCGGTATTTGAACGCAATGTTTTGATGAGGGGGCGCTTACTCTTCTAAATCACCTCCAATTCCCCTTGGGAAGGCGTGGCATCTCCCTTCCCGTGCTCCTCTTTGCCCGGTTCTCTTTCCTTTTGTTTATTAGTTCTCTGGTCTTTTCTTCTTTCCTCCTTTCACTTTTGGCCTGCGCATCAGTTCTTGTGTTGACCCGTTTCAAAGGGTACGGCCCGGTGCATCTTCATCATAATCATAACCACTGTCGTGCACTTACAGCGTGCGGTTTTAAACTAGGATTGGAGGGCAGTCGGGCCGCACAGAAAAGGCGAACTGAGGACTGCATGCCGACCTATATTTGGCATCCAAGTGAATGTCGGCTCTCCACGTGGATTTGTTGGCGCGGCGCCCAGAGACCTCTTCAGCGGGAAGCTTTGTTTCATTTTTTTTTTTTTTTTCATTATTACTCACAGCTCGAAACGGTGGTCACAGCGCGTCATTTCTAAAGGTTGTCTTTCCTGACAATTACCACATTGAAAAACCGCGCCATTTTCAAGCGTAAGCAACGTAAGCTGAAAACAAATACCTTCATAATACAATTCATCAGAGTGCTTTTATTATTTACTGAGCTCTACCGATCTATACAATCTAGAAAGCATCACCAATGACGCATCACGGAGAAACGGACGCTCAATTGAAATGAATGCAAATATACTTGACTAAAAAGTAATCCAAGAAGCTCGGCATACTGTTTAAATTCCATTTTTTTTTTTTTTTGAAAAGTCATCCGAATTTAAACGCCCTAGAGTCCATATTAGGGAGGACATTTCATGGAGAACTCACATAGAATATGCAACTAGCAAAGCATACATGGTACTGAATATCTTGACCAACATTTCACACAGCCTCACATGTAAAATATCTGCTGCACCTCACACATATTACATCGATTCTTGAATATGCCAGCGCCGTGTGGGATTCACGTATGGCTACATTATCAGATAGTTTACAATGCGTAAACCGCGTAACCCACTTTGTTCTACCATTTTCAGCAAAGCATTTCAGGAGTTTGGCTGGGAGTTTCTTAGTAGTGCTAGTAGCAGCCTATAGCTTTATCAATCCCAGTTTTATCAAAACTGATCAGAGCCGCCTACGAATAGCAGTACTATAAAATTCCCAGCCAAAAGATTCCATCACTGCTGAAACGTTGTGTTGAAAATTGTAGCCATTAACAAAAAAAACGGCTACACGGTTCTGTGTGCGTTCTAAGGGTCTGGTAATGTTACCATGCGTTGATCCTACACTATGCTCACATTATTAAGAATTGGTGTAATAAGTGGGAGGTACAGCAGCTCTTTTACATCTCAGGCTGTGTGAAATGTTTTGCCGAGAAATTCAATATCCTGTATGCTTTGCTAGTTAAATATTCGACATGAGTTCTTCATGAAATGTCCTATTTTAGTATGCATGCCCACTAATTTAGATTCGGAATCTTTTTCCAAAGGTTTGGAATTTAAACCGTATGCCGAGCTTCTTGATATACGTTTTCTATTCAATTGTGTATATTTGCATTTATTTCAATTGAACGTCCATTTCCCCGTGACGCGTCAATTGGTGGAAGCTGTCTAGATCGTTTACTGTGAGGCGCTAACGTTGTATTCGTTGAGTGTCGGTCTGCGCCTGATACAGCCTTGTGCGTACACGCGGATTTTGCGTGAAACTTTACGAACAATAGTGTTGCTATGTATTAATAGCAATAAAGATACCAGAAGAGACCCCTGAGGTAGAGTTGATTTTCCCTCTGGATCTTATAGAGAGAAATATGTTGATGATGATGGGTTGTAGCATGCTTGTCGTCTTGCAGGTTCGATGTTGCTCAATAACATTACTCGAGGACACTTCCGGAAAGGTTAACTATTTATTAACAATCAATAAATCAAACAGAAAGATACAAGCAAGAAGAAAACATATTTACAATTGACTTACTCGTAGTTTTACCTGACGAAACCAGCCCTTGGTTCCACCAAAACATCTTCTTTTAAGCCCTATGTCCCCGCCCTCGGTGGGAACAACAACCAATAGGGCAAATTCACAAACAGTCACCCAATAAATCATTAGGGAAAGGGCAACATTACCAATCACGAATTGGGGAAAGTAGAGCACTGCCAATGAAGGATAAGGAAAAGAAGGCAAGACATCTCCAATAACACTGGGTATACACATTCCACTATCGACATATCAGAGGATGCTTCCCTTCTCCCAGAAACTTGGCGATCACTCGCTTCCCCACGGGTGCATCTTTTTTCCAGCCTCAGAGTTAATCCGTAAGCATCGTTCGCGGAAAGGCAACGTCCGAGGTCCACTATACTGAGATGTCGTCGCTCGCAAACAGACAGGTACATCTGTACACGGACGAACATGAGGGTCATTCTTCACGCCCGCTGCCACCCTCTCAATGAGAGCGCTTTCTGCAGTTAGGCTGCAGATACTGGAAAATACCGACTCGACACGGGTTCAAATGCCCCGTCGCCGCTCTCACGGATCAGCTTATCCGGGAAGAAAGGGGTTCCGCGCGTCGTCTAGGCTACAAGAGGTTGACCCCTTGACCCCTCCCGTATTCTCGGTATCCCGCCCGCTCTCAAGCTGCGCGGACGCTTTTTAGTAGAAACTCGTGACTCTGCCCCCTTCTCCGCTACTTATTCAGAGGGCAAGAAAAACACTGAATAGTTCTTTTTCTTTTTCCGGGAGCACAGACGTGGCAAACAAGCCCAACGTCGGAACTTCACTGGTAGAGTGCATATTTTAAGGCGTAATGAGATCTACTAGACCGGTAGAGCTCATAAGTAATAGCAACACTCTGACGAGCTGTATTATGGAGGTATTTGCGTTCAGATTACTTTGCTTACGCTTGAAAATAGCTGGGTTTTTCGCTGTGATAATTGTCAGGAAAGACAGCCCTGACAAATTACGCGCGGAAACAACCGTATAAGGGAGTCTCACAGGGCAGGCTGTAACGAATTATGAACAGAATGGAAGTAAGCTTCCCGCTGAAGCGGTCCCTGGACGCCCCACCAAAAAATCCACGTAGACGGCCGATATCCACTAGGCGGTCAAAAATAGGCCAGCAGTCCTCAGTTTGCCTTTCCTGTGCCGCCCGAGCATTACTCACAGCAACCCACTAGAAAGCTTTACTTTTCCTTTTTCACTATTATTTTTCCCGTTTGGTTCTCGGAAAGTAGCATGGGCATCCGCCACTTTGCGACTGCAGGAATCTCGTTGGTCAGGAGCAAGACCCCTTTAGATTGGGAATACACCGGCCTGATGGCAATGATGAGCGCGCACGTAGGTGTAAGTGCTTTATACCCACACCGCGAGAGTTGAGGGCGGAGAGCAAGCTCAAGGCACACATTCAGAATTCACCACGCACTTACGCTCTCAATCAAGCGGAATATGATCTCATGCTCCACTTCGTAAATTCTTCGTGTGTTAATAAGCACAGCAACGGTCGTCGTTAAAGACAGCACAACACTCACTGCACTAGATGCAGCAATGAGCCTTTTTGTCGACTTGCCTCCGTTCTCAATGACACCCGCATGACAGTTACTTCGACTAACATTCACAAAACACTACGCAACCATCACTTTAAGCTGTGCAACATTGCCAACATAAAGATAACATGATGGAATTACTCAAAATAGGATCATGTGCATCGAAAACGAGAACTAAACAGTCCAACTCGTGCATGCAAAGCTGAATTCAAGCTTGTATTCTGTCGGACTCGCGCAAAACCAGAAGCCCATGTAAGGTGACCAACGTCAAAGCTGAAGAAAAGTCAGTCGGGGCTACATTATATATATCTGACGGAATCGTTCTCGGCCACGCAGTACAGCCATTGCACCAACCTCATCCAGAACGCAATGCATACCTCGGATAACGTGCGCAAAGCCTGAGGCAAACAGGCACTGAGACCAGCGACAGCCATAACGAACAGTATTAGAACAAGATTCTAAATATTGAAAATAGAAGTCAATTCACCGCCAACTGGGAACCAGCTGAAGTGTGAAACTCCACTTTACAAAAAAAAGGACAAAAGTAAAACTACGAAAGCACTAACCATCCTCCCACCAGGCTTACGCTCAACAGTTAGGATCTGCGAGAAAGCAAACCAGCACTTGCCAGCTAGCGCACATTCCGAAACACTGCTCGCTGGTTTCCTTCTATTATTAGTTTTTTTTTCTGTTGGTCCCCTTTGTTGGATGCTTCTCGCGCTCAAGGCCGGAACATCTGCAGACCCACTCAGGATGAGGCGCTCATAAACGCAGAGAAGGGGAAGAAAGACGACGCGCTAGGAAGGAAAGACATTTGTACTCCGACCCCAGTAGTTTCCCCTCCCTTTCACTCAACCGAGGGACCCGCGGACGACACTTGGCGACACAGTGCCAAAATTACTTCTAGCACCAGGCAGCATTGCGGTTAACTTCAGAAAAACTTTGTACTGTAAATTTAGGACTACACATCACTGGAGTTATGAAAAGTGCAGCTTATATTTTAAACAGACGACATGCTTTGTTTCAGCAGAACAGAGTAATGACGGAATGCCTGTCGTACGGGAATACTGAATTAACTTTACATGCTTATGTTGTCGTTGGAGCAGTTGAGTTAAATTGAACAATCGAACTCAAGCAATGGTACATGCATCTGTTGACAACTATGTAAAAGAACCAAGAAATAATCTTCTCATGCTCGTGCATCTTTTTGCGAGAGCAGTGATGGTGGTGTCTATGAGGAGATTATCCTCACTCTGGTCTGTCAGCAGATCGTGTTTCTACCACAGTTCGTTAAAGCCAAAGTTCTCGAAAAACTTCGAGAGTGTTTTTTGTCACTGCTGGCCGCTCATTTCACGAACGCTCAGCGTGCACAAAGCGAGAGACGTCGTCTAACAAAACGTTGTTTCCTCAGCTTGTACCGGAGTGTCTCACTCCCAACACAAAATGCGTGAAGAGTGCAGCTATCCGTGATGGTTGGTTCATATCAGATAAGTTAAGTTCCGGACACGAAACCCATGCTAGCATTACGTCGATAAAACAGCTGGTTCACTCAGCCGCAGCAAAGGCAGGAGAAAGCAATTATAAGCAATTATATAATCTTAGCCGCAACCTGCAGCTCCCGTGAATAATTTTTGAGACTGGTCCGTTAGACGCCCTCATTTCCTTCACCCAAAGGTGCTTCTCCAAACACCTTTCAGTGTCACTGACTGCATAATTCTTTTTATAAACTTTAATTTGTCTTCTCATCACGGGTGTTAATCTGAGTTTACTATGGGGGCGCTTTGGGCTAGCTAGTATTACACAACGAAAATATACGCCTGTGCTTGAAGAGACATGGCACACTGTCACTGCGCCCTTCTTTCTCTGGGTGCATCCCTTCTCAACCTCCTGGAGACTGCTTTTGCAAATCTTACAACTACAGTTGAACCCTTTTATAAGGTATGTGCACTGGGGAGCAGTTTTTTATCTCCAATATCAGAGGTCCCTTAAAAAGAGGGTATACAATCCCATTTTCTAAACAGACCTTATTTCGACCTAGTCATCCTACGGGTAAAATGCGCAAAAAGAAGATGTATATCCTTTAACATAAGCGTTATTATCGCTTTCATTTACATACTGCATTTCCTTGATGGACCACTGGACGACCACCCACTGAACACACTTCGCAACTTTCTTATATTATTTGCGAACTGCGTTTGCAGCGATTGCAAAGTGCTCTCGCGATGTGACGTGGCACCGCAGCTAGCGATTCCTAAGTCAGGAAAAAGTTGTGTGTCTCGTAACACTACACGAACTCAAGTAAAAAAAAAAAAAAAAGCGCCACGATATTGTGAATGGAGCCAGCTTACCACCAAGGTGCTAGAAGCAGCCAGAACTATAAAACATCGCCAGCAGAAATATCACTCGGAAAGTTTTGCTTGTTTGTCAAAGGGTAACATCGGCTCTGAGTAAAGAACTTGTGAATGTCGCTACTGAGATGAAAAATAAATAAAAAGCCAACAGGGCATTTTTGAGTGGAGTTGAAACCATGGTGGAATAGCAACCAGAGCAGTTTATTTGTCTTAACTAGAGCAGAACCACTTCTGTTATTTTGTTTTGGTCTTGGCTTGGCTATGTCTTGCTTTCTAGTCACAATGGTTTGTTTACGTCAGCAGCACCAGCTGATCGCTTTCTTCGCATTTACCGGATAGATTGTTCATATTGGAAAGGAAGAGCGCAAAAAGACACAAGACGAACTGTCACAACTGTGTAAAAGATGAAAAGAGTAAGAAAAAAAACTGCCGCCCTTTAGTTGCGAACACTAAGATTTTATTTCGACACCGGGATAAAACAAGAGAGCTGATGGATGCCTACGTGATCTGAAAAAGACAGTCGCAATGTTTAAGCCAGCCTTTGGTTATATTAGTAGATAAGGAGGCGTCGCAGTGTTTAAGCCAACCTTTGTTTATATTAGTAGATAAGGAGGTGTCGTTCCTGTATAATTCATAATCGGCCTTAGTTTTCACGGGAGATGGGAGGAAAACATCCCCCAAAAATGTATCATTCGGTGTTTATGACGTATGATATGTTTTGACCCCTTGCAATGTGCTTCACGCAAGTGCTTCTTGTAATCTCTTGAAAGACTTGTATAAATATGTGTTTTTTTTTTTCAATAAATTTAGTTCCTAGTCAGCGCACGTCTATCCGTCTTCTTATTTTCGCTTGTGTCTTTTTGCACTGTAACTTTCCAATATGAACCAATACCAACTTGCCCAATTGTCTATCCTTCTTCGGATAGATTGTTGTTTATACTGAAAGTCAACGTAATTGACAATTCCCACTTTATACCTCTAACCAGCAGACACAACATCTACGGTATATCCCTGATAGGAAGCTCCAATAATTGGAGAACCCAACGGCACTCCCGGTAAGCTCGCGCAGATGCTCGCATGTGCAGTTGCCCTTGTGCTCCTAGCGGCAAGCCTGAGGAGCTCATGTATACGTTGCATTCCCACTGCAGGTGCTTCTTTTAGTAATTTATAGCGGACTGACTTGCTTTTATTTTTTTTTTTACTGAAATTATAATTAATCGTGATCACGCAAGCGTGTCTCTCTTTTTTGTTTTCACTATAGCTGTAACTGAACCTGCCGATCGATGGTGCCGCACCTAATGTAAAAATGTCTTACAAGCGAGACTGAGTATACCAAAATTCAAGGCTAATTCTTGTCCTTTATAGCCGACTGTCTTCTACATTGAATGTCTGTTAAATAAAGGGTCCAATTAATAAATTTCATATGGCAGCCATCCATTTGGGTAAACGGTGTTTCTTATATCCGACTACCTGTTATATCCATGCCTTTTATGACGGGGTTCGACTTTATAAAATTAACATTATGTGAACGATGACGTCAACAATTACCTGCCTCTCCCATAATCGACAGTAAATGTAAGCATGAAATGGTTATGGGCTCCGTGATGGGCTGGTTGCCTTCTTGAGACTATCAGTTTGGGCTTGCTGGTAATACATTATATGGAATCAAGCGCACATCCAGGTGAGGACCAGGAAGGACAGGATACACACGAGCGCGAACTCGCAACAATGTGTTTCGAGTCACAGAGGCATATAACATACCGATATATTGTGAAAAAAAAAGTGTGTAGAGCAAACCGAAAGGTGTCTTAATGATCGCCTCCATGAACACCGCAGGAATGTGTGTGCACACACATCCGCCGCGCGCCCTTCGTGTGTTGATGGCCGCCCAAACAGTTTCGTTTTTTCTGTACTTTTTTCTTCTTTTTTTTTCCCACGCGAACTCCGCGTGCGTGGCGTCCGCTTCTCCTCCTTCCTTAATTGTTTGCTTGTTTGCTCAGGTTCTCGAGCCATTTGTCACGCTCCCTGCCTGCGACACATTCGCGACTTGAAAGTGAATGCGCCGTAAAGACGCTTGCTCCTTTTCAGTTCAGCAAGGACCGAGAGTGTTTTCTAATAACAAGACCTTTTTTTTTTTTTTAGAAAACAAGCCTTGCAGGGGGAGGCTGACTTGGATTTCGGCAAGAGGTCCATTTTCTTAATATGTTGAAGCTGCATGAATGAGATGGGCTAGTTATGCCAAAAAATGCACATTGCAGTGAAATTTTTTTATCATGGCAGAAGCATCATCATCATCATCATCATCATCAGCCTGATTATACCCACTGCAGGGCGAAAGCCTCTCCCATATTTCTCCACTTAACCCGGGTCTGTGCTAGCTGCATCCACTTGACCCCTGCGAACTTCTTAATCTCATCCGCCCACCTAACTTTCTGCCGCCCCCTGCTACGCTTTCCTTCCCTTGGAATCCAGTTTGTTACCCTTAGCGACCATCGGTTATCCTCTCTTTGCACTACAGGTCCTGCCCATGTCCATTTCTTCTTCTTAATTTCTACTAGAATGTCGGTAACTTGAGTTATTTCTCTGACTCACTCTGCACGCTTTCTATCTCTTAATGTTACCCCTACCATTTTTCGTTCCATAGCCCCCTGGGTTGTCCCCAACTTAAGTAGAACTCTCTTGGTTAGCCTCCACGTTTCAACCCCGTAGGTGAGTACAGGCAAGATGCAACTGTTGTATACTTTCCTCTTTAGCGATACAGGAGACAAATATTTATAGTGTTTAAATTTATTTGCTGCCCAAGAAACCGGGGTGTTTGTGTTGTGCAGGTAATCATAGCACATCACTTATATCATTACCAAGTTACAAGGCTGTCCTTACAATGATGCTTGCCTAAACAGCATTGGCACACGTTGTCAGCATTCCTGCGAATGTTTACGATTCTGGCTGTGGGCTACTTGGTATGGATCTTCAATTGTACGCTAAATCATGCTCAAAGGCTGTTGAGATTAGCAAAAGGTGGGCCTAAGTGGATGCCATATTTTGAGTATGCAGGAGATGGCAACTACCCACTGAAGTCATGGTTGATTACACCACTGCCAAGCCATCCCAGTCCCAGCTTGCTGCTCCTTCTCTGCTACCGTCTGCCAGCCTGGTACAGTTGGCTGTGGTCACTGTGGTGTAAACATGCTTAAACTGAAACGTGCAGTACTACAGCAAGGCAGTAAAAGTTCATGCTTTCTGGGACAGGACACTTTGTGTAATGTTTCATGACGAGAGCACACTGCACATAACGAAGACGTGAGAAGGGCGACCTAGGGCATTGTGTTAAAGGGCGCGTGCGGGCATTGCCAGCACACCGCTGCCCTCAAAAACTTCGTTTCTGAGCACAACCAAAGCAATAGCTTGCCGTGCATGGACACTATCAGCAGAGGCGTGCCAGTGCAGACTGTGTGGACTGAACATCCATGTATATAAGGACTCCAGTCTTAAAAAAAAAGGCCAAATGCTTACAGTCTGCACTGCAATTCGTAGCGTGCAGAACTACCGGTGCGTTTGTGGCTTCTTCCTTCTCGCCTGTCATACTGTTCTTGTATGTGTAATCAGAAAATACCACCAACAAAGATCGTTTTACTGCGCCACTTATATTCTTCAGTGGCGCAATAAGTCCTACTCGATCTATGCCACATATACATTGTTTGAGCAGAATTACTAGGTTAAAAGTGCAAGTCACACCGTGTGACTTGAAAAAGGTAATGTAGCTCCTCTAAACCTCTGAAACACACTCAGAACCACTCTGACATGCCACTCCCTGATGTGTCTTACCTACTGTAAGCTGGCTAGGAATTGCAGTGCTGCTTCCCTTGTTTTCAGGTCGATAGCTTGACTAAAAGGCATATTTGGCATATTTGGTGTGTTCAGTCATAGGAACTAATATTGGCCACTACAATAGATTTTTGAAGCCAAGTAGGCAACCAAATTTAATAAAAGGATGTCAGAGCTGCTATTCACTGCTTCACCAAAATTTCGAACCCTGCATTAGAAATTCTTTTATGTTGGGTACCTTAATATGCTTAACAAAAATGAAACTGCCACAAATTACTGGTCTTAAATGTTGCTTTTTATTGTCATAAAATCAGTAAAGGTACTAGATGCATATGTGTCCTCTTTAGTTTGTCCAACATTCCATCGGACATTAAAGAAATACATGCCATTGCAAAATCATCTGCCCAAACTTCAATCCTCATATGGACCATACAATGCTTAAGTTTCATTCAGTAATAGTGAGCCAATGTGCAGGATACAGAATAATAAGTGTGCTCACTTCGCACTGCATACAATTTCAGTGGAGTCATTGCTGGCTTCACTACGGCATTGTCTTTTGACTTGGCATGGTCGGCCAGTCACACTACGGTTCTTTAGGACATCAGGTTCCCAAAGGCACCTCATCACCTGGTGTGTGAACATGCTGTCCAATCTAGACGTCAGGGCCCACTGCCACTTCTACTCTGTAATAAAACAGTTGGCCACCAAGTGGACCTACAAAAAGGGGAGGAAACCATTAGTGCACACAAATCTTACCCACACACAGATTATCTGAAACGTGCCCTGGATACAGGAAATAGCTTTTGCAATTTCGCTCTGAAATGAGTCATGACACTAAATTTAAGTTTTCTTTGCAATGATGCACCATCAGGATCCATGCATAGACCATTACATGATACTGAAAACTGCTAACAAATTTGGGAAATTTTTCCTCACCTGTTTAAGCCTAATTTTTAACAGCCAAATGAGGCTATGACATTCAAGCACATTATAGATCAGACCCTTAGTTCCTTGCAACTTAGCAAAAAGAAATGCAGTTTAGGCCTTTTTCACAGAATTATATTTTAGCAGGCACATCTTCTCTTTTAATGTTATTGTAGTCATGTACAGTTTGTCAAAAATATACGGCCCAAAGGTTTCGCTTCTAAGTCCTACAACGCAACTCCTGGTAGCAATACTGGAATGTGAATATAAGCTAGAGCAGAATGAGCATGAGTTTTGTCATCTATGAGATTTAGAACGCCAGAGTTGCAGTACAATCCCCGTTATGGGGCTTAGAAGAAATACCCCTGGGCCGCATACTTTTGACAAAGACTGTACATTAGTAGTATTGACAGTATGATGGAGAAATGAGTATTTTATCTTAATTGTACCTACATGTACAATGTAAGGGAGAAGCTGCACCATTGGGAGAAAACAGATAGTGTGGTTCTAATGTAGTCTCGAGCTGTACAGTCCAAACAGAGCAGAATTAAGGCTCATTAGGGAAACCATTACGGCACGCAGCAGCAGCTGCCATCACTGTGATGCCACCATTACCCATTTGCATGTACCTACTCATGCACCCATTTACTTTTCCTTTCTTCTTTACTCCACTCAAATAAGTCAGTGTATTGTTTTTTGCAACAACCAGTGCTGAATCATTGTTATGCACACAGCTAAGCAAGCAAGCATTGCAGGAGACAGGACAAGGGTAGATGTGGTCAGGAATGTTGTGGAGATCAAATGGATGTAGATAGCATAGGGCCAGGTTAATTGGAAGAAAATTGGAGAGATATTTGCCTTGCAGTGGTTGTAGATGCCACAAAAGTTCACTGGAAAGCTGGCTTCTTGTGTCTTTTGAGCCCCATGGCAAAGGTAACTTTAGATACTCAGAATAAAAATAATTTGCACTAGAAGCTCCGAATATGCTGCGAGGTGCATTACGAGTCATAATTTGATGCCTGCCATGAAATTTCACAGATATTTTGTTTTCAATCTGCTGAGTTTAAGATTTTCTATCATAAGAACTTGGGGCCTTAAATATATGTCATGCTAAACATGCAGAAAATTGCAGTATAATAATTGCCCCTCTTTGCTTATGATTCGAGCACTTCATGATGATTTTGGTGTTATACTTAACTGAAATGGCAAAGCAGTGGTTGCATCACAAGTGTGCCATGCCTCACTTCACCTATAGTGCCTTCTTATTTTTATTTCAGATATCAAAATTCTCTTTCAGGCATTTTTTGAGATGATTGCTTAGCAGTTGAAACAGAAAAAAAAGGTTGATTGTAAATAATTCGGCATTTATAGACAAACATCATGCAGTAATCCAGGTAATGAACATCTTATGCATCACTGCAAAGAAAAAAAAAACAAAAATTAATGTTCTGGTTTTTCATTTACACTCCTTAAAACAGATTGGGAAAAAATGAGCCCCTTTTTTTTCTGATCTATGAGATGCTATTCTCTCTTGGAAGGACAGTTGAAAAAATGCATGAGAGGTTTTAGACGCACTTTTAAATTTATTAACACAAGTGATTGCTCAATAACTGCATCAAAATAACAGCCCAATGCCTCATTTTTCCTGTTATCTGAACTTTCCTTATTGTGAATACACTTCGAAGTGAAGCAATCTGGCCAATGCCTATAACAGACCTACAACACTGAAGTATTTGTTTTTCAGTAAAGCATGAACCATAACCCAAGTAACATAGCTTCACTGGCCATTTTAGATATAAGATTCCTTGTGACATCAAAAATCCTCTGAGAACACCGTAGAGCCTGCACTAGAGAAATATGAAAGTCCAAGCATTGCTGCTGCTCTTGTGACACTAGATGTACTGGCATTCGTGGACTTCACTTGCACTCGCCCATATGGCATAAGTTTATGATGTATTTACATATGTTAAATAAGGCAGCGGCACAGATTGAAGTGCATGAAGACAACAATGTGCACTTCACCGTGCAGGAGTGTGCTGGAGTTGAAACTTGAGGAAGGCATTGATGTGCACTGTACAGCATGAGAGTGTGTTGCAGTTTTAAAGAAGGCATGATCGTCTGCGGTGGTAACATAGTGATCCCAGTCCTGGACCAAGAAAGCTGATCTGTTTGTTCAAGTGTGGATTCGAAACCCATTAGGGGCAGTGTTTTTTCTTAAATGGACCTTGAAAAGCTATTTATCAAAATTGTAAAATGCACGAACAATATGCACCCCATCCATCCTCTCCACAACGCAAAAGATTTTAAGCTAGCTTCATTGGCATCGAATGTATGGGCCATTGATGCTCTCTCCTTAACTTATGCCGGTAAGGAAAAAAAAAGGAAGTAAACACATCACGACACCCCACCACACCCCGTCAAATACACGTAACTTGGGAGCATCCAATGAGTGGGTATGCCCCGCAGCCCCAATGACATCAGTAGAGATGTTTGCACGTGGGGATGTGTTGCTTAAATTGGTTGCGAGCAGTTGTCCCAGAGCATGTTCAAAAATTTGCAACTTATTGGCTCTATTCAAAGCTTTCAAATCTGACTCGAATACTCATAAAGACTACCTCTATGGATTTCTTTCATTAGAATTTACTGCAAGTAGTATTTCAGGGACCCTTTATTTATCCATCAGGACACAATCTAATGTCAGGCTCTGCCAACACATGCTGCAGGCAAACTCCAGTGATGCCACTCATAGAAAAATAAAGGCTTTTGCATTACAAATGATACACAAATCCAGCAATGCAGTACAGCCCTCTTGGGCTCCTCATGCATGTCGAAGGTTCATGAGCATGATCTCTTGCAAGAAAAAAGTACTCTCAACATGCTTTATCTGCTTAAGCATGCAAACCCTGCAGGAAAAACCAACCAATTGGTTTTAATTTTGAGAATTACAGGTATAGGTTGGACAATGAACATTCAGCAATAGAAAAAAACTGCTACATATGCATATGGTATCACCTATGTATCAGCAAAGATCTTACCTTTCCGTCATGTGCAACAAATGGTGAGACGGCTGAGGTAGAGCTGCAACTAATGGTTGCAGGCTGAGAATCCTGGAATATATCCAAAATATGATGCCAGTATTAGATTATAAATATATGAATCAGCACCTCCACAATTTAGTTTTGACAGAGAGAAGTGCTGAAGTCCAGATGTTAATAATCAAAATATAGAAAGCTGGAATTGAAATAATTTACTCTGAATAAACAGCCTACCTTTTCGCCATGCGCAGCAAGTGGTGGAACTGGTGAGGTCCGGCATGCTGCCAGTCATGGCTGCCGGTCGAGATTCCTAATAAATATTGAAAATACTGGCATCAATAACAAACAAATATTACATTAAAAATTCAACACTTTCAAAAGAAAATTTATGTGCTTAAGCTTTCATACCTTATTGTAGCAGATGTGTGGCAAAATGACAGATATAGAAGATGTCTACACACTATGAAAGAGGCATTCGAAAAGGGCTGCAGGGGAGCCTCAGTTCGCAAGCAGAGGTAACGTTTGTACAAGGGGACTTGTCTTCATCTGGACAGCAAAATCATCACTGGTTGGGTTTAAATCTGCTTTTGCTTTCAATGAAGAAAAACCAGGGATGGGGGAGAGGGAAGCAGGAAAGCAGTCAAAGAATTTTTCACAGGTATGAATATCTATGAGCCTAGAACCAGCGATCCTGTGGCCTGAAAAGAAAATAAAATAAAAAAGTGGCAGCAGCAGGAAAAGCTACTAAGGGGGGGGGGGGGGTGTGATGAGTAGGTACCTAAAGCAGGTTCGATGCTGACATCGATTCCTTGAAAGGCAACAGGCATTTTAAAGGTCCCTGATAAGCAATACAGCTACAGGGAAATAGATATCAAGGGCTTTCCAGAAGAAGGCGAGTAGGATAATTGAAAAAAAAAAAGAAACAGAGTATCAACGAAACACCTTAACTGACATACCTGCCAAACACTACAATATCTGAAGGACTCAAGAGGAAACCAAAGTAACAAGTAATAAGAAGGAAACATATTAGGAATATGTGCAGTTATGCTACAGTGTGCTGGAACTAGGAGGGGGGGGGGGGGGAGTGTAGACGTGCTGTGAATGGATTGTACAATTAATACTTCCTGTGATTGTTTTACAAGCTAGTTATGGTGCAGAGGAGATATTTATTTCTGTTGGTTCCAATGGTCTAAAGTTATAGATTAGATAAGTAAAAGCTAGTTAATTCGAACTTCATGGGTCTAGCTATGCATAAAAATTCAATTATCCGATGTTGAAATTATCAAATAAGCTAAAAAAAACGACAACCATTTGCATTACGGTAAATTTACCACACGCACTCACGTAACGACCCCAAGCACGCTGAACGCACCTTCCAATTTCGCCACTCAGAATTAAAAAAAAAAACATGAAGCATTAGTCGATAGTGCATCTCTCCATTTCGGCACGGTAGTCTCGTCACCGCTGTAAAACCCCTGCATCCTTAAGCTATTGCAGCCCGCAGCGTATTTCTAGGCAGAGCGCCAAAATGCTGTGCAGCGATAGCATTGATGTTTACCTCTTGGCTTTAGCTCAAAAAAGGAGGGGGGGGGGTGCAAATTTGCTAAAATGGCGAGAATTGGGCCTAGTTGGTTATTCATATTGGTTTCACCGCGCTAACACATTGAACGACAGAAAAGACGCGCTCCGTGGTGTTTGTCTTTTCTGTCGTTCAATGTGTTAGCGCGGTCAAACCAATAAAAATGTGCAAATTTGGCAGAGCACCAGCGCTTGTCTGGTTGTACAAGCCTCGTTTTCAATATGTTTCCTTTATCATGCCGCATTCGAGGCGGGCGCCATCTACGGCCACACACTCATTTTGCGGCTGACCGCGTGCTTTGTTGACTGATGAATATAAGAACAGACGTGTCGCAAAAAAAAAAAGAATTTCACTTTGCTTCTCTTTGAACTCTTGGCTTGTTTCCTTCATGTCCCCTTTCAAGAAACACATGTCAGCATCAGGCATATTTTAGATGCTGACTCGTCATCTACCTCGTAGCATTGTAGATTTTCCTGCTGCTGCCATCTTTTATTTTCTTTTTCAGGTCATGGGATCACTGATTCCAGGCTCAACAGATATTCATACTTACGGGAACATTCGCTCCTTGCCCTGTTTTTTTAAATTCTCCTGCCTCCCTGGCTTTTCGTCTTCGGAAGTAAAAGCGCATTTGAACCATGCCAGTGATGGTTGTGCTGACTAGATGAAGACGAACCTCTGGATCGGCTTGCGAACTGAAGGTCCCCTTCAACCCTTGCTCAATGCTCTTTCATACTGTAACGGATGTATGTAATATTTGTGTTCCAAACAAAACAAGCCAAACAGGCCAACATTCAGAACATTTGCTCCTTGCTCTGATTTTTGTTTTTTAAATTCTCCTGCCTCTTTAGCTTTTCTTGTTAGGAAGCAAAAGCACATTTGAACCATGCCAGTGATACTTGTGCTGACTAGAGGAAGGCGAACCTCTGGATCGGCTTGCGAACTGAATGTCCCCTTCAAACCTTGCTCAGTGCTCTTTCATACTGTAATGGATGTATGCAATATTTGTGTTCCAAGCAAAACAAGCCAAACAGGCCAACATTATCAACATTCGCTCCTTGCTCTGTTCTTTTTCTTTTTTTTTTTAAATTCTACTGCCTCTTTGGCTTTTCTCCTTCGGAAGCAAAAGCACATTTGAACCCTGCCAGTGATACTTGTGTGCGGGCTAGTTGGTTAGATGACTCTGAAGATCTCTGGCACTGCATAGTTACATACAAACACAACACACACAGAAGAGATTACAATAAGACGTTCAGACCGATGATGCGCTCACTTCCAACTGGCTGTTATTTGTGATGCGAATGGATGTATGCAATATTTGTGTTCCAAACCAAGCAAGCCAAGCAGTAATTCTATGAGACAAGATTGATCATCTCCACTGCAATGCCACCATATCGGTTTAGAGTGGTCAACTCCCTGTTCTCTCTATAGAAATTTAAGCTCTCTGTGAGAGACCAAAATTTCATCCACCAAGTGAAGGGTGGGTTGACCAAATGCCATTTTCAACGGATATCATCCCAGAAGCTTTAAGCATGAGGCAGGAGCAAACATTTTCCCTATTGAGAAAGCCTGTGAGTAGCAGGCTGTGTGGTGGATCAAACCGAGCACCTAGCTCCATAATGTGAAGCGGCTGGGTGCTCTATCACAAGGTCACTGCTTTTGCAAATACAAGCTACAGACAAAATAAGATTGTGGGAAACAACATAGATGCACTACTTGTAAGCTGTGCATTCCAGCTAGAAAACTCAGTTTCTAAAGGAAGTAGTTTTAAAGATTCCTGAAATATAAAGGTGAAGATAAAAACTTTCTTTCAGAAACGAACTGCTAGCCATAGTGGATATTCATGTTTAATAATCTTATATAGATGCTTGTCAGATAAGACACCAATTGACTCATTAATGCAAGTGCAAATTAATTATTCAAACAAAGAAAACTTTTTTGGAGTTAATCCTGCATCCCATCTATTGCTTTAAACTGCAAGTTATTGTCATGACTGTCCTCACTGACAGCATTTAGTTAAAGGTAGTAAACTATTCCTATGAATATATTTGTTATCGTTTACCTAACACAACATCTCAGGTAACAATTAGCATGTCCCTGAAGAGATCTCCTTTCCATTTTAAACCTTAAGTTTTAGCACCTGCTGAGAATGCATGAAACATATCCAGTGCAGTGGCAACATGTTCTAAATACAACATTTTGGCAGTTCATTACTAACTGTTTCATATGTTTTATACTGATATTAGCTGTATAAGATAAGCAAAGATCTCAGCATTTCATCTTTTGCCAATGTAGAAGCAGTGAAGAGAAAGTAACGAAGGGAAGAAAATAAAGAACCTTTGTTAATAATATGAAATAAATTTGAAAAAAAGAAAAAGTCATTACAGAAAACATAAATACAAAATTGCTAAGGTCCTAATAGGATATTTTTTGGAAACTAGTGTCAAACACAAACTTTGCAAAAAAGATGCAACAAGGGAACGGACAAGAAAAAGAGAGGAGTCACAATCAATCAAAAAAGTGTTGCTGAAACAAATAGCATCCACAGAAATGATTCTGAGCTTGCCTGAATCTATGCACGCACACAAGGACACCACTGAACTGCAAACAAGTTGCAGAGAGAGTAAAGTTTCCTACAACCATATTATTGATTGTCTCATGATGATAGGAAAAACAAGCACCTGACTGACACAGTAGCATGGCCAAAGTGCTGACTCTTGTAGAAACATGAAATACCTTTTCAATTTATCTTGTCATTTGGCTTATTCATGTCTCAAAACAAGAAGTGTGCATTGACAAGCAGATGTTGACATTTACGTACATGAAAATCTGAAGCCAAGATGGATGAAGGAGGTATGTAGCCCTTTAAATGTCCAGAATGGTGCAAAAGACTTGTTTATGCAAATTCAATAACTAGTCAAAGGAGCATTAATCATGTCTGCCTACCTTGCAAAATTACATGGTATGCTTAATCAACTTCTCTTTCAGTTATAATGCAAGCCTTCTTACTTGATTCTATGCCAAGAGCTTACTTTTGCCTTCTGTTTAGAATTCACATTTATTTAAACTTGCACACAAGCCATGAACAATCTGGATGACATCTTTTTCCTTTGACTGTTTCTGGTATTTCTACCTTCCAGAATAGCACCTTTTTCTTAAAAGCCTCCTTGCACACCTTAACAAATATGTAGCCAAAGAAACATGACTCAGCGTCTCCTCGTCCGTGAAGCTGATTCAGTACTTGTTTTGACTTCTAAAGAGCATGTTAAGAAAAAAGTACTTCACAAGATTGTCGAGGATCTAAACAAACCAAGAAAAAAGTTAACAGCTATATGTTTATGGTTTACCCCCAAGTAATAAATTAGGTCTTGAATACCGAACGAAATTAGTTTTTATGAAAGGGGATAAACCTGGTCAGGCGTGAGCTACAGTTCACAGAGAACTACACCAAAAAAGTGGCTTAGTTTGATAGTAAGGCTAAGTATACCATAAAGATCTGCAATGCAGATGAGGCACATATCAAGTTCCTCTTATTACTTGTTGAATTCACATTTGATAAACATCGTGGACAAACATACAGCTTAGGCAAAATGTCACTATAATAAAAGAACAGCTGCTTCTCCCGCACCACCTTCACATTGTCAAGCCTGTACTACATATGAATATCTCTTTACCAAAGCACAAATATTTTGGCATAAAGGCAGATTCTAAAAGCACTTCCAAAACTTCAAATTTCAAAGCCTCTTACTTGAGGCTCTGAGAGTAGAGCTCTGTGTGCTTCCGAGTGATGGTCTTGGGGCCGCTGGACGCAGCTCGACCATGCCTCCAGCTGGCTCAGACTTGCAGCTGTGGGCTCCTCCTTTGAAGGCAGTGGTTGATTATTTACTTGTCCAGCTACTGCACCTTCATCATCTCGGGCACCTCCCGGACTTGGCGGCACAAAGTCCTGAATAGACTAACATTCACAAGCGAGAAGATTGTTATGTTTTATAACAGCTGCAATAATGCATCCCTTATTCCTCGTGGATAACTAGCACAAAAGCAGGAAGTGAGAAAGGCAGCTTTAAAATGCGCTGCATGTTTCTAGCATGCAGATATGCAAATGAAGAAAATTGTCTGCATCCATGCATGCTTAAACTACTGCTCACATACAAGTCACAACAATGCAAGAAAAGGATGCAGTGTTTGACATAGTATTTGTCTAGTGTAATCAAGGAGTGTTCCTGCCCATCTATATTGTTTGAGGATCCATTGCAAATTTGAGCATATGCTATGCAACCCACTTTTGTTAGTAGAAAACAAAAAAAACTGCAAACATGGTGTTCTAAATTTCAGTTACAAATCAACGCCTCGCTCAGGTGGAACTGCATTACTGGAGCAATCAAGGGAAGTACACCATGCAGCATACAATCCTTCTCACATTGGTCCAGAACACTTAAGTGGTTTGCTCCAAGGTTGATTGGCAGCTTAAGCCATGGCCTCAAGTAATGTTTTCGAAGAGTGAAATTCACTGCACAGAACATGCATATTAGAGCATTGCTTTAGTCTGCATGCCCTCTTGAGATTTGAAATATTCCGTCCAGTGCACTCTTCACATGCTGTAGACTGGTGCACAAATGTTGCTGCAGAGCAGTATAATTGCTAAAACTGCTCAACATCATACATTAACTAAAGCATGCTGGTCCAATAACTATTACGTAACCTTGTTTTAACCAAAGTCTTCAATTATCATTTCTCTTTCATAACATTTCTCTCAAAGAAATCCTTTCTTTCCCTGAACATAATGTGCAATTTGTATCACAAGCTAAAAGTTTTGTTTCTTGTTGGTATAGACAACCTAATGAACTTTGGCTATGTCCACCAAATAAATGTAGTTTAATTTTCCCCTCAAATTCTGTTGCACTTTCAAGCACTGAATATTGGCTATGACATCACTGATATGTTAAACCAATGCTGTGGCAATATGATGCATGCACAAACTGCAATGAAATTGCTGCTTCTTCACTTGAAATAACTGGAAGTTCCTGAAAAACTGCCCTGGGGGTCAAAATGACAAGGGTGCAAGCATATAATGCATAGCATTTCATATGCCTCACATGACCTCGATGAAAGGAGCCAACAGTCTGCGAGCCCAAGGTAAACGTACGGGATATCTTTTACTTTCTTTATACTTTTTAAGTCGATATTGACTAGAATTAGTCCTGTAATGATTTTAGGGAGAAAGATAATTGAATACAAAGTGGAAGGAATAACAACGTGCCGATGTGATTTCTGGACGTGTCTATGATGTCATAGTAAATGGTTGACATTTAAATCTTAACCGGCATACAAACAAAATTAAAAATTATTTCCTAGGCTCAGACAAACTCCACATGCCAATGATATGTTCACTGACGTGCATTATTCTAGAGAACAGAACAGAAATTTGAAGTCCTGACAGCCTGCTCATTTTCAGCTGTGCTGCTTAAATGAAGCAATGTGGATCAATATAAAAGCTGCTAGATAATCATTTCTGCTTTCATACTTAAAAATATTAAAGCAACTTCATAACGTCAGACTCAAAGCACATTTCACAGAACAAGCTTCAGAATTGCAATATCCTTATTTTAAGAAGATCCAACTTTCATGAAGAACCCTTTCCATACCTCCAAGGTCTGCTGTGCATCTGAGGGCTCCCTACGTCCATTCAATGCCTCGCTGAAGGCTGCCTCCAGTTTTTCTGTGGAAAGTGTATGTACAGCACTGTATCTTTAGTTACTACAGGCAACAAATTTGAGCACGTGCTGTGGAATGTGCACTAAAGTTATTATTGCACATTAGCTGGAACCAAAAATGATATTCAACTGTTGCCACAGCTACAGATAAACCATGTTCTAATTTTTACCAAGATAGGAAATTACTGAACAATGTTTTTACATTTCTTCAGCAAAATTAATCACATTTTATGCAAATGACAGCACACCTCTTTTCCTCACATTAAATTCCCGCAGGGCAATTACAATACTCACTCAATCTATTGTCAAGGAGGTCCTGCAACTTGTGATTATGCTGCACCTCTTCAAGGTGGCTGCGTTCATTGGCCTGCAACTTCCCCTTCAGTGCTGCATTTTTTTTTTTCAGCTATGCACACCCACTTAGCTGGCACTAACTCCTGGTCATCATCATTGTCGCTAGACTCGGAGACTGGAGTGTTTCACTTTTTGGCTGCAATGCCTTTCAGAGCTTTTTTTTTTTGCCACAGCAATTTTCTTTTTTTTTTTTCTTGTTTGACATCTTCATCTGATTGCAAACAGAAGAATAGAAAGCGAAGGAATTACCGCAAGAACATATCTAGTAAAAACACAAGAAATAATTTGCACTCTATACAAGCAATAATTGAAAACAAGCTCACTTTGGGAGTGTCTTTGGACGTTTGATGGCTTTCACTGACATCAAAGATGTTGTCAGGCATGGCAATATTTCGCTTTTGCATTCGTTTTATAAGGTCGCCTTTTGTGACTGCGAAATGAAAAGAACATGTTATATTGCCTGCACACATTTGGGTTGAGCTCCATGGACGTTATTTTTATGCTATACCTTAAAACAGTACTTTCAAATTTTGAAGTTGAATAAAAAAAAATTAAGAAGGTTTGTGTCTGCCCAGTTCACCTACGCATTATATCGGGTGTCCCAGCTAACTTGAACCAAACGTTACAAAATAATATATCTGAGGTAGGTCAGTGAAACCAGTTGCATACAACTGCCAGCCTCCTTGTGCACTACAGGCAATTTCTTGTTTCACAATTACTTAATTGGCTAATTATGTTAATTTTCTAATTTATTAAATATCGACTTTAGACTAATAATGTGAATGGGAAAGTTAGAGAACGCCTTCAGAAGCCCCCATTCCAGTAATTGCGATAACAAAAGCATCACGTATATCTTTTTTTTCCGGGCTCAGAAGAAAGCCCGCGAAATACAAATAAAACCGCTTAACTAGCCCATTCGCGCACCACGATTGTGGTGCTCTCAGTCGTGGTTTGAGTGAACAAAATTAGCTGCGCCCGTGTCTACTCGGCCCCGTTAAAGCGGCAGGCCGATATGTCTGCGATGGCTTCTTCGCCCGCGTCACAGCCGGCCCACGTGACGGTGCAAGTAGCAGCGAGCGAACGTCGCGGCAAGCGATAATGTATCATCCACTGAATCTGCGCGTAAACGCTTGGGTAAAAGGGCGAGATGACATCATGTGAATCGACTGATACGCGCTCGCACCTTCATTTGCTGGTACTTAATCGATCCGCCTGTCGTGACGTAGGCTGCTGGGATGCGCAGGCCTTGAAAAGTATCTCGATGGCGACAGGCGAGCTCGAGCTCGCTCCAACCATCGCCAACATTTCAGCCTGCCGCTGCAACGGGACCATGTCGGGTCACGGTCGCAGCTGATTTCGTTCGCTCAAACTACGACTGAGAGCACCACAATCGTGGCGGCGCTCAAATGCGCTATTCACGTGGTATTATTTGTATTTCGCGGGCTTTCTTTTGAGCCTGGGAAAAATGATAAACGTGAGACTTTCTTTATCGCAATTAATGGAATGGGGGTTTCTGAAGGTGCTCTACAACTTTCCGATTCACATTTTTGGTCTAAGGTGAATATTTAGGAGGTTAGAAAAATTAACACAATTAGCTAATTAAGTAATTGCAAAACAAAAAATTGCCTGTGGTTGACAAGGAGGCTGGCAGTTGTATATGCAACTGGTTTCACTGACCTACATCAAATATATTAGGCTGTGGCTAAAGGTACGTCCGACGGACCCGATCAATGGTCTTAAAGGTACGTCCGACGGACCCGGTGCGTTTTTCTTCGGGATACGACGGACGGATCCGGGAAATATTTTTCAGAGGTACGGCGGACGGACCCGATCGGTAGGGTTCTTCCGACGGACCCAACGCATTTTTCTCCGATATGGGCCTTGGGATCCGTCGGGAAAGCCGGACGGATCCGAGATCCCCAGATGTGGTTGTAGCAACAACATGGTAGCCATATGTAGCCAAATCGAAGTTGGTATGAGGTGTACGTGCGAGGTGCAGGAAGTACTACTGCATGCGTGAAATGTGAAATTACAAAGAATAGTACAGTGGCAAGAATAGTGCCTAGAATGGGATATACTACGTGATGGCATGATAGGTTTACGTGAGTTGGACCGCGGCAGGGTGGCAAGCATGACCAGAGCGCAAGCGCATGTAATCGCGGTGTTGACGGCCAGCCCGCGGCCCGCACGGCCGCTCATTTGGTCCTCGTTATCATGTGCATTAACGTCTACGACGGTCGTTATGTAGTTATGTAGTTTTGATTCTTCAAAGTTTCCTTACTTATATCTGTGATGAGATGCGTCACGTAACGCATCGCTTTCTGCTCGCATTGAGGTTTGGTGCTGCAAGTTCTACGTAGTCGCTGAAAAAGCTGGGTGCCGCCGGCGTGTCTCTAGCCCAAGCATCGCGTCATTCGTGTTTGTTGGAGGTGTGGTTTGTGCTTACCGTGAGATGCTGTGATGTACGGATTACGTCCTACTAGAGTGCTGTGTGAGACTACGAAGAGTGCTGTGATGAGTGCGCCGATGTCCGGACGGACATCAGTGTGTCCGTTTATGATCGGCGATGTTGCACGTGCATGTCAGTGTTTATTAGGTGCAGTGGTAATTTATTTACACGCGCTGTGCAACAATCAGACGAAAATAAGTCGTCGACAATTTGTTAGCCTGCACTACAGAGCTCAAAACTCGGAAAATGGGAATGCACATGATGCAGTTTTCGCATGTTGGAGCTAGTGGACCGAAAAATAAGTGCCCAGCCCACACCGCCGGGATGCGCATTACTACAGGTGAAATGGTTCAGGTTTCTGTAAAATAGCTGCCTGGCACAGCACCTTCCTAAATGTTCAGGCTTTGTACTATTGTTGAAGGCCACTTTATCATTAATAAAGGAACGAATATGCTTTATGTGTTAATGACTAGTGCTTTTTCAACATATGTTCATTTTTTTTCGTTTTTCCTTAGTTTTCTTTGTTTTTCATGCTAGAAAAACACAAATAGTACACTTTTAAACTTGTCAGTCCAAAGCTGAACATGAATATCTGCCATGCATGTGACAGCTTTAATGCTAGAAAGGTTGACGTGTATAGCATGTACGTAGACGCTGCGACATCTTCCCAGGCAGCACAAAGCATTGGGCCAATGTTGTAAGTACGACGGCAAGCAGTGGCCCTACATTGGGCCAGCCTAACCAGCATGCTCCCAACATAGGACATGCCAGTCAGCACAATGTCCAACAATGGCCCAGTCTAGCCAGCGCTCTCCCAGTGTTGGCGCTGCCAGTAGCCAACACTGGCTAGCTTGGGCCAGGATGTACAGTGAGTACCCGATATTGGCACTGCCGTACATACAGAATGTCTATGTTGGACCGAGATTGCCGTTGTTCCTCCAATAATGGTCGCACGGGTTTTAAAACTGGCTATAATGGGCCAAGCTGTCCTGCCTTCCTCCGTCATTGGGTTTTCCGTTTTTTAAAACTGGCTACAATGGACCAAGTTGTCCTGTGTTCTTCCGGCATTGGATGTTCCGGTTTTTAAACATGGCTACAATGGACAATGTTATCCTCTGTTCTTCCAGTATTGGATGTTCAGTTTTTTAAAGATGGCTGCAATGGACCAAGTTGTCCTGTGTTCCGCCGTCGTTGGCCGTTCCTTTTTTAAAAGTGGCTACAATGGACCATGTTGACCAGTGTTCTTCCGGCGTTGCCCGTTCAGTTTTTAAAACTGGCTACAATGGGCCAAGGTGTCCTGTGTTCTTCCGACGTTGACCGTTCCATTGTTTTAAACTGGCTGTAATGGACCATTGCAATTTGTCTTGTGTTTTTCCAGTATTAGCTATCCCTGTATGAAAACTGCCCACGATGGACCACTTTTTCCCCTGATCTCGCAAATGTCATTGCCATCCTAAAAACGCAGCTTTAATGGACTGCCGAAGTGAATATTTTCCGTTGACCATTCAATCAAAACAAATTCTCCATTTTTATGGTTGAATACACTTGCGCTGGACGCCAAACCGCGGCATTTAATTCCGACAACATTTCAGCCGATCGTTCGGACCTCACCAAGTACCACGTACGGGACGACAATTACTATAACGCATTCAAGCACGTACCGCTGCAACTGTCTGGATTCGTCATATGCGGCGCACCTTTGGGGGTCAGCTATATGTGTTTATGGTTTTAGCCTATTGGCATGCATGCAGATTTCGTCGCAGGCGCATACGTTTGTCGCACAATTATATCTAATGATAGCACGACCGTGCGACCACATATGTATACCCCAGACCGGCTAGCACTCACGACCCAATATGCCTGTATTGGACGCCGATTACATCCCTGCATCTATACGTAACCTATAGTACAAATCCAATTGTCAGTGAGAACGCGCATAAAAACGAAATCGTGTCGCCATAGCATGTCCATGTGACATTAAATTAGTGATTAGAAGGTAGCTTTTTCATTGCCGAGAAGGAAAACGTTGCCTCAAGTTGAAGGAACAATTGACCATTTTCTCAGCGATGTTTTTGTTCTAGTGCTTTTGTATTATCCATAAGGAACTACGCGCAGCATCGTCTGTTTACCTGGAGAAAGGACCGAATACGATGTGTGTACTTTCTAGACGCAATCACTGGAAAATGAAAAGCCGGAAGACTCGCGAGGTTACCATTTTAGTTTTGGGCATTCACACGGTGGTAAAAAAAAAATGACAGTTTTTCGTGCAGACAGCGAGCATGAAGGCCCCGGTACATTTATATGGCGCACAACATATATATCGCCAATAAACAAAAAATAAATAGTTTTTTCCGCCTATTAGTTTAGAGTTTGACCATTCCAACCGCGCTAGGCGGTGGCGAAGGAATAAAAAAAAAACTGTACAGGAATGAAAATAATGTGCGCTGTCGAGTCATTCGAAAAAACGAATGCAGCCTACAAACACTGTTTTAATGAGGCAGTTTTCCATGCCCTTTCCAATTCTTTCATTCTACTAAAATGATTTGGAATACGTTGCTTGCTCATTGAACGTTATCGTCTTTTTGTGCAATCCGCGTCAAGGTGAAGGTGATTGCGAAAAACGTCTGTGTATTGCCTGCTGCCACAGCGCTTCAGGACCTCGACGCACACAAAATTGATTCTGAATCATTCATTGCTGTGTCTGTCACCGTCGATTTGCTAAGTCGAGACAAAACATGAGCGAAGAAATATTGTTACAGCTGGAGAATGATGAGGACGAAGTGGCGCGCTCGTTTGTGGAAGATTAAGAAAAAGAAGTGCGTCGAATGGGCGGCCCTCGTAGCCTGGCTCCTTGGCTGTTCCTCAATGTATATATCTTTAATCCTCTTTTGTAAATATATTTCTCCCTGTTACAAAATTATATGCCAAAATTTAAAAACCTTGAACAATTCACAAATTCCGTAGAATGTTCAGAACAGCGCGGTGCGCTATAATTGGACAAAGGCTTTATCGATGTGGCCATAATTACTTGCGCAACAAAATTATGCAAGGTGTTTTAATGGTTTTGAAAGCTGAGGTAGTGTAGAATAGGTGGAAAAAGTTTAAACAATGTGAAAACTGTTTTTGTTTTCCTAAAAATTTTCAATGTTCGCTGTTTTCTGTAAATTAGCGCGATCGTATCTGTGTATCCAAATGTCATAAAATATGAGCTTTAGCTGTTTGCGGATAATTATGCTGAGAACATATTGTGGAATTATTGCTGCTCTACCATGAACCTTTTCTGAAATAAAGGCCTGCAAATTAGGAAAATTTTCGTTTCCTGGGCCGATGTTTAGAATTTTTATAAAAACATCTACTCATACCCGAAAAGCGAACATTAACTGAATACAAATAAAAACATGTATATATTTAGTCGGATAATTTTCAGCTAGCTAACTTGAGCATAATTTGTATAATCTATAACCAAAGTTGGCCAGAATAGAAGAGAAGCTCGGAACTCCACCTCTTTGACATTATTAATCAGTCATCACGCAACAGTATATAACATTTTGAAGTAAATATAAAAGGTCGAACGACCATCCTTTGTTCGATCATAGGTGGCGAAAGGGAGGGGACGCGCGCATTTGTCGATGCACCAGCTGTATGGATTTACGCAAGAATGTGGATGGCAGATGGGGAGGCTTTCTATTTTTTTAGAAAATGTTTGTCCGTGGTTGGCTTGAAGAAACAATGCGTTTGCGAACACACAAAACAAAACTATTTATTAGAACTCGACTCGAGCGGTGCGCGCTGGCGGCCGCTCATCGGCACGGTCCGAAGTCACGGCTGGCCGGTGCAAGCAGAAGAGGGCTGGGTAAAGGACGAATGGAATGTTGAGAGGGTCGTTGGTCCTTCGTTCCCACGCGCAGCCCTTGCGAACACAACACCGCGGCGGGAATCACGCGCTGGTTGAGCGGGTCGTTGTTCCCCCTCGCCTACGCGTCTACGTGCAAGACACAACAGACAGCATCCCCAGCCCCGCCGGGGTGGTGCAGTGGTAAGACGCCCGACTACTGTGCCGGAGTTCCCGGGATCGAATCCCGGCCTCGGCGGCTGCGTTTCGATGGAGGCGAAACGAAGTGGCGTCCGTGTGCTGTGCGATGTCAGCGCACGTTAAAGATCCCCAGGTGGTCGAAATTACTCCGTAGCCCTCCACTACGGCCCCCCTTTCTCTCCTTTCACTTTCACTCCCACCTTCATCCCTTCCCTACGGCGCGGTTCAGGTGTCCACAGAGCAAGTGTGACAGATACTGCGCCTTTCCTTTCCTATGAACCAACCAACCAACAGCATCCCCAGCTGCGCTGCTGTGCGGCCTCCTCCCGAAGCGTTCATTTCAGAGCTTGTTGGAGACGCTACAAGACTTGTGACAGCTTCCCTCATTAATATTCTTTTTCATTGTGCTGTGCATAATTTTCTCTTGCGCCTATACATGTCCATGTGCTCCGGTTGGTGCTTGCTACATATCAGCGAATAGCTGAGCTGTGAAATGTCGCCGGAGTACGGATTACAGCAACGGCGGGATACCATCGGCATTATCAGACTCAGTGAACGCCGTCATCTTAGACCGTGAGTATATATCTTTGCAGCATGCCATTGCTTCATAATTGGTTCTATATAATCTCCTACCAGTCCCAAATGTTCTCTTTCCTTATTCTCCTCGAAACAACTGCGCGAAGCATGACTTCAAGAACTAAGCGAATTTTCGTCCGGGTTACATGCAAGCAATAAGTGCGTGGACTTATTTGCTGGCTGCGATATGAATAGCATTTGCGCCGAAAATAGAGGAGCCGTGCGTAACAGGTGTGTATGCCACTAACACGTGACAGAACACTGCAGGCAGCCATTTGCGCAGTTTTTTGACTGTGCAGCGCGCCGCAATCAATTAGTAACCAGATACTATGCGCCCGGCTTTGTACATATATTTTGGACAGCCTCTCTTCTGCGCGCAGGAAGCCATGTTCACACAGTTTTTGGATTTTGTTAAGAGTTAAGGGCAGTTTTTTGTTTTCAGATGTACAGACGAAGTTTTGAAAACTGTTCGTGCCGTCTGTGCAAGGGAATTTTACAGTGGGTCAGACATGTGCGTGATGCCGCTTGATAACTAGGCTATAATTAAGTCGTAATGAACCTCCACTTTTATAATGGTTAATATCATATTGAGGAATTGAAAGCCGTGAACAGCGCAAGTGAGCCCCTTTTCAAAATTTTCTTAATCGACGCCCCCCTTCTGAGCATGTGCCTTCAGGTGAGGGCGTTATCAGAAAGCGGCGACAATAGGAGAGCGATTTCGCAGACGCGCTTCGAGGGCGGGGGAAAATAACAATACAAGCAAAAAGGCACATCAGCCGTGTGTGCACTGCGTCCCTGTCACTGCAAAGTAAACAACGTGCACGCGGGACACAATGTACAAAACATTGAACGCCGGTATGAGGCAACCATATCGTCCGAAATATTGCTCGCGAAGCGCTCGATGACGGCGCGCACTTTCAGGCGAAATGGGACAGGACGTCAGGTCCGCCTGTTCGGCAATTACAGCTCTTTGTACCTCACGTGCCGTACCGTATGCATGAAGTGCACGCCATAGCCATCGTGCAAGAATGTTGAAACCGAAGCAGCGATCCACGTATTCTAATTCTATAGGAAATCATTTGGGAGTAGAAAAGAGAAACTTAATATGATGTGCATGGTTCTTTAATGAACGATATGTATAAATGGACGGTTGAATAGTTACAGTAATGGAGTGTTCCGCTAGAATTGTTTACGGCCGTGACCGCAATAAACATTACTCATATTGCTCTTAGCTTTAAGCTCTGGCATTGATAAGCCTATCTAAAGAACCGACTGGCAGTGACAGGTTGTTTACAGCTGTTGATCAAAAGGTAGGCCATCATGCTATTATTGCAGGCATATTTGCTTCTTTTTGTACCTCTGTTTACTAAAACTTAATTTTGTTCCCCATTCCTAGGGACGCTGCACCTCTTACAACACTCACTGTTCAGTCGCTTTTATTCAAGTATACAAAAAAGAGGAAATGCGCATGCACTCATAGGATAGCCTGTCTTTCCGTTAACAGCTGCAAATAACACGCCACTGCTCCTCGGTACTTTGGATGAAGGTTTCAATGGGGTTACCTGAGATGCCTAGCAATTGCTGTAATATTTATACCAATCACTGCAGTGAAACAGAAAGGTAACACTGCATCACTTTAACTGCTGCATGCACCTATAAACGTGCCTTAATTTATTGCCTATTCTTATAGACGCAGGACCTCTTACTATAGGCTTTGTTCAGTAAGCAACCGTCTTTCATTGCTTCAATTTCTATCTCTCCACCACTTTCTTGTTGCTCTGGGTGTGATCATTTGATTTCATTGTTCAAATCATATTGTTTTATCATGTGTGAATGATTTAGCCTGCACATACATGCTTTCATTTTTTTAGATGCGCATCGGGAGCGTTTTCTACGTAGAAATGGATCGATTGAGTTGTATCACTGGTGCGAAAACAGAAAACCCCCAGAAGATATGTGTCCTGTGGTTGGAAGGGCAATAAAGAAGAAGAAAATCAGCGGAAAAGCCTGCCTAAAAAAAGGTAGCACTGCATCACTGTAACTGTTGCATGCACCTTTAAATATGCCTTATTTTTATTGCCTATTCTTAGACGGTGGACCTCTTGCTATTGGCTTTTTGCAGAAAGCAACCACCTTTCATTGCTTCAATTCCTATCTCTCCACCACTTTTTTGTTACTTCGAGTGTGATCCTTTGATTTTATTGTTCAAATCATATTATTAAATCGCCGGTGAATGATTTCGCCTACACATACATGCTTTCATTTTTTTTTAGGTGCGCATCGAGAGTGTTTTCTACGTATAAATGGATCGATTAAGTTGTATCACTGGTGCGAAAACCAACAGTTCGGTACCCCCAGAAGATTTGTGTCCTGTGGGTGGCAGGGGTATAAAGAAGAGGATAATCAGTGGAAAAGCCTGCCTAAAAACTTACAAAGATGGCGCAAAAGCGAAATGCTGATCAGGGTTAGAGTCTGATTACTTCTGTTATCCCATTTCACTTGCTAGGTGATGTGACATATATGAAGCACCTTAGTATAATTTGTGGTATACTCACTGAAAATTGTGTAGACATTAACTTTTTTCTCGTTCAATTATTTTGAGTGACGCACGAATTGGAATAAAACGAAGTCATCCACACGTCTAATGCCCATAGACATTAGATGCGTGGATGAGCTCATTAATTGTGTTCCTATGTGAGCATGCAATAGTTTGTCGAATATATTAATATGTTAAAAGTTGATTTTTTTACTGTTAACCGGAGTAATACATATGCTCCATATCATAGCATTATTCGCCTGTAGTTTGTATCTGCTCTTTCCTAAATTGTATTCTACGAAGTATACGTGTGTCATCTCGTACGTCTATTTAACTAGCGAACAATTTGCAATCGAATCCCTTTTGTGATGTTTCAGCTACAAATAATGTATAACAGTTGTGACAATATAGGTAGCTTTAGGTATAACATATAGCGCGAAAATATTTAATATATGCGATGATATTTTTATTCACCGCATTGGCTAAATCAGCCTGTTGAAGAGACGAAATGAAAACAAATATGGATGTCTTCGGACAGGAACAGTAATCGTGGTGCCATGACCATTTTTTTAATTAAATCTTCATATGTCGTGGGCTAATGTCTCGACACAAAGGAATGACCCTTAGGTTGGCCAGATGCGGCGTAGTATTCTCGAAAAAAAAAAAAACGCCTATCACTAAAGCTGGAAAACGCCGTTTTTGTCGTTTCAAAAAGTTTCACGTTTGGAGGCCGGCTGGTTGCGTAAAATTTTGTCATCCACTGTTTTTTACTCACCGCATTTGGGTAACGTTTACTTGTATAAGAAGTATTAAAAGTGTGTTTCATTGATGCAGTTGATTTAGTAAAAAATCGCAAACTTTGCTTCAAGAACAACGCGCTACAAAAATGTTAATGTTCAACCTTACATACTGGCGTGACGCATTGCGTTGTTTGCACTAAAATATTCTGTGTTTATTACGCAGGTCATATTGTTAATTTAAGGCAGAATTTGGAGCTCTAAGCTGCTATGTGTGTTCTCTGTAACGCCACCAAAAGTATTATGGTGGAAGGCGATTTGCTTAAGATTGTAATTATAAAAATTACACATTGAAAAATCAACTTCAAAAATATAGTATTGTTAGTGGTGGTCAAAGCTGACAAATGGAATAATATATTAATAACCTAGATTGAATACTATTGCACCTAGCAATAAAAAAGAATGCAGGACAGAGAAAAAGTTCAGCCTTCACTTGCGTTCTGCCATGAAATTGACAGAAATAGTGAATTAATACCATTTTAAGCTATATTAAGTATTTGTCCCAGAAGCAGAAAAACGGTGTTAAGCGCTGACAATGTTTTAAATTTTACTTAAGGTAAAATGTAACTAAATTAAGCAAATACTAAATTGAAGTTTTGATGCCTATTCCATAAGGGGGAGCCATATAAGTACATCTATAGAACAAAAACAAGCATTTTTATATTTCTAATATTACATTTTGCAGAATTCAATATATTTACTGACTCAAATTAACAAAGTACTTTGCATTGTTTCCACAGATTTTGATAAAAATTGATGTTGCGGCCGTTTCTTCAATTCTAATCAGTTTTCCTTATTTTACCATTTTCTTACTTTTGTCCAATTTCAAAATAATATGCAGATACACACACAAATCTAGAGCTTCAAATTTTTTCAGAAATAAAGAATGGAACCTAGATAATGTAGAAAAATAGTTTCTGTGCCAAGATATTATTGGATCTTGCAAGAATGCAGGCTGAGTTTGGCCATTATCAGCACAAGCACTCGGTTTAATATTTTATGTTACATTTTTAAACAGTATAACGCAACACTTTTTAGTCCGTGATATTTTTGAGGTACTGAAGATTTTTGAGAGGGATTTGAATGAAAATCGAAGATGATCTTTTTTTAATTGCAGCAAATTTGCCCTTTACTGCTGTTTTCGAATTCTGAGCAATTTTGATGCGTTGTGGAGAACACACCTAGTGGTCTGGAGCTCCAGATACTGCCTGGAATTAAGAACATGCTTCAGGAAGTGAAAACATATTTAGTGCAACCAACCTAATGCATCATATGCCAGTACATAAGGTTAAAAATGAATATTATTTTTGCAGCATATCGCTCCTGAAGCAAAGTTTGTGATTTTTTAATAACACAACTGCAAAAACAAAATAGGTTTCTAATAGTGTTTGTAAATATAAAACCTGCATATATTTAGTGAGTAAAAAAGAGCAGATGACAAAATCATGGCATCCAAACTTGCAACATTTTGAAATGGCAAAAACAGCGTTTTCTACCTCTAGAGATATACCATACAATTGTTTTTTTTTTTTCGAGGAAACTACGCGTATCTTGAAAAACTAAGGTTAATTCTTTTGTGCCTAGATACTTGCCCACCACATATAAGAATTTCATTGGAAACGAAAGATGGCCATGGGACCTCGATTATGTTTCTTATCTAAGGCACCCATAATACGCTGTGAGAAAGCCAATATCAAGGGCTTTTTTTAATAATCCATATTTCGAACGGTTGTGCCATCTAAGAAAATTAGAAAGCTAGGCACACCTTAGGTGTAGCCAGCCCTCACTTTCTGTTACAGCTGCATTTGCTAAGCTGAATTAATGCGTTGATTACTTTATTTTAGCCACGAATATAGCGCTATTACGTGTCAATTTTAAAGAAAGGCCGCAGTGACGCGATTCCTGTAGAATTTGTAAGTGAAATCTGTAAACCTTACAAATCTACCCATATATATGATCTCTTGCAGGTTTTATTCAAGCTACATTACACCTGCTGCGCCCCATACCTTGAGCCAAGGGTTATAAATAAACCATTGGAAACACGATGGAAACTGGTGGTGCATTGCTGGCAGCCACTTAGGACAGCACAGAAAATTTTTATTTTGTACGTGGGGAAGTGAGGTTATTCGCTTCAAGTACTAAATATTCACTTTAGACAATAAATAGGACTTACAGAGTCGGTGAGCACGTTCGGAAACCCCTGTTTCAATATTTGCGGTTAGAAACCTCATGTGTACCTTTTTTTCCAGCTGTAGATAAATTCCGGGTTATGTAGATACCGAAACCGTAACCAGCCCATTCGCGCACCTCAACTGTGCTGCTCACAACATGATTTTGAGCGGACAAAACAACCTGCCGCTAAGATTGCTAGCCCCATGCATGAGTAAGAGTGACATGCTGGCGATGGTTGCTTCGCGTCGGCCCTTTGGCGCACATGAAGGCTCGAGTTACAATGAGCGCGCCGAACTTTGCAATGCGGATAATGACTACAAAGCGGTAAGGATATAAATGAGTTTAACAGTATTTTTCAGCTGTAAAATACAAATACAGTCTTGTTGGACGATGTGCTGGCGCGGACGAAGAAACCATAGGCAACTTGTAGGTCTAACGCTACACAGGGCTGTCGAGCCAAGCCAAGTCCTCAATTGTATTGTCCGGGAATCAGATTTCTGTATTTTCGTGGTTTCCTACTGTATCTGGCGTTCAAAATGCAGACGTGAGGGTTCTTTATCACAAATAATCAAACGTGGATTGTGCCGGTACTCTTCAAAGTAGCAACACCATTTATCGTGTAAGTCATTAATCAGTAATTTAGGTAAATAATGTCAATAAGGATTCTAAACAAAACCTTTTCTGTGGCGCTCAAGGTAGCTTCCAGCAATATATATCTGGTTTCCTTTGCCTGGCTCCGAAATATTTTTTTATCCCTTGGATCAAATTTGCTTCGACAAGCAGTATATGTGTAAAAATGATGCACCTGTGAGCTACCCGTTTAAGTGAGCTGCCGTTTAAGTGAACTACCCACAAAACCAGTCAAAAGCGTATATCAGCTAACCAGCGGCCAGTGCAGCAGTCGTGGGCTTAGATCGCTTGTGTATATTATATCTAGCCATTTAAAAAAAATGAAAATGGTCGCCGAACATTCTCTTGGTAACGATTATTAGTATAAACTGTTTGCACATCGCAGAAAGCGTAGGAGCGGCAAAAAACTAGCGCGCCAGTCATATGCGGAGACAGCCGATAATCAAGCACTAATTCCTAGTGTGTGATGAAACACTGGCTGTCTCAGCCGTATTGCTGTGGAGGCGATCAAAATGCAACAGGGCACATGCTATGCAATGTATATGCGTCTTTCATCCTAATAAACCCAAGGCAGCTGAAACTAGTCTGGAACTCATCAGTATAGTGTTTCTCATTGGCCATAAATTTCGGTACATGAATCCTGGAATTTTCTACATCTTCCTAAAATAATGCGCGCGATTTTATATGCCTCGTAATAGTGTTGTAAATTTTGTTTCCTCATTGTTATTGTGCAGGTGCCATTTGCGAAAAAGTTGGGGTGGACGATTTGGAGGCACACGCATTTATTCGCAGGTGGCTGCCTGGTTCCTGTGACAGGGGGGGTGGAAGAAAAAGGCGTTATGCTGAAACCTCCCCTGGCGAACCAGGCATGCCACCTGTGAATGCAATTGCATGGTCAGCCCCCTCACTACGCCTATGAGTGTGCCCTCCAGCTCCCTGGCCCCTTCCACTTCCCGAGAGCCCGCCCTGCCTTGACCAACCCTGCCACTGCCCCGCTAACTGCTGCTGTGTGTGCCCTCAGCGCTGGCTAGTAACAACTGCCGTCTATAGTAACAATTGCAATAAATATTATCTTTTTGTGAACCATGCCCTTGTTTTGTGAATATCTACTGGTTGCTCATGAGCAACAATTTGAATTTATATGGCCACTCCTATTTGAAAGGCCATTATTGTCCCAGCAAGTTCGATGTGCTGTCACGAATATGGCTAGAATGAAAAAGGCTGCATTTTATGGCCTGCACAGGCAGTGCCACAAAATGTGTAATCTTGACATCATCAATGGCACATGAATGGAGTAGCCGGTGTACCATAAGCCATTGGATTAATATTGGTATCGACAATATGCGGCATGAATGGAGTAGCCAGTGCACCTGCAATGGCTAACCATTGGTATGATATTGGCATTGACAATGGGCCATCAATGGAATAGCTGGTATTAAACAAATATTGGTAATACAATGATGGTATAAAGCTGGATAGTATTGGCAAGAATCATGGTGCATGAATGGAAAGTCTAATATTGTGCCTACATTGGTGGCTCCAGCTTGGTTGAACACTGGACCAATCTTGGAACAAAAGATGGGCCAAGAATGGAGAATGTAGTAAAATGCCCAAATGCCAATATCAGTCCAATATTGATGCCATTCTTTTCCAGTGATGAACCATTGTTGGACCAATGCTGGTGTGCTGCTTGGGTTAGTGGCACGTTCGGCTACTTGCCCCAAGGTCGTGATGTTTAATGCCAGTGATGGCAGTCGCACTTTGGTGCAGGTGAAATGCAAATGCTTCTGTTTCCTGCAAGATGTCAACGCAAAGTACAAAGCCCGGGCAGTCAAATTAGTCTGGGGCTCTCCACTACGGTATTTTTCATAGGTACATATGTCACTTTAGGATGTGAAACCCTACATGCCACAGGTAGGCTGCATTCTTTTGAGATTTTGTAACCTCTCATCTATGTTTTGAAACATTTGGCTAATTTTAGTTCTCAAACAGTTGTTAAAGATGAAACCAAAGCAGTTCTTGGCATGGTTTCCTGCTTGGATTAATTTGCTAATTGCAGTTCTTTGAAACTTGCATCAATGCTGGACAGTTCAAATAGCAGGCAGTTGAATTACAGAAATGATGTGGATCGTGCATATCAGTTCGGACAAATGGAAAGTAACGGTCCCCTCCTTGCATGCATAGGTGCCCTTAGACAAATACATACTCGGGTGTGTGATTGTGACGCATATCAAGGGTCAACAGAAGGCCGTGTGGAGCCAGTGTGATATTCTTTATGAAGGCTAAAGTAGAATTGCACAACAGCTGCTGTACCATGCAGAAAAAAATTGATCGTTTAGTGTATGATTAACTGACCATGAATAGCATCTTACTCAGAGTATGATGTGATATATATCTGGTTTAGCATCCCAAAGTAACTACGGCTATGTGGAACACGATAGTTGAGGGCTCCGGTATAATTTCGACCACCTGGGGTTCTTTTACATGCACTGACACCGCACGGTGCATGGCGGCCTATTGTTTCGCCTCTATTGAAATGCTCCTGCTCTGGCTGGAACCAAATCTGCATTTTTGGGTTCAGCAGCCAAGCACTAACTACTGAGCCAGCACAATGGGGCCAAATATCAAAATGCATGCCATTACATTTCCTTCTAGCCTGTGGTTTTCTTCACAGAACTAATGTATACAAGGAAAAGTAAATAGCAAGAAAACACTAGTTTTATTGCACATTATATTCACATTTCAGCAAACATTCTCTAGGAAAAAAATTCTCATAATGTTTGCATGGAAACCATGAACATCTTACAAAAAAACAATGCACTTACTCCACTCCAATTATTAATGGGCAAGGTTGCATCTATGCTACTACACTGCACTTATCACAAAACCACAAGCCCCATCTGCTTTGGCCAATCACTTGATGAAACTAACGGAGACAGATGTCGCACACCACAGACTGGTCGTCTCGCAACATATCTCTGCATATGTTGCATTTCAATTTCATGCCTTTCCACTTAGCTTCAACTGTTGCCAGCATTACTAGTCACCCATCTTTTCTGAAATTCCTTTTTACGCTGTTGGGATCAGCATGCTTGTTAACGACGGTCTCTGGGATTTTCGATCCTATCATTTTCACATCTTCCTCATCTGGAAGAATGAAGGAAATGACAAGCTTTGAGCAGAAAAAAAAATTAGGGAGACTCCTAATCTCCACCTGTAAGGGTATGGTGTGCCAGCGTTAATGGTTCTTGTCTGCAGATCCCACTGTGGATTCCCGTTAATTTACATGCCCTTTGCTACAAACATAATTACTAATTCCTTAATTCATGTCTCTGTTATCTCAGATATACTCATTAGCATACGGTCGTAGGCTGCCCTGTTAGGTGATAGACAACCTGGCATAGACCTCTGTAAGCATCAACCTTTCTTAATTGGAGCTGAAACGTCCCAGAACATATTTCAAATATAACTTTGTAAGCTTGACTTAACACCTCCTGCCATGTCGTGTGACCTCGTGACATTTGGCTCGTGGCACTTTTGGCTTGTGCACAGGGGTCATCTGTTAAATACTGGTTAACATGCATGAAAAATACATTTTCACACAAACTGGTGGCAAATGGTCAAGTGGTGCACTGCAGATTCTGAAATTTTACCTATATGCATGTAAGGATCGCATCATCACATAACATGATCAAGAGTTCTATCAGTACCTGTAGTTACATAGCATTTAAATGCCCATTAAAGGACCACCTCAGACAATGGTTGCTGTTACCACAAAGCCTGTTCTAACAGCATACTGACACCATTCCACTGAGCGATGGACATGTATATGCATACCCTAGATAGCTCATGCTTGTGGATCTCATTTATTTCTATGACTTCCAAGGCGTTCCTGAAATCAGAAACCCTACACTTTATGAAATCGGAACAGCTGTCTTGAAAGGTGATGAAAAGAAATAACTAGGTTACCTTGACGCAATGCTAAATTACATAGGGTGAATATGCTGCATGAAGATAACAAGAAGCTTGTACAAAGAAAAGTGAGATTGAAATGGCAGGATTTTTGAAACATTGAAATAAACTACAAACTATACTTGTCAAACCTGTCATTAAGGGATGGAAATCATGCAGTAATCAAAAACACAACATGGAGGCCATTTTAGGTCATCTTCACAAAACACATACCCACACCTCACACACAGCTTCATACTTATGAAAGAGGACAAACCAATATGCAAGGAGTGCGGGGATGAACTAACAATAAACCATATCTTACACGTGCGCCAGAGTCGAGAAAAGAGGAAACATTTTGTATAATTTTGCAACAGATCCCTTTCCATCCCAGCATGATTCTAGGAGAGACGTGCAAATTTCCTGCATTTTTGGTTTCCTAAAATGTTCCTAAACGAGCTACATCCTAAAGAACATTTTAGTCATTACACACAAAATAAATACATTAAACCTTGTTGGTGCATGGCAGCATTAGTCGCTTATGCACCATAAAAATCAACACAATGCTGTAAGGTTAGCTATGTTATATGAGACAAGCTTTCGGTCTGGTGTGGTCCTTATTCACGTGACAGCGCTGTCATGAGGGTCTATGTCCCAGCGATCAGAAAGTGACCTATTCCAATAATTTTACAAACTGAAAGCGATTCTACGGATTTCTAAAGACTGGAGTGCTGAAATGTTTTATCAACGTCCGCCTGCTTTGACAGCCTGGAGTGAAACTGTTGAAGAGAATACATTTTTGTACATTTAATGTGTTTCTGAAGGCGTTGCTTTCAATTACGGCGCCCACAAAAAGCAGCTGAATGTCAAACGCCGCCTAGGTAGGCTTTCTAGCAAGACAGCGGTGTAGCGTGGAAAATCGCTCCGCCGGTCCATCGCTGACGCCGCTAACTTGACAGGCGAACTGTTCAAACTGACCACACCTGAAACACTAAATTGCGCGTGATCAAGGCAGAATTTCTCTAACACTGAGCACTGGTAGCTATCGATTTCGCGCCCAATATTGTGAAAATCTGTCCTCTCTTCGATCATTGATACGTCCACGGTTGAACATTTATGCGCATCGGGGTAGGCCAGCCGTTGGAACATGGATGCGTGGTTGTAGCAACGATCACTTGCATGGCACACTCTGAAAAATTCCAAGAGTCAGCTTCTGCAACGAAATGTGCAGAGCACATTTTCTACCGCGTACCTAAGTCCGGCGATGCATGCATATCGATCCCGATCGTTTCAAAGCTGCGCGGCCGTTCAGTCGGGTCATGCTGACCTCGAGCATGCGGGGGTTTAAACTACATGTACGCAAAATTCAACAAGAAAAAGATGCAGGCTAAGCACTTTAGTCTAGTCTTCCCCTAAATACCAAAGAACATTGCTGTTCACAGGGAATTCGGATCATTCGCGCTTCCGGCTTTCCGGTTGTGCACTCTTGCGGTGCGGTGCAGTAGATCTTCGCCTCGACGAGTCGATGTGCAGTTTGCCGCAGTAGTAGCGCAGGCCTCTAGTAGATTCGGCATGTCTTCTGCCACGGCTCTGAGGTAGAATTTAAACGAAGAATTTAGCTAGAAACATGCTGTTTCCTCGGTCTGCATGTGAGGAACGAGCGTAATGCCATTTCACATACATACTTTGGACTGCCGAATGTTCTGCACGGCGAGGTGTGTGTGTGTTGTGCCGGCGCTAGATCTTCGGAGGTCGATGCAGGACCTAAGACAGCGTAAATGCTAGGAGTAGCTCGCTTACATTACGGGCAGATCGAGGTAATAGTTTAGTGCGAAGCGAAAGCTGCTCGTGAATGTGCGTATCTCGATGCCAGCTGGTGGAGCTGGTGCAGTACGTAGCATCGCCTGCAGCTATGTGCGTGACAGCGATGCTTGCCGTACACAACCCTAAGTGAAGACCGTTATCTATGTTAGAACGGATGCACTCTTCGTAGCACCTCATCAAGAGTCGCGGCTAGCTGATATCATAGAGGATAAGATTCATTCACGCGTAGCAAGCGGAATGTGGCCGCGTTCGACGTGCATATAGCCATGAGCCTGTATATCGACGTCCGCCGTATCTTTACGAGAATCGAATGGATACGTCGGACGTACTTTTAGACACTTGGTTCAAAAGACACCCGGTATATATCGAAGCTAATTTTCTAGGAAGATTGTACTCCGTGCGCGTCACTAAATTTTAATCCAAAAATTGACATGATGATATTAAGCGGTAACCGCATGAGGCGACAGCCCCTAGCGATCCGTCGAGCGACGCCGCCGCCTGTCGTTGTCGCTGGTGCATACCGCACGGAACGACGGGGCTCAGCGACAGAGAGGCGCGTTTTCAGCGTTGCTCTGTTACCGCCGCCTTGTCATTCGGTTAACGGGAGCGTAATCACGCTATATCCCATTTATAACACTAAACAGCATGAAGTACGATCAAACACTGATGAAATTTCTTGTAACGCATCGCATTTGAAATGGTAACAGCGGAGCAGTGCGCTACTACCAAACTACTACACTGCGATGCTGACTTGCAATGCAAGCAGTGACTTTATCCTGCTCCTTTCGAAAATTAACAATATTTAGCCACACTAGCCTTTTTTTTTTCTACCCTTCCAAGTTTTTACTAAATTGTCTCGATGCACGCATATACACACGGATCAGACGAAGTCAGCGCGTGCAGGCACCAGGTTCTTCGCCCAAACCGGACTAGGTAAACAAACTTCACACGCAAAAAAAAAAAGCCAGAACGGAATTTGAGCACCTAAAAGCCTACTGCGATTGGCTGCCTCGCGAGCTGCTTCTGGGTGACCCGCGAAATTTTCTAAAAACCCAGAAACTGAGCGACAGCGACGAGCGGCAATGCTTTGGCGGCCCTCAGCCCGTCGCGCGCCTCATGCGGTTAGCGCTTTACGCATTTTCCACACAATCGACTGGCGCTCGCGCTGTCGGCAACGCTTCCTTTCTGCTCAAGAGACTGCCATGAACATATATAACGCGCAATGCCAGTGACGGCTTGCATGACTACTGCGCCAAGGCACACGCTCTGACAAGTACGCTGCAACGTAACAGAAATATTTTTTTTTACGCTCACTAGAATCGGAACCCACGTCAGCATATGTACACAAACACATAGGGAAGCCGATATGCGGCAAGCACCCTACGGGTCACTGCAGGAGTTTCAAAACTCCAGAAAGTGAGAAACGGAATACTTACTGCCCAAAACAACGACGTCGCCAGAGTAGTAGCCTTCTTCTGCGACACAGCCGGCAGCGCCTTTTGAGCACCAGTAGACATCTTTTCCTCGCCGAACATCATGCACGTCAGTTGGTTTTTGGTCTTTGATGAGCACAACGGGAACGATAGCTTTGGCGCCGACGTTATACACGACGTACGCGTATGCGGGACTTGACAATCGCACAGTTTTGAGGGAATTAAATATATGCACTGAACTGATTAGATGGCTCTACGGCTGAAACAAAAACTCGGAAAGCAGGAGCGCGCACTGTCCCAGGAGCGATTGAAGGAAGTGTCGAAGCGGCGGGAGGGGAGGCGCCAAACGGGACCGCGAGTAAGGGGGAGAAGGAGAAAAGGAAGAGCGGAAGGAAGAACGAGGAGAGTAACTGCTTTGGTGGCCCACGCCGCCAAGCAAGGAGCGTAATGGCCCGCGGAAGAAAGAGGGGAGTGGGGAGCGAGTACGCCCAGAGGGCTTCAGTTCTCCCCACCACGGCCGGTCTCGAGGGAGAGCGCGAGAAGAGAAGCGCTCGCGCTCTCTTTTGCGCGCGGCTGCCTGCGCGCGCAGCTGCGCGCGGCAGGTGTGGGATTCTGCGCAGCCCGCTCGCTCGGGAGCGCGTGCTACAGGCAGCCGCACGTGCACGCGGAGCGGGAGAAGGAGAGTGAGGGCGAGGGGGGATGGACGCGCGTCCGCGCGCGCAAAGACGGCGCTCTTTGCCAGTGGGGTTTCTTATTTTTGCTTTTTTTCTGTGGCCCGGCTGACACAGAGGCTGGCTGGAAGCATGTTTTATCGGTGCCTTCGAAAGCGAGAAATTATGATTATTTGATCGTCGCGGAAATTGTTTTCAAAGAGTGCTTGTTGGCGGGATCAGACATAAAAAAAAATATGAACGCGAATTCGCTACTCGAAGGCAGAAGCAAGGGAGAGGTATTTTGAAGGACTTGAGGTGGCACCTCTTGATGTCTCTGTCCATGTTGTTCACAGAATGAAAGGGTCCAGCCATCTCATTGAGAGTTGATACGCGTGTACACAGTGACGAGCGCTCCGGGCTTGAAAGGGGCCTATTCAACTCTTTGGGGACACGTTTTAGGCGATGCTACCGGCGCCGTGGTGCCTGCTTTCGGCGCGTTTAGGACGCGTTCCCTACAAAAACACAAAGCATGCCGCCTTACCCTTTGGTTCCTGCAGACAGCGGTCAGGGAGAGTTCGCTGCTGCGGCACTGACATCCGAAATTAATGACCTATCTACCTATAACGATGAGGGGTTTCTTAACGACCTAGGTCAGTGACGAGAAGCCGAGGCATGTCATTTTTTGCGGCAGTTTCCTCTCTCCACAAGACGAAGAGCGAGGAAATGCCTGACGAGTTTCCATGCAGGTGGGGACATCTCTCCACGAAAACCTTTGTATTAATTCCACAGCTACGGTGTGCAATTCCTAGTTCAGTTATCTCCTTTAGCGAATGCGCAGTTTTGAGCTCCCGAAGCAGGATCGCGTATGAGGATAGATCGAGCGATTGACGTATGTGTTTTTCCTTTATAAGCGCCAAGTGATGGCATTAATGACGTATATCTGTTTCTAGAGGCCGACTTGGTTCCGCGATGGCTGCTGCGGCACCGCCAGTTACAAACAGAGGTGCGAGATACCAGCGGTACGATACCTAAAAAAAAAAAAAGCCGACAAAGACCGTTTCAACACGAGTTTTGCGAAAAAGCGCGCCGTCCCTTTTTCATTCTAGTTCTTTTTTTTTCTTTTTGCCCCCTTTGTCGGAGCGCGACGGCGGCAAGAACGCGGCCGGAGGAGGAGAGCAACAACCGAGCGCGCGCGCGCGAACACGTGCTGCAAAGCAGCGCGGAGCAGACGACAGCATGCTTTTCGATGCGGCGGGGAGCAGACGACGCGGCCGCGTTGGGCCACGGCGGGTCTGGAGGGAGAGGGCAAGCTCTAAGAGAAGTGCGCTCTCCCTCGAGACCGGCCGTGGTTGCGCGGAGGTTTTGACGGGGTTTCCATGGAGGCCGCTGACGCACAGTAAAATGCGTGCTTTGTGCGCCCACACGATGCAAAGGGGAAAGCCACATCATCTTCATCATCTTTCTACAGCTATTGTTGGTAAAGCAGAGGAATTTGCACTCTTTCCAAAAGGCAGAGAAAGGAAGGGAGGGGGGGAGGGGGCGCACTCCTTGTCTATACCGGAACGGCACAAAAGGTGGCACCCCTTTCCTCCATCTACGTAGTTTCACGCAACTCTCCCCAGAAACTTTTTCCACTCGCTCACCATTGCTCATCGGTATAGGGAACCCAAGCTCAAGTTTCGCCGCGCGACGGCAGCGCCGCATTCCTGGCGTGGTGGCGAAATGTGAAACGATGCGGCTTCGCCGGAGCAGACGCTCCGCTAGATTCCTGTGCACGCGCGGCGATCGCATTGCGCCTGGCGGTTATTTGGCGATACAAAAACGCTTCCGCTGATGCGGAACGGATGTACTAAGTAGCATTGCGCCATGGGAAGCCACAATAGTAGGCGAAGCACCAAAATTCGAGGCTCACGTGTAAAACGTTGCAGATTCCTTAGGAAGCGTGTCCGTAAAACCTGTTTTCCAACCCCATGACAGCGTTCTGAGAAGTCTCGCGTTCTTTGTGGAAACGAAAAGAGCCAATTTCCCCTTTCTTCGTAAACTCAGAAATATTGACAGTTGACAAAGACGGCTTGGAGAGCCATCAAAAAAGTAGTGGGTAAACACCATGCATAAAAAGTGAAGAGGATGGAAGATTATCCTGCTGGTCGCTCCCGGCGTGTCTAGTTTTGCCGATTTTTTGTGCTCTCTCCCTGCTTTGTGAGTGCTATGAAAGCAACCAAATCAACAGATGTGACGTCCGCAATCGAGACTGATGTGTAAATGTGCCCTAAGTGTACACAGCTGCCTTTTCATTTTTAGATTGACCAAGAAAGTATCTAGGAACGAGGCCTTTTTTTTTTTCGGGGTGGGGGCGGCGTTGGAAAACATGCCTTGCTGAGACGCTTTTACAGATTTTCGCAAATTGGCCAATACGTCAACCAATTATTATTATTATTATGATTATTAACGAAGATATGTCGGAATTGCAGTACAAAAGTGATCCTAGCTATGGCTCGACTAACACTACTCGCACGGAGCACCCCATTCGCGTCACAGGGTTCGTGAGGGCGAACCAAATATTATCATAAATGAAGCACATCCATTTAATAAGAACCGAAATAAAACACTGTGTAGTACAAGCTTGGATTTCACCTGCCTTCCGAGCCAGCGAGCCGGTTATATCGCGTGTAGCGCACGGAGCACGCATGTGCTTATGAGATTGCTAGCGTTCTTGTCTTTGAAGAAACACCTTCTTCGGACTACATACTTATTCTTCTATAGCTGCAAGATTTCCTTTGGTAACGTCGTAATAATAAAAAAACAAATCCGTATATAGATCGCATGCTACAGGCCAAAACGATGGTCAACGAGCGGGCCACTTTATTCCACAGTACGGATGATACTTTAGCAGTTTTTAAAGATATTATGTACGACAATATAATTACATAGCGGACTTACCTCGAGATGCATTCCTACCTTTTTGCTAACGTGGGACGCATTCACAATCAATATTTACTCATCCCCCTCTGTCGTCTGCTCTACAGTGCAGACGTGAATAAAAAGTTTCTCGCTTATAATAAAGTATTCTTCATGGAAGTACGCGTCAGGTTGCCCAATCAAGACGGAATGCGGGTTGCATGTCGCGGTGCACCTGCGGGGCCGCGTCAATGCGCGTGCTCGTGCGAGAAAAAGCGCAGGGCGCACGCCGTGAAGGCAGCGAGCTAGCCGGCGGCGTCCAGTGAGTGCCCGCGCGACAAAGCAGCGCGAGACGTCTGCACGTACGCAGAAGCGAGCGAGCGAAAGGAGAAAACTTGCACGGGATGCCTAGGTGGTGCCGCCGCGTTTATCCCCAGTTTCTATTTTTCTGTCAGAGATGGCGCTCCCGGTCAGGAGCAGCAGCGCCGCTCGACGGTGCTTTGGAAGCCTATATAGTCGGTCGTCGGAGCTCGTGCAGTCCTTCTTCAATCTGCATCTTGAGATGGCAAGCCAGGCTTCGTGCAGCTCGCAATCTTCGTCAGTCAGCGATCAATGGTCGGTGGACAGGATCGAAAGATAATTAAGCCTTGTGCAGATAAACCCAATATTATATGACTAAGCTAACTTCGACTATAATGATTCGAAAAGGAGGAATCTCGTATGGACCGCCATTGCCAAATAGTTGCATGGGCATCGATGGTAAGTACATTTTTGTCCTGCCATAAATTATTGGTTCTCTCTGGTATATAACATTCACAATACTTTGAGTCCAGATGCAAATCGTTATCCAATACACGTGTATGTTTCTTGAATAATGTGGCATGAATGTATGGAAAAGAACAAAAACGCGAACACGTGCTTTCAAGTACACGTATCTCCTTTGCGCGCCATGTTGCATTCGTACTAAGCTTTTGCGCCTGTACCTGTAATTTACACTATGCTAACGACACATTTGGCCCACCAATGTGATAATATTATGAGCGGTTACGCAGATGTAGCATTCGTAGCACATCCCCGAGTACAAATTTGCAATTTCTTTCCCAAGCCACTCCGCCGCTTTGACACGCACTCATGTTTGTGAAAAGAAAGCCCAGAATATTGAGCCGTTCAATACAATAGAAAAAAAGGAACCGTATATATATGTCCGATGCGTATTATATACTTTCCATGAATATGCACTCTCGTTCACGTTTGGCGGTCTGCGCGCGTGCGATGTACGCGCGCTTACTTGTCGCGTCTCATAGAGCCTCTAAGATAACTGAGCAAGTGTGTGTTGAGGGCTTCATTTATGGCTGAAAAAAAAAAAATTCTTAATTACCGCGGGGCGCGCAATTACATCGGGCAAGCTTTTCATCGAGCAGATTTACATTTCGCGGGCTTTTCGCCGACAAAGACAAAAATTAATTGGACGCCCGCATGGGATATAAGATGGATATGGTTGGCGAGAGTCGCACGTTTACCGCGACGCTTTATGACCGTACTTCGTCGCCATAATAGGTTGGTTGCAGGATGACAAATTCAGCGATCCTGCAGATAAGTTCTCCGTGGCGACAAATTTGTTTTGTGCACACAACTTTGGCTCAGCGTTTCACATTTCTGGCACTCCCCCATGATTTCTGGGTTAAGAAAATTGCAAGCCTGTTATGGACCTCGCTGCACTGTATTACGGCAAAGAAAATGAAGCATTTTTTTTTTGTATTGGTGTTCGCCACGTGCATTCGACGCGCACCTCCATTAAGCGGCCGTTGTACAACTAGCTGCCGCCTTCAAGGCAGTTCAGCCATGCCGCCGTGGTACACTATTATGAGCTTAGCGAGACATCACAGTTGATGCAAATCACGTATGAGTTAGTGTTACACGACTAATACTAATACCTATTACGTACCAGCCGTTGCAACGCTCACTTCCTTCCATTTGTGGTGCCCTATTGTGTATAGTGTCAGCGTATGAAAACTTGCGAATAAAGGTTTGTGTGTGGCTTGGGACAGGAGGGAACCAGTACACTACCAGTCAACCTTCACTTCAATTGTCATGCTTTCTTTTTTTTTTTCTCATGCATTCAGAGGAACTCTGCAAGAAGAAGTGAAGATATTTAAGAGATAAATTTTTCAAGCTGGTAAAGCCACCGAAAAGTGGCGCAGCTGGTGGCTGTGCGGTGCGCTGGCCTTTTTTTGGAGCTGATGCGCTTCCATCAAGGTCACGCAATGGGCAGGAGGTAAGTCGGTATTAAGTACGCATCCTCAAACTCGTTTGTAATTATATTGTAATAAATGATTACTCTCCCTGCAAAGGTAGTTCTGATATGCATTGAAGAAGGATAGACAATTGGGCGAGTTGGTACCGATTCATATTGGAAGGGCACAGCGCGAAAAGACACGGGACGAAAGGAAGAAGACTTACACACGAGCGCTGACTCGCAACTAAATTTTTATTGGAAAGAAGCACATATTTATACAATTTCTTCAATGATAATGATAACAAGTATATAGCACTTGCGCAAAACACATCAGAAGGGGTCAACAAAAGACATGAAAAGTTATAATCACTTAATGATAGTTTTTTCCGACACGTTTTTCCCTTCTCCCTTGAAGGTTAAGGAAACGATTAAGAATGATCAAGGATAGATAAAGAGGTGGCGTTCCTTGATAATTCTTAATCGTTTCCTTAACCTTCAAGGGAGAAGGGAAAAACAAAAAACTATCATTAAGTGATTATAACTTTTCATGTCTTTTGTTGACCCCTTCTGATGTGTTTTGCGCAAGTGCTATATACTTGTTATCATTGTCATTGAAGAAATTGTATAAATATGTGTTTCTTTCCAATAAAAATTTAATTGCGAGTCAGCGCTCATGTGTACGTCTTCTTCCTTTTGTCCCGTGTCTTATCGTGCTGTTCCCTTCCAATATGAATAGTTCTGATATCCTTCAACAGTGCAATTATTATTACGGTACTTTAGCCAGATACAATATAAATAAGGTATCGCTACTCGTCATGGGGTTGTAATTGTTACGCAGTTGTATTTAATGCATCGGTTGTAGCAGTCGATAATGTATTGCTGCAAATGGATTTCAGTATATGGGCACTGTACACATCAGCTTTGGTAATTGCTTTGTTATCTGCCAGCCCGTTCATCGCTTCGGAGATAACATAACCACCTTGATATTCATTCAGGAGGGACATGTACGAAAGCAGTGTGCAGCGCTCCTCTTCCAGCCTAGATTCTCTGACAGCGCAGAAGGTAAATGTGCTATTTGCTGCCACAAAGTAGAAGCATTCTCACGACATACGTTCACTTTCCCTTTGTACTTTTATTGAGGTTTGAATGTTTGTGCTATTGCCGCAGGTATCTTTCAAGAAATTGCTGCAGGAGAACCTTGGTGCTCGGCCCTGACTACAGAAAGAGCAGAATAGGACCTGGAAAATGGGCCACCTCATGAAGTCTCAGTGGAGGCCAACTTTGAGGATGTGACAGCACTGCACAGGGCAACGTGGGAAAAAAGCAGGACTGAGTCACCATGGCCCTCTTGGTTAAGTGTAAGATTTGCTTGTGCTTATCCAAATATTTTCCCCTATACAGAGCTACAAAACAGTAATAACTAAGTGATGCAGTTGTACTGCCATAGAAATGGAAACGTAACCACAAGAAAAACTGAGCAGAATGTCTGCATCATGATCAAGATAACAAGACAATCTTTCAAACCCTCCCATCAGTGTGAATGTGCTTTTTAAAGGCTTTGCTTCTGTCCATTCATGGCCTCCGAGATCACCCTCGCGCGCGTGTTTCTCTCCGGCCATTCCAATCGGTGCGCGCCCCAGCCAAATGTTGTAAGTTTGTCAGCTCCTCCAAGCGCCATCAGGCGGCAGTGCGCGCCTATGCGTCGATGCATCGTCCAGCCCGCTCGCGGCGTATCTCCGCTGGCGGTTCTCTCGTTTTCTGCGCGTGTACATTGACGAAAAATTTGTTACGAGCGTGTCACGTAGCCTTTCATTTTTTGCTGGTTTTCCAGCAAAGACTGACCGCAAGGTGTGCCCGAAATGTTTCACAATTTAAATGTTGTGCTTACTACCGAAGCGGAGTGTTGATGTTCTTGCTGCGTTCACATAATGCGTTCCGTTCTACTTAGAATTTACGCATTGTGCTCGTGTAGATAGTTTTCTTTTCTTGTGAAACAGTTACTCGTCAAGACTACCTCATGTAGGTGGTAGTCTTTGAGTGCCTAACGGTCACTCATGAAGCCGGCAGTCAATCAACGTTACCAGAGTATGCTCGAGTGGTCAAAGGCATGCATGTTTCTCAGCTGCAAGGTCTTGTTACAGTTTGGTGAACTCATGAGACATTCGTTTTCCTCCCCATTTTTAATCCTAAGGCTTCTGCGCTTGCTTGCAAATGTAACAAATTCCAGTGGAGCGTACATCGCTACATTCCATGTGTAGCGTACATGTCGCTAGCTTATGTTGCTTACTTCGAGAGGTGCTCTCTTCTAGCTTTGTGCAGCAAGAAAGAATCACGCCACTGAAACAACGAAGATTATCATAGAAAAGTTGCTTAGGCCACAGCTTATCAACGCAGTAATTGATCAAGGAGCTTACCGGGGAAAAAAAAGCAAAAAAAAAAAGCTGCTAAGCCAGATAGGAGCTGCGTGTTTAGTCTGGCGAGTTTTATCTTTGCGAATAGAAAACTACGCAAGTAGTCATCATGTGGTGATTGAACTTTGTAAATAACGAAATGTTTGTGTGTACTTTTGATTGTGCTTGCCCATATTGTTTTTCTCTTTGTCCACCTCGTGAGTTTTGTAAATAAAGAAACGTCTTTTTTTAAATTCCTCACAGTGTTTGCCTCGTAATTTTGTTCAGAAAGTGGCTAGTATTATTACAACCGGCGGATGTTTAGTGCCAAAAATGTTCTGATAAGTTTCGTATATCATTGAAAGTTAATGAAAAATTGCTAACTAGTGTGGCAGGCTTGTATGATGGTGCCATTCTATAGTCTAATCATAATTCGTTTGAATTAACCCATTTGCTCGGCTTGGCCCTCTGCGTGTATAGGCATAGGAGTAAAAAGTAAAAATAAAAGCACTGCACCCAGTCTGTAGCATATGCAAACAAGTGAAAACAAAAAATAAGCTGAAACTCGGCGTGATAATTGCGCACGTTTATGTTATGGCGGGCCGCGTAGTTTACAAACGAGGTAATAGCTTCTCCTCACTTTCGATCGTATAAGCTGATCCGTTTTTAACGAGAAAACCTCGCATATACTCATATGACGGCAGAGGTGCCTGAACGTGCCAAGATTACCTTTAATCTTTATCGAAGTTTTTTTATTATTATTACGCAAGCTTGCCATAATTAAGGCATATTATAAAAACCCATGTAAAATGTTTTTCGTAAGGACTGTATCGAACTTGCGTGCTTGCGATCTTCCAAGGCTGCTTTAAAACCGTGCGAGAAAAAAAATAGCTATCGTGACATGCATCTCAGTAAGCAATAATCATATGGCTGTGGCGGAACCATTTAGAGAATTGCATTAGTACGATGGATGTTTATGTAAGTCGCCGCATTCGTAAATACTGTATTTAGCGAGTTAATGAACTCTCAAATGTACGGCGTGTATATACACACTGACAAAAAAAAAAGAAAAAGACTCGGAACCGCAGCAGAGAGCGCCAGAGCACGCATGTATGCTGCGGGCAGGCATGTAGCTTCGGGTAGTCGCTGCCTAACTTTGCGCATGTGGACCGTATATTTTTAGTACTTTAACGATAGTGAAATTGGTGGCTGTCGTCTTGCTCGTGGAATTTTAAAGCTGGCAGCTCGACTGTGGTACGAGCGCAAGCTGAGAAAACTCGTGTTTTACAGTTCGCGCTGAGCTGCGGAGGAACACTTGATGCATTTTGATGCATAGGTGGCGAGCGCCGCGGTGCGGCGAAAGACACTGCCGCGCCCCTTTTCCAACTTACGCTCTCTCCGGCCGATTGGAACGGCCGGAGAGAAACGTGCGCGCGGAGGTGATCTCGGAGGCCATGGTCCATTTACCAACCCAAAAGTCATTATTCTAGCCTACATAGTCTTATCTTTTTCCAAATCAAGAACCCAAATACATTCAATTCACTTTCAACAGGAGCCTGTGCAACCTGTAGCTGGTCCCTCTGGCTGCTCCCAGCAACGTGGAGACAGGACCAGAATCGCCGAGGAAACTCCTGTGCAATCTGTGATTCGTAGGAAGAGAAGGCGTACAGAGTCCAGCCAAGCTTAGGTTCTTGCGATATGTGCAAAACAAATGTTGCAAGAAACCTCCCAAAGATGTAGGGAGCGGCACTTGTCAGACTGTAGTCCATTGCAGAACCTGTTGTTGCAGGTGAGCCAATTTCTCCAGACCGTTCCTAAAAGGCATTAAACTGCCATTTTGGGTCGGTTATTTTCGGACATTTCTGAACATTTGCCTGAAAACGAATGAAAGGCTTTGCAAGTGTTGGCCAGCTTGCAGTGCCAGCATGGCGCTAGGATGCTACATGTGTTGAGCATTTGTTTGCTGAGTTCTTGAATACCTAATGGTGCCCTTGTTCTGCTACCGCTGGTGTGGCGTTTGTCTGCACGTGGCTCAACATGTCCTTTCTGAGGTGTTCGGATGGTCCATGCTCAAACCGCACCACCACTTCTGGTGAGCCTGCCAGCTTGCACAACTAGCATCGTAATGTAAATAGCCGTCTGCAACAGGTCTCCGTTTCGCATTAAGGGATTCAAGCTGTGTACATTCAATGTATAATTATGTCACTGCTAGTCTGTGAACTTTCATCCTTTTTTTTTTTTCATAAGTGTGAGTTCTTCGTGTGATGAGAATGCATGTTGTTCCTGCTTCTGCTGCTTGTTGTGAGTATTGTGTCGGGTACCTTGGGCCCCGTCAGGCAGAGTTCATCCGCCTTTTGCCCTCTGCATCCGAGACTGTCTGAATAAAAATCAAATCAAATCAAAATGTCCGGTTTGCAGTGCCAGCACAGCGTTAGGACGCTACATGTGTTGGGCATTTGCTTGCTGGGTTCCATTTCTTGAATGCCTACTGGTGCCCTCGTTCTGCTGCCGCTAGCGTGGCTTTGGTCTGCACGTGGTTCAGCGCGTCCTTTCTGAAGTGTTCGGATGGCCCACGCTCAAACCGCACCACCACTTTTGGTGTGCCTGCCAGCTTGCAAAAGAGGCGCATGCAAAATGTTGCTGTGAAGCTGCTTCGAGTCCGCAGGCCTGCAGTGTGGTTGTACGCATATCCTTTTCTGGCACTGTCTCTATTGCATTTGTAATTTTTCGTCATTCATTGCTTGTGTCTTGCTGCTGGCCAGCATCTTTGCTCATTTTGTCCTTGTTTACGTCTCTTTTCTACCTTTTCACCTTTTTGACAGCTGGGAAACCAGACCATGCAGCGGCACTCTCGGCAGAACCTGGCTGCCAGAGAGCGCGGTCCTCAGGTGGCGGATAGTGGGCCAGCTGTAGTGCAATGCAGTGGCAAGCACTAGCTATAGCAATGGTGCTTGCACCTCGCGGGCCAACAGGCAGATGCTGTTTCTCTTGGGAAAAACGCAAACAACCATATTGTGGCGTCCACAAACAGAATAAATACACAAGATGAATAAATACACAAGATGGAAAAGCTCAACTCTTGATTGTTTCTTCCAAATGCGTTATTTCGAGGCATGTAGCCTTTGCTGTGCCTTCCACTGCTCACAACCTTTCAGTATTATGTGCACAAAAGTTGCAAAACATTTTCCATGAGTCAGTTTTCTTGTGATAAGTGATTTAGGGGAACTTGCGAATATAGCCCAACTAAGAAAGTTAAGGGCATACCACTCTTCGAGGTGCTATGCAGTGGCAGTAACAACTTTTTGGTTACTTTGAGTGTGCTAGTTCGCTATGTGATGATAGATACTATATGAGCTAGACAGCCACATGTACAGTGCATGCTTTACAGACTACCATCGTAGCGCAATTAAATCACTCTACACATATCGAGAATTGCACACTGTAGACTGCAGCACTTCCTTGGCGCTGTGTGAACAATTCTTCTATATAATTAGCCAAGTTTTAAAATATTGCCTTCCATACGAATTTTTAGATTGCACTGTGAAACAGCTGGCTGTGACACTTCCGCCAAAACAGAGTTTGTGCATCTGTATGTTCTAGACTTAATGAGAGCTGCCATTGGTGCACAGCACTTGAAATAATGGCAGACTTTATAGGAACACAATTGGCAGCACTGCCCCATTGAAACTTTTTTTTTTACTGCCTGCAAAAAAAGTGGCACTGTATATAAGCGGCACCTTTGTGAAATACATCTGTCAGGTTTTCTACCAATTTTCCCTTCGCACTTCATTTCTCAGCACAGTAAAGAAATGTCAATTTGGGGAATGAAAACAAAAATGCTACATCCCGCAGCAAACAGTCTGTACCCATTTTTCATTTTTCTAAGGATATATATATATATATATATATATATATATATATATATATATATATATATATATATATATATATATATATATATATATATATATATATATATATATATATATATATATATATATATATATATAGACATGGATTGCTTGTTACTAATGGGCCAGAGTTAAATTCAAACAGGATGTCACACAACTTTCCCGATTATCTATTTTATTCCAACAGTTTCGGACGGTGGACCGTCCTTCTTCAAGGTAGAATTGAGATTCTACCTTGAAGAAGGACGGTCCACCGTCCGAAACTGTTGGAATAAAATAGATAATCGGGAAAGTTGTGTGACATCCTGTTTATATATATATATATATATATATATATATATATATATATATATACTTGAAGTAGGTGACACACGGTGGAAGAAACAACACTTTATTCCGACGTTTCGGCCGGGGCCCGGCCTTTGTCAAGGAATGTAGAAAGAAGCTATCGGTTCCCATTTCTTATATACATGCGCAATCGAAGAACACGTGACCGGCTACTATCAACAAATAAACATCAAAATATCAAAAACAAGATTTCACACACGTGATGTAATGGCGGTGCAAGGTATATAGACAGAATGACACGTGTTGCGCTTAGGTCATGCATCTCAATATGTTGCACAAAGAAAGGAAGAAATATCACTTAAAAGGTTGTTGTCACTATCAGTGCACAAAACAAAAACATCACGAGGTTAGAATGGGTGGAGTACATGCCACACTTAATCCTGCAATATTCAGGAGGGAGGGGGGATTTATCTACTGAAATATCATTCTCATTGGTAGGCGACAGTAGCAGATAACACGTCAGTAGAATTTAACAGTGAAATATAAGTGATTTAGCGCGGTACACACACACAAAAGTAAACAGTCACTCAAATCGCGGCATGGGGACAAAACTCGATTTTGTGCTCAATGGTATGGGGACAAAGAGAAGCAGTTAAAGAAGTTAATTGTTCGTAACAGTGTTGATTACATAAGGAATCGTGTGCAAGGTTATTGGATAAGTTGTAATGATCAGTGCATGTTACGGCGGGAAGCAATATAATAGTGAGAAACTGGCAAACACAAAAACGATCAGTGCAAGTAAAGCATGACATCCTGTGAGGGGCTTTGGGCTGTGACCGTAACCGCGCAAGCGAAGAGGCAAACCGTGCAAAATGGAGCCAATGTCGATTCAACATAATATCTTTTAAGAAGCTGCCAAAGGTGCTACCATTTATTTAAAATGCTACGACGAGAGACAAGTTAGCTTGCCAATGTTTTCATTCAGACCACAAGAGGTCTTGTATATATATATATATATATATATATATATATATATATATATATATATATATATATATTGTAAGGAAGAAGATGATACAGCGCCGAAGCTAACGACGATGAAGAAGCTGATCAGCTGGCGCGCGCACTGAGAGCTCGGACCGTTTTGTTCGGACGATATTGTGCCTCGCTCTACGATCGCCTTGTGTCACCGGTCGCCGTTTCCAGTCCTCCGAATAACTCCCAATAAACCCCTCTTCATTTGGTGGAACGTGCCGAGGTACGGCCCTTAAACGATCACAGTGGAGCTCCGCAGCCGTACGATATCTATGGCGACAAACAAGGTAGGCCAACAGCCAGTGGCAGCCCCTTCGCAGTCCATCTCATGCTCCGGTACCATTCGGCAGCGAGATCCCGCAGTTTTCAGCGGGCAGGGCGACCAGGACGTCGAAGATTGGTTGGCCTCGTACGAGCGTGTGAGTCGTCATAACAACTGGGATGACCGCATGAAGCTCAACAACGTCATCTTCTACCTGAGTGACGTTGCTAACCACTGGTATCGAAACCATGAGGCAGACATGCCAACTTGGGCCAACTTCAAGGCAAAGTTCACTGACGTTTTCGGTCAACCCGCAGCGCGGAAACTACGCGCTGAAGAAGCCTTGCGGGTACGAGTGCAGCATGAAGGGGAAACATTCACGAGCTACACTGAAGACGTCGTGGATTTATGTAAGCGTGTCGACCCGTCTATGGATGAGGCTGCCAAGATAAAGTACATGATGAAGGGCATCGATGTAGATGCATTTCGCATGCTGTGGGCAAAGAGCCTCACCACAGTGGCCTCAGTTTACAGCCTTTGCCAGAGTTTCGATGAAATGCTCAAACAACGCCTCTGCACTCGTCGCTCTCCCGCACCTGCTGCGTCCATCTCTGGCCTGGCTGTGAGCAGTGACCTTTTGGCTTACATCAAAGACTGTGTTCGAGATGAGGTCTCCCGACAGCTTGGGCTTTTGTCTGGTCCACGCCCGTCGTCTACAGCCCAGCTACTTACCCCTGCGATCCGACACACCATCACGCAGGAGGTTGCCGATGCACTTCCCAGTTTTGGCCAGCCAGCGCCTGTCACACCACATGTCGACCCTGTTCCACTGCAGCCCACACCTCTTGCTGCACCATTAAGTTACAACCCCCTTGTGGTCGTGCCGCCTCTACCTGTACCAGTACAAATGCCACCCACATATGCAGAAGTGACCGCCCGCCCTCCACCGCCACAGTCTTTTGCGTACGTGCCGACTATGGCGCACTCTAAGAAAAAAGGGTGTGCGAAAGGGGTAAAAAGGGCATAGCATGGTCATTTACCCCCTTTGGAAGGCCTTGGGGGTAACTTTGCACCTGGTGGAAGCAGGTCCCTATTCACTTACCCCCTCTATACCCTTGTCACACGGGCATGCTTAACCGCGGTTACGATAACCGTAGTTATCGGTAACCGCGGTTACGGTTGTTCACACGGCGGAACCGAACGCGGTTAGCCCGCTAACTACGGTTGGCGCGAACCGAGCTGGGCAACCTCGGTTTCATCGCTCAAACCGTGAACCAGAGTAAAGATGGCGGCGTCTTTGAGTGGTACGTGCGTTGTGCCTCCTGCATCTCTGGCATCTCCGGCTGCAGCTACGAGACTTCTGTGGTCGCATGAAACAACGATGACTTTAATACGGCTGTGGGAGGAGAGGCTCCACGCTTTGCGGGCCTGTACGATAAACGCACGCATTTATGCGGCGATTGCTGCCGACCTCAACGCTGGCCTGCAAGCCATGGACGAAGGGCCTATAGCGCATTCACGTGTAGCTGCACAACGTGCATATACCTTGTGGATAAAAACATTGCCGTGTAGTGTTATTAAGTCGTTTATTGTAAGAAATTAATGGCAATTTGGTTGTCTATTTGGAAACCACGTGATCGCTGTCAAACCACCGAACGGTGGGCCTAATCCCCGTGTGGCAGCGGCGAGATGACGGTTTCCTGTAACCACGGTTCTTCCGGCTAACCGTAGTTAAGCATAACCGCAGTTAGCGTGTCCGTCTGACTAGGTTATTAGAAAACTTGCCCCCTACTGTAACCCTACTTACCCTCTCTACCAGCCTTTGTGTGTTTGTGTGTGTGTTTGTGCCCCTTAGACAGCGGTGTGATTAGTTTGGGCACATGTCACGATGGGGCGCTTCTGCAGCATTCTGTCCCATCATATCCTGTTCTTGCACAGTCGCTTTCAGAGAGGGGACGCCTTTTGTGCCACCTTCGCCACCGTTTTTCTCTGGCGGCGTTTGGGTCCCTCTCCATCTTTACTCTCCCCAGTCAGGAACTGCAAGCTGCAGGTGTGTCATGGTTTTTATGGGATGACATCATGACTGCAAAACTGCTTCTAAATTGTAATGAAACAGCCGATACTTTTGTTTTGCTTGTGGGAGTAATGCTCTAGTAGTGCACAGCCTGTTTCAGGCTTATAGTGGAGCCACTCCGACTGCATAGCGCACTGTCACGGGCCGTTCTGCAAACGTATTTCCTAAGCTGCTTAATGGAAAGAAAAGGCACAGTATCTGTCACACTTCTTTGTAGAATCCTGAACCACACCGTAAGGGGAAGCTTGGGAAGATTCGAAGGAAGGTGGATTAAAAGAAAAGAGAGAAAGAGGTGCTGGTTGTGTTCAGAATTATGCACATATTTGATTTTATCTGAAGCGCATACAGCTCGTTCGGCCGAAAAGGCATCGCCCTTGCCATGGTCGTCGCCGAAACTCGCAACTCGTGGAAAAATATATGCTCTGATTTATATTAAAATCTTGATAAAATCGATTCCTTATACAGTTTTCAGGGTGGTGTCATGCCTTTTTCGCGTCACATTTAGCATCCATCTGCTAGTCATGTTGAACCAACGACATATGTACAGCTGCCGAAATCTTAACTGACGTTCGTGACGGCAGTACTTTCTGTGATTCTGAGCGTTACAAAGCAGCTAACCTGCGAAAAGTCAAGTATAAGAAATGGCTCACCAAGCTCTTGCGTAATCTTGATCATCTGGCAAGTCCTTATTAAGGCGCAAGAGCATGGAAAAGGAGGTCGTCATGCGCACGCCATTTAAAGATTTGGGCGGCTCTACCTCCGGTTTTATGCCTTTCATTTTAAAATTCGCCGTTCACCGAGAAGGGAGGCAGATACAGCACCCTCCGTTCCTCCAAACAAAGCTAACTAAAGGCGTTAATCACATTGCTAAACTCTGCGTCTCTTAACGGCAAGAATTCGCGGAATGAAAACGCCGTGTTAAAGGCGCTATCGCGTCTACAGCTTTGGTGTCATGCTGGCTTGAAATTATTTAATTTTATAGCGTTAACTAGAGGCAGGCTGGTGGGCAGCTGAAAGCTGTGACACTCGAGGACGAATTTCATCAAAAGTTGTTTCTTTCTAATCGTTTTTTGTTGAATGCGACCAGCTACACTGAAAATAAGGATTTCTTCACTCTCATTTACTTTACCGCGGAAAGTATGTCAGTCGGACATTCTTAGTTTACAAATGGACATACACACACGTATGTATAATATATAGGCTTAAAATTGAACATTAAAAAGACAAAGATCATGGCGTCTTCCCCTATCAAGTCCTGGAGCATCAATGGACAAGAAGTGGAATCTGTGACAGATTTTCTCTTCTTGGGCTCCGAGATTACCCTGGAAGGAGACTGCAGACGCCTGCTTCTGGTCAAGAGAGCTATGGCTAGCCTTGACCGCCTAGTAAAGAGCAGAGACATTACACCGCCAACCAAGATCCGTATAACTCGTGCTATAATCTTTCCAGTTGTGATGTATGGATGCGAGAGTTGGACTGTGAAGAAGGCTGACCGCCGAAGAATTGACGCGTTTGAATGGACCATTTGCGGAAAAGCGAGCGCCACCTGTCGTCCAAAATGGGAAGCTTCGCCGGCACTTTTGGTTGGAAAGGGCTTCTCGAACTAGCATGCGCAAGGCAGCGTTCGGCGTTTCGCGCGCGCTTAAATCATTGTTTTAGTGTTGCTCTTTTGCTGAAAACGTGCATATGCTGAGTTTTGGGTTTGGGTTTTAGCCAGAATAATGACCAGGTATGAGCAATACGTGCAGTTTGCGTCCTCAACTGTTCGCCAGGCGCATCGTTGCCGATGCTTAAAGGAGGAAGACCATGTCAGGAACTTGAATCTTCATACCACTAATCAGTATTTATGAGAGTGAGCACCATCCATGATGACCGCAATGTTTATGCGACAATGCCATGGTTCGCTGTTGATTCGGGCCACATCATTTGAACTCACTGCGGTTGCATTGCGGGGTGAGATATTTTGCTGAGATGTGTATCTCTCTTGTGCAGAATGCTGATACACAAAATGAACGTGTATTGCATGGACGCTAATGTGCCGACGAGTGTTACAGTGACTTGGGATGCACTATTTTGTAACACGCGCAAATGTTTGTCTGGGTTTTCTGATGTAGGGCACGAGTTCCTGCTGACTTCGTCCCTGCAGCTTCTGATGTAGGCCAGGCTTTACTGATTAGTAAACGACTCGTATTTTCTCAACCACACTCGCGCTCATACGCGAGAGCTTCGCTTACTGACGGACCGCTTCCTGCGTAGGCTGCACTCTGCCGTGCTCCCGCTGTTCAGATATAGCGCACCTTGCTATCGTATTTTTGGATTTACGGTGGATGTTCATACAAGTATATAAAATTAATTTCCCACCTAATCTGTCGATGCAAGAACTCTTATAAAACCAATATGTGTTCATTTGGCAGCAAGCGCTAAATACAGCAAGAACGCCCAGCTACTACTGAACGGGCCGGTTGGGCACAACCGACCCCACGGCTTCGTCTTTCGCGCCTTGTATGTCGTCGTGGTCCTCGTTATATATACGTACAAGTGTCGCTCGCTGTTGCATGGCACATGCTTAGCTTAGATAGAAGGCGTTCCAGTCAAATGGCTGTTTTTAGGCTGCATGCAATAGTGAACAATGCTGCGTTTCTTTACTCCTTATTGAAGGCTCAGCGAAACCTGTCAGCATATAGCAGGGCTGCTGTTGAGTGTTTCTGTGAGGGCACTAGGATGCTTCTTGCACGGGCGAACTCTGCAAGTCGATAGTTCTTGGTAAGGTATAAAACTCACTCCAGCAAAGCTCTACACTACCTTGTCTCAAGGCAGAGATGGCCCCTTTTCAGTAAATGGTGTGGCTGCAGAAGGAAACAAAACTCATAACAATAGATTATGGCACCGGCAAAAAAAAAAAAAAAAAAAAAAAACCGGGGGAGAACAAAAGCGCCTCCGCAAAGCAGCAGCGGAAGAGGACACCGAGCACACTACTTCGTTAGCAGACGACGCGCGCTCGGGGACCAGTCATAAAATATCCAGACAGCCTTTTTTCACGTGTCCGACTTTTTTTTAAATGCGTGATAAGTTTTCCCGAGCCATGGGCACCCACATACGGCGAAAGTGAGACAAGCAACTCAAATCATCCACCGCTCTACAGCGCGAGAATGCGCAGCTAGGCAGCGCTGGCGCGTCATGTTTTCCAACCAAAACCAAATCGCCCACAGAGGGCGCTAGTTGCGCCTTTGTCGCGCATGCGCAGGAGCTTTTCCGCAAATGGTCCATTGTGGTGCTGGCGGAGACTCTTGAGAGTTCCTTGGACTGCCAGAAGATCAAATCAGTCGATATTGTCGACCATAAACCCTGACTGCTCATTGGAGGGTCAAATTCTAAAGTTAACGCTCAGCTACTTTGGTCATCTGATGAGAAGAGAGGAGTCGCTGGAGAAAGATTTGATGTTGGGAAAGGTTGAGGGTCACCGGAGAAGGGGTAGGCAGCGAACGCGATGGTTGGATGGCATCCTCGAGGCGCTGCAGATGAAGTTATGCTATGTTAGGAAGATAGTGGGAGACCGGAAAGCGTGGCATAATATGGTCCATATATATCTTGCATCACCGCCGCCGCATATTATGGGAACATTCGACTTCTGATCGAATCAGGCAAGTACGCCAAGCAACTTTAATATTAAAAATACTAACGGCAAAATGCCATTTCTGTGCGAAATTTGAGCTGCGAGGATTTTGCGGTTTAGTTTCGAGGAGCATTCTACAGCGCGCTGGTAAATGTGCAACGCCCTGTATATTCCTGGGTCTCCTCTTTTAGAGAGTTTTTATGTTTCTGCAAACGACATACCTGCCTGTCTGTCCTATAAATGTACTGTCTGTACTATAAATGACCATCGGAATGCGGTAAATAACTCGTCTTGCCTCGACCAAGGTTTTCATTTGCTTGATCTTACTGTTCTACACACATGCTCCCTTCTTCATTCCTTTTTTTTTTTTCAATTTTCAAAAATAGGCTAATCAGTTTGGAAAGTGAAGAAAACAGAATGCGTACACCGTGTCGTCGTGCTCTGTATTAATATTGCAGGAGACGTTATTTTTGCATGTCATGATTCATAATTTTTTCATTCGTTCCGATTTCAGCAGGTTCTTTTAATTTTAAAGGTCAACTCCGGTGGTTTTTCCATCATTCTGTGTTTTTGGTTGAATTACATTCCTCGGCACGTCCTGACTAGAACACAAAAAACCGTTTTTCGAAATTCCAATTAGAAGTATTTTTAAAAAGAAAAAACAGCAAATCGAAACCGAAACTGCTTTCACGGCCAGAAACGACGTCCCGGGTGACGAAATGGTGACGTCACACTCAGTATTACAGAAACACTCGTACGTGCGTTGGATGGTGAAAATAAAGTATGGAAATCATGAAGCATTGCATAAAATGTCTGAGGTAGTTCAATATAAGCCTCACAACTTCATAATCATGCGGGAAGTGGACAGTAACGCCGGTATACTGTTTGTGACGTCAGAAACTCAGTGTTGCCGGCAGAAATAGTCTCAACTTAAGCCATGAAAACAGCATATTTTAAAGTCGTGTTGCGTGCGAACGGATTATCGTACGGCGCCCAAATTTTGTAGAATGCGCCAGGACGGAGAGGAGAATCTACAGTAAAATTTTTATTAGAATATTCGAATGTCAAAAAAACCCCGGAGTTGCCCTTTAAGGTGTACAAACTGCCCCAAGAGCTAGCTCTATTGTTCTTAGTTTACTAGGGCTCCTTCTTTCGCAGTGCTTCGGCGTGTTTCGTACTTGCTGCACCAGGCGGTCGGGTGGTTCCAATCGCCGCTTCTCGGGCGCCTTTGTGATGAAACACGACGCATGCATGTTTTCCGCCACGCCGCACACCAGGCACTTCGCGTTTTTTAATGCAGCACACACGTGTTTGCAGCAGCATTGTGCGACACGATGCCTTCGAGCATAAGTTGAGTGGAAAACTTACAAAAGACCAGCTAGCTGGCTGCGGAGCCACGTACAGCCTGTGATACTTGCACGTGGTCACTTATCCTTTCTAGTTCCGAGAATTCAGGAAACTGGGCATTGATTCCTTCGCTCGCCATATGACACAGCGCAAAGGTGACGCACGCTCTTTTGTCCTGATAAGCTTGCCCCTCCAGTGAACATCAGAACTTTGGACACTGAATCTTAAGCGCCAATGTTGGAGGTGGGTAAGGAACAATCAGAAGAACCTGCTGCTCCCCGGAACTCCTTTCTTCACAGCACGAAGTCATTTTTCGCCGGACTTTCGGAAATCAGTTTGGCTGATAGCTTCCACAGTGCCTAGGCGGGGTACACGAGACTTCATTGTGAACAATATGACAGGTCCCAGGGAGCCCAAAATGCGTGCCTCTTTTTGACGGCGAGCACATGGTGGCTCTGAACACACACTCTTCTCAAGGCTCCGTGGGGTCACGAGTCATTCCAGCAGAAGGGATGTCCTGTTCGGACGCGGAAGTAACGAGCGGTCTCAGTCTTATGCCTATGGGCTGCACTGCCCTTGAGTTGTAAATATTTGTATCATACTCAACATGCAAATAGATATGTGCGAGCAAAGTCCTTCGTTGTCACTGCAGGGAACTACGCCCTGTAAAGACGTAATCTTAAATTAACTGACGCGGCAGAATTCTGTTAAGGGCGCAGCTCACGACGACTCTGCAATCAGCGACGACGTGGAGCTTGGATAAAGCAAGAGGTACGCATCTTCTAGTGCTGCAACAGTCTTGGGATGCCCAAAAGAAGCAGCGGAGGAGAGATCACGTTAGCAGGTTGATAACAAGTATGGACTTGAAAGGTTGCTGCTGCTGCGGTGGCGCCGTGTACCAGTTTCGGACTCCATTACGCATGTCAATGATGGGCGACAGCAGCAGGTGCGGCGGCAGCGGTCAACGTAAACCGGCGCATGGTGCTTGTAAGTTCCATTTTTCAAACTTTTTGCTGCCCTTATTGTGGGTTTAAGCCGGTACTCGTTTAATCAGCATGCGTCGCAATAGTGAGCACAGTGTTGAGTCCGAGGTTCGAGTGGTCCCAATCTCTATGATCAGCAGGCGTGACTGCATTTGAGTGACCACCCATACGTATAGCATGTGTTTCAGCGAAGGTGAACTAGAAGTTTTAAAACTGCTTTTTATGATATTGAGGTGGTTTCAAATTGCAATTGTTTACATCAGGATACAGTTTATTCAAGCTAATTTGGTGGTTAACTAAACTCGTAACAATTGACTTCAAATGGCACTTACGTAATCAATATTCGTGGTTACCCAAGTTTGCAAGTGCGAGATGCCGGGCTAGTGGGTACTGCATTCTTAAAGAACAGCGCAAGGAACAACACGGAAACACACAGAATGGATGGACACTGCCGCTGACTATACTTCGTCTCACAAGATGCTTTCAGCACTGCGAAAGGCAGAGGCACCCTAGTGCAATGAGGATCACGCGCACTGCAATAGGCAATTGTGCTCCTACGCGGCTCTTGCCACCAAATTGGCGGGGGTAACAGTATAAAATATAAAAACACAATTCTCTATTATAGTGTGCAGGGGCGAGAGGCACTTCGGAGCACAATTGCAAGGACTCCTCTGCCTTTTGCAGTGCTAGAGATAACTTGTGAGACAAAGAACAACTGAAATTTTATTACCGAGCAAAACATATATAAACATGCATAAAGAGGTGGAGCCAGGGCGATTACTATAGACTGTTTTCGGTGATCGCACAGCATCACCTTGCCTTCACACCTTTATGCATGTTTATAAATGTTGTGCTCCGAAATAAAATTTCAGTTGTTATTGAACGCCTGTGTCCGTCCATTCTTCTGTGTGTTTCCTTGTTGTTCCTTGCACTCTTATTTAGGCATACCTAAGTTTGGTCTAGTTTTGGGACATGTCCTTCGGAGTTATCTGGCGTTGAGAGCTTGCGTTGTTGATTACTGTGTCATATCCTTTCTCCTACAGTAAAACCGCTTAACAGAATCATGCACACAGCTTTGAACTTCAGGCCAGTTCGCGCAGCTTAATTTCATGTCTCATAATGGACATTTTTGCAGTTGCTTCCTGCGATTGCACAAAGCCCCCTCATCTACCATTTTTGATGACCATGCTTGCGAAAATGGAGGAGTTTTCTCAGCGTGATTTTTCACGAACGTCCCCTCGGTTATCGACGCCCTGGCCTGTTGCACAATAATGGACCTTTTCTCAGCTGCGCACCCCTCTTGTGACCGCCAGGTAAAGTACCCTTGACGGGACGGCTTACTGAGGTTCCCTCGCATATTTCCAGCAAACATTTTTTCACAATAGTTAAGTGGGCTTATTTTCTGAGCAGTAGTTGAATGCAGGGCCGTCATGTATGAAGCAGGTCAAGTGCAGGGGGAAGGTATATCAGGGTGTGTCCACAGATGCCTCAAGCATATCACTACACATGCTAGCTGAAAGTAGCCCAGTACTTATATATACTGCTTGGAAAACAGGCCGGCACCACTACTGCGAAAGCATTTGTGCAGAAAAAATAGGAGCGATCCTCGGTAACCCGCCCCGTCAGATGTTCCTCGCTTGGCGGCCACAAGAAGGGTGCGGTGCTGGAAAAATGTTTGCTGTATCTGCAGCCGCGACGCGGTCCAAACACGCTTCCTTTTTTTTTTTTTTGTCGCGCCGCCGCAGTTTTGTCGCCGAGGTGTTTCCATCGCTTGCATGTGTTTTGTGTATACATTGTGAATGTGTCTATTCCCTCCACATCTCATTTTTCTCTCGTTTTTCTCACACACAGGTTCCCTCGGAGTATGGATTCAACCACGACGATGACAAAAGACTGCTCGGTTATCCTGCCATTTTCAAACGCAATAAAAAGTAAACCCTGCCTTCCGTTCTCATGTACTAATATCGGTGTGCAAACTGCACCCTGAATGGCTACATGGCCCGTCACAAATATGTCGCTCTAGCACGAATAAACCAACATTGCGGAAGCGAGGGCGTCTGTGACCGGCTGACGAAGACATCATACATCATATCAAACGTTTTTCTGTATAAGGCGTATGTTAAGGCTGTCTTATATGTTGCAGCGGAGGCAGCATTACCACACATATGCCAAACGGAGTCGGTTGCGTTGCAAATAAAGAAAATGTATGTCTCGTATCTCTTCGATAGCGGCGATGTCTTGTGAATGACTGCAAAATCAGTCGAAGTGTGGTTGTTTTCAAATTACTAGCGTACCAGTGCGCGCCTAGACTATATTTAGAAGGGCGCAAACATACCCTTCGAAGGAAAAGAACATTATATTAAATGATTGTAAAAAACACTATAATATAAATTTATTTTATTCCTCTGGGTGGTAATATTACCCTTCCAAACGAAGCATAAATATGAACGTAAAAGTGCAAAGTTACGCCCATTCATAGTGTGCAAAGATGCATTTACGGGGTGCTGTAGTAAGCTCATTACGCTGGCATAAATGCAGACCCTGTGAGGGTAAGTTTACGCCTTATGATTAAGGTGGCGGTCCCACGGTCGCCATCTTGGAAGTAGTTCAGATTCTGCCACCAGGCTACGCCACTAATCCATGACTGAGGAATTGAGTACTGAGCCACCCAGCCCTCTTGACTTGCGCTGCCTGAAGGCTTTTCTTGTGTTGCTGCGCGGACTGGGAAAAGTTTTTGCGGCTTCACATCAGTGTCCAGGCAGAGAAGGGGAGGACTTTTGTCCCCATCCTGCGCAGCATGGGCTGCCCCATTGAACTCCCCTCTTCACCCCACCGCAACACTACGAACAATACGCGCCCCGAAAATGGGACAAGAGCCTTCCCTCTCTTACCTATACTTCGTCTCACAAGATTTTTGTAGCACAGCGAAAGGCAGAGGCACCCCAGCTGGTCCAACCAGGATCACGTGTATAATAGACAATTGTGCTCCTAAGCGCCTCTTCCCCCCCCCCCCCCCCCAAGTTGGCGGGGGTGACAGTACGAGCACAATTCTCTATTATAGTGGGCACAGGCGAGAGGCACTTAGTAGCACAATTGAAAGGGCTCCTCTGCTTTTCGCAGTGCTGAAGGTATCTTGTGAGACGAAGTATAGTTTCCGCGGTAGAGCCACGAACCCGATTGCTCCTACCCGCCGAGCGTGAGGGGATTGGACTGGACTGCAGTAGACTAGCTTGACTGAACGCAAATAATACAGGGTGTCAACATGATTGCACAGTGCAATCTTAGTACGACTGAAAAGGAAAAGCGATTGGCATCATTTCTGCAGACTTCGTCAATGAACCTTAGTTGAAGTAGGCGCCTGTCTTGTGTTCTTTTTATCCTCGTCTTTAGGGCTGTGCAATCGAGTGATCATTAGCGAGCTTTAGAATACGGCGACCCATTCCGTAAGTGGGATAGAGTAATAGCGGAGCGTGCGCACTATAATAGAGAATTGTGCTCCTACTGTCACCCGCGCTATTACCCTGTCCCCCTAAGCGGTAGGGGTACCATATTTTAAACCTCCCTATTGTTGATCCCATAGATATAGTAGGGATCGGAACACTCCTTGACTGGAGTGGAAGCTGCCAGCTCTTGCGGTCAACAGAAATTTGCTTCATCAAACGTGATTACAAATATGATAATGTAGCTAAAATTAGCTGAACTTCACTCAACAGTCGCCCTTGTTTATTTTTTGTTCGTGATTGTCCAATCTTGGAAACTAGAGTTGGTAAGTTACAATGTGCAAATAAGTGAATGATTGCCCATTTTTCCCTTTTGAGATGAATCGATATTTCGAAATAGATGTGAAATCCACCCAGAGGCTATGTATCGCGCAGGAGGCCGGCATGTATTCATGTTCTCTTCGGCACTGAGGAGGCGCATTCACACTAAACTATGTGGGAAATGGGGGAAGGGGAGAGGGGGTTGTAAAGGAATGTTGCCAGAAGAAAGGACCTAACGGGGACAGTTTTGTAGGCGCTTATGGCGGCCACTTCCCCACTTCCAATTGGATGCTCCACAGAGTCCTCATTTGATTTATTCGCTTGCGCGTACGTACGCGCGCGCGCGCGCGCGCGTGTGTGTGTGTGTGTGTGTGTGTGTGTGTGTGTGTGTGTGTGTGTGTGTGTGTGTGTGTGTGTGTGTGTGTGTGTTTGTGTGTGTGTGTGTGTGTGCACGCAATTAAAGGAACACAGTATTTTCAGGTAATTAGAATAAAATTTTAACAATGTCCTAGAAACATTTTTCTCCTGCAGAATTTCACTCGACACTGAAATCTGATGTGAAAAGTAGCATGCTATGGAAGACGCGGACCTGTCCTGCTGCAGCTTCCCGTGATGATACACGCGCTTTCTGAACCAATATATTGGGTGGATTACTGTTCATTATTAGCTTGGAGCCTGCCTTTATTGTACTCATTTCACAGGGCACACACACGTATGCAACAAGTATACTTTAGTGTGTAGCCCGCCTTTCGGCTTCATGTGTTGGTAGTAAATAATTTCATGATGTGGCACTTACTTGTACATTCACGCATTTGCAACATAATAATCAGAACCCAATTTTTACTCCATGCAAGAGCGCCCATGCTTACCAAATGTGTTCCTGCAAATGCCAAGCGATTAGACGCATCGATCAGATCGCGTTCTGTCAGATTTGGCATGTGCTATAATTTGTAAATTTTTCCATACCAATGCAGTACAGTGGTTTTGCTTCATGTGGTCAAACGGAAGCACGTTCTTTGTATGCTTCGAAATTCTCACATGCTTCTATGTCACTTTTGCTAACATGATCGGACACCTTTCAGCGCACAGGAAGTCGAGTTCCTTCAAAACAAGGTTCAAATATAAAGTCAACAAATTGGGCGTTGAGACAGCGGGTGAGTGGACGCCTGGGTGACACGGTATCTACCTTACTCGAGATAAGGGCCCCATTCTTTTGGAAACGGAAACGGCCGACGTGCTTTTAGAGCGTTAGCTCTGTTGCTCACTTGCGCCAGTGGCGCGTTTTTCTAAGAATCGTAAACAGTGCCATCAACATAGCAACATCGCCGTCTTGTTATGCCCGGGCAAACTAGACCGAACGCTCCACGCCCCCGGCCACAGCGGCAAAGCGCAGTAGCGGGCGATGCTAGGCAGGTATAGCATTATAGCAAAAATGGACGCCACCAGCTTCCCTGCCGAATGCATCAACGGTTTACCGTAAACGCCGTAATGCTTCGGACAATCCGCGGTATATCTCCCTTCACGAAGCGGAATTAGCTAGGAAGAAGACGGGACATCATGCACGTATAAAATAAATAAAATAAGCGCAAATAAAGGCATCAAAAGGGAAACCAATTCAGTGTTTTCTCTCATAAAAAATATATATAGGGGCACTGGTCAAGTCAAAGTATTTGAAGAAGAAATAAACGAATGCTTTTTGTCTGGTTTATTCATTGTGAACAGCGAAGCTGTAGGGCTTCCGAAAAGTTAGTACGTTTTCATGAAACTTTAACTGGGTCAGTGACCCTGCATATTTTTTTATGCCACCACCTGATCAGACTACATTTCGTCAAACTCTTGATTACAGAGGGTTCTCTCATTTGAGCTAAACCTCGACATTCGGTTCAGCAGCGTTGAGCCTGATCGTTTTTTTTTTCTTTTTAATTTTTAGTGAGGAGAATGACGGAAATGCAGTGGCAAACCTAGATTCAACATTACATTTTTGTATTGAAGAAGCTTCACATGGTTGTTTCCTACTTACCCATTCACCGAAAAAGTCCCCGGCAGCTACTGCGGCACGTTACCTTTACTATCATCACCGGAACACAACATTCGGAAAAAAAAGAAGAAACATGACCTAAACACTGGTGATTATCTTCGGCTGCCCACATCATTTTTTCTCCTTTTCTTTGGAGCCTGCACTGCTTGCGCTATATAGGAACTTCAGTAGGAAGGTTGAAGAGGCATGCTTGTGCATGTTCAGGTTTTCAAGTTGCACTTGGCAGACTGTCGAAACATTTTATCTGTACCAGTAAAGTGGCAGAGAGTACAAGTATTCGTGCAATTTCTCCTAGGGAGACGCTCTTTGAAATTATATTATATTAATTTCTGCAGTGTTATAGTTCCGTGCCCTACTATTCATTTTATCGTAGAAAGGGGAAGATATTTTTTCTTCTTGCCACTGTAAAAAAAAAGTCTAAATTCCACACCCACACAATAGAGAGTTTTAGCTTACCGTGATCCGCGATCCGCTACTAGGATCCGCCACCACGCGTTCCACTGCGCATGCCTAGACCCCCCTTGACGCCGACAGATGGCGCCACATACTGGATGTCGGCACACAGACCTGCCGCGTCGGGACCAATCAGCTTGACCGCCCCGCCCACGCGCAGTAGAGAGCCACGGTGGCGGATCGCGGATCACGGTAAGCTAAATCTCTCTAATATATGCTAACACCGCGAATATCTGAACATAGCTTTGTGGCGGAGCTAAGACGAGGAAAAACCAGCTCCGACAGCATTCGTGTTCGAACTGTGTGTTTTTTTTTTTTTTTTTTTGCTGCTTGCACTGAGACGCTTAGTGCCAAATTCTTCTTTGTCCAGCGCCGTGCCGTTGTTTGTGATAAAAGCGCGGCGCGAGGGGCGCTCCAAGAGGGGCTTTATCCAAGACTACAAGCAACTACGACCCTGCCAACCATTTTTTTTTCTCCCTCGGCTGCGGCGGCTAAGTCAAATTTATTCACACTTTTGTAACATTTGTTTTTCCTGTCCGGCCTAAGATATGGAAAATAAACAAACAGCAGTGCAGTTGGGCTGATGCCAGTAAATAAACTACACTTTAGCAGCCGATGCATTCTTTATCATGTGTGCAGAGCGAAGCAGAATTTTAGTATTACTTTTACCGTTTCTATCTTTGTTCTGAACTCGTAAAATCTTCATATCATGCAATAAATTTGTGCGGCACGTAACCTCTTATCCTCATTTGATAATTTCCATAGCATAAAGTTTTATTTTTCTTTTAAGGGTTTGCATGATACCGACCCTCTAACGAGTGTAAGACTGACTTGATAATAAGAATGCAGAGACTTCGCGTTGTCTGGATGCATCTCTAGCTACTAGGTTGAAATTATGACAGCACTGTTGTTTGAATTGCTCATTTCGCTTAGTCGTTTCTGAGGAAGAATAGAGGCCTCCTTTGTTCGTCGGTTTCACCATGTTAGCGGCTATTCGCTTCTCGTGCGAGGCAGCCCCATGAGCAGAAAGATGCCTGCTTTTGCCAAACACAAGCATATATCATGTGTGTTACTAAAAAAGCTAGAAACGCGTAACGAAAGCCACTACTTGTACTGGACAAATAGCACGTTTCGTACGCCAGGGTACAGTGCTCATTGTAGCCGGGGCGCACCTCAGCTGCACGCGCGAGAGCCTTAGCTGGCAACATTTCGGCACACAAACAGTATGACACACTTAATTCGAGGCGATAAATAAATCTCAAAGCAAGCAAGTGTACATTTGTCAAGGGACCATTTTCAAATAGCGCTACTGCGCATGCGCGAAGCACCTGCACCTCAGTTCGACCCGACCACTCGATCCGACTCGCCAGTGTTTACCTCTCTCGCCTTATGCAAAGGAAAGGGCAGATGGAAAACGTTGTAGAAGCACAATACCCTCTCGTAAATACCCCTCGATTTAGGGTGTTTGTGGCGCCATCCTCGTAATTTTTCTAAACTGCGACATTTTAGTGCACATAAAATTTCATAGATGGCGCTACCTACTACATTTATTATACGTGGCTCTGTTATTCCACTATTATTTGCTTTTTGTACACTTTGTAGTTGATAATTGTTAGCGGTTGAATAAAGGAACGAAAGCCCGAACCTTCAAGTTATATTCGCCAGAAACAAACAAGCCATGGAGCATTTCAATCATGCTTAAAATACTTCATGAAGAGCTCGCTCGCTTCAAGTGAACATCGAAAAAATTAGCTGAAATCGCCCTGACAGTGCACATTCCTCGAGAATCGTAGAACAGAACCGATGCTTATCCTCTGACAGCGATGTGTAAAGTTTTTCCACGCGAAATTTCAGCACAGATAAAAGCTTATTACTTGAACAGTTTAGCATTTACTTTTAGCCATTTTACAAAAAACGCTAAGTTTATTCACAAATAACTTTTACACTAATTGAAGCAGACAGATGATATTTTCAGGAAAAAGCGAACTATGTACGACCTCCATATGCTCAAAAAATCTCGGCAGCAGAATGCATATCTTGAAAGTTATTGTATGTATAATTCCCTGTTTTATACACTTTTCACAGGCGCGTGGCTAATAAACTATGCAATACACAGTAATAAAAATGCTTAATTTTGTTCATTAACATCTAATCTCAAAACATCTCGAATGGTTTTTTTCTAGGTGCAAAAGATTTTGCACAATTTTGCTTTTCCCGAGAAAAGTAGAGCTGAAAAGCCATTTCTTACCTTTGTGTTTTCCTTTACAGCTTAAACATCGTTGCAGCTATTTATAAACCAAATGCCCCATTAGAAAGGAGAGGAAATAAACTTTACAAACATATTAAAGTCACATTTATAAACTAAACGAGTGAGGCGCAGTGGGCGTATGAATATCACCAAAAATGTCGTCTCTTCCCCGCTGGAGTGGGACCGCCACCTTAAAGGGACACTAAAGAGAGAAAGGAAGTGGGTTTGCATCGATAGATAGCCAGTCACCTGATTACAAAAAGACCGCTCTTACTGAAAACAGAGCTGTTATAAGGTAGTAAAGAAGAATAACAGAAATACAGGTATCGCCACCACAGCCAAACGGCCGAGGCTCGCAACTACAAATCACGTGACGCGCTAGAGATCCCGGAGGCTGACAAATGCGAATTACGTTGTATGTTTGAATGCGATAGTACGTTTTTTCTCAAATATGATAACACGCTTTTATCATACGTAAACGACGGCGAAAATACAACGTAAACGTTGCGAGGCAAATACAAAAATATACTTGGAGGCGCCACAGGCGCCCACTTCAGTTTTGGTTATGTTTCGACTCGGGCATTTCGTGCGCACTCGGATAGTTTGGTTGAACCTGCAGCGCCTGAATTACGAGCTTGGAGCAGCAGATGCGCCTTGATGGTTCCCATTTGAGCATTCGGAGACACGAGCGAGCGAAATCCGCTACCGCCGACACACTCCTTCGTTCACATTTCTGCGCCAACATATCGCCGCCGTTGCCGCTTCGACTGCGACCTGACCGCTTGACTGCAGCTGCGTACGCCACGAAAAGCATACATATGCTAAGTACCGAAGGAAAAACGCATTATCATTTAATTGTTCACTAAATCATGGCACATCTGACCAACATATACTGCGTCAACAAGACCTTCAACGTGCTATTTGCAGGCGTCGTTAACAAAAGGGGCATACGCGCCGCTCATACCAAGGAGAGCGTCGATATATTGCGCTAGGGTAAAAAGTAAAAACTAAAAATAACGAAGCACCAGAAATACATTACAAAAGGTTAAAAAAAATCGATTTGTAAAAAAAAAAATAAAATTGTTAAAAGCTGTAAGACTCGAACTCCCTACTGCTTGCTCCGTAACGTACGGCGCTAACCGCTCGGCTACGCCGCGCCACACGAACCTTGGAAATAGTTCTCGTTTTCATGTCATGGCCCCATTTACAATAAAGTGTTTCTGCTGCCGGTCTAAAAATTACAATTTCTTGACCATCGGCGCATGCTGCCTGCTCTCACGTCTTGCAACTAATGTTCTGGATGCCTATGCGCACTATATTGTGCACTGGATCCATTTTAACATGTGGAATTTCACAGCGCTGGCAAATGTAGTGGCGCCGGCACTTCGGTCATGTTCTGCTACCGTGGACGTAATTTTCGCTGAACACGGAGCTGTAGCACTAACCTTGAAGGAAAAAAGTGCGACGAAGCTTCAAAACTGACAAGCGCAGCAGCGAGGACACTATTTTGCTGGTAACTAAATCTTATTTGTATGTAAACATGTCAGGAAGCGTTGCGATGACCGGGGGCTCGGTTTGTTGCAAGAAGGAGCGCAAAACCTTGTGCAACATGTAAAGTATTGTGCATTACAAGCGCTCTATGTTTTTTTTTCTTCCTTTGTGGGCCCATCGCTCGGTAAATTACTCTCTTCATCGTTTTATTTATTTCGGCTGAGGCCGTCATTGCGAGTACGCTGTTGCCATGTTGGCCCTTGAGGGATGCGATGCCGCGGGCCGCGCCGGCTCGCTAGCTATCACGGAGTCTCCGCTTACGTCATAGTGTGCGTCACTCAACTCCAACTACGTAGTTGGAGGCCACGGTTTGAATTCGACCGGCGGGAACAAGAAAAAACCTCAACTTCTTATCGCAATATCTCATCAATTATTCGATTTTTTGCTGCCGGATATGCGGCGACAGTGTCACCAAATGTAGTTTATTAGATTTTCATACCATCTTTGGCTGTCTTTAGTGTCCCTTTAAGCATAAGCTTATTCCAGCTGGGAGCAAACATGCACCCGATTTTAGAGCATATTTTTGCACTTTCGTGGCCTAACCTTTAGTCCTTCTGAGAAAGGGTAACGTTACTCCCCAGAAGCATATACTTGCACTTCACCATATGGCATAACGTTAGCCTAGTTGTAGCGTAAACTTTACACCAGACACACTTAAAGGAGCCCCGAAACGATTTTTAAGCACATTGTTTTGCCTCTTGGTTACGTACATTGAGTTATAGTGACACTATTAACGGTGGTTGTTTTGTGTATTATCCAGTATTTAATATTTTAATTTGTTCGTGAAAGCGAGTTCGGACCACTGATGGTGCCGGCACACAGCGGCCATATTTTGGCAGCGGATATGACGACATTGGGTCCGATTTGATGATTGGACGAACAATAAATTCACGGCTAAATGAACTTATGATTACTGATAAGCTCTGTAATGTTCTTGCGTTTTCTAATACACTTACAAAACTGACATATTTATTTTAGATTAAAGCACTTCAAATAAAATGTTACAAAAAATAACGCTAGAGGCTCTGTCTACTTTCCTAAATCCAAGAATTTTGCGTCCCTCTAGTAGAAATAGCTGCTCATGTAGCTCCTGTTCGCCCTGTGTTTGCCTCACGTATGTATACCTATACTTGCCACACCTTGCACGTGGTTTGCCGTTTGTTTATTCCTCGTGGTTTGTTGTAGGTGGTTCTTCGTATCCTAGTAGGCTGTCCTGCCTAGACCGATCGGTTTTCGCTGGTGAAGCTTGGTTATATTTCGTGCTGTCACGAAGAAATTCTGCGCAGTCCCAGGCTGCTCGAGCAGCGAAGGCGTTGCCGGAGTGTCGACGTACCACAGATTTCCTTCCCATAATGAACGAAAACGAATGTGGTTAGAAGCTCTGGGCATTGCTCTGGGCATTGAGAAAGAACCGAATCGGCGTGTGTGCTCGGTGCACTTCACTCCAGACGCCTTCGAGTGTTCATCGGTAGCTCATGCATCCGTAGGCGACAAGCAACGGCGGCTACTCAGCAACGCGGTGCCAACGATGCCAGGCGCTCTGCGAAAAACAGTCGAAGACGGAAGTATCGTGACGGACTGAGCAGTGAAAGTTGTGCCAATGACCACGTTTTTGATCAGCGAGTCTGTCGAAGTTCATACACGATCAAGGATTCAATGTTTTAACTGCTGCTGTATACTTTCTCAGAGAGTCATCGTTACGAGTAACGACCTTGGCAGCCGCTCACTGTTCTCTCGACTGTCAACAGATCGGGCCGCGTGAGCGCGTAAGTACACTTGAGAGCTCGAGCGGTGCTATGAGGAGGAATGGCAACGAAATTTTAAGGTCGAGCGCTGCCTACAACCTCTCGAATTATATAATATTGGTCAACTGTTGATCGCGTGGCTTGTCTGTGAGTTTGCGCAAGCTTGTCGATTTTTTTTTTTCAGAGCATGGCTTGCCCGAGCTGCGACCGCATTATCGAAAAAAAAAGGGGGGGGGGGGACGGAGTACATCCCTAGCACGCGTGTTCCCCTGTCCCTTGCCACAATGTCTGTTGACGCAACAAAGCAGATGAAACGCGTTTTTACCCCCCCCCCCCCCACCCCCCTGCTCTTTTTTTTTCGATAATGCGGTCGAAGCTCCAGCAAGCCATGCTCTGAAAAAAAAAAAAAAAGACAAGCTTGCGCAAACTCTCAGACAAGCCACGCGATCAACAGTTGACCAATCTTATATAATTCGAGAGGTTGTACATCCCTAGCACGCGTGTTCCCCTGTCCCTTGCCACAAGGTCTGTTGACGCAACAAAGCAGATGAAACGCGTTTTTACCCCCCCCCCCCCCCCACCCCCCCCCTGCTCTTTTTTTTTCGATAATGCGGTCGAAGCTCCAGCAAGCCATGCTCTGAAAAAAAAAAAAGAAGACAAGCTTGCGCAAACTCTCAGACAAGCCACGCGATCAACAGTTGACCAATATTATATAATTCGAGAGGTTGTACATCCCTAGCACGCGTGTTCCCCTGTCCCTTGCCACAAGGTCTGTTGACGCAACAAAGCAGATGAAACGCGTTTTTACCCCCCCCCCCCCCCCCCACCCCGCTGCTCTTTTTGTTTTCGATAATGCGGTCGAAGCTCCAGCAAGCCATGCTCTGAAAAAAAAAAAAAAAAAAAAGACAAGCTTGCGCAAACTCTCAGACAAGCCACGCGATCAACAGTTGACCAATATTATATAATTCGAGAGGTTGTACATTCCTAGCACGCGTGTTCCTCTGTCCCTTGCCACAAGGTCTGTTGACGCAACAAAGCAGATGAAACGCGTTTTTACCCCCCCCCCCCCCCCACCCCCCTGCTCTTTTTTTTTTTTCGATAATGCGGTCGAAGCTCCAGCAAGCCATGCTCTGAAAAAAAAAAAAAGACAAGCTTGCGCAAACTCTCAGACAAGCCACGCGATCAACAGTTGACCAATATTATATAATTCGAGAGGTTGTACATCCCTAGCACGCGTGTTCCCCTGTCCCTTGCCACAAGGTCTGTTGACGCAACAAAGCAGATGAAACGCGTTTTTACCCCCCCCCCCCCACCCCCCTGCTCTTTTTTTTTTTCGATAATGCGGTCGAAGCTCCAGCAAGCCATGCTCTGAAAAAAAAAAAGACAAGCTTGCGCAAACTCTCAGACAAGCCACGCGATCAACAGTTGACCAATATTATATAATTCGAGAGGTTGTACATCCCTAGCACGCGTGTTCCCCTGTCCCTTGCCACAAGGTCTGTTGACTCAACCAAGCAGATGAAACGCGTTTTTACCCCCCCCCCCCACCCCCCTGCTCTTTTTTTTTCGATAAAGCGGTCGAAGCTCCAGCAAGCCATGCTCTGAAAAAAAAAAAAAGACAAGCTTGCGCAAACTCTCAGACAAGCCACGCGATCAACAGTAGACCAATATTATATAATTCGAGAGGTTGTACATCCCTAGCACGCGTGTTCCCCTGTCCCTTGCCACAAGGTCTGTTGACGCAACAAAGCAGATGAAACGCGTTTTTACCCCCCACCCCCCCACCCCCCTGCTCTTTTTTTTTCGATAATGCGGTCGAAGCTCCAGCAAGCCATGCTCTGAAAAAAAAAAAAAGACAAGCTTGCGCAAACTCTCAGACAAGCCACGCGATCAACAGTTGACCAATATTATATAATTCGAGAGGTTGTACATCCCTAGCACGCGTGTTCCCCTGTCCCTTGCCACAAGGTCTGTTGACGCAACAAAGCAGATGAAACGCGTTTTTACCCCCCCCCCCCCCCCCACCCCGCTGCTCTTTTTGTTTTCGATAATGCGGTCGAAGCTCCAGCAAGCCATGCTCTGAAAAAAAAAAAAAAAGACAAGCTTGCGCAAACTCTCAAACAAGCCACGCGATCAACAGTTGACCAATATTATATAATTCGAGAGGTTGTACATCCCTAGCACGCGTGTTCCCCTGTCCCTTGCCACAAGGTCTGTTGACGCAACAAAGCAGATGAAACGCGTTTTTACCCCCCCCCCCCCCCGCCACCCCCCTGCTCTTTTTTTTTCGATAATGGGGTCGAAGCTCCAGCAAGCCATGCTCTGAAAAAAAAAAAAAAGACAAGCTTGCGCAAACTCTCAGACAAGCCACGCGATCAACAGTTGACCAATATTATATAATTCGAGAGGTTGTACATCCCTAGCACGCGTGTTCCCCTGTCCCTTGCCACAAGGTCTGTTGACGCAACAAAGCAGATGAAACGCGTTTTTACCCCCCCCACCCCACACCCCTGCTCTTTTTTTTTCGATAATGCGGTCGAAGCTCCAGCAAGCCATGCTCTGAAAAAAAAAAAAAAAGACAAGCTTGCGCAAACTCTCAGACAAGCCACGCGATCAACAGTTGACCAATATTATATAATTCGAGAGGTTGTACATCCCTAGCACGCGTGTTCCCCTGTCCCTTGCCACAAGGTCTGTTGACGCAACAAAGCAGATGAAACGCGTTTTTACCCCCCCCCCCCCACCCCCCTGCTCTTTTTTTTTCGATAATGCTGTCGAAGCTCCAGCAAGCCATGCTCTGAAAAAAACAAAAAAAAGACAAGCTTGCGCAAACTCTCAGACAAGCCACGCGATCAACAGTTGACCAATATTATATAATTCGAGAGGTTGTACATCCCTAGCACGCGTGTTCCCCTGTCCCTTGCCACAAGGTCTGTTGACGCGACAAAGCAGATGAAACGCGTTTTTACCCCCCACCCCCCCACCCCCCTGCTCTTTTTTTTTTCGATAATGCGGTCGAAGCTCCAGCAAGCCATGCTCTGAAAAAAAAAAAAAAAGACAAGCTTGCGCAAACTTTCAGACAAGCCACGCGATCAACAGTTGACCAATCATATAATTCGAGAGGTTGTACATCCCTAGCACGCGTGTTCCCCTGTCCCTTGCCACAAGGTCTGTTGACGCAACAAAGCAGATGAAACGCGTTTTTACCCCCCCCCCCCCCCCCTGCTCTTTTTTTTTCGATAATGCGGTCGAAGCTCCAGCAAGCCATGCTCTGAAAAAAAAAAAAAAAAGACAAGCTTGCGCAAGCTCTCAGACAAGCCACGCGATCAACAGTTGACCAATATTATATAATTCGAGAGGTTGTACATCCCTAGCACGCGTGTTCCCCGGTCCCTTGCCACAAGGTCTGTTGACGCAACAAAGCAGATGAAACGCGTTTTTACCCCCCCCCCCACCCCCCTGCTCTTTTTTTTTTCGATAATGCGGTCGAAGCTCCAGCAAGCCATGCGCTGAAAAAAAAAAAAAGACAAGCTTGCGCAAACTCTCAGACAAGCCACGCGATCAACAGTTTACCAATGTTATATAATTCGAGAGGTTGTACATCCCTAGCACGCGTGTTCCCCTGTCCCTTGCCACAAGGTCTGTTGACGCAACAAAGCAGATGAAACGCGTTTTTACCCCCCCCCCACCCCCCTGCTCTTTTTTTTTTCGATAATGCGGTCGAAGCTCCAGCAAGCCATGCTCTGAAAAAAAAAAAAAGACAAGCTTGCGCAAACTCTCAGACAAGCCACGCGATCAACAGTTGACCAATATTATATAATTCGAGAGGTTGTACATCCCTAGCACGCGTGTTCCCCTGTCCCCCTGCTCTTTTTTTTTCGATAATGCTGTCGAAGCTCCAGCAAGCCATGCTCTGAAAAAAAAAAAAAAGACAAGCTTGCGCAAACTCTCAGACAAGCCACGCGATCAACAGTTGACCAATATTATATAATTCGAGAGGTTGTACATCCCTAGCACGCGTGTTCCCCTGTCCCTTGCCACAAGGTCTGTTGACGCGACAAAGCAGATGAAACGCGTTTTTACCCCCCACCCCCCCACCCCCCTGCTCTTTTCTTTTTCGATAATGCGGTCGAAGCTCCAGCAAGCCATGCTCTGAAAAAAAAAAAAAAGACAAGCTTGCGCAAACTCTCAGACAAGCCACGCGATCAACTGTTGACCAATCTTATATAATTCGAGAGGTTGTACAACCCTAGCACGCGTGTTTTCCTGTCCCTTGCCACAAGGTCTGTTGACGCAACAAAGCAGATGAAACGAGTTTTTACCCCCCTCCCCCCCCCCTGCTCTTTTTTTTTCGATAATGCGGTCGAAGCTCCAGCAAGCCATGCTCTGAAAAATAAAAAAAAAAAAGACAAGCTTGCGCAAACTCTCAGACAAGCCACGCGATCAACAGTTGACCAATCTTATATAATTCGAGAGGTTGTACAACCCTAGCACGCGTGTTCCCGTGTCCCTTGCCACAAGGTCTGTTGACGCAACAAAGCAGATGAAACGCGTTTTTACCCCCCACCCCCCCACCCCCCTGCTCTTTTTTTTTCGATAATGCGGTCGAAGCTCCAGCAAGCCATGCTCTGAAAAAAAAAAAAAAGACAAGCTTGGGCAAACTCTCAGACAAGCCACGCGATCAACAGTTGACCAATATTATATAATTCGAGAGGTTGTACATCCCTAGCACGCGTGTTCCCCTGTCCCTTGCCACAAGGTCTGTTGACGCAACAAAGCAGATGAAACGCGTTTTTACCCCCCCCCCCCCCCCCCCCCTGCTCTTTTTTTTTCGATAATGCGGTCGAAGCTCCAGCAAGCCATGCTCTGAAAAAAAAAAAAAAGACAAGCTTGCGCAAACTCTCAGACAAGCCACGCGATCAACAGTTGACCAATATTATATAATTCGAGAGGTTGTACATCCCTAGCACGCGTGTTCCCCTGTCCCTTGCCACAAGGTCTGTTGACGCAACAAAGCAGATGAAACTCGTTTTTACCCCCCCCCCCCCACCCCCCTGCTCTTTTTTTTTCGATAATGCGGTCGAAGCTCCAGCAAGCCATGCTCTGAAAAAAAAAAAAAGACAACCTTGCGCAAACTCTCAGACAAGCCACGCGATCAACAGTTGACCAATATTATATAATTCGAGAGGTTGTACATCCCTAGCACGCGTGTTCCCCTGTCCCCCTGCTCTTTTTTTTTTTCGATAATGCTGTCGAAGCTCCAGCAAGCCATGCTCTGAAAAAAAAAAAAAGACAAGCTTGCGCAAACTCTCAGACAAGCCACGCGATCAACAGTTGACCAATATTATATAATTCGAGAGGTTGTACATCCCTAGCACGCGTGTTCCCCTGTCCCTTGCCACAAGGTCTGTTGACGCGACAAAGCAGATGAAACGCGTTTTTACCCCCCACCCCCCACCCCCCTGCTCTTTTCTTTTTCGATAATGCGGTCGAAGCTCCAGCAAGCCATGCTCTGAAAAAAAAAAAAGACAAGCTTGCGCAAACTCTCAGACAAGCCACGCGATCAACTGTTGACCAATCTTATATAATTCGAGAGGTTGTACAACCCTAGCACGCGTGTTTTCCTGTCCCTTGCCACAAGGTCTGTTGACGCAACAAAGCAGATGAAACGAGTTTTTACCCCCCTCCCCCCCCTGCTCTTTTTTTTTCGATAATGCGGTCGAAGCTCCAGCAAGCCATGCTCTGAAAAATAAAAAAAAAAAGACAAGCTTGCGCAAACTCTCAGACAAGCCACGCGATCAACAGTTGACCAATCTTATATAATTCGAGAGGTTGTACAACCCTAGCACGCGTGTTCCCGTGTCCCTTGCCACAAGGTCTGTTGACGCAACAAAGCAGATGAAACGCGTTTTTACCCCCCACCCCCCCACCCCCCTGCTCTTTTTTTTTCGATAATGCGGTCGAAGCTCCAGCAAGCCATGCTCTGAAAAAAAAAAAAAAGACAAGCTTGGGCAAACTCTCAGACAAGCCACGCGATCAACAGTTGACCAATATTATATAATTCGAGAGGTTGTACATCCCTAGCACGCGTGTTCCCCTGTCCCTTGCCACAAGGTCTGTTGACGCAACAAAGCAGATGAAACGCGTTTTTACCCCCCCCCCCCCCCACCCCCCTGCTCTTTTTTTTTCGATAATGCGGTCGAAGCTCCACCAAGCCATGCTCTGAAAAATAAAAAAAAAAAGACAAGCTTGCGCAAACTCTCAGACAAGCCACGCGATCAACAGTTGACCAATATTATATAATTCGAGAGGTTGTACATCCCTAGCACGCGTGTTCCCCTGTCCCTTGCCACAAGGTCTGTTGACGCAACAAAGCAGATGAAACGCGTTTTTACCCCCCCCCCCCACCCCCCTGCTCTTTTTTTTCGATAATGCGGTCGAAGCTCCAGCAAGCCATGCTCTGAAAAAAAAAAAAAAGACAAGCTTGCGCAAACTCTCAGACAAGCCACGCGATCAACAGTTGACCAATATTATATAATTCGAGAGGTTGTACATCCCTAGCACGCGTGTTCCCCTGTCCCTTGCCACAAGGTCTGTTGACGCAACAAAGCAGATGAAACTCGTTTTTACCCCCCCCCCCCACCCCCCTGCTCTTTTTTTTCGATAATGCGGTCGAAGCTCCAGCAAGCCATGCTCTGAAAAAAAAAAAAAAAAGACAAGCTTGCGCAAACTCTCAGACAAGCCACGCGATCAACAGTTGACCAATATTATATAATTCGAGAGGTTGTACATCCCTAGCACGCGTGTTCCCCTGTCCCTTGCCACAAGGTCTGTTGACGCAACAAAGCAGATGAAACGCGTTTTTACCCCCCCCCCCCCCACCTTCCTGCTCTTTTTTTTTCGATAATGCGGTCGAAGCTCCAGCAAGCCATGCTCTGAAAAAAAAAAAGACAAGCTTGCGCAAACTCTCAGACAAGCCACGCGATCAACAGCTGACCAATATTATATAATTCGAGAG